>NC_081360.1:91676980-92281931 GCF_030684315.1 Stegostoma tigrinum
CAGATTCTCCAGCATCGGCAATCCCAACTATCTCTGAATCAATTTTAACCCCAACCTGAGAGGATGTTGTTTCTGTTTCTGTTTAGTCGTAACCTCAGTGATGTTAGCTGTTTTTTTATAATATCAAGAATATACTTTATTCATAAAAAAATCTTTATGTACATACATAGTCACTAGAGCAGCCTGATTCCGCCTATTTTGAAATAAATAAAAGCATACTGGTGCATTTTCCATGGCATTACATTGACCAATCAGAGACGACTTGCTGACCAATCAGTATCTCTTTATTGTGCAGTAGATGAGTAACTTCCTTTAAAATCTGGCATTCTTGAATCTATTCTGAAAATTCAAGACAAAAGCTTTATCTGCTTGTCCCTTTTTGCAAGATTTTTTTCCATATCAAGCAACAGTTTGAATAGTATTTCTGATCAAAAACTTCTGGGACATGCTTGAAGGCTGACAGCAAGCTCCAAATTGCACTGAAAATAGAAAATAGGGAGAAAAACCAAAGTGCTTATAGAGTAAACAAAGTATTTTATTTAGCTTTCATTTACAATGAATTTGGCAACTGATCAGTGGATGAATAAACTAAAAGTTTAATCGAGCACTGTTTTGTGTCTCAGGTTCATATCTTTATTCAGTTCACATACTTTTGCTCAGGCATTCTACAACCCGGAACAGTTCCATTTCTAGAAATACTATTCCAAACATTTCAAGCTGGAGACGCTGCAGTAAATTAGCATCTACTCAATGGTTGTCACAGTCTCATGTTTATTTCATGTTTTACCTGTGCACATGGCTAATATCATCCACCATTCTTTCTATCTGCCGCTTTGAGAAAGCCACCTTCAACTTTTGAATCCAGTGCACTCATGGTGTATGCTGTTATAGATCAGCTCCCTGATAACAAATAAATGTCTGTTCCAGAATGTTTAATTTGAAACACCTTACAATGCATGAAAACTGAAGTAACATGAAATATTTATTTGATCAGTGCATGTATTATGGTTTAAGTCCAAAGAGCACCAATTGAACACAAAATTGCGCCATTTTTTGACTGATCTAAACTCGTCTAAATTATAATTGTACCAACACAATTTGTTTCTTTACTTGTTCATATATTTGATATGTTGTCAGCCTGAGTTGTATTGACATAGATTTAGATTAGAGTTTAGATTTCGATTTTATTGTCACGTGTTTAAATATATGTGACCGGACAAGTATGACACTTTGTGAGATTTTTCTGTTTTGTTTTTCAGAAATTTCTGCACTCTTCGAGCCTGGAACATCACTGATATACACATTGGAGGAATCTTCCACCACCGCCAAGAATTTAAGTGATCCTTCATCTTCCATATCATCTGATATCACGCTCTTGCGGGAGAATATTGCATTCAGTTTTCGAACTACACATGCACCTTGTATTCTCCTTTATATTGGTTCTCTTGATGAGGAATATTTGGCGGTGACTCTGTCAAGAAATGGTAAGTCCAATACACTGAAGCATTAATAAATGGTTAGGAATAATGCACGAGTGCATTGCAAAATCGTTTCTTGCCATATGTTGATGAGAGCAAGACGGTATTAAAATTTTACATGTGATCCATTTGTTTTTAAAGTTAAATGCTAGAAAATTGAATTTTAGATGCCTTTACTGAAGATTTTCCAAGCCATCCTGCTATTGACTTAGGGTGTAAATGCTCCATAAATCCTAGTGATGAGCTGGCCAGATCCGAAAGGAATCTACCACAACAAAAAAAAGTTGCTGGAAAAGCTCAGCAGGTCTAGCAGCATCTTTGAAGATAATATCAGAGTTAACGTTTCGGTTCCAGTGACCCTTCCTCAGTTCTGAAGAATGGTCACCAGACCCCTGTTCACAGATGCCGCCAGACCTGCTGAGCTTTTCCAGCAACTTCTGTTTTTGTTCCTGATTTACAGCAACCTCAGTTCTTTCCATTTTTATTTGGAAAGGTCTCTGTTTTACTGAGTCCAACAAAATATTATAACATGTTTTCTGGATCAACAGATTGTTTTGTCCTTTAGGCAACTCAGACATTGCTACTTATTTTTAAGTTTTAAAACATAACTTTAGTTAATGCAAATTTTTAGCCTTTTTAACTTAATATGGATTAGTTTTCATGTTATACCACAGTATTGTGTGTATTGTTTTTTCATCGATAAGAATGTTTTTACCTAACCAGCAGATATTTATCATGAAGCCTCTAGAGAATGGTATCTCTATATACAGTGGTCACTTACTACAACTCTTGCAATTTGATCTTCTGCATCTGGTCTTCTTTGTTTCATTTTCCTTTTGGCTACTGCGTGTAAAATGGCTGGCAGAGCTTGATATCTCAAAATGACTAAAGCAGGACAACATTGTAGGTTAAACATTCTTCTATCCATTTACTGGATGAGGGTGTACCTGCTAGGCCAGTATTTATTGCCCATCAGTATTTGCTTAGAAGTCATTGCTCAGATCTGGAGTCACATGTAGGCCAGCCCAGGTTAGAATAGCACTTTCCTTCTTAAAGGACATTATCCAATGATGTTTTCTTCTGACAAGCGAGAAGAGATTCATGTTCATCATTAGACTCTTAATTCCAGACATTTAATGAATTCAAATTCGACCCTCTACTGTAATGGGATTCGGTCCCCAGAACATTACATAGGCTTCTGGATTAATAAACTACTGACAATTCAACTAGGCCATCAGCTCCCTTATTGCTATGATTTTGAAGACTTTCTCATGTTGACTACTTCATTCCTAATCCTCTGTCAAATCATTTCAAATAGTTTGTTGCTCTTACTCTTTTGTGGTAAGTTTTCAAGTCACATATCCTGTGGAAAAATCAACACAAATTACATTTCTGACCCATACCTTGATTGACAGTAGGACTTGCATCCTTGCCCAAATGAAATAAACATGTAACTGCCCATATCAAAAGCTTTGTGAACTTGTTCACAGCAATAACAGCAACCCGCATTTGAGTGCACCCAAGATGCTTAACAGCCTTGGGAGCTATGTGAGTCAAACCTGACCGAAGAAATCACTAATTTCCGCTCTTTTTGTTTGCATGTCAAAACACAAGAAAATAAAATCACGACAAATGGTCACCTCAAAGCACTTTGCAATCAAAGCATTTTTTGAAGCACAACCAGCACTGTAGCTGAGGGAATGCACAAGCCCATTTTTGCACTATAGACTTCTAGAATAGAATAGAAGAGAAATGTGATATACAAGGATGTTTCCAGAGTTGGAGGGTTTGAGCTATAGGGGGAGCCTGAACAGACTGGAGTTACTTTCCCAGGCCCGCTGAGGGGTGTCCGTATAAAGGTTTATAAAATCATGAGGGGCATAGATAAGGTGAATAGTCAATGTCTTTTCCCCAGGGAAGGGAAGTCCAAAGCTAGAGACCATAGGTTTAAAGCGAAAGGAGAAAGATTTAAAAGGAACTGAAGGGGCAACTTTTACACACAGAGGGTGGTGCGTGTGTGGAATGATCTGCCAGAGGAAGTTGTGGAGGCTAGTATAATTACAACATTTAAAAGGCATCTGATGGGTGCATGAATGGGAAGGATTTAGAGGGATATGTGAAGAATGCTGACAAATGAGAAATTAATTCAGTATAATAAAATGTGAGGCTGGATGAACACAGCAGGCCAAGCAGCATCTCAGGAGCACAAAAGCTGACGTTTCGGGCCTAGACCCTTCATCAGAGAGGGGGATGGGGAGAGGGAACTGGAATAAATAGTTTCTCTCCATCTTCGGTCCGCCTCCCCCTCTCTCCCTATTTATTCCAGTTCCCTCCCCCCATCCCCCTCTCTGATGAAGGGTCTAGGCCCGAAACGTCAGCTTTTGTGCTCCTGAGATGCTGCTTGGCCTGCTGTGTTCATCCAGCCTCACATTTTATTATCTTGGAATTCTCCAGCATCTGCAGTTCCCATTATCTCTGAATTAATTCAGTATGCCTGTTTGGCATGGACAAGTTGGACTAAAGGGTCTATTTTCATTCTGCACGACTCTATGACTCTATGATTCTGGTGTAACTTTTATTTACGAAAATACAGCGGAAGGTGTATAAGTCACCATACTCCAGCACCATTTTAACGACATGAATTATAACAAGAAATAACTGAGATAAAGTTAAGAAAAAATTAATCTTTTTTTCCCTCCTTGGCTTCTGAAAAATTCATTTTTAGTCATGATGATTGAGGGATAAATGTTGGCCAGAACACCGAGGATAAACGTCTGCTCTTTAAAAACAGAACCATCGTTTACATTTAACAAAGCAGCTTGATGAGACCTTAGTTTAATGCCTTGTCCAAAATAAGCAGCTTGAACCATGTAGCATGCCCTCAGTATGGAGCAGGCCTTGAATCTGGAGCAAAAACAGGAAGGGTCACTGGACCCCAAACGTTAACTCTGTTTTTTGCCTTCACAAATGCTGTCAGACTTGCTGGGCTTTGCCAGCAACTTTATTTTTGTTCCTGATTCACAGCATCTGCAGTTCCTTCAGTGTTTATCTTGAATCCAGAACATTGAGCTAATGATCCCTGCCATGGAATAAATAACAGATTTATATTACCAGGGTGTCATTGGAGCTTAATATTCTCAGATGCAGCCTGTGAATGTGAGAGCTGACAGCTCGCAATCTTGGCAGCCCCATGAGGAGAGGTGGGCATTGCCACAGAAAGCCGAGCTCATGAGTGCTTGGAATTAAAGGATCCCTTGGCAATGCATACAAAAATTAAAAAAAAAAGATTGTGAGACTAAATGTGTGAAACCCAGTGGGATAATGGGTAAAGCCATCTGAGGGAAGTGTTTAGGCTTCAGTTAAGAGAATATAACATCAGAGAGGAACTAGGCCATTCAGCCAATTGAGTCTGCTCCTGTATTCAATGAAATCATGACTGATCTAACAATCATCAATTCCATTTTCCTGCTTTTGCCCCATCACCCTTGATTCCCTCACTGATTAAAAATCTGTCCGTGTCATCCTTCAAAATACTTAATGTACCTTTAACAGCCATCTGTGATAAAGAATTCCACCAATTCATGACCCTCTGAATGAAGAAATTCCACCTCAGCTCCATCTTTAATGTGCAACCCCTTATTCAAGGATAATGCATTTGGACCTCAATCGTAAAACAAGGGAAAATGGCTTTTCTACCCTCTCGAGTCCTTTAAGAATCATTTGGACCAGAAACGTTGGCTCTGATTTCTTTCCACAGATGCTACCAGACCTACTGAGCTCCTCCAGTAATTTCTGTTTGTGTTTCTGATTTCCAGCATCCTCAGTTCTTTCAGATTTTTTTTATTTCCTTTAAGAATTTGGAAGGTTTCAATATATTGCCTTTCATATGATTGTATTCCAACAGTAAAGATCTTTATACCTGTCCCTCAAAAGTCCTTGCAGCTCACTCTCTATGGCCCTCAATGAGATGATAACAACCCCCCAAAAATAGCCCTGATTAAGTGCATAAATCGTTTCCCTGTCTCTATTGGTGGTTCAAACTGTCTGACACACAATCTGCGACTGGGAAATTTCACCACATTGGTACTGTATTTATATGACATAGCCACTGACATCTGGTCAATTTACGGGCTCTCCAGACTTCTACCACAGGGCTGAAAAAATCTGGCCTTAAATTCTAAACTGTCGATCATCCATCAGTATCATCAGATTCATTGTTCTATTCTAAATTTATAAAAAAAAACTGAAAAGGTCTGGCAGAATCTGTGAAGAGAAACATGCAAAATTAATGTTTTGAATTCGGTATGACTCTTCATCCTCTCAGAATCCCTGCAGTGTGGAAGCAGGCCATTCAACCCATCAAGTCCACATCAACCCTTGCATGGCATCCTACCCCATGGATACTTCCCTATCCTATCCCGTGGCTAATCTATCTAACTTGCAAATCCCTGGGCACTATGGGCAATTTAGCATGGCCAATGCTCCCCAACCTGGAGGTCTTTGGACTGTGGGAGGTAACTGGAGCACCCAGCGGAAACCGACATGGACACAGGAAGAACATACAAATGCCACATGCACAGTCACCCAAGGGTGGAATTGAATCCGGGTCCCTGGCACTGTGAGACAGATGTGCTAACGATTGAGCCACTGTGCCATTCCAAGAAAGTGAAGTTTAATCTTAATTATGGTTGAAAATAATTATTGCAAAGAGATAGTTCTTGTACACTTATTAGTTGGCTTACAGTTCGAATGTAAACCATATTATCACCTAATTACAGGCTTTATATTCAAACTGAACTTAATGCTTGTAGTCATTCCATGCAATAAATATTTAAAGAGTATTATTATCATGGAGTATAATCAACATGACTTTAGAGTTGACAAATCATGCTTACAAATCCACTGGAATTCTATGGGGAGATAATTCAG
Source organism: Stegostoma tigrinum (assembly GCF_030684315.1). Taxonomy (NCBI): domain Eukaryota; kingdom Metazoa; phylum Chordata; class Chondrichthyes; order Orectolobiformes; family Stegostomatidae; genus Stegostoma; species Stegostoma tigrinum. Next base: position 91,683,388 of record NC_081360.1, read on the forward strand.
CTACTTCAGTTATTTAATTCAATTGATACAGTTCACTTAGAACTTCAATAAAGTGTTTCATGCAAGACCAGGGAGAAAGTCATGGACCAATTCATGTCCCACTGATTTGGATTCAGGACAAGCTCAGCATTTGAAGTGAGATTGTGGTGATCAATACAGATTGCTCTGCCGAGGAGAAGAGAAACTGACAATGCTTTGTGGGCATAATTTGTAGCATATTTGCAAAGCTTTTGAATGCAACAAAGCACAGGGACAGATTTTTAATTGGCATCCATTCAAGTTGTGATTACAATTGTTGACTCCTCCTCCCCGTCAGCAAGAGGGAGGAGGGACGGGGATGGCTGTTCAGCCCAAGGAGGTGCCTTATTGATATTTTGCTGATAAACTACAAAGATACGAAGCAGGCACCTTGTTTAATATCTTATCTGTCAAGGAGATGATCGCATTGCAGGAAAATCTGTTTGAGGAGCAAGAAGAGGAGTGAGAGACAAGGTATTAACTACCTCGGAATTGCCAAGGTGACTAGCAGGCTTAGTCAGAAGGAAATATTGATGAAACTAAGTTTATGTTGCCAGATTGAAGAAAACTCAAATTCTTATCAACTTGTAAGGTGGGAAATTTTTACTTTTCATGTCTGAGATGATTTACATGGACTTCAGCAAGGTGTTTGATAAGGTTCCCCATGGCAGGCTGATAGAGAAAGTGAAGTCACTTGGGGTCCAGGGTGTGCTAGCTAGATGGATAAAAAACTGGCTGGGCAACAGGAGACAGAAGGTAGTAGTAGAAGGTAGTTTCTCTAATTGGAGATCTGTAACCAGTGGTGTTCCACAGGGATGAAGGGTCTAGGCCCGAAACGTCAGCTTTTGTGCTCCTGAGATGCTGCTTGGCCTGCTGTGTTCATCCAGCCTCACATTTTATTATCTTGTGTTCCACAGGGATCTGTGCTGGGACCACTGTTGTTTGTGATATATGTAAATGATGTGGTAATGTGGTGTATATGGATTTCAGCAAGGCGTTCGATAAGGTTCCCCACAATAGGCTATTGTATAAAATGCGGAGGAATGGAATTATGGGAGATAGAACATAGAACAGTACAGCACAGAACAGGCCCTTCAGCCCACAATGTTGTGCCGACCATTGATCCTCATGTATGCACCCTCAAATTTCTGTGACCATATACATGTCCAGCAGTCTCTTAAATGACCCCAATGACCTTGCTTCCACAACTGCTGCTGGCAACGCATTCCATGCTCTCACAACTCTCTGTGTAAAGAACCCGCCTCTGACATCCCCTCTATACTTTCCACCAACCAGCTTAAAACTATGACCCCTCGTGCTAGCCATTTCTGCCCTGGGAAATAGTCTCTGGCTATCAACTCTATCTATGCCTCTCATTATCTTGTATACCTCAATTAGGTCCCCTCTCCTCCTCCTTTTCTCCAATGAAAAGAGACCGAGCTCAGTCAACCTCTCTTCATAAAATAAGCCCTCCAGTCCAGGCAGCATCCTGGTAAACCTCCTCTGAACCCTCTCCAAAGCATCCACATCTTTCCTATAATAGGGCGCCCAGAACTGGACGCAGTATTCCAAGTGCGGTCTAACCAAAGTTTTATAGAGATATAGCAGTTTGGATCGGAAATTGGCTTGCTGAAAGAAGACAGAGGGTGGTAGTTGATGGGAAATGTTCATCCTGGAGACCAGTTACTAGTGGTGTACCGCAAGGGTTGGCGTTGGGTCCACTGCTGTTTGTCATTTTCATAAATGACCTGGGTGAAGGCGTAGAAGGATGGGTTAGTAAATTTGCAGACGACACTAAGGTCGGTGGAGTGGCCACATTTGGAGTACTGTGTACAGTTCTGGTTGTCACATTACCAAAAGGATGTGGATGCTTTGGAGAGGGTGCAGAGGAGGTTCACCAGGATGTTGCCTGGTATGGAGGGTGCTAGCTATGAAGAGAGGTTGAATACATTAGGATTATTTTCATTAGAAAGACGGAGATTGAGGGGGGACCTGGTTGAGGTCTACAAAATCATGATGGGTATAGACAGGGTGGATAGCAAAAAGCTTTTTCCCAGAGTGGAGGACTCAATTACTGGGGTTATGAGTTCAAAGTGAGAGGAGGAAAGTTTAAGGGAGATATGCGTGGAAAGTTCTTTACACAGAGGGTTGTGGGCACCTGGAACACGTTGCCAGTGGAGGTGGTAGACGCAGACACGCTAGCGTCTTTTAAGATATATTTGGACAGGTACATGGATGGGCTGGGAGCAAATGGACAGAGACCGTTAGAAAATAGATGACAGGTTAGACAGAGGATCTTGATTGGCTCAGGCTTGGAGGGCCGAAGGGCCTGTTCCTGTGCTGTAGGTTTCTTTGTTTCTTTGTATTCTGTCTGAAGGAACTAGCACAATTTATTCATACCGTCACATTTTATCATGGGTTTGACTCATATCATTTTCTGTTGAGCTCTCATTCAACTAAAAGTCGATCTCAGAAAAGGAGGGATTCTTATTTATATAACACCTTTCACGACCATCAGATGTCTTAAAGAACTTCATTTATCTCATCTCCCCGAACAGGTTTAACACTTCATCCGAAACACAGCATCTCTGGCAAGGTAGCACTCCCTCAGCACTGCACTGGCATCTGAGCATATACTTTTAGAACAAAACTTGCCCCGGAGCGTTTTGACTCCAGGGCAAGAGTGATGTGCACTGAGCATCTGTTATCAGCAAATGTGCATGATAAGCGAATATGGTATAGCTAAGTTTGTGGATGACACAAAAATAACTTAAGTAACAACCCAAAGTGTCAGTAAGCAATAAAATCAGTTTAAATGAGTGGGCAAAAACAGGTGGAATATAGTGTGGAAAATGCACTTCAGCAGTAAGAATAGAGTGGCCAAATATTATTTAAGTGGTGAAAGATATTAGTGCAGAGGGATTCAGTCGATGTCGGAGCCAATCACAAAAAAAAAGCAAAAAAATTCCAGCAGAGCTTAGGGAAGCCAAATGAATGACGGCCTTTATTTCAAAGGGAATAGAACATACAAAATAGAGAAGCCTTGCTAGATTATACATGGCACTAGGCAAAAATAAACAAAAACTGTGTATTCTGCTAGAGAAATAGCTGGAAAAACTCAACTGGTCGTGCAGCATCTGTCAAGAGAAGGCAAAGCCGAAGTTTCAGCTTCAGTGACCCTTCTTTGGAATTCCTCTTAGAGGGTTTGGCAGGGTAGATATAAAGGGGTTGTTTCTCCCGGTGGGAGAGCATAGGACCAGAGGGCAGAGTAAGGGATCACCCAGTTAGGACAAATATGAGGTGGAATTTCTTCTTTCAGAAGGTTACGAATCTGCAGAATACTTTCCACAGAAGCCTGCCACAGTTGGATCATTAAATATATTCAAGGCTAAGATAGACAGATTTCTAGTTAGTGAAGGAATGAATGGTTGAGTCAGAAAGACAAGAAAGTGGAGTTGTGATTTATCTGATCAACAATAATTTTATTGAATGCTACTGAATGGCCTACTTTTGCAGCCATGTCTTACGATACTATGATCTTATTTATGGTCCAACAACCCAATGGGATTTAACTTCCAGCATAATGCATTCTGGCCAATTGATCAGTCAGCTTCTTTTCTTAGGTATTCCATGGTGATCTTTTCAGCCCATGGGCAGATTTTGCAACTGCTGCATTGATTGTATGCTTATCCTGCTAGAGTCTTGGGAGCAGACTTATTTTAATCCCCCCCAATATAATCCACATAGAAGCACCATCTGGATATTTGCTGACTGATCAGGAACATTCTGTATGCTGCAATGCAGAGGGAAGCAGCAATATTTGTTGTTGTTAATATTAATAATCATTTCAATGCTTTAGAATTGCAGCGGTAACAACATAGGCATGAAGATGCTTCAAATAGAAGTTTTGCAGTGAATGTAAGAAATAATTAAACTTCAATCAGAAAGTTATTGCTTAAAGAGCCACCAAACGTCTGAATGTGTAACCGAGTTTAGTAAGTGAATACAGTGCAGAGGGTGTACTGCAGTCTCAGTAGTGCACTTTATCAAAGCATAAACCAATCTGGATTATCAGGGGTGCAAAAGGATGATATGAGTTGAAGATGTGCAGAGAGATTTCTAGGAAGCTTGACCAGTGATTATCTCTTATATCAGATTATTTGGTCTTTTATCACATTTTCAGTTGTGGGATTTAACTGCACTCAAATTGTTTGCTATATTTCCCCACATTTACCAGTGGCTGCACTGTGAGGTTTTTGGGATGGCCTGTGCATATAAAAGCTTTAAATTATTTCTCAGGCCTTTGCATTTCATCATAAAGCTATTTAAGTTGTGAGAATAGAGCACAGATTCCAGGGCAAGGCAGCTTGATTCATTGGCAGCACTTCCATTCTCTCCACCACAGATGCACAGTTGCAGCAGCAGAAATTCACCAAGGCTCCTTAGACAGAGCCGTTCAAATTCATGGTCACTGTCATCTAGAGGGATAAAGGCAGTAGACACAAAGAGACACCTACATGTAAGAATCGCCCTGCAACAAAATATATCACCTTTCCTTCGGTGTCTCTGGATCAAAAGCACTGAAACCTCTGACAATTCACATTGTGATCTACCTATAGACTGCAGCTGTTCACAAAGACAGCTCACCACCATTTTCTCAAGGGCAACTGGGGATCAGCAATAATATTGGCCCTGCCAAACTACATCCCATGAATGAATATACAAGGAAATTGGATCAGCCATGGGCCCTACTCTATTTGCATAATTCAATTTAACATTTTACAAATCAAAAGTGATCCAAAGTAGTTTAGATCCAACAGTTGCCTGTGTCGTTGTGTGAGTTGGAAAGCTGTCAATGTGTTGAGATGACGTGAATGAGTTAGGTAGTTAGGAGAAGGCAGAAAGATATTGAAATTGGATCTTTAAAGAGAGACATCAGTAAAAATGTCCGTGTGCCAAGGTTGATTGTAAAATTTGTAACACCGTTCCACAAATTATGATAAATGAGAAATCAATTGTTAACTTTAAAATTGCCAATGATAAGCTTTTGTTAACTGAGTGCAATATGAGATTATGGACCAAATATGGATTTAGCTGCAATGCTATTAAATGACCATATAGAATTGAGAAGCTGAATGGTCAACTCGTATTCCGATATTCCCACAAATGTTCTTCTTCAGGCAAGCTGTTTGATCCTTCCGTTCATTGCACCAATGTTCAATTGTTCCATTCTGATGCCTTGATGCGTGGGCATTTATGGGAATATAGGGACACGAGTTGACCATTCAGCTTCTCAATTCTATATGGTCATTTAATAGCACTGCGGCTAAATCCATATTTGGTCCATAACCCCATATTGATTCCTGGGATGGCAGGACTGATGGATGAAGAGAGACTGGGCCATTTAGGACCATATTCACTGGAATTTGGAATAGAACATAGAACATAGAACATAGAACAGTACAGCACAGAACAGGCCCTTCAGCCCACAATGTTGTGCCGACCATTGATCCTCATGTATGCACCCTCAAATTTCTGTGACCATATACATGTCCAGCAGTCTCTTAAATGACCCCAATGACCTTGCTTCCACAACTGCTGCTGGCAACGCATTCCATGCTCTCACAACTCTCTGCGTAAAGAACCTGCCTCTGACATCCCCTCTATACTTTCCACCAATCAGCTTAAAACTATGACCCCTCGTGCTAGCCATTTCTGCCCTGGGAAATAGGCTCTGGCTATCAACTCTATCTATGCCTCTCATTATCTTGTATACCTCAATTAGGTCCCCTCTCCTCCTCCTTTTCTCCAATGAAAACAGACCAAGCTCAGTCAACCTCTCTTCGTAAGATAAGCCCTCCAGTCCAGGCAGCATCCTGGTAAACCTCCTCTGAACCCTCTCCAAAGCATCCACATCTTTCCTATAATAGGGCGCCCAGAACTGGACGCAGTATTCCAAGTGCGGTCTAACCAAAGTTTTATAGAGCTGCAACAAGATCTCACGACTCTTAAACTCAATCCCCCTGTTAATGAAAGCCAAAACACCATATGCTTTCTTAACAACCCTGTCCACTTCGGTGGCCATTTTAAGGGATCTATGTATCTGCACACCAAGATCCCTCTGTTCCTCTACGCTGCCAAGAATCCTATCCTTAATCCTGTACTCAGCTTTCAAATTCGACCTTCCAAAATGCATCACCTCGCATTTATCCAGGTTGAACTCCATCTGCCACCTCTCAGCCCATCTCTGCATCCTGTCAATGTCCCGCTGCAGCCTACAACAGCCCTCTACACTGTCAACGACACCTCCGACCTTTGTGTCGTCTGCAAACTTGCTGACCCATCCTTCGATCCCCTCATCCAAGTCATTAATAAAAATTACAAACAGTAGAGGCCCAAGGACAGAGCCCTGTGGAACCCCACTCACCACTGACTTCCAGGCAGAATATTTTCCTTCTACTACCACTCGCTATCTTCTGTTGGCCAGCCAATTCTGTATCCAAGCAGCTAAGTTCCCCTGTATCCCATTCCTCCTGACCTTCTGAATGAGCCTACCATGGGGAACCTTATCAATGAATAAAATATTTCATAGAAACCTACATAATTCTCACAGGACCAGAGAGGGTAAATGCAGGTGGATATCGCTGATGACTGGGATGCAGATCAGGGGTCACAGACTAAGGATGCGGTGAAGGCCATTCATGATTGAGATCGGGAGAATTTTCTTCACCTAGAGAGTGGTGAACCCATGGAATTCTCTGGCACAGAAAGCAGATGAGGCCAAAATATTGAATAGGTCCAAGTACGAGCTGAATATGGTTCTTCGGGTGAAAATGATCAAAGGATAGGGAGAGAAAGTGGGAATGGAATACTGCATTGAATGACCAGCCATGACCATATTGAATAGCGGAGCAGGCTCAAAGAGCTGAATGGTTGACACCTGCTCCAAGTTTCTATGTTTCTATGTTCTGTCACACTAAATTATGACTCAAGTGCAGCCCAGTGACTCATAATGTTCCGAATCCCAATGAGTGTTTTTGAGAGCAAACCCTTAACTGAAGTCATCACATTGTACTCATGCTACTGATGTCTGCAATCTTGAAGATGTGTCACAAACTGCACCTCTTGTGGGTAGTATGTTTTCACTTGAGGTCTACTATTTTTCTGTCATTTTGAAATATTGGAAGCACCTTAGAATATCTCGAGATAAAACAGATAATACTTATTGCTGTAATCAAACATTGATCTTCTCAATTCTCCTCTGATGGTCAGTCACAGTACACACAGAGGAAAGATTATCCTTGTGGCTCAGAGCAAACCACAGAGCTTCTTGTGCACAGGGAACCACATGAGGAATGGTGTTATGAAACTGAGTGTTCAATAATAGAGTACACATGGAATATCATGTACAGTTTTGGTCACCCTGTTATAAGAAATACATAGTTAAACTGGAACATGTGCAAAGATTTATGAGCTTGTTGTCAGGACGAGTAGGTCTGAGTTATAGGGAGATGTTGGTCAGGAGAGGACTTTATTCCTTGGAACGTAGTAGATTAAGGGGTTATCATACTGAAGGGTATAAAATCATGAGGGGCATAGATGGGAAGAATGCGCATAGGCTTTTCCCACTGGATAGGTAATTGACAACCAGAAGACATAGGCTTAAAGTGAGAGGGGGTGGATTTAAGAAGGACCTGAGGGGCCACTTCTGCATGTAGAGAGTGGTGCATATATGGAATGTACTGCCAAAGAAAGTGGTTGAGGCAGGTACAATAGCAACATTTAAAATATATTTGGATAGATACATGGATGGGAAGGGTTTAAGAGGATATGGCCCAAATGCAGGCAATTGGAACTGGCTGAGCGGGCACCATAGAACATAGAACATAGAAAAGTACAGCACAGTACAGGCCCTTCGGCCCATGATGTTGTGCTGTGGAATAAACCTTATCCAAAAATAACCTAACCTACATTTCCCTCAATTCACTGCTGCCCATGTGCATGTCCAGCAGTCGCTTAAATGTCACTAATGACTCCGCTTCCACGACTACCACTGGCAAAGTATTCCATGCGCTCACAACTCTCTGGGTGAAGAAGATCCCTCTGACATCTCCTCTATACATTCCTCCTAACACCTTAAAACTATGAGCCCTCGTGGCAGTCAGTCCTGCCCTGGGGAAAAGTCTCTGGCTATCGATTCTATCCGTGCCTCTCATTACCTTGTACACCTTGATCAGGTCACCTCTCTTCCTCCTTCTCTCCAGAGAGAAAAGTCCGAGCACAGTCAACCTCTCCTCATAAGACAAGCCCTCCAGTCCAGGCAGCATCCTGGTAAGCCTCCTTTGCACCCTCTCCAAAGCCTCCACATCTTTCCTGTAATAGGGCGACCAGAACTGGACACAATATTCCAAGTGTGGTCTCACCAGAGTTTTGTAGAGCTGCAGCAAAACCTCGCAGCTCTTAAACTCGATCCCCCTGTTAATGAAAGCCAAAACACCATATGGTTTCTTAACAACCTTATCCACTTGGGTGGCAACTTTGAGGGAACTATGCACTTGAACACCAAGATCCCGCTGTTCATCCACACTGCTGAGAATCCTGCCTTTAATCCTATATTCAGCATTTAAGTTTGACCTTCCAAAATGCATCACTTCGCATTTATCCAGGTTGAACTCCATCTGCCATTTCTCAGTCCATGGTCAACATGGACTAGTTTGGGTCAAAGAGCCTATTTTCATGCTGTATTACTCTGTGCCTGTATTACTCTATGACCCACAATGCCCTTAGGGAAGGAATTCCAGGTTTTTGACTCAGAAGCAATGAAGGAACAGCAATATATTTCCAAGTCAGGATAGGGGGTGGGTTGGATGGAATGGTGGTGGTGTTCCCATGTATCTGCTGCCCTTGTCTTTCTAAATGGAAGTGGTGATGGGTTTGGAAGGTGCTGTTTAAGGATCCTTAATGAATTTCTGCAGTGCATCTTGCCAATATAACACGCTGCTGCTACTGAGCATCAGTGGGGTGGGAGCAGATGCTTGTGGATGTTTTGCCTATCAAGTAGGCTATTTTATTCTGGATAGTGTGAAGCTTCATGAGTGTTATTAGAGCTGCACCAATCCAGAAATGGGAAGTATTCCATCACATTCGCAATGTACCTGTTAGATGGTGGACAGTCAGGAGGTGAGTTACTTGCTGCAGTATTCCTAGCCTCTGACCTACACTTGTAGTCACTGTGTTTGTGGTGATGAACCCAGTTGAGTTTCTAGTCAATGGTAAACACGAAGATGTTAATAGTGGGGTTTCAGTGATGATAACACCATTGAATGTTAAGGGACAGTGGTTAGATTATGTGGCGTGAATATGACTTGTTACTTGTCAGCCCAAGCCTAGATATGGTCCAGAACTTGTTGCATTTGAATGTGCAATGCTTCATTATCTGAGCAGTCAGAAAAAGTGCTGAACATTGTGCAAACTTTGAGGATTCTCATTTCTGACCTTATGGTGGAAGGAAGGTCATTAATGAAGCAGCTGAAGATGTTTGAAACTAAGACACTAACCTGAGGAGCTCCTGTAGAGATGTCCTGGAGCTGAGATGACTGATGCCCAACAACAATAACTATCTTCGTATGTGCCAAGTATGACTCCTAACTATTAGAGAGTTTGCCCCCTAATAGAACATAGAACGTAGAACATTACAGCACAGTACAGGCCCTTCAGCCCTCGATGTTGTGCCGACCTGTCATACCAATCTGAAGCCCATCTAATCTACACTATTCCATGTACGTCCATATGCTTGTCCTTGATTACAGTTTTACTTGGGCTTCCTGATGTCTTACTTGATTAAATGTGGCCTTGATGTCAGACTCACCTCTGGAATTCAGCCTCTTTGTCCATATGTGAAATAAGGCTATAATAAGGTCAGGAGCTGAGTGGCCCTGGCAGAACCAAAACTGGATATCACTAAGCAGGTTATTGCTGGGCTGGTGCTGCTTGATAGCACTGTTCTGAGGAAGGGTCACCGGACCTGAAAGGTTAACTCTGTTTTCTCCTCCGAGGATGCTGCCAGACCTGCTGAGCTTTTCCAGCAACTTTGTTTTAGTTCTTGATAGCACTGTTGATGGCACGTTCCATCGCTATCCTGATGTTCGAGAGCAGACTGATGGAGCAGCAACTGGCAGTATTGGATTTGTCCTTTTTTTTTGTGTGCAGACCAGACCTGGGCATTTTCCCACTTTGTTAGATAGATGCCATTTATGTAACTGTACTGGATCAGCTTGTCTTGGGGAGCATCAAGTTCTGGAGCAGATGTCTTCAGGACTATTGCCAAATGTTATCTGGACCCATAGCCTCTGCAGTATCCAGTACCTCCATTTCTTGATGTCACATTGAGTGAATCGAGTGGTTGAAGGCTGGTATCTGTAATGGTGGGGACAACTGGAGGACGCTAAGATAGGCCATCCACTCAACACTTCTGGCTGAAAATTGCTGCAAATACTTCAGCCATATCTTTTGCACTGATGTGCTGGGCTCTTCCATCATTAAGGATGGGGATATTTGTGGTGCCTTCTCCTCCAGTGAATTGTTTAATTGCCCACTACTATTCATGACTGGATGTGGCTGAACTGCAGAACTTAGATCAGATCGGTTGGTCATGGAGTTGCTTAGGTCTGCCTATCACTTGCTGCCTGTGCTGTTTGGCATGCTGTTCGGTAGCTTCACCAAGTTTACACCTCATCTCTAGTGCTGCTTCTGATATTCCCTGCTGAACTCTGCATTGATCCAGGGTTGACCCCCTAGCTTGAAGGTAACGGTTGAGTGGAGCATATGTCAGGCCATGAGGCTGCGTTGTGCTGGAGTACAATTCTGCTGCTTTTGATGGTCCAAAGCACCTCATGGATGCCCAGTCCTACGCTCTTAGCTGTGATCAAATTCTGGAGCTGGAGGAGCGCTGCATGCCAGGCAGCATCAGAGGAGCAGGAACGTTGACGTTTTGGGGTGGGACCCTTCTTCAGAAATGTCCTGACCTGAAACGTCAACTTTCCTGCTTCTCTGATGCTGCCTGGCATGCTGTGCTTCTCCAGCTCCACACTGTATTTTCTCTGACTTCAGCAACTGCGGTTCTTACTCTCTCTATGTTCAAAGTCTGTTTCTTTTAGCATTGTGATTGTGTCAGAGAACACAGTGGAGGTTATTCTCACTGTGCGGGCAGGACTTTGTGTCCAGAAGGACTGTGCAGTGGCCACTCTTACCAATTCTGTCATGGACAGATGCATATACAGCCACCGATTGATAAGGATAATATCAAGAATGCTTTTCTGTCTTGTTGGTTCCCATACAATCTGCCGCAGGCCCAGTCTAGCAGCTATGTGTTTTAGGATCTGACCAGCTCGATCAGTTGTACTGCTGCTGAGCCACTCTTGATGGTTGCAAATGAAATCCCCCTCCCTCAATACATATTCCACCCTTTCCACCCTCAGTGCGTCATCCAAGTATTATTTAACATGGAGAAGTATGATACAGATTCATCACCCGAGGGAGAAGGGTACATGGAGGCAGTCAGTCTTGAGACTTCATGAGCTACCGAGTCAATGTTAAGAACTCCGAGGCAACTCGCTCCCGACTATACACCACTGTCCCACCACATCTGCCAGGTCTGCCCTGTCAGTCAGATATACTTGTAGAGGGCCTAATAGAGTGAAGATTCATTAGAGAGGACCGTGGGATGAGGAGACTGTCCTCTGAAACATAAAAGGCTCTGAAAGGGTGTGATAACACACGGAACCAGCAGTTGGCGAAAGAATTGCCACACAGAAAGCCCAATAAACAAACTATTGATTTTATTTGCAATTTGCGGAGGAGCCCCTTCTCCAAACTCAACAGACTGGATTGCGGGATTCACTATCTGAAAGAAAGGGTTACAGAAATTCAACATCCCTGCCTGTGCGTATGACTCCACTGCATCAAACCTCACTGCACAACCTCCCCTCTGCCTCACTCATGTTGGCCTTCAATTCCTCTTTGATCCTGCACTTCTGATAGTTGGCAGTAATGGCAGCTGCCAGCACTCTCAGGGTGCTGATGGCACCAGAGAGCTTTGGGCTCTGATTAACTGGCACCCCGTCTTGGGGTCAGCGGATGGTGGTTTGGGGGATGGGGTTTGTGCTTTTTGCCCTCAGGGTCTGTAATTTTAGGGAAGATACAACATTGGTCACGCAAATTGGGCATTCCCCACTGGTGGAGAAAAGGAGCTCCTGTTGGTTTTGAGACACTCATCACAAATCTTAAATTGTACTCACAAACTTTAACAAACCTTTCCCTGACTCAAATAAATAAATAAATAAGTCTAAAGTATGAGGATTTGGGGTAGGCAATTTAGGACGGAGATGAGCAGCGATTTCTTCACCCAAAGAATGGTGAGCCTGTGGAATTCATTACCACAGGAAGTAGTTGATGCCAAAACAGTGAATGTATTCAAAAAGCAGCAGGATATAGCACTTAGGGAGAATGGGATTAAAGGTTATGGGGAGAAAGCAGGATTAGGCTACTGAGTTGGGCGATCAGCCATGATCGTGAAGAATGGAGGAGCGGGCTCAAATGGCCTCCTCCTGCTCCTATCTTCTATGTTTCGAAGTAATAAATTTGTAGATTCATAATTTTGACTGAAAGTAGTGGAAAGGATTTATATGTTTCAATATTTCAACAATTTGTACAAGTTTGTATATTCCCATCCATGTAGACTGAGTCCTCTGGATCTATTGTAGATCAGTCAGTTAGGGGACACCTTTGGGTATTCATCTGGATTCAGGTTTCTTGGGATCAGAAGTTGTTGCCAACTCCAGGTCTCATGCTATTCTTTCTCCTCTCTCCTCTGGAAAAATTAATTTTACACCACAGAAACTCCACAGTGTGGAAACAGACCATTCAGCCCAACAAGTCCACACTGACTCTCTGAAGAGCAGCTCACCCAGAGTCACTCTCCGAACCAACTCTATAACCCTGCATTTCAAATGGCTAGCTCACCTAGCTTGCGCATCTCTGGACGCTTGTCTTTGGACTGTGGGAGGACAGCCACACAGACATGGGGTCAATGTACAAACTCCATGCAGACAGTCACCCGAGACTGGAATTGAACCCGTGTCCTTGCGCTGTGAGGCAGCAGTGCTAACCACTGAGACCCAGTGGCCAAAACAATGCATCTTCTGCAAGGCGATAGCTTTAAAGAAAAGCTTGGGCTCATTTTAACACCTGCGAAGCCTAATGCCTCAAAATACCTTCTATTCCCATATTGTTACAGTGAACCAATTATACACTTAATGCATCAATGATTTGCTGACGATGTCTTCTGTGACACAGCAGGAAAGAGCTTGAGGCATGTAAGATGAAGGCTATAATGACCTTGGCAGCCTCTGGCACTGTTTTGAGGGTTTGTCTGGTTGTCAAATTACATCACATGGCATACCCTCCTTGCAATTTGCAGCCTTGCACAGACATAGTTCCTCAAAGCTATGCATTTGAGTCAATATCTCTGTTGAGCTGTGTGGATTGAACAGTACAATGTTAACTGTCTAACATCCAACATTTACTCTTCCTCCTCTTGCTTCATGTAGCACAGAGATAAGCAATGCTGCACACCTCCAGCAGGACCACGCATGCAACCAAATCATGTTTCCTTACTGTCTGAATTCAGTAACAACTGGAAACCAATATAATTAGGTGGTCGGTTTTCACCGTGCAGTTGTGATGGGCCAAAGGGTCTTTATATGTGCTGTAGACCTCTATGACTTTATATCATCTGTTAAGAATGGCAACAAATGAAATTAGTCTAACCAAACTCAAAAATCCATCTTCAAGTTGCAACACTAAGCCAAGATCTCATCTGTTTATCTGAATAGATCGAATGGCACAACTGTGAAGAAGAACAGTGAAGATATCCCCTATTTGGACAACATCCATCACTCAGTCAATACCATAAAAAGACAACAGATTGTCTGGTCATTACCACGTAGTTAAGGTCACACAACATTCCCTACTCATGTGCACAGCTGCGCCATTTTTCCATGCAGATCGTAAGAGTATTTCCACTTGGCTGATATATTTTGCCACATTGGTCATTAAAATCCATTATACTGCATTCAAACACACTTGGCAATGTGATATTTTATTACGCAATATTACCAAACATCAAAACAAAGTATGGAAGAGCATTGATGGGCCTTTTCAGCCTGCTCTGCCATTTAATATGATCACATGATTGTTTGCTTCAACATGTGGATTAATTGCTACAAACATAGAAGCCCTACAGTGTGGAAACAGGCCCTTTGGTTCATCAAGTCCAAACCAACCCTCAGACCATCCCACCCAGACCCATTCCCCTATAACCCACCTAATTTACACATCCCTGAGCGCAACAGGCAATTTAGCATGGCCAATCCATCTAGCCTGCCCATCTTTGGACTGTGGGAGGAAACCAGAGCACCCAGAGGAAATTCACGCAGACACGGGGAGAATGTGCAAGCTCCACACAGACAGTCACCAGAGGGTGGATTTGAACCTGGGTCCCTGGCATTATGAGGCAGCTATGCTAACCCCTGAGCCACCGTGTTGCCCTTTTAAAGAGTCACCCGAGGGTGGAATCCTTCATTTCTTTACAGCTTAGAGGTATCTCAACCAATGACTATTCACAGATTTCTCGGCCAGAAGAGTCCGAACATCCAAAGTCTTTTGAGTGAAGAAACTTCTCAATGAGATCCCCCTCCATGCTTCTAAATTCTCAGAATATAGACCACTTTTATTCATTCTTCCAATAAAGTACAATGCCCTAGATCACTCTCTGTGAAGTTTACATGCTCTCCCTGTGCCTGTATGGGTTGAGTGGGTTAACCATGCTAAACATTGCCCTGCAGTGCCTAGGGATGTGCAGGCTTGTGGAAAAATCCCCCTTTGGAGTTATGGAGATGGCATAGGTCAGTACAGACTCAATGAGTTGAATGGACTCTTTTGGCACGATAGGGATTCTATTCCTGCTTTGTTCAGTGATGGCAAAATCGCGCACATTCTTCCCTAGACCCTTCAGCATACTGGTGTAATCAAAAGGGAATGTTGCCCTTGTTCTTACATTCAGATTTAGAATTTGTGATGTACCATTTTTCCTTGAAAGCTTCATTTCTCTCAGAATGGCATCTATTAGCATACTACCTGTTTCTTTTGGACAAAGCACATTTTTGGCAGATGATACGATACTTTGATAGTGTCTTGATTACCATTATCTGCTATGTAATTACAGGATTCAAATGAGAATCTTACCTGCTTCTGGAGGAGTTTAGCTGAATGGGAGTGAGGAGTAAACACACGACTTTTGAACATTGCCCTGATTTTCATTGGTCATTTGTGCATGCACGGCTGGTGACATCACACACAGATCGCGGTGAGGTCAGTGCCACAAATGTTGATGGCTCCGTGGGCCGTCACTTCCTCTGACATCATGGGCATTATTTCCTCTGATTTCTTTTGGCCTTCAACATGCACCTTCGAGGTCTGTGCACTGCAGTGACTTCTGGAGCATGAGAACAATGCCTCAATGCAAATCAGCACGTGAAACATCAGAACTACTGTGCGTGCGTGCAGCAGTGTGGCTCACAAGGAATGTTGGTCATGAGACCACCTTCACATTGGCAGTTAACCAATAGCACCATCCATTCATAAAATATCCATTCTGTATAGTCACTCCATTCTTGAAGGAGCTGTTAGAGTCAGGGAGATCTGCAGAACCATCAAATCTGCTGGTCAGAAACAATTACCAAACTATCCTAATCCCACTTTCAGCACTTGGACTATAGCCTTATATGCCTTGGCATCACAGGTGCAAATCTAAATATTTCTCAAATGTCATGGCGGTTTCTACCTCTACCACTATTTCAATGAGTTGCATTGCATGGAAGAAAAAAATATTAAGCAACTGAAATGTCTTTCTTCACAACTTAAATTACTCCTTTCAAGCTTTCAGGGATAAATCCAGAACAGAGAGTCATAGAGTCATTTGGCACAGAAACATAATCTTTTGTCCAACTCGCCCATGCCAGATATCTAACATAGTCCCATTTGCCAGCATTTGGCCCATATCCCTTTAAATCCTTCCGATTTATATACCCATCCCGATGCCTCTTAATTGTTGCAATTATACTCACCTCCACCATTTCCTCTGGCATTCCAAACATGCGGCACCATCTGCATGAAAAAGTTATCCTAAGGTCATTTTTAAATCTCTTCCCCCTCACCTTAAACTTTTGTCTTTTTAATTTTGGTCTTTCCCACCCTGGGAAAAAGACCTTGGGTATTCACCCTATCTAAGCCCCTCATGATTTTATAAGCCTCCGTAAGGTCAAGTCTTAGTCTCCAACTCTCAAGCTTATTCAGTTGCTCCCTATAAGTCAAACCTTCCAGTCTTGGCAACATCCTTGGAAATCTTTTCTGTATCCTCTAAAGTGTGACAACATCTTTCCTGTGTGAAGTCTAGTTACCACTCTGCAGCAAGGATGTGCTTGGACTGTATGGGGTGCAGAAGATATTCACCAGGATGTTGCCTTGGAGGGAGCAGTTTAGCTATGAAGCAAGGCTGGATAAGCTCAGGTTGTTTTCTCTGGAGCAGGGAAGGCTGAGAGAGGACCAGATTTAGATGTTTAAAATACGAAGGGGCACGAACAAGGTGGAGAGACAGGAGTTATTTCCTTAGTTGTGGGCCGGCATTGAGATGCTTAGCTTTAAGATGAAAGGGAGGATGTTTAGTGTGGATTTGAGGAAAGCCTTTTTCACCTAGAGGTGGTGGAATCCAGAACTCACTGCCTGATGGTTGAGGTGAAAAATCTCGCAACCTTTAAGAAGTGTGAGCATTTGAAATATCCTACCATTCAAAGCCATGGACCAAGTGGGACAAGTGTAGATTTACAGCAATTTTTTTCACTGCAAACTCAATGCACTGAAGGGCCTCATCTGAACTTTGTGTTTCTACAAATGTACCATGCACATTTCCATGAATACTCTTTAGACAGTAAGAGAATTGAATGCTTGCTTTTCTAGATTTGGATACTCAGACATATATCTAACAGATTCAGAGAAACTGATATCATCCATTCACTGTTGAGCTTATAAACAATTAAGCTGTGACATTTTTAAATAAAAAATGCCAGCCACTTGAGTTATTCCTCAGGACCCTGGCAAATGTAAAAGTTCAATGCTCGGTATCATAGTATAGAATTAATTAGTGACATTTCTGTACTATTATTCAAAAACCAAGTAGAATTATACAAAATTTATACAGAATCTAACCCTTTAAATGGTATTTTTGAATGTTAAGATATTAAAACAACAAACTAATCAATCATCTTCAATTTGTTTCTATAGTTTACATGTATTAAAGCAACTATATTATTATTTCAAGCTAGTATTGTGGCAAAATTTGATTTAGAATGTTATTTCTGCCAGTGACAACATATTTCTGTGATTATCTTTTATTAGTCAACATCTTCCCTGTAAACGTATTGCCATTTTCAAACTTTGTGTAAAGCTCAAAGAAATTCTGGCTACTGGCTTTCACAGCTACATTTAAACATAAGCACAAAATGATATTTATTAAAGGCTAATAAAACATGTTGAATTATTTAATAGCATGAATCAAATTATTGTTTTGCAATCTAACAGAAATTGCTGGATTTTTTTACACTTCTGCCCTAAGCAAACATTTACGACATGAAATCAAAATCTTCAGCATATCCAACATAGTAATTTCATGATACTGAGTAAATATCTTACACTTCTCAGTTAAAGTCTTAAGGCCGTTTTGACTATTTTCTTTGAAAGTTCAGACATTAATTGATGTCTGTGACACAGTGTTAATCTTTTAAATTGCCAAGAATTTTGTCATTTTAATGCAACAGAACTTAAGACTCAAGCTCTCCCAAAGATTTATGCATATATATGCTGGAGAAACTGAGCCCGACCTCAACTTCACCTTCTAGATCCTTCCTTTGTCTCTAACTGGTCAGTTTGCCAATATTTGATGAGTGGAAATTTTGCCCATTGGAAGCCAGAGTTGTCAGTTGTCAGCATAAATACTTTTCCCTTTCCATCCACTAACTCTCTCTGAAAACAGCTGGAAATCACACCATATCAGGGAGCATCCACGAAGAGAAGCAAGCCACCGTTTCACGCATAAATGACTCTTTGTCGGGGCTGAAGTGAAGTGTGGAGGGGGCCACTATGTAATAGTTGGGAGGACGGGGTACAGGTGATTTGGAGTGCTGGGGGAGAAAAGATATTGATATTGCAGATTAAGTGATCGGAATGTTAGAATGGCAAAACAATGGTATGCCGAGCTGCCAGACCAGAAAGGGCAGACAGCCCCACTGGAGGGATGGGTGTGGGGGTCGGGTGGTGAGGGGAGAGAGGACAAGGAGACAGAGGGTTCACAATTTGATGGTGTTGAACTCAATATTGAGCCCAGAAGGTTATAAAGTGTCTAGGCTGAAGATGAAGTGTAGCTCCTACAGTGTTTGCTGTGATTTGTGAAAGCAGCATTCCAACCACAAACCCCTGCCAACTATAACATAAATGCTGCCCCCTTCACACTTCATGTCAGCTCTGATGAAAAGTCACCTAGACTCAAAATGTTAGCTTGCTTTCTCTCCATGGATGCTGTCTGACCTGCAGTGAATTCCAGCATTTTTTTTTGTTTTCAGGTCAGATTCCAGCACCTGCAATAATTTGCTCCTAAACTCCATCCCTCTCCCTGTCTGGCATTGAACCAGACTCACCATTGCCCTCATGATGTCTTTAACTCCATGATGAGTTTCCTGCCATATATCTACACAGCCGCTATGATCACCTATTTCCACGTCCATTACTTTGTAGGACTTTGTCCTCGTTTCAGCTCGTCAGCTGCTGTAGCTCTCATCCATGTCTTTGTTAACTATCGATTTGACTATTCCAACAGAGTCCAGGCTCTTGGAATCTGTCTTCAGTAAACTTAAAATCATCCAAATCTCGGGGCAAAATCCCTTCCCTGGAGTAGAATGGGCAATAGCGAGAAAGCTAATGAAAATTTGGTGAAAATGGAAAAAAAAAATTGGAATCCTAATGTCAAGAAGAAAAATTCCCCATTTTCCCCTTAGACTTTAAATAACAACTTCTGAACCTCACCCTCTGCACCTTGTTGTCTCAGATTCTCCAGCGTCTGCAGTTCCTACTATCTCAAAAAACATTAACTCCGTTTTTTCTCGGTTCACAGATACTGCCAGACCAGCTAAGTTTCTCCAGCAATTTCTGCTTTTGTTTCTGACTTCTGCCATCCACAATTCTCTGTTTCAGTTTTCTCGTTCTTTGTGCCATCCAGTTTAGAGGCATAGAGACACACAACACAGAAACAGGCCCTCTAGTCCAACCAGTCCATGCCAACCACAATCCTAAATTAAACTAGTCCCACCTCTTTAAACTTGGTCCATATCCCTCGTAACATTTCTCATTCATATATTTATCTGAATTTTTTTAAATGATGTAACTGTACCTGCATTCAACACTTCTCCTGGCAGTTCATTCAGCACACAAGCCTCTCTCCGTGTAAAAAAAAAATTGCTTCTCATGCCTTTTTAAAATCTTTCTCCTCTTCCTCAGCCGAGGGAAAAGGCACCTGTCATTCACTTGACACTGGAGACGAGAATTGGAAATGGTTTATAAATAAGACAAATTGGGCTATTAGTGAGGTACAAATGCATGTGTGGGAAAGTGTGAGATCATGCCCTATGGGAAGAAGAATAAAAGCATGGAAAATTTTCTAAATAGGGAGGAAATTCAGAAGTCTGAAGTGCAAAAAGACTTGGGAGTTCTAGTCCAGAACTGTCTCAAGGTATACTCACAGGTTTAGTCAGTAGTCAGGAGGGCAAATGCAATGTTGGTATTTATTTTGAGAGGACTTGAATATAAAAGCGGGGATGTGCTACTGAGGCTTTATAAGGCTCTGGGCAGGCCGCATTGGTAGTATTGCATGCAGTTTTGGGCCCCATATCTCAGGAAGAATATACAGGCCCTGGAGTGCGTTCAGAGGAAGTTCACTAGAATGGTCCCAGGAATGGAAAGCTTAACAATTGAAAAATGTTTGCGGACTCTGACACTGTACTCATTGGAGTTTAGAAGGATGAAGGGGAAATTATTGAAACTTACAGAATATTGAATGGCCTCGACAGAGTGGATGTTGGAAAGATGTTTTCATTGGTAGGAGAGACAAGGACCGGAGGGCACAGCCTTAGAGTAAAGGGAAGACCTTTTTAGAATGGAGATAAGGAGAAACTACTCCTCTAACCTTAATAAGAGGCTGTAGACTCGGTAAGTTTTTTCAGGTCTTCTCTTTTTTTGTTTCTCTTCCTAGTTTAGTACTGTGTGAGCTTTCAGATTAGCGGAGTATGGATGGTAGGACAGTTACATGTTCCTCCTGCAGAATTTGGCAGGTGAGAGACACGACACATGTCTCCACTGGCCACATCTGCGGGAAGTGCACCCAACTCCAGCTCCTCGAAGTTAGGGAACTGGAGCTGCAGCTGGATGGACTGTGGATCATTCGGGAGGCTGAGGGGGAAATTGAGAGGATGTACAGGGAGTTGGTCACACCTCAAGCACAGGATAAGGACAGCTGGGTTACGGTTAGGGGGCGGAAAGGGAACAGACAGACAGAACAGGGATCCCCCGTGGCCGTTCCCCTCAGCAATAAGTATACCTCTTTGGATACTGCTGGTGGGGATGGCCTACCAGGGGAAAGCCACAGTTGTCAGGTCTCTGGCACTGAGCCTGGCACTGTGGCTCAGAAGGGAAGAGGGGAGAATAGAAAAAAGCTAGTGGTAGGGGACTTAATAGTTAGACAGATTGAAAGGAGATTTTGTGGTCAGGAACAGGACTCCCGGAAAGTTTGTTGCCTCCCAGGTGCCAGGGTCCAGGATGTCGCCGATCGGGTCTACAAAAATTCTGAAGCGGGAGGGTGAGCAGCCAGAAATCGTGGTACATATTGGCACCAATGACATAGCCAGGAAAGGGATTGAGGATCTGAAAAGGGACTACAGAGAGCTAGGTTGGAAGCTGAAGAGCAGGACGGGTAGAGTAGTGTTCTCAGGTTTGCTACCGGTGCCACGAGATAGCGAGGTGAGGAACAGTCAGCGAGTGCAGCTTAACACGTGGCTGCGCAGCTGGTGCAGGAGGGACGGCTTCAGATACTTAGACCATTGGGATGCCTTCTGTGGAAGGTGGGACCTGTACATGAAGGTCGAGTTGCACCTGAACTGGAGGGGCACAAATGTCCTGGGTGGGAGATTTGCTCGAGTGGTTCGGGAGGGTTTAAACGAGTTTGGCAGGGGGGTGGGAATCAGAACTACACATCTGAGGGGGGAGGGGGCATAGCAGTAGATGAGGCAGTGGCAGGATGCAGTGAATCTACCGGGAAAGTTTTTCATGTGATGGAATGAAGGGATCAGTTAAAATATGTCTGCTTTAACGCAAGGAGTGTCAGAAATAAGAGTGATGAACTTAGAGCATGGATCAGTACTTGGGACTATGATGTTGTGGCCATAATGGAGACGTGGGTTTCACAGGGGCAAGAATGGTTGCGAGATGTTCCAGGGTTTAGAACATTTAAAAAGAATGGGGAGGGGAGGAAAAGAGGAGGGGGTGTAGCGTTGTTAATCAGAGAGTCCATCACAGCAAGAGAAATGAAGGTTGCCGTGGAAGGTTTGTCGACTGAGTCAGTATGGGTGGAAGCTAGGAACAGCAAGGGAGCAGTCACCTCACTGGGGGTTTTCTACAGACCCCCAAATAGCAGTAGGGAGATCGAAGAACTCATAGGCCAGTTGAAAAGTGCAAACGTAGCAGGGTTGTTGTGGGTAACTTCAACTTTCCCAATATTGATTGGAACCTCTTAGTGCAGATGGTTTGGATGGAGCCGTTTTTGTCAGGTGTGTTCAGGAGGGTTTCCTTACTCAGTATGTGGACAGGCTGACGAGGCTAGAGGCCATTTTGGATTTGGTGCTTGGCAATGAGCCAGGACAGGTGTGAGATCTCACGGTGGGAGAACACTTTGGCAACAGTGACCACAACAGCCTCACATTTACCATAGCCAAGGAGAGGGAAAGGAGCAGTTACCAGGGGGAGATATTTTACTGGGGAAAAGGAAACGCTGACGCTATCAGGCAGGAGTTGGGAAGTACAGATTGGGAGCAATTGTTCCACAGAAAGGGCACAACAGACATGTGGAGACTGCTTAAGGAGCAGTTGTTGCGAGTGATGCATAAATTTGTTCCACTGAGACAGGTAAGAAGTGATTAGATTACGGATCCTTCGATGACAGGAACAGAGGTGCTTCTCATCAAAAAGAAAAAGGCAGCTTACATAAGGTGGAGGAAGCAAGGATCTAGCACAGCTTTAGAGGATTACAGGCTTGCTCGGAAGGAGCTGAAAAGTGACTGAGGAGGGCCAGGAGGGGGCACGAGAAAGGCTTGGCAGGAAGGATTAGGGAGAACCCAAAGGCATTTTACTCATACGTGAGGAATAAGAGAATGATCAGGAAGAAGGTAGGGCCGATCAGGGATAGCGTAGGGAACTTGTGCGTGGAGTCTCAGCAGATAGGGGAAGCCCTAAATGAGTTTTTTGCTTCGGTTTTCACTAACAAAAGGGACCTTGTTGTGAATGAGAACCTTGAGGAGCAGGAAAACAGGCTTGAACAGATCGAGATTGCGGAAGTTGATGTGCTGGAAATTTTGGCAAACATTAAGATTGATAAGTCCCCAGGGCCAGACCACATTTATCCTAGGTTGCTCTGGGAAGTGCAAAAGGTGGTTGCTAAGCCGCTGGCGAAGATCTTTGCTTCCTCAATCTCCACGGGAGTTGTAGCGGAAGATTGGAAGGAGGCAAATGTTGTTCCTCTTTTCAAAAAAGGGAATAGGGAAATCCCTGGAAATTACAGACTAGTCAGTCTTATGTCTGTGGTCAGCAAGGTTTTGGAAAGAATTCTGAGGGTTTGAATTTATGACTATTTGGAAAAGCATAGCGTGATTAAAGGGAGTCAGCATGGCTTTGTGAGGGGCAGGTCATGCCTTAAAAATCTCATTGAGTTCTTTGAGGAGGTCACGAGACAGGTTGACGAGTGTCGAGCAGTGGATGTGGTATACATGGACTTCAGTAAGGCATTTGATAAAGTTCCCCATGGCAGGCTCATTCATAAAGTCAGGAGGTATGGGATACAGGGTGATTTGGCAGTCTGGATTCAGAATTGATTGGCTGACGGGAGGCAGAGAGTGGTTGTAGATGGTAAGTGTTCTGCCTGGAGGTCAGTGCTGAGTGGTGTCCCAGAGGGCTCTGCTCTTGGGTCTCTGCTCTTTGTAGTTTTTATAAATGACTTGGATGAGGAGGTTGAGGGGCGCATTAGTATGTTTGCTGATGACACAAAGGTTGGCGATGTTGTTGATAGTAACGAGGGCTATTGCAGGCTTCAGAGAAACATTGACAGTATGCGGAGCTGGGCTGAGAAATAGGATGACCTATCTTAGCGTCCTCCAGTTGTCCCCACCATTACAGATACCAGCCTTCAACCACTCGATTCACTCAATGTGACATCAAGAAATGGAGGTACTGGATACTGCAGAGGCTATGGGTCCTGATGACATTTGGCAATAGTCCTGAAGACATCTGCTCCAGAACTTGATGCTCCCCAAGACAAGCTGATCCAGTACAGTTACATAAATGGCATCTATCTAACAAAGTGGGAAAATGCCCAGGTCTGGTCTGCACACAAAAAAAAGGACAAATCCAATACTGCCAATTGCTGCTCCATCAGTCTGCTCTCGAACATCAGGATAGCGATGGAATGTGCCATCAACAGTGCTATCAAGAACTAAAACAAAGTTGCTGGAAAAGCTCAGCAGGTCTGGCAGCATCCTCGGAGGAGAAAGCAGACTTAACCTTTCAGGTCCGATGACCCTTCCTCAGAACAGTGCTATCAAGCAGCACCAGCCCAGCAATAACCTGCTTAGTGATATCCAGTTTTGGTTCTGCCAGGGCCACTCAGCTCCTGACCTTATTATAGCCTTATTTCACACATAGACAAAAGAGGCTGAATTCCAGAGGTGAGTCTGACATCAAGGCCACATTTAATCAAGTAAGACATCAGGAAGCCCAAGTAAAACTGTAATCAAGGACAAGCATATGGACGTACATGGAATAGTGTAGATTAGATGGGCTTCCGATTGGTATGACAGGTCGGCACAACATCGAGGGCTGAAGGGCCTGTACTGTGCTGTAATGTTCTACGTTCTATGTTCTATTAGGGGGCAAACTCTCTAATAGTTAGGAGTCATACTTGGCACATACGAAGATAGTTATTGTTGTTGGACATCAGTCATCTCAGCTCCAGGACATCTCTACAGGAGCTCCTCAGGTTAGTGTCTTAGTTTCAAACATCTTCAGCTGCTTCATTAATGACCTTCCTTCCACCATAAGGTCAGAAATGAGAATCCTCAAAGTTTGCACAATGTTCAGCACTTTTTCTGACTGCTCAGATAATGAAGCATTGCACATTCAAATGCAACAAGTTCTGGACCATATCTAGGCTTGGGCTGACAAGTAACAAGTAATATTCACGCCACATAATCTAACCACTGTCCCTTAACATTCAACGGTGTTATCATCACTGAAACCCCACTATTAACATCTTCGTGTTTACCATTGACTAGAAACTCAACTGGGTTCATCACCACAAACACAGTGACTACAAGTGTAGGTCAGAGGCTAGGAATACTGCAGCAAGTAACTCACCTCCTGACTGTCCACCATCTAACAGGTACATTGCGAATGTGATGGAATACTTCCCATTTCTGGATTGGTGCAGCTCTAATAACACTCATGAAGCTTCACACTATCCAGAATAAAATAGCCTACTTGATAGGCATCACATCCACAAGCATCTGCTCCCACCCCACTGATGCTCAGTAGCAGCAGCGTGTTATATCGGCAAGATGCACTGCAGAAATTCATTAAGGATCCTTAAACAGCACCTTCCAAACCCATCACCACTTCCATTTAGAAAGACAAGGGCAGCAGATACATGGGAACACCACCACCATTCCATCCAACCCACCCCCTATCCTGACTTGGAAATATATTGCTGTTCCTTCAATGCTTCTGAGTCAAAAGCCTGGAATTCCCTCCCTAAGGGCATTGTGGGTCATAGAGTAATACAGGCACAGAGTAATACAGCATGAAAATAGGCTCTTTGACCCAAACTAGTCCATGTTGACCATGGACTGAGAAATGGCAGATGGAGTTCAACCTGGATAAATGCGAAGTGATGCATTTGGAAGGTCAAACTTAAATGCTGAATATAGGATTAAAGGCAGGATTCTCAGCAGTGTGGATGAGCAGCGGGATCTTGGTGTTCAAGTGCATAGTTCCCTCAAAGTTGCCATCCAAGTGGATAAGCTTGTTAAGTAACCATATGGTGTTTTGGCTTTCATTAACAGGGGGATCGAGTTTAAGAGCTGCGAGGTTTTGCTGCAGCTCTACAAAACTCTGGTGAGACCACACTTGGAATATTGTGTCCAGTTCTGGTCGCCCTATTACAGGAAAGATGTGGAGGCTTTGGAGAGGGTGCAAAGGAGGTTTACCAGGATGCTGCCTGGACTGGAGGGCTTGTCTTATGAGGAGAGGTTGATTGAGCTCGGACTTTTCTCTCTGGAGAGAAGGAGGAAGAGATGTGACCTGATCGAGGTGTACAAGGTAATGAGAGGCACGGATAGAATCGATAGCCAGAGACTTTTCCCCAGGGCAGGATTGACTGCCACGAGGGGTCATAGTTTTAAGGTGTTAGGAGGAATGTATAGAGGAGATGTCAGAGGGAGGTTCTTCACCCAGAGTGCTGTGAGCGCATGGAATATTTTGCCACTGGTAGTTGTGGAAGCGGAGTCATTAGTGACATTTAAGTGACTGCTGGGCATGCACATGGACAGCAGTGAATTGAGGGGAATGTAGGTTAGATTATTTTAATTTTGGATTAAGATTAAGCCACGGCACAACATCGTGGGCCGAAGGGCCTGTACTGTGCTGTACTTTTCTATGTTGTATGTTCTATTTTCTACTTCAGCCAGAGAGTGGTGAATCTATGGAATTCACTGCCACAGAAGGCTGTGGAGGCCAGGCCATTGACTACATTTAGGATTGAGATAGATAGGTTCTTGATTACCAAAGGGATCAAAGGTTACGGGGAGGAAGGGGGAGAATAGGGTTGATGAACTTATCAACCATGGTTGAATGGTGGAGCAGACTCGTTGGGCCTAATGGCCTAATTTCTTCTCCTATGTCTTCTGGTTTTATCGTCTAACTTCAACGTCTTTGCAGCTCATGGACACCTATGACTTACATGGTTCAGCCAGGTTGTTCCTTTGTGCATATCAGAACATGCTCGCATTTCATGCTCCTGGACAGGATGGGTCCTCTGCCTTTTAATTTCATCTCATTGAGCTCACTCACTTGACTGCCTCCTTGGAGGATGTTGGCCTGTGCGGCTTGCATTGCGTTTTAGTGCAGATGGAAAGACAAGCAGCATGTCCCAGTGGGGAGCACAAAACAGGCAAGGGAGTGGACTTGTAGCTCTATAGCTGTGCCCTATGTCAATGACAAACACACTTCTTGAGCCAAATGTCCATGTCTGAATGTAAATATGCCACATTCCTTGGTGGAGTCAAGGGAGACTACAGTCAGCCAGGAGCAAACACAGTCATAAAGGACCTTGTCTGACTATGGTCCAGTAGGTTGGCCTTAGTCAAACCACACACTTCGACCAACTGGAGTCTGGAGTTTTGTGTCCTTCCTTGTTGAATTAGCCCATGGCCAATCCTGCAGATCAAGTGCAAGATGTTTGGGATTACAGGGGTGATACAATTGGGTGGTGAGGATTTATTGGTGGTGAAGGAGCAAGAGAGACAGTGATATGTCACCAGTGAGTGAGTTCAAAGTGCAGAGGTCTGAAAGATTTCACAATTTGGGAGGATGAGGTGGGTAAAAGTCATGGTGTGGAAACGATGCTTGCAATTATGAAAGTTAGCTCCACAATCCCAGGTGAGAGGTATGTGCGGTGACAAAATTAGAGTGAATGGTGGCCCTGTGAGTAAGAGAAAGCAAAGAAAAAATTGTGGCACTTAGTCTTGCAGACTGCACAAGATAATTTACTTTTTTTATCTGCACTGCTCTGCATTCTTTTTTAACCGTGATGTAGAACTAACCCTCTTTAGCTCTCTGGTCCCAGGCTGGCTGTGTCATTTTTGCATGTTTTCATGTGGTGATCAGTTGAAAAAAGGTACTCTCCCCTCTCCCTTCACCCTGTCCATCTGTACTCAGAGGTCCCTGCCCACAAAGCAAAAAGTTAATGTGCTGTTTTGGGTCATGTCTTCACTGATAACAGTGGAACCACCACAGAATGTGGGGCAGTTCCTGACATCCAGTGCCTGAATTGACGTGCAGCTAAGCTTTAGACATGATTCCCACCAATGATATAAATACTGGAAGCTACTGGCAGTGATAGCTCTTCAGCATTTCCTACCCCTCAGTTGCATGAGAAGGTTGCTGAGGTGCTAAGTTGAAGTGGAAAGTGGAACATTGCATCGGGAAAATCGCAGTGAGCCATGCTGCACTGGGACTCACATCTCTCACTTGACCAAATGCCTTAACTGAAAATGGGATAAATTGAGACGTCTATGTCCACACTTGCTCAAAGTTGCCTGCAGAAAGTAACCTTGGCTCATGATCTGACATCCACTGCTGGTGAAACAATTTCTCAATTTTAAAATTCTATGGCTGCTTCCTGTATTTGGTCAAACCACCCTATTTCTACAAACTCTGAAGAATAAAGATTGTTTGCCAATCTCACCTCAGACTTTGGGTCGGATCTTCCCAACCTGAGCAGCGTGGACATTGGTGAGAAAGTTGGGAGCAAAAAGTTCCATTTTCCAAAAAGGTGCAAAAAGGTGAGATGAAATTCTTACTAGTGAATGGTGAGAGACATACTTGGATGCACATAGAAGCCAGATGGCAGTAATTTCTGACCTGAAAATCAGAACAGCCATCCTGTTGACTTTAGTATGCCACTTGCTCTGGTGTCCCATCAGTCATCAACATCTCAGGGCACACTCCGGGATTTGCATGCACACTACACCCTTCACACCCATCCAACTGAAGCTGTGGGCTTCCATTCGCCGAGCAGAGATCTAACTTCCCTCGGAGGCAACTGATAGGAACTGTGCAGGGCAGTTACAGACCACCAGGTCTTAACCGTGAGATGGCTGAGCTTTAGTAAAGATGATCCGGGCACCAGGAGTCTTAGAAGGGCCCAGAAGTGGTCAGTGCTTCAGCCCGCTCTAAATGGTAAAATGTAACAAGTGGAGCAACATGGAGGTATGGTGTATTGGTCATGAGGAAAATTTGGGAAGATAACTTGGGAAATTATGCTCATGCTTATGTAATACTGAAATACTCACTAAAATTGACACTTAGTTGATTTTTGGTAAAATTAATTTGATTGAGTAGGTAACCTTCCCTGCATGATACCAGTAACTTTAGAAAAATACCAATAAAAAGAATTGGTGGCAGCAGTTTAGCCAGGATATCTCTGATGGAAAGAGTAGATTATTTTTCACTCACTCGTAAGAGGTGGAGATTGCTGACTAGGCTAGCATTTATTGCCAATCCGTACCTATCGCACAAGCCACCTTAATGAACCACTCCATGGCCGCAGGTACATCTATGGTGCTGTGGAAGTTTATATATCAGGTACATGCCAATGAGGCTTCAAAACAAAAGGTTTCCATGAGTTTTGAGGAGCAATGTTCAGTGATCTTTGCAACCTGGCCAAAGAAAACTTCTGAATTCCAACTAATGTGACACTTAGAATTTCAGCCGAGCTTCCACCGCATGATTCATGAAGTGTTAACACAGAGGTGTTAAAAACATCAGCTGAAGGCTTGAACACTACCCATCAAGCTGAGTGAGCTTGTCAGGCTTCCAGAATAATTTAGCTATTGTGTCACTTTTCAAACACTTGGATACTCCATCTGTACAACTCAATAGTTCAACATTCCACTGCAATCAATTTTTATTCACCTTTTTTTCACAGCAGCTCAAGCAAAAGTCAGTGGGAATGTAGCTGATTGCCGAGTGCTCATTCTGCTCCTACTCTGGTAGGTTTGAAATTCTCACTGAGGATAAAGTTAAACAACAAAAAAAGGATGAGATTTTCTTAAACTGATCAGTAACTTGTCTTGATATAATGCTATTAACAAAGGAAGACATTGCCTGAGGCATGTGCGAAACACATCATAAATCAAAATATGATACTGAGCCATGTAAGGGCAGGTGACCAAAAGCTTGGTCGCAGAGATCAGTTTTTAGCTGTGTTTTGAAGGAGGAAAGGAATATTGAGAGGCATACTTTGAAAGAAGAGCCTTGGCAGATGAAGACATAACCATTGATTGTGAGATGATGTTCAGATATGCTTAAGAGGCCAGAATTAGAGGAGCACAGATTTCTTACAAGGCTGAAGAGCTGGAAGAGATTGCAGTGATGTGGGAAAGGCTAAGTTATGAAGGGAACTGAAAAAAAAGAGAATTGTAAACTCTTTTTTTTCACAGTGAATATTATGTACTTTACTCATTAGGCACTATTTCTTTGATATATGCAGTTCCCCTTCACAGGCAACCTGACTTCAAGAAAGTCAGAACTTGCAGTTATTAAAAAGCACATTTCAGATCTTAGAATCTCCCTAGTATTTCATTGCATCGATTTGAGGTTTTGGGCAATAGATCAAGTTTAATTCCCAGATCCCTTTCTTTAAATATTACACCACGCCTTCCAGACTACAGTTAAGTGTCAGCCTTGGTTTTTATCTTCAGGTCCTTGAGTGAGACTTGAACCAACATAACTCAGAGGCAATGATTTTACCAAGTAGTAGATTGGTTTCTGAGAAGGATAAGTGATATGTTGACAGCTCTGTGAAGTTTGAAGATAATTCTCTTTGTCAAAATGTAATTTTATTTGGATGTTATTACAGTTGAAGTTCTCTCTGCCACTCAAGTGGCTTTGTAGGATCGCATAAAGAGGAGATCGTTATCCCAATTTGCAGCACTCTCAGCATGTTAGGAGTGAAACACCAAGGCAATAGAAACATTTTTAGACAAGTTGATGTCATCCAGATACAAATGTAGGGATTCTAAGAGTTTGCCTGTGACATCGATGCTATTTTTATGGGCTCTTGTCACACAGTTGTAGTGTCCCTACCCCTGGCCCGGGGGCCCGGGTTCAATAGTCAACTGCTCCAGAGGTGTGTAAAACACCTACAGACAGATTGATTTGAAAATACCTATGAAAGCATCCACGCTGAAGAAAATTTATTTCTCTGTAAGTTTCAACAAAAACATTATTCTGTTTCATTTTGTAAACAGTAATTATACATTGAAATTTTCACTTCATCGATATGCAAATAATTCCAGAACATTCACTGTAAGTGTGCACTTTTTTGTAACACGACTGCCCTCTTTAAGATAATCAGCTACTTTAAATTTTAAACATAAAGTTGCCATAGCCCTATCAGACCATAGGTCTGTTCTCTTATTAGAGAGAGAGACCCTCAAGTGGTGGTTTTAACCTCAGGGTCACCCTGCTTCAGGAGAAGGGAGATGTTGAGAAGGAGAGTCGTTCAACCAGCCAATCCAGCTAACCAACGCCTCCAACAGAGTTTCATTGTGACATTTTTGTTCTTAATTCTGCAGTGTGTAATGTGCAGTGCTAGACCTTTTGGTTAGAGAGCTTACAGGTTTGTACAATCCACAAGAACAGTAGAATCTAAGATCAAAAGTTCATGTGTCCACAATATATTTAACATGTGATGCCTTCATTGATGGTTAAGTGGGATAATTTCAAATAAATGTTCTGATCTGTTGCATTTTTCAAGACATTTAAACCGTTAAATGACTGCCTATTTTCTGGTCAGCACAGCTCGTGCGTGTCAGTATTTTCACGTGTCCTTTCACAAGCTATATGCGAGCTGCATTTGATGAATTATAATGCGATGAATATTGACAAAGGCAAAGTCTCCTGATTTTTTTCACAGAATGGTTTTGAAGAGCAAAAGGTTTTGAAGTTCACTCATGTAAAATATAAAATAGACACTGTGGTTTTGGTCTTTAACAGAGATCATTTATATTTTGAATTTGAAACATTTAATTTGTTTTATTTTAGGCATGTGAGCGTTAAATTATCAATTTATCCTTATATCTTTTAAGCGTTGTAATTGTACCTTCATCCACTACTTCATCAGGAAGTTCATTCCAAATGCAAAACAACCTATGTGTAAAAAATTTACTCCTTATGGCTTTTTAAAATCTTTCTCCACTCACCTTAAAAATGTGTCCCCTAGACTTGAAATTTCCCATCTTAGAGAAAAGACAACTATTGACTCTATCTATATTTCTCATTATTTTATAAACTTTTATCAGGTCAGCTCTCAACCTCCTGCATTCCAGGGGAAAAAGAAGTCCCAGCCAATCCAACTTTTCCTCATAACTCAAAGCTTCAATACCAGCAACATCGTGCTGGTTTACCTATTCTGAACTCTCTCTTCAGCTTGATAACATCCTTCGTATAATGACACTGTCTCCTAAATAATTCCCCACTGACACTTAATCCACTTGGCCAACCTCGGTTCCAAGGACCAGGTCCAGCAATGTTCAAAGGTCCTGATGGACTGGACACATCTGCTGCAGGAAACATGTTCCAACACAACCCAGAAATACTATAGAGGGCCTTCGAGACGGGGGAGTTAAATGTATTCATTGATGAGATAGACAAATTTATAAACGTTCATGGAATCAAGAGTTATAGAGAAAAGGCAATAACATGGAGTTAAGGATTATTAGGTTAGCCATGATCTCTTTGAATGATGGAGCAGAATCATTGAGCTCAATGGCATACCCTGCTCCTGCATTTTAAGAGTTTTATAGTCTTATACGCTCTCTCCCTTCTGGTACAATGTAAACACATTCCCATTTATATTGGTGTCACGATGAGAGCAAGGTAAAAAGCTTCAAAAAATGTCTTTTTTTTATATCAGCAAAACCTTCTTCTTTGTTCTTCCTGCACCCTCCTGTCTTTCACTGGCCTAAAAATAAGTCTTTCCCTTCTGTCTTTCTCTGTGATGGAAGATCAATGGCCTGAGACATTTATTCTTTTTCCACAGGTGCTGCCTAATCTGCTGAGGTCTTTGTTTTCCCTTCTTCTTTTTCTGTGATTTTTCCAGGACCCGTGGTTTTCTTTTGATTCACCACAATTGAAGTGTTAGCTCAAATTTTGTACTCACTGGTACTTAAATCTACAATTCTTTGATTCAGAGGTGTAAGTGCCAACATTTAACCACTGTTGATTCTGAATGATTTGCCAGCCATACTTCTGTCTGCATCCTTGACTCTAACTTTTTCCTTACTGCTGTGTGATTGATTCAATTTCTGCTTTCCAAAATAATATTGATATGCTAAAAATGGCGTGACAGATTTGGTGCTAAATCTTCCCAATTATTTCATTTCTACTTTATAATGTGGATAGGATGAAATGAGTATCATAGAGTTCTGTGTTATTAAAAGCATACTTCTCAGGTCCAAAAATATCAGGATTTAATCCCCATACATAGAACATAGAACAGAACAGCACAGGAACAGGCCCTTCTGCCCACTATGTTGTGCAGAACATGATGCCAAAGTTAAACTAATGCCTTCTGCTTGCCCTTGGACCATATCCCTCCATCTATATCCCTTCATTCCTTGCACATTGTTGCGCTTATCTAAAAGTTCCTTAAATGTCCTTATTATCACTGCCTCCATCGCCACCCCTGGCAGCACATTCCACACTCCTACATCTCTCTGTCTAAAAAGCAGACCTCTCATGCCTTCTTTGAACATTCCCTCTCTCACCTTAAATGCATGCCCCCTAGTATTAGACACGTGATAGATTTTTAATCCTAGAAAAGAAAGAATAAATTATCAAATTCTTTAAAACAGGTTTAATTGAAACCTTATATTTCCAAAGCATCAAATAATGTGTTCCAATATATTGAGTTACTTTAGGTATCGTTGACTTTTACATAGCCCTAAGGCATGCTTCTTGGTCCATTTGTACTCAAAGCAATTCAAATGTCAAATAGCTTGCTTCTACTTAATTTTATTCAACACTACTTATGCTAAGTTGTTGACAGCGAGTGGTGTCACCAGCTGCCTCACAGGATGTTTGGCTGATGTGTCTTCACAGCTGAATGTTACATTGTCAGGTTGGTTTCATTCCTGGATGTTACATCATTGCTGTGTTGATGTGTTCGTACTTCTGCCAATCTAGTTTCTGTTTGGCACGTATTTCAATCGTAAGTGTTTTTCCTGACGGTGTGAAGAATTTGAACCCCTGTAAATGTAATCTAAAAATAGACGTCAATTTGTTGCTGATTTGGAATAGGAGTAAGAATAGGCCATTTGGCCCTGTGAGCCCGCTGATTGCAGTCTTAGCTCCACTTTCTTACCTATCCTCTATAACCTACTCAGTTTTTTAATCAAACATCTAACTAATCTACGGCCATTTAATGATTAAATATGACTATTTAATTATTTAAACTCTTAAAGAATAATTTACTCCTTGTAGGAATGAAATTTAACAGCTTAAATTGTCAAGTTTCTATGTTAAGGAGAGATTTTCTGGCATTGCAAGAACAGTTAACCCATAATCAGCAGGGTATTTGCCATATTAATTGTGACCTGCAGTATTCTATGCTGGTTTCATGGATATTTAACATATAAAATCAGAAAGCTCAAGGGAAAGCGAAGGGTGAGGTGTCAGTTGTGTAAAGGAAGTGTCTGAATAGTGTAAATTGACTGACAGTTTCTGAAATTTTGTAATTCTTTGAGAATCTCCCTATCCCATAGGGGTTCTGTTCAGCTCAGTTCGCTGGATGGCTGGTTTGAAAAGCAGTGTGATGCCAACAGTATGGGTTCAAATACCATACCAGCTGCATTATCCACAAGTGACTTTCCTCTCAACTCTCCCTTCACCTGAGGCATGGTGGCCCTCCAGCTAAATTCCCATCAGTCATCTCTCTTTCTGTCTCTGTAATGAGAGCAGCCCTATGGTCCGGTAAAACAATGGTGACTTGACTTAAGTTCACATCCTCTGTGTGAGCTGATTGGCAGATTAATCATAAAACTCACTTTTCCAGAAAGTCTGCTCCCGCAAAAACTGTTTTGAAAATGCCCCTTTGGCACGTAATCCAACTCTCAATCACATCCTTGCTGAACTGTGTAAGATACCATTATTAGCTATACACATTCACATTCCATGATGGGATGAGACAGGGGGAAATGGTGCACAAATAATTAAAAGCCCATTTTGCGCCATTGCATTTGTGGGCTGTTTCCAAAAAAGAGGACAAGCTCTTAAGCACTGTGATTTAGATACTTCTTAATAAACTTTCAGCACCTAAACCTGAAAGACATTGGGATTTCTGTGCTGTTCTATTTTCCATCAATCATTTCAAACTTACAAGCATTTAAAAATGTTGAAAGTATCATTCTGTCTTGAGACACCCCCAGTGATCCTACTTTTGCCTTAATGAAACATAGAAGAAGTGATATTTTATTGAGTCCCATATTTTAAAGAGGTAGATACAATTTCACTAGGTTATACTCCACAGCATAATAAACGTGCTGAGCTAATTGAGTATCTTATTTTCCATTACCTGCATATTGAATAGTAGGTTAGTAGTGTGAAGTATCATTTGTACAGAAACTATAAGCACATGAAGCTCACAAATGAAAACAAATGACAAATATAAAAAAAAAACTAAAAACTAACTTAGCATTAGAGTTAATGGATTTTTCTCCTTAGAGAGAGGGCTGATTCGGCCATTTTTATACTTGAATGTGTTTTTTTACATATTTTTCTGAATGTAAATACACATGCGATATTTGGATTTTGACCTATGTTTATCCTCTTAACCAGTTTATATCTTTGCAATTGAAATCGATCAACTCTTTCCTTCCAGGGAGTTTTCAAGTAAGATACAAACTGGACAGTGATAATAATCCAGTTTTCTTGAGCATTGACACCAGAAACTGGGCGAATGGCCACGTTCACAGTGTCAAGATCGATCGAGAAGGGCAAGACATCTATATTCAGGTAATACGCAACATTAAATAGTTCACTCATAAAAGTGTATTTGATTACATAGGATTAACTCTGTGGCCATGTAAATAACATCAACACTATGCAAATTCCAGATACTAAATGTTTTGGCTATGTAATAATCTTGGATATAGTCAGTGAATATATTTAGTGGAATGTATGATTCAGTGCATTCAAAGTAATTACATGCATAGAATTTATGCCTTGTGATGTAATGAACTTGTGAAAGATATCAGAAAAATACAAGTCTGTGTTTTTCCCTTGGTCCTTTTCTCTTTAAGGCAATCAAAATTTCTCTTAGGCAGCTTGCCAGGAGCTCTTTGTGATCTGAACTTCAGATGTAAAATTAACCAATACCTGCTGACCCAGACTTGTTGATCTAGGCGATGATTAAATTGCAGATCGGCTCATATTTTACCACTTTGTACCCAAAAACTCAATCCCACAGTCTTTGTGCTTTCAGCAACAGCCAAAATTGCCTTGGCAAGACATTTATCATTGTGACAGCTGCCCTTAGCTGCTTGCATCCTGTAGCCATGCTACATATAGTGGAAAAAAACACAAAGGGAGGCTCTCATGAAGATTCAGAGGAAAAAACACAATCTCTAAACCTCGCAGAAAAGAAAGAGCCCAGGTTAAATCCCTAATCTTGTTGCTTAATGTGCAGACAACTCTTCATGTGACAATAATCATCCATTGCATGTAGAACAGAGACAAGTTAGAGTTTTCTGCCATTCATAATGGAGAGGCATAGATAGAGTCGATAGCCAGAGACTATTTCCCAGGGCAGAAATGGCTAGCACGAGGGGTCATAGTTTTAAGCTGGTTGGTGGAAAGTATAGAGGGGATGTCAGAGGCAGGTTCTTTACTCAGAGAGTTGTGAGAGCATGGAATGCGTTGCCAGCAGCAGTTGTGGAAGCAAGGTCATTGGGGTCATTTAAGAGACTGCTGGACATGCATATGGTCACAGAAATTTGAGGGTGCATCCATGAGGATCAATGGTCGGCACAACATTGTGGGCTGAAGGGCCTGTTCTGTGCTGTACTGTTCTATGTTCTATGTTCTATGTTCTAGGTAGTAGCCTGGTGCTATTGTCGCTAGATGATTATTCTAGAGACCCAGATGATGTTCTGGGGACCTGTGTTCAAATCCTACCATAGCAAGTGGTGAATTTTGAATCCAATAAAAATCTAGAATTAAGTGTCTAATGATGACCATGAAACCCTTGTTGATTTTTGGGGGAAAAAAACCCCATCTAGTTCACTGATGTCCTTTTGGGAAGGAAGCTGCCATTCTTACCTGGTCTGGCTGACATGTAACTCCAGGTCTACAGCAATGTGGTTGAGTCTTCGCTGCCTAGTAGACAATAAATGTTGGCAAAGCAAGCAACACCCTCATCTCATGAATGTATTTTAAAAAATACACTTTTATGAGCTCTACTAGTTCATAGTGATTGTATAGAGAAATATTGGAAACACAAAATCCATTTTAAGTTTGAAGAGTTGTAAGATAATGCTGTGAACAACTCCACCTGTAATTCTATGTGGCTGTGCTAGTTCGGAGAACCATGATGGCATTATTACTTATGCATCTGCAATAAGAAAATCACATGACTGAGATAGCCCTGTGAACAAATTCTGGCATTTAAATCACTGAAGGAAGAGGACGCTTAATAATTCATCAAGTCATGCCTCTTTTAGAATGCAAAGTCTAATTATACCACTTTTCTGAAGTTAGATAATTAATGGTCGAGACTTGATTTAGTTTGATATTGCTTGTACAGCTCAAAGGCTAGTATGAATTATTAAAGCCAGAATACTGTCCTGTAGCTGCTGTGATTTATTTTAATAAGGATGTTCAATATTCAGCAACAATGCATAAAAACCTTTGTGTACTAGTTTAGAGGGAAGGCATCTGGACAGGGGACTACATTCTGTAGTTATACACCAGGTGATCCAATCGACATTAGATTTCTGTGTATCACAGAATCACAGAATTGTCATGCTGCAGAAAGACAACATTGTGTTTGTTAAATGAGCATTAGCACCTGATACCAATCTCCTGACATTTTTCCCAGACCGTTGTACATTATTTTTATCCATGAAATCAGCTACTGCCTTCTTTATTGCCTCAGTTGAAGCTGCCGCCACCAGACCTCCAAGCAGCAAATTCCTCACCCTAAATACTCACTAAGTGAATATGTTCTTCATTACTTTATCCTTGCTCCCGCTGCAGGTAGTTTTCAATCTATACCCACCTTTTCCTGCTTCCTTTATGAGTGGGGACAGTTTCTCCCTCTCTACTTTATCCACCTGCTCGTGATTTTGAAAACACCTATCAGTTCATCTCTTAGCCTTCCTCCCTTCCAGGAAAACAGTCCCAACTTCTTCAATCTATCATTGTAACTGAAGTTCCTTGTTCCTGGAACCATTCCTGCTTACTGATTTTGCAACTCTCTTTCCAATGTGTTACCATCCTTCTTATGATGTGGCTCCTAGAACTGTACACAATATACCAATTGTCAAAATATTTCTTTTTTTTAAATTTATTGGCGGACTTATCTCAGTACATCCTCAATTTTAATTGATCTGTCACTGGTGACTGTTCCTTCAACTGACTAGCTCAAAGCTCTTGAATATATTCTTCCAGACTCCAGTGAGTAGATTACCAAACTAATTAGGCTTTTCTCTTAACACGATCCCTCCATACTGGGGTTCATCCTAGTGAACCTTCTCTGAACTGCCTTCAATGAAATAATATTTTTCCTGAAACTAGGAGACCAAAACTGCTAACATTACTCGAGATGTGATGTCCCTAGTAGCTTGCATAGTTGCTGCAAGGCTTCCCTACTCTTATACTCTAACTGCCTTGAAATAAGAGCCAACATTCAATTGTTCTTCCTGATTGCCTGTTGAACCTGTGCATAAGCACTGTGTATAAGATGCGGCTGGGCCTGCTGTGTTCATCCAGCCTCACATTTTATTGTCTTGGATTCTCCAGCATCTGCAGTTCCCGTTATCACCTATAAGCACTCTCAAGTCCCTTTGTATAGCAACTGCCTGCAGTTTGTTTTATTTTTCTCCATTCAGCAATGAGTGATGCTGAAGTTGGAAACCAAAGCTAGGATGATGGCAATGGTTGAGACCATATTAAAAAGACACAGGACCATCAAACCTGAGATGATGAGAATGAGCCCAACGTTGCAGTACAAGCATCCTGAAGAATTCAGAGGTTAAATTCATAAGCTTAGAATAGGCAAACACACAGTTGCTGCAGCCATTTCTGTGACTTTATGATAACATAGGCAGATCATACCAAGTGGGCCAACCTGGGCAGAGTTGCTGAGATTCAGCTGACATGTGTCATTTGTGAGGATGGTGCCTGTGAAATTCAGGCTGCTCCTGTAATATTGTCTGTTAGAGGTGAGGCTAAGTCCTCAAGAGTGAGAAACTGAAATTCATTTCAAAGGAAACATAGCTATGAAGGACTTTGTGACTAAGATTGATAGCATATACTTTGGTTGACTGCTGAACTAAGTTGTGAGGTCTGTCTTAGTTATATTTGCCATTCAATGTCAAAGTTATGGCTTATAATCACTCACAACTTGCCAGTTAATTCATGCTTAAGTTACATTGATGATTAGCTTGAGAGTATAGATGGTTAACCAACATAATATTTCATGATTGTTTTGATTGACTCTTATTTAGTTCGAAATAAATGCTTCAGAGCGTGGAATTTTGTGGCTTGAGTCTTTCAGTAAATAACTGCGATTTCACATTTTTTCTTTAACAAAGAAGTTGCTCGATTCAACTGAGGCCATAGTAATAACCTGCTTCCTTGGCCATTTTTTTGTCATCCAAAATAATAGCTTCCCATTGGACACAGAGCTTAGTGTTGCATTATAATGCCGGTCTGACATGTTTGGGTAATTTTATTTCATTGAATTATGTTAGCATAAGTTGTCATTGTCACACACATGGATGATAGTATAAAGTAGGGTATGCGGGGTAGTTTGATCTTAGTGGGATAAGTCAGCACAACATCGTGGGAGTAAATCCCTGTACTGTGCTGTACTGCTCTATGTACTATGTCCTCCATGAAGTCGTGTATAGAAATAAAAGTACATGGAAAAGTGATAGCTCATGTGTTCCTTTGAAAAGTTCTGATTCTGGGCTCCTGGAAATGTCCCAATAATTTTAAATGGTTAACTTCCAAAAAATGCTTAGAAACAATTGACTTTAGTGGATGAGAAAAAAGGCTGATTTGAATAGCTTGATTA
Organism: Stegostoma tigrinum; assembly: GCF_030684315.1. NCBI lineage: Eukaryota > Metazoa > Chordata > Chondrichthyes > Orectolobiformes > Stegostomatidae > Stegostoma > Stegostoma tigrinum. Next base: position 91,722,965 of record NC_081360.1, read on the forward strand.
TCTTTAAATACAACAAGGTAATTATGCTTTAAGAGATGGATATTCAACAGCACAAATATTCATTCAGGAGTACTTTGAAAAAATTAAGTTTAAAAAGGCAAGGAGCCTTGGACATATCTTTCATGGTTTGTTGAACACGGTCAACAGCAGAAGGTTGAAAACGAACTCGTTATTTCAGATTTGAAAAGGTGAGGACCATGTTCCTTGAAATAATACTCCTCTGTTCCTGGTATCTAAAATGTGCACTACAATTATGTTGTTTTGGAATGAAAACATTTCAGATTTAATGAGAGTTATGCTCATAAATTCAAGGCATTGCAGTATGGTGGTAAAATATGCCAAGCAAGTTTCTTGGAAATCTTTGAGAATAATGGTAATATAATTGGTCTTGTACATCTTGACTTTATAAAAGCTTTTGACAAGATCCCATGTTGGAAATCAGTGTAGAACTCAGGAACCAAAGATATAAACTGATAATGACTGGCTAGATAACAGAAGCCAGAGAGTACTTACCGATGGCAAGAGCTCTGACATAGGGTAACTACGAACAGCAGAGTCCACTGATGCTCAGCTCTCAGGCCATTATTTCTACCGCAATATTTATAAATAAACTTGAGGCAAGAACTGTGAATATATTTCCTGAATCTCTCATGGGGATGCCAATTTTTGTTGGATAAGGGTAAATTCCTGAATACAGGAGCTGGAGGTGTTATTATAACACATGAAATTATGGCAGTTTAAAATTAAAATGTAAGCTTATTAATGTTATTACAAGAATAGGCAATCAGAAAATATTTGCAACATATATAAATGTCATTCCCGTGCTATTTATATGAATAATTTTGCACCTTTCATCTCATTAAATGGGTTTTATGGCAGCTCATGGATTTTCCACTTTGAGACGCCTGGGGATTGCTCATTGCACTGGCAGAGCTAAGAATGGATAAAACAGCAGATCCAATCCATTAGCTGCCACAGGGACAGAGGATCATAGGAACAGGAGTAGGTCATTCAACCCCTTGAGTCTATTCCACCATTCAGTTAGACCATGGCCAATCTGTGATCTAACTCCATATAGCTTTGACCCATACCCTTTAAGAGATTTTATGAAGCAAAGTTATCTCAGATTTAAAGGTTTAAAGATTTAAAATTAACAATTACCAAGTGCCTTGCCTTTGGATTTCCTGAGAGCTTCTCACAGTAATATGTTGCATGCTGGGCTGGCTGGAAGATAAATGGGCTGAACTCCAATAGCAAACAAAAGGCCCCAACACCAGCAGTAGGAGGTCAGCCACAAAATATGCAGGTTGCGGGTTAACTACCCGTTACTGAGCCTGATAGGAGGTCAAAAAAACCCCACTTCCATTGAATCTGCACCACTCAAGTATCTGGGCACTTGAGACAATAACACAATGAGACCAAAATAAATAGGAACAGGAGCAGGCTTTTAGCTCCTCAAGCCTGCACTGCCATTCAATAGATTCATTACTGATTCAACATTCTTAAAATCCACTTTCTACTTGATTTCCCCACTGATCAAGAATCTATATATCTCAGCCCTAAGTATACTCAAGTACTCTGCCCCCCGTAGCTCTCTGTGGTGAGGAGTTCCAAAGACTCACAACCCTCTTAGAGAACAAATTCCTACTCTTTTCAGTCTTAAATTGGCACCCCTTAATTTTGAATCTGTACTCTCTGATCATAAGGCCATGACATCATAAAGAATATAGGAGCAGAATTAGGCCATTCACCTATTGAGTCTGCGCTGCCATTCAATTGTGGCTGATCTTAACCTCATTGTCCTGCCGTTTTCCAGTAACCCTTGATCCCCTCCCTAATCAAGAAACTATCTACATCTGTCTTAAATGCATTCAATGACTTGGCCTCTCCACAGCCTTCTGTGGCAATTTGCTCCACAGGTTAACTAACCTCTGGCTCTTAGTACTAAAGTTTTGTCCCTTCAGTACTAGTGGAAACATCATCTCCAAATCCACTTCATTCAGGCCTCTCAGTATTCTGTAAGTTCCAAAGAGATCCACTCCCTCATCCTTCTAAACTCCACTGAGTACAGACCCAGAGTCCTCAACCACTCCTCGTACGACAAGCTCTTCATCTGTGGGTGTATTCTTGTTAACCTTCTCTGTACTCTCTCCAACGTCAACACATCCTTCTCTAGATACAGGGCCCAAAGCTACTTCCAATGCAGTCTGACCAAAACCTTATACAGCCTCAGTTGTACATCTCTGCTGTTGTATTCTAGCTCTCTTGAAATAAATGCTCTCATTGCATTTGTCTTAATAACACTTATTCTTGCACATAACCTCACTTTCCCACATTGTATTCTATCTGCCACTTTTTTTGCCTACTCTCCTAGTCTATCCAAGTACTTCTGCAGCAGTCTGAGGGAGGGTCCCTGGACCCGAAACGTTAACTCTGTCTTTTCCTTCACAGCTGCTGCCAGACCCGCTTAGCTTTTCAAGGAACTTTGTTTTTATTCCTGATTTACAGCATCCGCGGTTCTTTTGGTTTTTACTTCTGCAGCTTCCCTGCTTCCTTCACAAGACCTGTCCCTCCATCCTTCATCCAGACTGTTAACATATAACAACAATAGTTGTGGTTCCAAAACTGATACCTGCGAACTCTACTAGTCACAGGCAGCCAAGCTGAAAAAGATTCCTTTATCCTACTCTCTGCCTTTTGCTAGGTAGCCAATTCTGTCGCCATGCCAGTAGCTTGGCCTGACTACCATGGGCTCTTATCTTATTCAGCAGCTTCATGTGCAGCACATTGTTAAATGTCCTCTACCAAGAGCCTTTGGAAAATCTGAATACACCATATCCACTGGTTACCCCTCCATCCTCATGATTCCACTCACCATTCATATTTGGAAATATTTTGCTGTCCCTTTACTGTCATTGAGTCCAAAAGGTGGAACTCCCTCCCTTACAGCATTGTGTGTTACTTACAAAAAATAGACTATATTTGTTTGAGAAGGCAGCTCACCACCACTTTCTCCATGACAACTATGATTTTCAGAATGCTTTTGATCGGTTTATAAACAAGTTAAATGCATGGGATTGGGAGTCATGCATGAACATCATTTGAAGATTAGCAGACAGTATCAATAAATAGGTCATTCTCAGGTTAGCAGAGGGGTGCTGCAATGTACAATGCTTGGGTCCAGGCCTTTCTCAATCTATACCAATGCGTTAGATGTGGAGGTCAATCAGGGATGAACAATGAATTATGGCCCAACAAGCAACAGCCATGTCCCATGAATTAATACAAAAAAATTCGCAATTTTCCCTGATATTGGCATCAGGATATTAGAACCTCAATTCCCCTTTATCTGCCTCCATCCTTTTGTGAACGGTACAGTTAAATTTTCAACCCTTGAAACTGCAGGTGCCAGTGCACATTTAATTGAATTGTAAAAGATGATTGCCAATACATCCACTACCTTTGGCACCTGCTCTATCAAAACATTTAGAATGAAGGTCAACCAATGGTGGATAATAAAATGTGAGGCTGGATGAACACAGCAGGCCAAGCAGCATCTCAGGAGCACAAAAGCTGACGTTTCGGGCCTAGACCCTGGAGATGTGTTAACTTTCCATCCCATTAATTTCTCTGAAAGGACTATTTGACTAATACTAATTTCTTTTTGTTCTACAATCTCTCTAGACACTTGGATCTGAATTGTTTCAAAAAGGGTTCTTATGCCTCCCTCTGTGAATACAAGCACAAAGAACTGATTTATCTTCCTTGCCATTTCTCTAATTCCTATTTTTTTCCTGTTTCAGCACACAATGGATTCGCATTTATCTTTGCTAACCTTTTCATTTTACACACCTACAGAAGTTTTTGGAATCTGTTTCCTGTTTCTTGCTGTTTTACTTCCATATTTATTCTCATTTGATTTAACTTCTTCTTGTTCCTCATTTGCGGAACTCAAAAACAAACTTCAAAGAACTCAGCTTATATTGCCAATTGTTCAAGCTTCATCCTTTGATGTTGTGGATACAAGATTTTACGGAGACAAAATTGATTGATTCTGATTTGGTTGAAATTGCTTCTAAATCTTCTGGGTAGATTCAGCTTTCAATTTTAGCCAGTTTTGATTTTCCTGAGCTTTTCTGTGCAGCTTTGAGAGTGATAGTGAAGGCCAAATGAGCAGGGCGAGTAAGACCTCTCTCTTTTCTGTTACAGACTAGACCAAGCCCCCTTCAACTATATCAAGGAGATAATCTAGGTTCTTACTTTTACCTTCTTTAAAAACCAACTCTAACTCATTCCAAATGTCATTCAATAGGTCACATGACTAGGCTTTAAACAAAACATAGTAGGCAAACAGGAGTAGTAGGAACTCGCAATGTTGGAGAATCTGACATAACAAGTTGTAGAGCTAGATGAACACAGCAGGCCAGGCACCATCTGGAGGAAAGAAGTCAATGTTTCTGGTATTACTCCCTACATCCAGGACTGAAGAAGGGTAATACCAAAAACGTTAACTTCTCCTTTCCTCCAGATGCTGCCTGGTTTGCTGTGTTTTTCCAGCCTCCTCTTTGTTTACCTTTGATTCCAGCACCTACAGACTTTTTTGTTTCTCTAACGAAACATACCATAAGACCATAAGACATAGGAGTGGAAGTAAGGCCATTCAGCCCATCAAGTCCACTCTGCCATTTAAATCATGGCTGATGGGCATTACCTTATTTTTACACCACAGTTAAAACATAAACAAAGAAGAATGGATATGAATTTAACTCTACTGAGAAGCTTAACAGAAAAATAGATTTTTAACAACTAAACATCAACTATTCTAATATAATAACAGCTATAAACACACTCTTGGCAAAAGCAAATTCAGTAAAGTAGATTGTCTCACATGCAATTCTGGCAGCAGAGTTTTTAACTATAGCAGAGAGAGAGAGATGTTGCAGCTTCCAAGAGCAGCTTCAAAACCCCAATAACTGCTGAAAGCGAAACTAAAAACCTTAATTTTGTGGGAGCCTGACTCCACCCATTAATGCTTCACCTATTGTTCCAAATTTATGTAATAAGAAACCCAAGGCATCACAACCTGCTTATTTTATTAGTTTGGAACAGACTGTTCTTCACCTCTGTCTGAGCATCTCATCATATAAAATAGGATAGAATACACCTCTTAAGGTCATAATATCATCACAATTCACACTCCTCATTTGACCACAACAGGGCTTTGGTGGAAAGGATACAACTTGGCTAAATCAGTAAGTGTCAAACTGTTTAATTCTAGGAGTTTATTAAAAGAAAAAAGAACTATTTGTTTGAGGCAAGATAAGTAAATGATTTCTCTGACGTTCTAAATTTCTCTCTTTATCTCTCTTACTCTCTCTCTTTCTCTGTCTATATTTCTCTCTCTTGTCATTCTCTCTATCTATCCCTCTGTCTCCCCACTACTCCTCCCACTTCATCTCTCCCTCTCTCTCTCTGTCTCTCTCACAAGCAGAACACTCACATTCTAAAAGAAGTGATGAGGAAACGAACAAATGCACTTGTAATTATTTACCAAAATTCACTCGACTCTGGGGTGGTTCCCACAGATTGGAAAACAGCCAATGTGATGCCCTTGTTTATGAAAGGAAGTAGGCAAAAAGCAGATAACTATAGGCCAGTTAGCTTAACTTCAGTAGTGGGGAAAATGCTTGAATCTAACATTCAGGAAGAAATAGCAAGACATCTGGATATAAATTGTCCCAATGAGAATACCCAGCATAGTTTCATGAAGGGTAGGTCATGTTGAACTAACTTTGTGGAATTATTTGAGGACATTGCTTGCATGGTGGACAATGGGGAACCTGTGGATGTGGTGTATCTGGATTTCCAGAAGGCGTTTGACAAGGTGCCACACCAAAGGCTGCTACATAAGGTAAAGTTGCGCAATATTACAGGTAATGTATTGGCATGGATAGAGGATTGGTTGACCAGTAGAAAGCGAAGAGTAGGGATAAATGGGTATTTTTCTGATTGGTGGTCAGTGGCTAGTGATGTGCCTCAGTGATCAGTGTTGGGGCTGCAGTTGTTTACAATTTACAAAGATGATTTGGAGTTGGGGACTAAGTGTGGTGTGTCAAAATTTGCAGATGACATAAAGGTGAGTGGTAGAACAAAGTGTGCAGAAGACACTGAAAGTCTGCAGAGGGATATAGATAGTCTAAGTGAGCGGGCAAAGGTCTGGCAGATGGAGTACAATGTTGATAAATGTGAGGTCATCCATTTTGGTAGGAATAACAGCAAAATGGACTATATTTTAAATGGTTAAAAATTGCAGCACGCTGCTGTGCAGACAGACTTGGGTGTCCTTGTGCATGAATCACTAAAAGTAGGATTGCAGGTGCAACAGGTAATTAAAAAGGCAAATTGAATTTTGTCGACCGTTGCTAGAAGGATGGAGTTTAAAAACAGGGAGGCTATGCTGCAGCTGCATGGGGTCCTGGTGAGGCCACACCTGGAGTACTGTGCGCAGTTTTTGTATACTTACTTGAGAAGAGATATACTAGCACTGGAGGGGCTGCAGAGGAGATTCACTCGCTTGATTTCAGAGTTGAGAGGGTTGAATTATGAGGAGAGACTGAGTAGACTGGGATTATACTCATTGGAATTCAGAAGAATGAGGAGAGATCTTATAGAAACATATAAGGTGAGGAAGGGAATAGATAAAGTGGAGGCAGGAAGGTTGTTTCCGCTAGCAGGTGAAACCCGGACTAGAGGGCATTGCCTCAAAATAAAGGGAAGCAGATGTAGGACTGAGGTCAGGAGGAACTTCTTCACCCATACGGTTGTGAATCTGTAGAATCCCCTGCCCAGTGAAGTGGTTGATGCTACCTCGCTGAATGTTTCTAAGGCAAGGCTGGATAAATTTTTGACCAGTGAAGGAATGGTGAGTGGGCGTGTAAGTGGAGCTGAGTCTCAAAAAGATCAGCCATGATCTTATTAAATGGTGGGCCAGATGGCCTACTCCTGCTCCTATTTCTTATGTTCTTATACCAACAGGTTGATTGTTATACGTACACCAACAGGTTATAGAGTGAAAGGATAGATTAAGAAATTTAAAATCCGAAAAAGTTAGCTGGACTCAATAGCCTTTTGGGGTCAGTGTTGATGAGGTTTAGATATCTACCTTAATGATGTTTCTGTACTTCTGAAGATGATAGCCGTGGGATTCAATTCTTCTTAAAATCTCCGTCTTTGGCTCATGGAGAGTCAAAATAGCCGGCAAGGCTGTTGCAAGTTGCCTAGAAAAGTGCAATGGTCCACAAATCAGTGTTACTTCTTTAGGATCCCATGGTCTGTAGCGAAACCCAGTGTTTTAACACATAAATGGCTCCCTGGCTTGTCAGAGATAATAGGAGCTGCAGATGCTGGAGAATCCAAGGTAACAAAGTGTAGAGCTGGATGATCACAGCAGGCCAAACAGCATCTTAGGAGCAGGAAAGTTGATGTTTTGGGCTTAGACCCTTCCGAATTGTCAGCTTTCCTGCTCCTAAGATGCTGCTTGGCCTGCTGTGTTCGTCCAGCTCCACACTTTGTTATCCCTGGCTTGTCACATGACTCTCCTTCTCCGACAGCCCAGAAATACAAATACGACTATAGCTAATTTATTTCAGTTGTAAAATGATTAAGTTATAGCTGTGGTCCCTTCTCTTGGCCAGAGGTCCTTGTTGGAAGAGATTACATCTAACGCTGGAGCCCCTCCAGTTGAGCTTGGATGTCCTTTGAGTGGGAACAGCTATGTAATTAATTCACATTTGTTTGAGTAAATTATGCACCACAGAAAAGAAATACACATGTTGTCAAAGTGTTTTAGCTTGCACTCTGGACAATTTACCAGTAAAGGGAAAACATTTTGATTTGATTTTGTGTCGTTGCATGTACCCACGTACAGTGAAAAGCTTTGTTTTGCAAGCAGTACGTGCAATACAGGCAAGTTATACTGAAAAGTACTGATGGATTGGGCACTCACTGTGCACTGGATGTGAAGTGAATAAATGCTGAATGTGTTGGTTTGTGTGTCAATGAAGTGGGATGCTCTGTTTGAGATGGTGTCAAGCCTCTGGGCATTTATTTGGCAGTTCACATTTATTTTAATACAGCAGGCTATCCCCAAAGTAGGCTCCATAAGCATTTTGTAAGATCCCCATCACCTGGAACAAATTCTACTCCAGAAATGGGACTTGAGTCCACAAATTTCTGAGGCTAAGGCGAGGGTGAGGCAATTAGCTGATTTTGGTTACTTTTCTTTTAAGTACACATTGATATACAACTGTTAATGTCATTAAATATCAAGTATATATGGTTAAGTCATCTTTGCTTGAAGACAGTTATTGCTTGGCACTTGTATAGTGCAAAAAATATTTGCAACTTAAAATAACCCAAGCCTGGATATTATCAAGCTCCTGCTGCATATGGACATGGACAGAGTATCTGAAGAGTTACAGATGGTGCTGAGCAAATATTAGCAAACAATCCTAGTTCTGACCATATGCTGGAAGGAAGATCATTGATAAAGCGTGCCGAGAATTGTTGGGTCTCGGACACAGCCCTTGGGAACTCCTGCAATAATGTCCTGAGACTGAAATAAGTGATTTCCAACATACATTACATTATGGTAGGCATGACACTAACTAGTGAAGAGCTTTTCCTCAATGCCTATTGACTCCTGATTGGCCAAGCCACATTATTACCATACTCAGTTTTATGCAGCCTTGATGTCAAGGGCAGTCACCTTCCCTCATCACTGGAGTTATGCTCTTTAGCCCAGATTGGATCAAGGTTATCATGTGAGTAGGAATTGAGTTGTCCTGGTGGAATGTAAACTGAGCATCAGTAAATTATCAGTAAGTATTGGTTGATAGCACTATCAACAACCCCTTCCATTACTTTGCTGATCATGGAAAGTACACCAATAACATTTTATATTAGACAGCCTTTGTGGACAGAGGATATATGGACAATTTTCAACATTGCCAGATAGATACCAGTGATGCATTAGAACAGGTTGAGGTAGAACATGGCTAGTTCTGGGGCAGGAGGCTTCAGTCCTATTGCCAGAATATTCTGAGGACCCAAAGCCTTCAGCTATTGATTGACTCATGGAATGAGTCACATTTGTTGGAGACCAACAACAGAGATGCAATCCTTAAAAGCAGGCTTTTGGCTGAATGCAGATACAAATGTTTTACACTGATATGCTGGGAATTAGTTATATATTGAGCTTTCTCTTCCTCATAATAGTTGTTTAAATGCCCAGCATTATTTACAAATGAGACACATCATATTTAATATTTCTTGGAGCACTTATATTTTAAAAGGTTGTGAACAAAACTGATTTATTTCAGCTTTAGTGGAAGTATCTGAAGTGATTTCTTTGAAAGCAGTCTTTCAAAGGTCAGTTTAGATTTTGGCGGGTGTTTTTTTATTTAACCAGGGCTTCTGAGAAACCGCATGACTGGTATTAAGTGCTTGTTCGAACAAACCCTTGCCGAGTACGTTCAAATAGTGACTGGATGGAGAATGCTTTAGTATCTGTAATTAGTTGGGGAACAAGAAGACTGTAAAGAAGAACTGCCCAGCTGATGTCTCTTATTTCTGACAATAACCTTCTTGTTGAGTTCTCTGCGTGTGTATTCGTATGTGTCTGTGTGGGTGTGTGTCTGTGTGTGTGTTTTTTTTTGCATTATATAGAGGGATAGCTGTCTATACTTCCATTTTATATGTGTAGGTTAGTTACATCCTAATTGAATATTTTCATTCTGATAATGAACTAATTATTTTTGTATTTCTTAAGAAATCTAGTTGAAAGATCTTGTTATCTAAAACCCGAAATTGACAAAATATTTAATTGACCATCTCAGTAACTGGGAAGAATTCTTTTAATGTAATGACTCAAGAATGAGTGGGATAGTGTCATGGTGCACTATTCCAGCCTCAGTCTGAAAAATTATCTGCACATATAACTGTCAGGATGTTACTTTACTAGACTGTGGGATAGCTCCTGCAATTTTTGCACAAATGTTTAGATAATGCGAAGGAGGACTTTGTTCTGCTGACAAATGCTGTTGTCATTTCTGGTGCCTAGATTGTCATCTGTCTAGTTTTATTTCTTCTCTGAGACTTTATAACATCTATTTTTCTCTTATTTTTCCTGTCGTCTTGCCGATGTCCAATGTCTATTCATATCCAAGCAGAGATTGTGCTGGTTGGCATATTTTATAAGCTTGACATTATCATTAGTGGGTGAGATCATTGTAGTAGGAACCTTGAAGAACTGAGCTGATAAGCCCGAGTTTGAGAAACATGAATGCACGTCTAGATTTATTTGTAGGTGCTTGTGAGAGCTTAGTCCTGGTAGATTGCCTGCTCATGCCGCATCTCAGGTAGGTCTGCACAGGAGGCAAAAATGCACCACACTTCTAAGAAAAAAAATCACAATGGACATGTTAGAATATTGATGCTGAGCAGTGGTTCAACTGGTAAGGAAAAGAGCAGACTGACTCAGTGTTTAAGAAATAACACCTTCAAACCTAACTCCCAAGACATCAATATGTTCAATGGATCCCAGTAAAACAGCCCCAGCCGTCGGTCTTTATAAATACTGTGGACACTTAAACAAAAGCCTCCTTCAGCTTTGTATCTTAATAAGACAATTAACATATTATTAATGCTTTTCAAGTAATCATTCTCTTTATTTTCAGAACGAGGGCCAAATGCAGTCAACTGGGACTGGATTGCTTTAGCATATCTGGTCGGCATGGACAGGTTGGACTGAAGGGTTGGCTTCCATGCTGTACAGCTCTGTGACTCTATGATAATTAATGGCGATTAGACAGTCATCACTAGACTCGCTTTCAATTTCAGAGTTAAAGTGAATTCAAATTTCTTCATCTGTTATGGTGGGATTTGAGCTCATGACCGGGATTTTGGATTATTAGACCAGTAACATTATATCAGTATCCCACCACCGTCACATGCTTCTAAAGTGTAGAATATCTACAATACATTCCTGCTCACCTTTTTTTCATTCCTAAGAGAAAACATTTTTTTTTCTTTGTTCATGTGACGTGAACATTGCTGGTCAGGCTAGCATTTATTGCCCATCCGTCATTGCCCAATCGGGCACATTACTGTGGGTCCAGAGAAACAGGTAGTCTAGACCAGATAAGGAAGGCCGATTACCCTTCCCTGAAGGCCATTAGTAAACTAGATTGGTTCTTTGGCAATCACTACATTATGCTGGCTTTAATTCCACATGTTTGCTGAACACAAACTTTCTACCTGCCACGGTGGTATCCTGTATTACAAGTCTGTAGTGACATTACCGCTATACCACCACCTCCTTACTCATCTTAAGGAGATGAGAGATCTACCTAATATTTGATAAAACAGCAGCCAGCTGGAATCTGAGACACATTTATAATTATGATTCTGGCAGCACTTCAGATACTTTGCTAAATTTACTGTTCTTTCAGCTGTTGAGGAAAAGCGATCCTGGCCTCAGCATAACCTTGATTACTTTATAGCCCAGAATGAGGAAAGGCAACAAACTACTGAAGAACGGCCTAGGCCCGAAAAGTCAGCTTTCCTGCTCCTGTGATGCTGCTTGGCTTGCCATGTTCATCCAGCTCTGCACACCTTGTTATCTCAAACGACATAGTTTGTCATGATGCTATCATGCAGGAACAGCAACTGCCACTAGATGGAGATGTATTCCTTTGTCATGGCTTGTCCAAAGGGTTCGCATACAATATTCTGTATTACTCTGTATCGTATTGCTCCTAGGTTTGAATTCATCACAGACAGACTTTAAGAAGTCTACTTACACGAGTGTGAATATAATCAGCCCAGTTTCTTATGACTGGTCAAGAGTACAACAAAGTCATACAAAGTCGAGTAAAATTCCAAAACAAAATGGCAACAATTTGACCACCTCTGTTCATGCGTATTTAGAAAATAGAACACTTGCAAATGAGAAGTATGAGCATGGACGTTGCTGGAACAACAATGACAAGAAATTGCATTGTTAGAGGGACAGTGATGGCTACAATTTTCATCGCTAGACTATTAAAACCAGAGGCCCAAATAACATTCTCGGGATCGGGTTCGAATCCTGCCACGACAGACAATGGAATTTGAATTCAATAAATATCAGGAATTAAGAGTCTAATGACGGCTGTGAATTGATTGTTGAGGGAAAAGTCCATCTTGTACACTAATGTCCTTTAGGGAAGTAAACTGACATCCTTGCATGATCTCACCTACATGTGACTCCAGGCCCACAGCAATGTGGTTTGACTCTCAATTTCCCTCTGGACAATTAGGGATGGGCAGTAAATGCTGCCTAGGCAGCGATGCCCTCATGCTGCTAATGAATTAAAAAAAATCTTCAGTGCACGAAAACATTTCAGAGGCTTTGCATAACATGATATTTGACACCTGAGCCATTTAGAGACATTTAGACACCAGGATCTAAACTTTGATTATACAGGTAGGTTTTGAGGACCTATTGAAAGGTGATGAGGTGAAGGGAGTCAGAGTTTTAAGGAGGGAATTCCAGACTTAGAACCAGCCATCAGGCAGTGGAACAAAAGAATTTGAGCCTAGACCGAAGTGGGATTTCCTTTGCAATTGCCCACATTCAGCTTACTTGGGTGCACGGCAAGCTAAAAGTGGGGTTTGAATTTTCCTAATCTTCGTGCCTAATTTTCATGTTGTATTCAACAACAATACCATGTACTATAGAGCTCATTTAACATAATGAAAGCCCTAAAGGACTTCACAGCAACAGTATCAAATTAATTTTGACACCTGGCAATATAGGGTGAATTTAAGCCAAATGTGAGAATGCTTAATAAAGAGATTTTAATGAGTGCCTTAAAGAAGATAAAGGAGTGGAGAGAGGGAGAGCTGTGGCTGAGGAGTGTGCAAAGCTTGGGTCCTGTGTAGATAGAAGCACACATGCCATTGGAATAGAGACTACAAATAAAATGCTCAAGAGCATAGCTGTAGATGAATGGATCCATCTTGAAAAAAAAATAGGCCTGACTGGGGTCTTGGAAGGATATGAAAACAAGGATGAAGATTGTAAAATAGATATATTGCTTGACCTGGGGCTAATGTAGGCCAATGGCTATAGAGATGATAGGTGAATCAGACTTGATAATATGAGGAAGAACACAGATAGCAAATTCTTGAATGACGTCAAGTTTATCAAGAGTAGAACATGGGACAGTGGCAATGAGAACATTGCAAAAGGCAAGTTTGAAAGTAACAAAGCTAAGGTTGAAGGTTTCAGCAGCAGAGGAACTGAAGCAGTTTGGTGTCAGGTGATCTTACAGAATTGGAAATAGCCTGTCATTATGATGGCTCAGATAAGTAGTCAGCAACTCACTTCAAGGTCAAGTAGGGCACAGAGACTGCAAGCAGTCCTATTAATTAATAGCAGAACAACAATTCACATTTAGTCAGGTAAGCAGGAGTGAGGATTTTAATCAACACATGCCCACCCACTTCAGTAGCACACTGATAAAAAGGCATACCTTGAAAGGGGTGAGGATAATTACGTGCACAAAATGTTTACTAACATTACTATCTGAGAAAAACTGCAACTAAAACTTGTCCAGTTTTCTGTGGAGAACGTTTGACTAATTTACACTTGGGAATCATACATCGAGTCATAGACCCTTCAATCCAATCAGTTCATGCCAACCATAATCTCAAACTAAACTAGTCCCACCTGCCTGCACTTGGCCCACATTCCTACAATTTTTATTCATGTACTTATCTAAATGTCTTTTAAACATTGTAACTGTACCCGCTTCCACCACTTCCTCTGGAAATACATTGCACACAAGAGTCATAGACCCTTCAATCCAATCAGTTCATGCCAACCATAATCTCAAACTAAACTAGTCCCACCTGCCTGCACTTGGCCCACATTCCTACAAACAATTTTTATTCATGTACTTATCTAAATGTCTTTTAAACATTGTAACTGTACCCGCTTCCACCACTTCCTCTGGAAATACATTGCACACAAGAGTCATTCCCTGTGTAAAAAAATTGTTCCCAAGTCTTTTATAAATCTTTCTCCTTTTACCTTAAAAATATGCCCCTGAGTCTTGAAATCCCCAACCTAGAGAAAAGACACCTTATCTGTACCCCTCATGATTTTACTAACCTCTATAAGGTGACCCTCAACCTTCAGCACTCCAGTGAAAAAAGTTCCTGTTTATTCAGCCTCTCCTTACAACTCAAAACCTCCATTCCCAACAACATCCTGGTAATCTCTTCTGAAACCTGTTCTGCTTAATAATATATTTCCGTTAACAGGGACCAGGACTGGATGGGGTACTCCCCAGTGCCATTTCTGAAGAAGGGTCTAGGTTCAAAACGCCAGCCTTCCTGCTCCTCTGGTGACGCTTGGCCTGCTGTGTTCATTCACTCTACACCTTCTTATCTCAAATTCTCCAGCATCTGTAGTTCCTGCTATCGCCTCCAACATCGCTGTCTGTTGTTTGCCATTAAGCCAATTTTGTATCCAGTTCGAAAGCTCACCCTGAATGCCATGTGATCTCACCTTATAAAATAGCCTACCAAGTAGAACCTTGTCAAAGGCTTTACTAAAGTTCATGTAAATGATGTCAACTACTTTGCCCTCATGAATCAGGTTGGTTACTTCCACAAAAATCTCAATCAAATTTGTGATACACGATTTCCCTTGCACCAACCCATCTGACTATCCCTAATCATTCCTTTCCTCTCCAAGTGCACATAAATCCTAACTCTTTAGAATCATTTCCAACAACTTGCCCACCACCTAAGTCAGACTTGCAGGTCTGTAGTTCCCATGCTTCTCCTTACATGTCTCGGTCAACAAATCCACAATATTAGTCTCTCTGCAGTCATGCCACGCCTCATCCAGAGAAGATACAAATGTTTCTGCGAGGTGCCCACAATGTCCTCAGCAATTTCCCACAACATTCTGGGATATACTAGTTCGCACCCTGAAGATTTATCCACCTTTATATTTTCCAAGACTTTCAGCAATCCCTCTTCTGTAAAGACAGTTGTTTTCAAAAACAGTATTTACTTCTGGTTCTCTAGACTCCATTTTTTTATCCACATTAAAGCCTGATGTGAAATATTCATTAAATATCACTTCTGTGTCTTGAGGTTCAACACAAAGACAACCTTTTTGATCTTTATGGGGCAATTTTTGACATTTGATATTATGTTAAATATAAACTATATACCAATAGCATCAGATGTGTCAAATACACTGAAGCTTTCAAAAAGCAAATGTCAAGGTTTAGGGGAATGAATTAATAGGGAGATTAGTTTTCTGTGGATTGAAAAGATACAAATATTTAATGGGTGCTGTTGAAGGCTATCAGTCTGATTTCCTATCAGACTGATAGCCTTCAACAGCACCCATCAAATTAAACTGCATTAAACTGAAATGAATTTTAACAGATTTGGAAAGTGTTCTTTCAACCAGAGCACTTCAGATAATGCCACTTGATGTATCCTTATCGGGAGTGTGCCTCAGTTTGCAAGATGGTATTAAGAGGTCCTGCAACACTGCCTTCTCCGCCTCCTCACAGTATGTCATCCTGCTTTTTGTTAGTTGCTGTTACATTTCTGCCTGCTGTGGAGGTCCTGGGTCATTTTTGAGATAGATCTGAAAAATGTTCCTGAAAGCCATTAGCTAAAAGCTTCCCTGTGGCTTTGTCAGGCTAATGTCTAAATAATGAGAACAGTGACTCCAGTTTAATTGGCAAAGGTGCCGGTGCTGAGTACTTGCATTTCTCCTGACTTGACTTGCTATGTCCTGAGGGTATCTGGACTAATGACACTGCCTGCAGTCATCTGCACTGTACAACTTCCCACTGTTATAACGCTCTATATGCATCTGAATTTTGTCTGCACTTTTCCTCTGTCGAAATCTGAACAGCCTGGCTCACTGGAGTTGCTAGTCATCTGCTATTTCCACCATGCTTGTTGGAAGCATTTACTTTGATGGTGCTTGTTACAGAGACAACATACAGAGATGCTCCAGCTCTTTCAGAATTAATGATCATCAAAAGATATAAAGTAGCACTCACATAGCAAGAATGAGTGGCATCGAATGTCATATATTGTTTTACTCCGCAATAGTATTCCAAAAACATCAGCATCCTCCAGACAGATGAAGCAAAAGTGGTTCATGTGTTTGCTGAGATGACAGGTAGACTGAATTGATAAGCTTGGAGGTGGTAGCAGGAACTTATGAGAATATTTCTGTTTGTCACATTTAATAGATATGGACTGGTGGCACAGTGGCTCATAGCACCAGGGACGTGCGATTGATTCCAGCCTCAGGTGACTGTCTGCGTGGAGTTTGCAGGTTCTCCCTGCATCTGTGTGGGTTTCCTCTGGGTCCTCGAGTATTTTGTCCAGGTGCTCCAGTTTCCTCCCACTGTCTAAAGAGGTGCTGGTTAGGTGCATTGCAATGCCTAATTGCCTGTAGTATTCAGGGATATGCAGGCAAGGTGAATTAGTTATGGGAAAGGGTGGGTCTGGGTGGAATGGTCTTCAGAGGATTAGTGTAGACTTGATGGGTTGAATGGTCTTTTTCCAAACTGTGGAGATTCTATGATTTAATGGATATTTCTGTTCATGAATGACTGGAATTCATACAAGCATTTGAGTAACAAATACAGCGGAGGTAGTAAAACAGAGCTGCCCTGCTCAGCATAAATGTGAGAACTAATGTTTTGTCTTCTGAAGATGTTGTTGCCATTGAAAATTAGTGGGGATAATGATAGATCTTCACGGGACACCGAAGTTAACAGAGGAGACCGAGGAGAAGCCATTCTTTGGCTATGATTAAAACCTACCAACATACAATATGGGAGCAAAGGTTGACCATTCAGCTCCTCAAGACAGTTCTGTGATTCATCATGACAATGGTTGGCCTGTTCATTTTTAAATTTCACATTTTCATTTAATCCCAGTAACCCTCCATTACATTGCCTCACAAGAATCCTCCATCTTAAAAATATTCAATGACCTTGCCTCCACCCACTTCTGAGGCAGCATTCCAGAGTTGCACAACCCTCCAAGAGATGAAAATTTTCCTTATGTCTGTCCCAATTGACTGCAATAACTCAAGAAGCCCAACAGGAAAGAAACATCATTTATTGTTGATCACCAAAAATGGAGCCATTACAAATGGTTTATATAGGCTACTCCCAAACTGAGTTGCATCAGCTTTTGTGCTCCTGAGATGCTGCTTGGCCTGCTGTGTCATCCAGCTTCACACTTTATTATCTTCATTTCTGTATTCATCTAATTTTTCTTACGCCACACTGCCTTGTTCTGATCAAGCTGGCCTAATCTCAGACAACTGCCAAGGAAGGAATTGGTGACAAGGGAACAGATTTTGCACAGACAACCAAAAATAGCTTCAGTCTTCCCAACATTTAATTGCAGGAGATTTCAAATCATTAGGACAGAATGTCCAAAAACAGACTGATAACAGACTGAGTCAAGGTAGTTGACCTAGTGAGTTACTGAAAGGGCATGAAATGGCAGGGGCAGTTGTGTGAATGGTCTCAATCTTCAGTGACAAATATATCCATAAACTTCTTAATTGTGGAGCTGGAGGAACACAGCAGACCAGGCAGCATCAGAGGAACAGGAAAGCTGATGTTTCGGGTTGGGACCCTTCTTCAGAACTCCATTTTGTTTCTTTTACTTTTTAGGTTTTGGATTTATCCTCATTTAGCTTTCAGGTGGCAGCAGTACATCGTTCTACCATTCATGCATCCTTCAGACAAGGATTTCATTTCTGTATTCAGAGATAATGGGAACTGCAGATGCTGGAGAATCCAAGATAATAAAGTGTGAAGCTGGATGAACACAGCAGGCCAAGCAGCATCTCAGGAGCACAAAAGCTGATGTTTCGGGCCTAGACCCTTCATCAGAGAGGGGGATGGGGTGAGGGTTCTGGAATAAATAGGGAGAGAGGGGTTGGTGGACCGAAGATGGAGAGAAAAGAAGATAGGTGGAGAAGAGAGAATAGATGGGGAGGTCGGGAGGGGATAGGTCAGTCCAGGGAAGACAGACAGGTCAAGGAGGTGGGATGAGGTTAATAGGTAGGAAATGGAGGTGTGGCTTGGGGTGGGAGGAAGGGATGGGTGAGTGGAAGAACAGGTTAGGAAGGCAGAGACAGACTGGGCTGGTTTTGGGATGCAGTGGGGGGAGGCGAAGAGCTGGGCTGGTTGCGTGATGCAGTGGGTGGAGGGGACAAACTGGGCTTGTTTTGGGATGCGGTGGGGGAAGGGGAGATTTTGAAGCTGGTGAAGTCCATATTGATACCATTGGGCTGCAGGGTTCCCAAGCGGAATATGAGTTGCATCAGCTTTTGTGCTTCTGAGATGCTGCTTGGCCTGCTGTGTCATCCAGCTTCACACTTTATTATCTTCATTTCTGTATTCATCTAATTTTTCTTACGCCACACTGCCTTTTGTGATTCTTTCTGTATCATGATACATCACAAACATTCCATTTTGTTCACTTTTCCACACTCTCTCCCTTTACTTGCTTATAACCTGTCAATGAGAGTAGGTTCTGATAGTACTTTTCAGGTGCAACCAGATGTTGTGATGAATGACTAAATTAATGGTGATAAATGGCACATGGACTTATAGGAGTCATGGATTTTGAAGGCGTTGTCTAAGGAACCTTGGTGGATATCTGCAGTGTACATTGTGAACAGCACACTCTGCTGCTACTGACCATTGGTGGTGGAAGAAATTACTGTTTGAATACGGTGCCAGTCAAGTGGACTGTTTTTCCCTGGATGGCACCAAGCCTCTTTAGAGTTGATTGAACTGCCCCAATCCATGTAAGTGGGGAGCATTAGCTTTAACACAGTGTGGAGCTGGAGGAACACAGCAGGCCAGGCAGCGTCAGAGGACCAAGAAAGCTGATGTTTTGGGTCAGGTATATATTACATTCCTGATTTGTGCCAAGCTGGACAGACTTTCGGAAGTCTGGAAGTGGGTTTCTCACAGCAAGATTCCAAGCCTTTGACCTGCTAATCTGCTTCAGCTGGAGAATATTGTCAGGAAAAGGGGTGGAGATTATCATGCAGGCATGGAGCTCTTGGAAGGTCTTCTCAGTGGCTGTTGGAAAGGAATTGAGACCTATCTGAAATTGGATCTGAGATAAGTAATTGACAGGGAGAGACAGTCGAAGGATCCTCTGGGAGAGTTAAAGATGTACGTAATCTGCACTCTATCAAAGATACCATGTAAACCATAAGGAGTCGTAGAGTAATGGGTCATACAGCACGGGAACAAACCCTTGGGTCTAGGCCCGAAACATCAGCTTTTGTGCTCCTGAGACGCTGCTTGGCCTGCTGTGTTCATCCAGCTTCACACTTTGCTACCTCAGGTCCAACCAGTCTGTGTCAATCATGTTCCCTGTACTTGGCCCATATCCTTCCCAACATTCTCTATTCATGTATTTATCCAAATGTCTTTTAAATATTGCCACTGTACCTGCTTCCACCACTTCCTCTGGCAATTCATTCTACATACAAATGACTCTCTGTGTAAAGAAGTTGTCCCTCATTTCCTTCTAAAAACTTTCTCCCTTTACATTAAAAATTTGTCCCTTAGCGTTGAACTCCTCCACCCGAGAGAAAGGCTCTTGATATTCATCTTATCCATGCCCTTCATGATTTTATAAACCTCTAGAAGGCCACTGCTCAACCACCTGCATTTTACCGAAAAATGCCCCAGCCTATCCAGCCTATTTTAATAACTCAAACCCGATTTGTAGCACATCCTGATAAATCACTTCTGAATCCTCTCCAATTTAATAATATCCTTCCTGTAGCAGGGTGACTAGAACTGCACACAATACTCCAGAAAAGGCCTGACCAATGTCCTGTACAGCCTCAACATGATGTCCCAACTCCTATTTTTTCTTCTATTTATTTGTAGGATGTGGGTGTCCCTGGATGGCCAGAATTTTTTGCCCATCCCTAATTGCCCTTGAGAAGGTGGCGGTGAGCTACCTTTCTGAGCCACTGTTGTCCTCCAGCTGTGAGTTTACCCACAAAGCTATTTGGGAGGGAATTCCAGGATTTTGACCCAGTGACACTGAAGGAATGGCAATATATTTCCAAGTCAGGATGGTGAGTGGCTTGGAGGGGAACTTGGAGGTTGTGATGTTCCCATGAATCTGCTGCCTTTGTCATTCTCGATAGAAGTGGAAGTGGGTTTGGACGGTGCTGTGTGAGGATCTCCAGTGAGTTTCTGCAGTGTAGCTTGTAGATAGTACACACTGCTGTTACTGAGCATCGGTGGTGGATGGAGTGGATATAATGCAAATCATGTGGACTGATTTGTCCTGGATGGTATCAAGCTTCTTGAGTGTTGTTTGAAGCTACACGCATCCAGGCAAGTGGGGAGTATTCCATCACACTGCTGACTTGTGCCTTGTACACGATAGACAGGTTTTGAGGACTCAGGAGGTGAGTTACTCACCATAGTTTTCCTAGCTTCTGGCCTGCTCTTGTAGCCATAGAAATCATAGAATCCCTACAGTGTGGAAACAGGCCCTTCGGCCCAACAAATCCTCACCGACACTCACAGCATCTCACCCAGACCTATAACGCATAACCCACCTAATCTACACATCCCTGAACACTACGGGCAATCTAGCATGGCCAACCCACTTAACCTGCACATCTTTGGACTGTAGGAGGAAACTGGAGTGCTCAGAGGAAACCCACGCAGATGCGGGGAGATCACGCAAACTCCACACAGTGTCACCTGAAGGTGGAATCGAACACGGTTCTCTGGCACCATGAGGCACCAGTGCTAACCTCTGTGCCACCATACCACCCCAAGCAAAGTGTTGAAGTTGTGGCTAGAATCCTACAGACGTGACCAGAGTGGGGATTGAACCCATGACCTTGACATTATTAGCACCACACTCTAACCACCTGAGTTAACTGACTTCTCTGATGAAGGGTCTAGGCCCGAAACGTCAGCTTTTGTGCTCCTGAGATGCTGCTTGGCCTGCTGTGTTCATCCAGCCTCACATTTTATTATCTTGGAGCTTTTGTGCTCCTGAGATGCTGCTTGGTCTGTTGTGTTCATCCAGCCTCACATTTTATTAACCGACTTCTATTCTGTTTACGTGGTGAGTCAAGTTGAGTTTCTGGTCAATGACAACCCCCAGGATGTTGATATAACACCATTGAATGTCAAGGAATGGTGGTTAGATTGTCTCTTATTGGTGATGGTCATAGCCTGGCATTTGTGTGTCGCTTGACACGTCAGCCCAAACCTAGGTATTGGCTAGATCTTGTTGCTTTTGAACAGGGACTGCTTCAGTATCTGAAGAATCACGCATAGTGCTGAACATTATACAATCATTGGCAAACATCCCTACTTCTGATCTTACAATAAAGCAGCTGAAGATGGTTGGGCCTAGGACATTACCTTGAGGAACTCCTGCAGAGATGTCCTAGAGCTGAGATGATTGACTTCCAACAGCTACGACCATCTTCCGATGGGCTGGGTATGACTCCAACCACCGAGACTTTGACCCCCGATGACCATTGATTCCAGTTTTGCTAGGGCTCTTTGATGCCACACTCGGTCAAATTCAGCCTCAACATCAAGTGCTGTCACTTTCACCTCATCTCTGGAATTCAGCTCTTTTGTCCATGTTTGAACAAAGGCTGTAATGAGGTTAAGAGCTGAGTGGTCCTGGCGGAACCCAAACTGGGCGTCACTGATCAGGTTATTGCTGAGCAGGTGCTGCTTGACAGCACTGTTGATGACACCATCCATCACTTTATTGATGGTCAAGAGTAGACTGAGGGGTCAGTAATTGGCCGGGTTGGATTTGTCTTGCTTTTTGTGTACAGAACATACTTGGGGCAATTTTCCACATTGTCGGTGTTATGTAGATATCAGTGTTGTAACTGTACTGGAACAGCTTGGCTAGGGGGAGCAGCAAGGTCTGGAGCACAAGTCTTCAGTGCTGTTGCAGGAATGTTGTCAGGGCTTTTGCAGTATCCAGCATCTCCAATCGTTTCTTGATATCACATGGAGTGAATGGAATTGGCTGAAGACTGATTTCGATAATGCTCATGACCACTGGTGGACATCATACTGGATCACCCACTCAGCACTTCTGGCTGAAACTTGCTGTGGATGCTCCAGCCTTATCTTTTATACTGATGTGCTGGGCTCTTCCATCATTGAGGATGGGGATATTTGTGGACCCTCCTCCTCCAGTGAGTTGTTGAATTGTCCACCACCATTTGTGGCTGGATGAGGCAGCACTGCAGAACTGAGATTTGACTCATTAGTTGTGGGATCACTTAGCCCTGTCTGTCATTTGTTGTTTTCATTGTTTGGTGTGCAAATAGTCCTGTTTAGTGGCTTCACCAGGTTGATACCTCATCTTCGGATATGGCTGGGGCTGCTCCTGGAATGCTGTCGTGCAGTCTTCATCGAACCAGGGTTGCTTCCCTGGCTTGATGGGAAAGGTTGGGTAGGGGCTATGTCGGACCATGAGGTTACAGATTGTGTTGGAGTACAGCTCTGCTGATGTTGATGGCCCACAGTGCCGAATGGATGCTCAGTTTTGAGTTGCACTATCTGTGTGCAGCCGGTCCCATTTAGCATGGTGATAGTGCCACACAACACAATGGAGGTCATTCTCAATGCGAAGGCAAGACTTTGTCTGCACAAGGGCTGCGCGATGGTCACTCTTACCAATTCTGTGATGGACAGATACAACTGCAGCTGGCAGATTAGTAAGGATGAGGTCAAATATGTTTTTCCCTCTTGTTGGCTCCCACACCATCTGCCGCAGACCCAGTGTAACAGCTATGGCCTTGAGGACCCGACCAGCTTGATCAGCATTACTGCTGCCGAGCCGCTCTTGGTGGCGCACACTGAAATCCCCCAACCAGAGTACATTATGTGCCCTTGTCATTCTCAGTGCTTCCTCTAAGTGTTGTTCAACGTGAAAGAGTACGGATTTATCAGCTGAGGGAGGACGGTATGTGGTAATCAACAGGCGGTTTCCTTACCCATATTTAACCCTCTACAGAAACAGGGGAGGGGAAGGGGATTCTGAAATAAATAGGGAGAGAGGAGAAGGTGGGTAGAAGAAAGATAAATAGGTGGAGAGGAGACAGGCAGGTCAAGAGGTGGAGGTGGAGCCAGTAAATGTGAGCATGGGTGGGGAGTTAGCGGGGAGATAGGTCAGTCCAGGGAGGACGGACAGGTCAAGGGGGTGGGATGAGGCTTATAGGTAGGCGATGGGGGTGGGGCTTGTGGTGGTGCTGGAGGGGAGTGTGGAGTGGACTGGGGAGTCTTGGAGAGAGTGGTTCCTCTGGAAGGCAGATAAGGGTGGGGAGGGAAAAAATGTCTTTGCTGGTGGGGTCGGATTGCATTTGATGGAAGTGTCGGAGGATGTTGGATCAGGAGGTTGGTGGGATTGTACATGAGGACAAGGGGGATTCTGTTTTGGTTGTTATTGTGGGGAGGGGGTGTAAAGAATGAGTTGTGGGAAATGCGGGAGACACGGTCGAGGGCATTCTCGACCACTGAGGGGTGGGGTCGGAATTGCGGCCCTTGAAAAACGAGGACATCTGAGATGTTCGGGAGTGGAATGCCTCATCCTGGAGCAGATGCAGCGGAGGCGAAGGAATTGGAAACAGGGGATGGCATTTTTGCGGGATGGTGGGAGGAGGTGTACTCTAGGTAGCTGTGTGAGTTAGTAGACTCAAAATGGATATCGGTTTCCAGGTGATTGCCAGAGATGCAAACGGAGAGGTCCAGGAAGGAGGTATCAGAGATGGTATCGGAGATTCTGTCCCCTTCCCCAACCGCATCCCTGAACCAGCCCAGCTTGTCCCCACCTCCCTGACCTGTCCTTCCTCTCACCTATTCCCTCCTCCCACCTCAAGCCCCGCGCCCATCTCCTACCTACTAACCTCACCCCGCCCCCTTGACCTGTCCATCCTCCCCGGACTGACCTATCCTCTCCCTAACTCCCCACCTACACTCACCTTTACTGGCTCCACCTCTGCCTCTTTGACCTGTCTGTCTCCTCTCCACTTATCTTCTCCTTTATCCATCTTCCATCTGCCTCCCCCTCTCTCCCTATTTATTTCAGAATCCCCTTCCCCTCCCCCATTTCTGAAGAAGGGTCTAGGCCTGAAACGTCACCTTGCTTTCTCCTCTGATGCTGCTCAGCCTGCTGCGTTCATCCAACTCTACACCTTGTTATCTCAGATTCTCCAGCATCTGCAGGTTCTACAATCGCTGGACCCAGTACTGATCCCTGTGGAACACCGCTGGTCACAGGCATCTGGTCTGAACAACAAACTTCCACCATAACTCTAGGTCTCGTGCCATCATGTCAATTTTGTATCCAATTTTCAAGCTCACCCTGAATGCCATGTGATCTAACTTTACTGTTAGTCTTCCATATGGAACCTTGTCAAAGGCTTTACTAAATTTCAAGTAAACAATGTTTACTGCTTGTCCTCATCAATGTTTTGTGTTACTTCCTTAAGAAACTCAATTAAGTTTGTGAGACATAATTTCCCTCACAAAACCAATCTGACTATCCCCACTCAGTCCTTGCCTCTCCATATGCATAAGTCCTACCTTTTAGAATTACTTCCAACAACAACTTACCCTCCACCTATTTCATACTCTCAAGTCTGTAGTTACCAGGCTTCTCCTGATAGCCTTTCTTAAATAAAGGCACATTAGCCACCCTCCAGTCTAGATATGTGCCTAGAATTCTCCAAGTGAGATATTCATTCCCAGCTTCCCCATTTCGAACAATGTACCTGAAGTGCATTGGATGGCAAGGTTGAGTGAAGGAAAACAGGCAAGACAGACCTTATTAGGGATCTTCTAGCACACTGGTAGTGTCCCTATGCCTGAAGGAGGCGACCAAGTTTCAAGTCACATCTGTGTAATAACATTGCTGAACAGGTTCGTTAGAAAAATGGGTTAATAAAATATACAGACAAACCTCATTGGAATGGATACTGTAACTTACAAAATGTTGGTCTTCACCTTTTATTTATGTGTAGTGACAGCAGGATCTAAATATTTATGGACTCGTCAGGTCTGTTTTATTGAACAGTCATCCTGACACTTTTCACACTTGACAGGCAGCTGGCTGCATAACTTGAAAGAAGTAACTATGTTATAATGGCCAGCAGATACTGCACAATGACTTATTCAGAAAGAAACACTGAAACACTCTTAATTATTGGCATTGCATCCCATTAGTTTCTTGACTCAACTTTTGGCAGGAAAAAGATGGAAACTTTCAGGGAATTTTGGTGAAAATTTATTCAGGAAAAATTCCATGACTAACACATCGGTAGAACCAGTCAACAGATATATTTTGTTTTACATAATCTTAAGGATTAAAATGTAATCTGTTGTGAAATGTGTTTGCAATATTTTGCCTTCAACAAATTGCCTGTTGGTCCATCCAGTTTCTTCTTGATTGCACCTTTATGGATAACCAATTAACAGGTTGGCATGGACTCCTGTCTGGGAGACTTAAACCCAGCTGTTAATCTTTTGGAAATAATTGTTATATTAAAATAGCACAGGCAGAGGAATTATGCAAAGATCTTTAAGTAGTGTTTTAATATTAGTGAGGAAATTAAACCAAGCTAGTGCTACAACAAATGTTCTCATAGGTAAATGCTACAATGAGTGGCAACAGTGTACATTTTCTGCCACTCCCTGAAACTATAAACGATCTCATACATAGAAGATTGTAGGGATCTCCGATTTATGAATGTCTGATTTACGAAAGTTCGTGCTTATAAACCCCATACAGGGTTGTAACTTAAATTCCTGTCAGCAAATGTTTCCTCTCCTTATAAGTGGCTATTTTATATCACTCTGCATTGTTTTCTGACTTCTGTGCAAATCAACTTGCGAATGAGGACTCCGGAACAGAATCTGTTCTCAAGATGATGATGACCCATATAGAAAAACAAGTTACCTGTTTCTTACCAGTCCAAAGATAAAATTAAAGTGATTGCTTCTCAAATTTTCCTGTATGCTTGTAATCATCAGGAGAACCTTAAGGTTGTGAAAAATATAATATATAAAAAGACCCTGAGCTTCCTGCTGCTTGCCATTTCAACATACCACCATGTTCCCTAGCCAACATCCCTGTCTAGTGGTTACTACAGAGCTGCAGAGAAGTTCAGCGCAAGCTGGAAGAATAGCACCTCGTTTTCTGCTTGGGAACCATGCAACCTTCAGGACTGAATGCTGAGATCAATAATTTTAGGGCCTGAGCATCTTCTCCCATGTCCTTATCACAACCCTCAGGCACCAGGCCTTGTCATCACATCGGCTTTTACTATAGCCATTCCAATTAACAGCTATTAATTCTCCTAGGCTGACATTTACCTGCTCCTTTGTCTGCCCAGCTGGGTTTTTTTTTCCCGCTGTGTTCCATTCCCACTTATTGTTTCTTCTTTGCTCCTTCGCCACTCCATCTTCAGCACATGCACCAATTTTTTTTTCCAGCTACAAGAAGGGTCCCTGCACCCAAAATGTTAATTCTGCTTTCTCTACCCAGATGCTGCCAGCCCCGCTGAGTTTTCCACCAATTTCTGTTTTTGTTGATGTTGGTAAGGCTTTAAAGTGTCAGGAAGTGATTGCTATTTCTTCACAGCAAAACACAATTTACATATTAGCAGTTAATTTGTTTCCTATGACACTGTACTCAGAGACCATTTCCGAACAAACAGAAGCATTCAGGCCCAAGTATAAACTTGAGAATGAGATGAGGATAAATTTCTTCACCCAAAGCGTGGTTAGCCTGTGGCATTATCTACCACAGCAAGAGGTTGAAGCCAAACCATTGAATGTTTTCAAGAGGGAGTTAGCTAAAGTTCTTAGAGCTAAAGGGATCAGAGAGTCTAGGGAGAAAACAGGAACAGGGTACTGAGTTAGATGACGAACCGTCACTAAATTAACTGATGGAGCAGATTCGAAAGACTGAATAGCTTATTCCTCTCTGATTTCCTACATATCTGCATTAAGAACTGATCCATTTGTTTTACTGCATCTAATTGCAGTCTGACCTTCCCAGGGGATAGATTGAGGACTTTTTTGTCCATGGTGTACTGGAACTAGAGGGGTGAAGAAGCTCACTGAGTTGATTCTGGAGCTGAGACGGTTGACTTATGAGGAAATATTGAGTAGATTGGGACAATACTTATTGGAATTTAGAAGAATAAGGCAGGGGGTGTCTGACGGAAATGTAGAATTATGAGAGGAATAGGTAAGATAGAGACAGGGAGGTTGTTTCCGCTGGCGAGTGAAACTAAAACAAGGGGACATAGCCACCAAATAGAGGCAGCAGATTTTGGACTGACTTGTGGAGATATTTCTTCACCCAAAGGGTTGTGAACATTTCAATTCCCTGCCCAGTGAAGCAGCTGAGGATACCTCGTTGAATGTTTTAAGGCTAAGATAGATGGATTTTTGAAGAGGGAGGGAATTAAGGATTATGGTGACTGGACGGGTAAGTGGAGCTGATTCCACGAAAACTTCAGTCATGATCTTATTGAATGGTGGAGCAGGCTCGGCAGATCATTTTCCTGTTCCTATTTCTTATGTTCTTATGTGAAAGGGCGAATGGTGGGAGGGAGGGGTGAAGCAGTACTGGGCTTTCTATGCAGGGACAATAAACCAATATCAAAATATCTAAATAACCTCTGAATTCTGACCCCACGCTGTGCCAACAACAGGGGCACAATGTGACTTCGACTTGCAATGGCTGTGAGTGGCTTAGCAACTGATTGGCACGGCCCGGAGGCGAGAAACATTTCCAGCAGCTTATTTTCAGATGGCAGCCAATGACACTACTTGTTGTTGTCTGGAGCTGAACAGCAGAGGGTTTAAAGACCAAATCACTCGCTCATAAGGAACTTCAAACAAAATGCTCAAACGGCAGGAACTTTGTTCTGGCCTATGGCGCCCCTCATTTCAGTTTCTTTCCTGTTCAAGATTTACTTCAAATCAGCTGTCCCAATAAAAACATCTCCCCACTGCATACTATCACATCCCAAATCATGTGCTCTTCCTTTCCTTTGTTATTTGAATCAAGCTGATTGGATATGTTTTAACACACTTGTGGGGCAGGTGAGACTTGAACCCACATTCTCCTCAATTCTGTCTTTCTCTTGCCTGTTAACAAACTCTTTCAACAAGCCTGACCACTCTTGTCATTTATAACAAGTTCAGCCAGCTGAACCTCATAGAATATGAGTCCTTTGATTGGGACTGTTAATCTGGTCCAATCAGTGAGCCCTGGCTGATAGGTAAAAAGGGAGACATCAGTGATACTGACACTCTGGTAACTGACTCTGAATGAAACAGTGTGTGATGCTCAATTGCCTGCAAAGACAGGTGACTTGGCGATGGGATACTAGCTTCAGTGGAAATATTTCAAACAGCAGTCAGTTGGAGGTGTGCAAGTTGCTGGTTTTCTTCCTCACCCGACTTTGAAAATTGTAGAGCATCATGCAAGTATAAATACTGTCATCCCATTTGAAAATGCTCTTTTCAAAAGCACTCCCACCCTACCTTGTCCCCATGGGTGATTTAGAATCCAATTCTTTTGACCTCACAATGGAGTGTCAACCTAGTTTTCTGGACTAAGGTCTGTGAAGATAGACTTAGAATCTTCAAACATTCCATACAACTATTAACTTACAGTTCACAACTGAGCCTAATGGCATTTGTCCTGCACCCTTCTTGAAATCAGTCCAAAACCAGTTGACTCCCAGACCTGTATGGTTCAACTGTGTGAATATTTTCCAAATTTTTTATCCCAAATGACCTGATATTGCTACAGATTAACTATACCTAAAGTTGATTAAACTCAGAGAGAAATGGATAAACTGATGTCTTAATTTGAAAGGAAACCAAGAATGGAACTTGTGACAGTTTGTAAATGATTCCCCTTTCAAAACGTATCGTTTGAATGCATGAATTGACTAATGCTAAAGATGCGACATAAACTGAAAGTGTACAACAAGAATATGACATGACCTTTGGAATCTCTACCCTGTATTTACAGATTGATCAATTCACGATTGTGGAGTACACCCTCCCCTCAAATATGGATCTTGAATTCAACGCTGTTAGGTCTCTCACTCTAGGCAAGATTGTGGGTAAGCGAGCCAACGTTTCTCTTTACTTTGGTTACAGCATTGTATTTGATCTGGAATGCATTGTCATAAAGTATGATGGGTGCAGATTCAGTCACAATTTTCAAAAGAGAATGGAATAAGTATTTGCAAATGAGAACACCTCCAAGGTTATGAGTTGAGGAGCTAATTGGATAACTCTTCCAAAACGGTTTCACAAGCATAGTGGACTGATGTTCTCTTTCTGCTCTGTACTTTTCCATAATTTTCTATGCATACACCTGAGCTTACACCTGTGGACTCAGGTATGTTGGGAGATATTTATACTTCTTGTTGTCAGAAAATGAGGTTCACACTCATCTGGGTGAACAATATTAGGCTGTGTTGAAAATAACTATATAGAGTGAATGGTAAGTAAGTGTGCGTTACTTGGAGTTTCCCGAGATCAGATGCCATTAATGAAATGACTCCTTTTGCTCCTCCTCAGAAGCTATCCTTAGAGTAAAAGTACTATTTTTTAGTATTTTTACCCTGTACAGTGACAGATGCTCAAGCTTAGGTTAATTGTCCGTGAAAAGGAACATCTGACCCCAAAGGGCAGGGGAATGTTTAATGCATAGCAACAGTTATCTTGAATACCATACTTAAACTGGTGCTCTTTTATTCTGAGACTGGCCTTGGGTCTTTGACTCTGCCATGAGGGGAAACATCCTCTCAGCATTTACCCTGTCAAGCCCCTTAAGAATCTTATGTGTTTCACCGAAATGACCACTTGTTTATCAAAACTCCAATGAGTAGAGATCCAACTGGTTTTACCTCTGCTCATAAGACAATCCCTCCATTCTGTTGACCATCCAGGTGCACTTGCTCTGAACTGCCACCAATTAAATTGTATATTGAAAGTTGATACACTGTGATTAAACAAAGATGGAGCTGTAAGAAACACAGAAAACGCTAGAGAACTCAAGAGGCCTGGCAGCATCTTTGGAGAGAGAAATGCTTAATGTTTTGAGTCCTGTATAACTCTTCGTAAAAACAGTGTTTAAATTATTAAGAGAATCAGAAGTAGTTACTTTTGAATAAAAACAGAAAGGAATGTGGATGCTTAAATCAAAGACAAAAACAGAAATTGCTGGAAAAGCTTAGCAGGCCTGGCATCATTTGTGGTGAAAAATCTGAGTTAACATTTCAGCTTGAGTGACCCTTCCTCTGGATTGATGAAGGATCACTCGACACAAAACGTTTGAGTTTTTTTGAGGAAGTGACAAAGATGATTGATGAAAGTCGGCCAGGGAATATTGTCTACTTGGACTTTACTGATGCATTTGACAATGTCCCTCATGTTAGGCTGGTCCAGATGATTAATTTGCAAGGGATCCACAGTGAGGTGATAATTTGGATACAAAACTGGCTTGAGCACAGAAGTCAGAGGGTAGTTGTACTAGGGTGTTTTTCTGATTGGAAGCCCATGACCATCGTACACACTTAAACTAATTGCAAGGCACAATTAATTTAAAAAAAAACTGCTGAAGCTGTGTTTTCCAACATGTAAATTTGTTTTCTGCTGCCTTCAGTTGGACAAAAGTGTGTAAAATAAAATGAATGCCCCTCCTTTGTTTTTTTTTGCCCCTCTGTAAGAAAGACAGAATGAAATATTCAAAAAGCTGTTGGCTTTTCAGTTGAATAATTCCTCCACTTCTCATGGTGCAAAGATTTCTGCACATTTACCAAGCAAGTTCTAATACTTTATAGGAGATTGTCAGACTGGAGTGATTCATGAGTTTAGTTTATTCTGTCAGCAGATCTATTAGCATGGGATGTTAACATACAAATTAATTAATCATTGCGTATTTAACGGTGTGCACTGGCGAGTGGTGTGTTTGTGAGTATATGGGCAAGAAATAATTGACTGTCGCTAGCTCAGCGGTGAAGGGAATGAGGATTATCTTCAGTGAGGTTCTGGGCTAAGATATACAAATTCAAAGATATGGGCCAAGACAATTTGCTTGCAGTAGCTGGGCTGACCCTTTTGCATGGCAGAATTTTAACTTGCCACAGACAGGAACTTTTGATATTGATTGTTGATGTTGACTGATGTTGAAGATAAAGGTTGCTTTCATGGTCTCATGTCATCTCATGCTTCCTGTGGAGCTGGAAAAGAAAAATTAAAAAATAGATTTGCCATCTGAAAAAATGCAGGAGCTTTCTGAGTAATGAATTGCGTAGACATTGTTGTTATTTTAAATGTAGTTGTTCAGACTGATGGGTCAGTGCCAAACCCTTGGAAGGAACTGCCATCCAGCATTGCAGTGATGCAAATGATAGTCCATTTCTTGACCTTCTTAACTGCTCCATCATTGGTGCCATGCTTTCAACTGCTGAGACCAGAAAACCCTCAGAAGAAAAAACAGAAGTAAGCCATTTGGTCCATCAAATCTACTCTGCTATTCAATGAGATCATAACTGATCTGATGATCCTCAACTCCACTTTCTGCTTTTTTTGCATTTTTCTCCTTAGCCCTGGATTTCTTTCCTAATTAAAAATCTGTCTCTCTCAGCCTTGGGTATGCTTAATTACTCAGCCGCAACAATGTTTTGTGGTAAATAATTTCATGAATAACTATCCTATGAGAGAACTAATTCCTCCTCATCTCTGTCTTAAATGAGTGATTCCATAGTCTGACGTTGTGCCGTCTGGACTTCGACTCACGCACAAGATGAAACAACCTAGCTGTATCTACCCCGTCAAGTCCCCTTAGAATCTTAGATTTCCATTAAAATTGCCTCTCATCTTTCCAAACTTCAACAAATACAATAAGACTGTAAAGTGTTTGAGCAGAATTAGACGAGGGTTTAGCCCATTGTGTTTGCTTTATCACTCAGTTATGGTTGATATGCTTCTCAGACCCATTCGCCCGCATTCTCCGCAAAACCTTTTATCTCTTCATTAATCAAAAACCTATCTATCACTGTCTTAAAAACAATCAATGACTTGTGTCCATAGCCTTCTATGGCAATGAGTTCTATACATTCACTGCCCTCTGGCTGAAGAAATTCCTCTACACCTCTGTTCTAAAGGTTCATCCCTTCACTGAGTCCTCAGGTCCACTTGAGTATAGACTCTATTTACACAATCTCTCCTCATCAGAAAATCCTCCGATAACTGGGATCAACCTAGTGAGCCTTCTCCAGACTGACTCCAATGCCAATATATATTTCATTAGGTGAACAGTCAACAAATAGCCTACAGCGGTCAGACTAGTGCCTTGTGTAGTTTTAGCAAAACCTACTTATTTTATGCTCCATTTCCCTTTGAAGTAAAGGACAATATTCCATTTGCCTTCCCTATTATCTTTAAAATTTAAAATACACCCCAACTCCAAAATATAACTGGCTTTAGGTTTGAGCTGTTTATTAGCTGTTCTTGGATGTTAGTTTTCCTGTGATTTTTGTACAAGAACCTTGAAATTGTACTCTGCTGCAGCTTACTGCAATATTTATTCACTTAAATGACATTCAGCTCCTCTATTCTTTCTGCCAAAGTAAATTACATCACTTTGTAGAAAGGACGAGAATTCAAAGGAGACTGTGCAGAAACTGCTTACAAGAATGTTGTTTCTGGGATGAAGAACTTCAGTTCAGAGGCTAGGTTAAAGAAAGATTTTCCTCATTTCATCCTTGCTTCTTTTACAGATCACTTCGAATCTCTGCCCTCTTGTTCTTGTTTCTTTTATGAGCAGGAACAGTTTCTCCCGAACTACTTTTCCTAGCTTGCTCATGATGTTGAAAACCTCTGTACGGTTTCCATTTTGCCTCCTTCTCTCCAAGGAGAAAAGTTTCAACTTCTTTAACCTACTCTGAAGAGGGTGCATAGGGTACGAAATTTACTATCTGCTAACCAGGCTATCAAATGGTACTTTAAAAAATTACTTTCTTAGATTTTATGTAGAGGTCATGAGTCTTTCCTGTTCATCAAAAATATTCAATCACATTAGTCAAATGAGAAATCTGTCAAATTGGTCAAATTACAAATCATTAATTAACTCAGGCCTTACAAAGTTTGATTTTTTTTCTAAAATTTTATCCACCCACAATGTGTGAAACTCTTTTCCCTGTAGTTATTATGATTGCCCTTACTTGAGTAAGAAAGTCATGTACAGCAGGATCCCTAGGCTTCAGAGAAGCATAATTAACAAAAGTGGGTCACAAGACAGAGAAAGATATCAGAACCACATTGAGATTATGCTGAAGGAATATCTTAAGTAAGAGGAGCATGGTAACAGGCTGCTGAAACTTCCAAGTATGCTGGTATAATCTGCCAAATGAAAAACAAGAAAAAATGTTGACGTCTTGCTCACATTGGATGGATATAGAATATTCAACTCACAATGTACAAGCAGCATGACTTGGAGTTTACAAAATGCAAAATAATGATCTTCAATATAATGCCTGGTTGACATCTTAAAACAAGAAAAAAAATCAATAGATACATCTCATAATTACATTTTTAAAATGTGTAGTTTTTAATGGTATAAATGTAGTAGTACTCCCTATTGGGAGATGATAATGTGGTGGTAATGTCAGCAGGGTAGTAATCTAGAACCACAGGCTAATGCATTCAAAATCTCCGGGGCATGCAGTAAAATGTTAATTCAATAAAAAGCCAGCCTAATGGTAACCATGTAACATTGTTGATTGTACTCTGGTTTAGCTATGCCCTTGAGGAAATGAATTATTTCATCCTTATCTCAGTCTGGCCTACTTGTGACTCCAGACACACAGCAATGTGCTTGATTCTTGATAGGCTTGAGCAATAAGTTCTGGCCTAAACAACATTGCCCACATCCTGTGAACAAATTCCGAAACAAATCACAGTATATGAGTGAAGTAGTGTCTTGGAGATATACGTTCTACCATCATGGCAACTTGGAAATGTAAATCCAATGAAATAGATGAAATGATATAAAGCAAGTATCAGTAATGATGATCACGAAACTCACAGATTGTTGGGAATAAAATCCACCTGATTTATTGCTTCTGTTCTTTTTTATTCATTCATGGGACGCAGGCATCACTGCCTTGGCCAACATTTATCCTCCAGAAGGCAGTTAAGAGTCAACCACATAGCTGGAGTCACATGTAGATCAGACCGGTTTCCTTTGCTAGAGGATATTAGTAAACCAGATGGGTTTTTTTGACAATTAGGAATGGATTCTTGGTCATCATTGGTCTATATGCTGGTGTTATCTAGATATGACTCCAGGCCAACAGCAATGTGGCTGACTCTTAACTGACCTCTGGAATGGTCCAGAAAATCTCTTGGTTGTAACTCCACCATCCTGCCAAGGTCATTAAATTCCGCCCTTTCCAGCAGCACCCACATCTCATGAATGAATTGTTTAAAAAAAAATTCCGGTTGTTGATGGTTTGTTAATTATGTAATAAAGATGCACAAACAATGGGATTTTTTAGGGTCTGTGATCCCATATGAAGAGGCTCAACTAAGACACATGGAGAATGGGTAGGGGGCTGACATCTGTAAGGTTGCATCCTGAGCGATGGCCTTGCGGTATAATTGCTGGACTATTGATCCAGAGACCCAGGTAATGTTTTGGGGACCTGGGTCTGAATCTCACCATGGCAGATGATAGAATTTGAATTTAATGAAGAAAGATCTGAAATTTAAAAAAAATAATTATCACTATGAAACCGTTGTCAATTGTCAGGAAGACCCATCTGGTTCACTAATACCCTTCAGGGAAGGGAATCTATTATCCTTACCTGGTCTGGCCTACATGTGACTTCAGATCCATAGCAGTATAGTTGACTGTCAACTGACCTCTGGGAAATTAGAGATGGCAATAAATGCCAGAGATCATGTGAATGAACAAGAAAAACCTGCTATTAATGAAAAAAATGTGTCTTACTCTATGCTTCACTCTCTGGCCAGAATCCATTTAACACCAGGCATACCCTGAAAAGATTACTTATGTCAATACTTGGATTATAATAAAAATGACTCAGCTTATAGCGATCACATGACTTGAAGGTTTCCTTGATATTTTTGAATATTTTGAAGAAGTGTTAACACTGAAGCCAATGTCATAAGCAGCAGATGGGAGCTTCACAAGTTTAGTTGGTGTTGTCATGATTCAGAAGTTCCTTCAGAAAATAACCTCAAGAGTTCACACCAAAATTGAAAACAAGTGACTGACTCATTACACACAGCAATAAACAAACCAGCTGAATGTTTCGCAGGAGGCATAATGCTTATCTAATGCTAAGTCACACAATGCATCAGCATATTTCCCAGGCAGTTGATGGATACAAGCTTCTAAATTGCCCTCACACCAGTTCAACATCAGTTTATTCACTGAAACTTAAAAACAGAACAGTTCTAATTTTCTGTTAATTATCACCTCCACAGTTCACAAGTCAGCATTACCAAATTTTCCTTTTGACATGGATGTCCTCATTGAGTTTGAAAGTGTCAAAATGAGTGTATTACTTGCTCACTGTGAAAAAGTCAGCAGATGTCCTGCAAGTTGCTTAATGAATTTGGTCGGATCATGCCAAATGCAGGTGATTTTGCAGAGTCAGAATCCACATGAGAGAGCACACACACAGCCCTCTCAGTTTTCCCACTTGCCTATGGATGTAGGAGTGAAAAAGTAAAATGAAGGATACATTTTTTGTTTGAGAAGGATTGCAAAGTTGGCAAGATGATTCATTGTCATTGACAAGCTATACTGGAGGTTTGTACTGAACAAAACCTTTACAATTGTTAGGAATCACATGACACTATATTATCGCCCAACAGATTTATTTGAAAACACAAGCTTTTGGAGCATAGCCCCTTTATTATAATTGCTGTATGCATTTAAGAAAGTTCATTTTTAAGGACCCTATGTGCTGTGTATATACCATGTTGTGACTGTTGAGGTTGCTTGGCTCACTGAGCTAATTTGTTGTTCTGCAGACATTTGGTTGCCCTGCTGGGTAACATCATCAGTGCAGCCTCCAATGAAGCATCAATTGATATCAATAAACACATAGAATTCAACCCCATATACGCACCACTATGAAGGAAAACCGGAAGTGAGGCAATCCAGCTCAATAGACTCCAGAGTTTAAAAACTGGGCTCACACTGGATCTGAGGCTGCACTGATGATGTTACCCAGAATGGTAATGAAATGTCTGCGGAACAACAGCTCGGCAAGCCAACCAACCTCAACACCCACAACCCAAGCTACAAATCTACTACAAAACCTTAGTGTTGTGACTCTTCCTTGCAGTTAGTCCACTGTGTATCTGAATGCTTCACACATATAAAACCCCCTTGGTTTCCTGCAATATCTGCATCATATTTAATGGTGCACCTTATGGTTTAAAACTATGTCAATTAATCCCTGATGAGTAACTGATTACAAGTCCATTGTCATTAACATGTCATAGTGAAAAGCGACAGAAAACATTGTGCTGATGAGGCGTATTGTACTTGAACAGTCAAACAAAAGTTAATCTTCATGTAGAACCATGACTGACAGTCATCAATCATTCTGAAACCCATGAGACAACGTTTCATGCCTTTGTTACTGGTTTTGAGCGTAGTGAAAGCACAGTTTGCTAATAAGCAGTCAAATCACTGTCTAGTTTAGCTCACTTGAGATAGCAAGCGATCAGGATGTGTGTCAGATTACCAGTGAACAATGGAAGGTCAAAATATATTGTCAGAATATCCGTAAATTATTCTAGATTAATTTGGGCCACAGCAGAACTCCTGAAAGAACACAAAAATATTGGCCAGCCAGCTGTGCCCATGTCCTGCAAGAGAATAAAAAAAATCAAAATCACAATAAGTTTGGGTTTTCATTGACTAGGATATATATCATCTACTAAGAGATGTGCAACCAAACAGATTGACACTCTCTTCTTGCTCTAATACACATTATCTGTTATTTTGCCTGGGGCATAAGCATAAAGTTATCAACCAACCAGAATCTCGCAATAATTAATTGCTTGGCAGTTCGGAACTTAAACATTGCAAAACAGAGAGAAGAAGGTGCATATTTTCATCTTTCTTCCTTTAGAATATGATGCAAGAAACAGAATTGAAAATTGAAACACTTTTATGTAATATGAGGAGACTATTGTTTGGACCATCATTGACATGGAAGTGTGTAAAAGCAGTTAACTGTCAATCTTAATGGTCAGGTATTGCTATTGGGATGCAGCAGAGATTGCCTGTCTCTATAATCTCCGTTTATGAAAATGATGCAAAGCATGTGCAAATTTCTTTTGCCTATAATATCATAGAACCCCTACAGTGTGAAAACAGCTCATTCGGCCCAACTAGTCGGCACCAACTCTCCAAAGAACGTCCCACCCATACTTACACCCTTACCTTATTCTTGTAACCCTGCATTTCCCATGGCTAATTCACCTAACCTACACATCCATGGACATTATGGGCAATTTAGCATACCCAAGACACCTAACCTGCACATCACTGGACTGTGGGAGGAAACCTGCACAGACACATGGAGAATGTATGAACTGCACACAGTCAGTTTCCTGAGACTGGAATTGAACCCGGTTCCCGAGCACTGTGAGGCAACAGTGCAAAATACTGAGCCACTGTGCATATGTACTTGTACTTTTTAGCATGTAACAGTGCATCACAATGTGAACTAAGGTGATGATATAAAATTGGTTTTCAGTGTAACGCTAGGCGCAATCTAGATGATGCAAGAAATGATTTCCAGTAGCTGAATCACATCTGGCTAGCAAGTACAGACTGGTTGAGCATGATCAGCATGCTTCCCACTGTGAATAGTCAATCGATGTCTTGTCATAGAGTCATACAGCATAGAAATAGACCCTTTGGTCCAACTTGTTCATGACGCTGAGTTATCCAAAACTTTATTTGTCCCTTTTGCCAGCAATTTGGCTCATATCCCTCTAAACCCTTCCTATTCATGTCCCTGTCCAAATATCTTTGAAATGTTGTAAGCGTACCCACCTTCATCACTTCCTCTGCTAGCTTATTCCATACATGCACCACCCTCTGAAAAAGTTGCCCCTTGAGCCCCTTTTAAATCTCCCACCTCTCACCTTAAACCTATGCCCTCTTGTTTTTGACTCCTCCAAACTGGGGAAAAAACCTTGGCTATTCACCTGAATATGCTGTTTGTGACCTTATAAACCTCTATAAGGTCAACCCTTAGCCTCCTATGCTTCAGGGAAAATGCCCCAACCTATCCAGCATCTCCTTATAATTCAATCCCTCCAGTCCCAGCAACATCCTTGGAAATCTTTCCTGTATCCTTTCTAGGTTAACAATATCCTTCCAATAGCAGGACGACCAGAATTGTACTCAGTGTTCCAAAAGTGGCCTTGCCAATGCCTTGTAAGCCCCAAAATGATATCCCGACTCTTGTGCTCAATACTTTGACCCATGAAGGCAAGCATGCCAAATACCTTCTTCACCAGCCTGTCTACATGTGACACTGCTTTCAAGGAACTATGATACTGCACTCCTAGGTCCCTACATTCAACAACACTCCCAAGGTCCTACTGTATATGTCCTGCCTTTGTTTGCCTTACCGAAATGCAACATCAAATTCTTAGCAAATTATTAATTTGTGTGGCAGGAGAAGCATCCTTTTGATCCGAGTGCAGCATCCTGTTTGTGGAGGAAGCCACTTGTCAGTTTTCTGCATAGTACCAAGCATGAGACATCTAGCTACTCCCATTGTTCAAATTTTTGGGACATCTTCCCCTTCCCGGGTAATTTGAAGTAAGCTGAGCATTGCCCAAGGGCAAAAATTATGTACGTTGCAGGTCCTTTTAGGAGTTATGAGTTGCAATGTTGACTCCGAAACCAAATTCGGTTGCTGAATTAAGGTGTAGAGCTGGATGAGCACAGCAGGCGAAGCAGCATCAGAGGAGCACAAAGGCTGATGTTTCGGCAGACCATTCATCAGGTCTAGGCCTGAAACGTCAACCTCCCTGCTCCTCTGATGCTGCTTGGCCTGCTGTGTTCATCCAGCTCTACACCTTGTTATCCCTGATCCTCCAACATCTGCAGTTCCTATTATCTCAGTTGCTGAATTGCTAAGTTCATGAGTTTCATGAACACATCTTCAGACATCAATCGCTCATCTAGATAGTCATGTTCACATGGTAATGTCAAAAACTTCTTTGAGTGGTATGTTGGTGAATAAGCTAAACAAACTTACTGACACATTAGCGCTTGAAGCAAATTGGGATAGCTATCGTTAAAAACAGATCAAGAAGCAACTTGACTCAGCCATGCTCACCAAATCATACTTGAAGACAATGTTCTAGACACTGCCATTAATATCTATGTATATCTCCTGTCTAACTAAAAGAACAGGCATTCCATTTGTCAAAAGGTACAAGTGTTGCAGCACAGTGATATACAGGCAAATAGGCGTTGCCAATGGGAGTCCTCAAAATTAATCCTCAACATCTTGAAACTGAAGGGTCCCATTTTAAATATATGTTCAAGGAAATCTCCATTTATTTGCCACCTTCTGCCCTCCCTCCTTTATGGGGAATATCACTTGGAAGAAAATCTGAGAGAAGCAAGGGCATAGAATGTTTGATGTTTGGAGGACTTCATCACCCATCAACAAGGGGAGCTCAGTGTCTCATCTGCTGACTGAGTGGGGAATGGAGGATATGTCAGCTCTATGTGACAGGTGGGTAAAGAACTAAAAAGATGGAAAAATCCTTTTGGACATCATCCTCACCAGTCTGCCTGCCACAGTTATACTCGTATTGGTCACAGAGAACGGATATTGCACAGTTAAATCTTCACACTGAGATCACTAGTCATCATATTGAAGAGGGGACTGATTATCTCCCTTTCACACCTTACTTTACATCAGTTTTACATCTCTTTTTTTTCTTCTTTCTCCACAATTAACAAGCCCTTTGCCTTTTGCACTGGGACATTGCATCTCTTGTTCCTCCTCTCTGTAAACCAAAACAAAACTAAACTAAACTTAAACAAAAAAACTATTTTCTAACACCTTTCAATTCTGAAGAAGTCATAGTAAACTCACAACATTAACTCACTTCACAGATGCTGCTAGATCTGTTGAATTTCTTGAACGTATTTTGTTAGTTCCAGATTTCCAGCATCCGCAGTAGTTTGCTTTGATCTATCATGCTGTATTACACTGCTACTACACTAAACATAATAAATTCGGAACAATTATGGAAGCAAGGGGGCATGCAAGGTGTTGTACAAAACATACTTAAAAATGAAATTTTGCCTGATGAAGAAACAACACAAGGTACTTGTGTGTAGAGCAGCAAAAGTAGCACGTGATAGAAAGAACTAAGTGATCTCTCAACTGGCGGATTGGATCAAAGTTCTGAAATCCTGCAGTTGTGGGTTATGATAGATACTGATAGACACTGACAGAGGGGCCTTGTACATTAGTGTAAAAGACAAGGTTAAATCATTTTCAACCGTCTTCATCCAGAAATGCTGAGTGGATAATTGCTCTTGACTTCCTCTTGATGTCTCCATCATGACATGTCGGTCTTCAACTAATTTGATTTGATATCAAGTGCTGAATAAAAACATGGGAAACAATGAAGGGTATGGACTCTGACAAAATCTTGGTAATGGTGCTGAAGATTTGCTGCTGAACTAGGCACATGCCTGGACAAGTAGTTTTGGTACATCTGCAAACTGACATATTTCCAAAAAAACACAACACATCAAAATCAGCCAGTTAAAATCCCATCGATATAATTATGTCGTCAGCAAAGTAATGCAAGGTGCCATTATCGGTGCTATTGCAATCACTTCTGCAATGTCAACTGACACACCAGTGGTCCCTAGGATTTCCACCAACGCCATTTGGTTTCTGATTTCATTACAGCCTTGATCCAAACACGGACAAAAGGGATGCATTCAAGGAAATGGTTAGTTTTGACATGAAGACAGCATTTGGTTCGAGTGTGGCATCATGTGCTCCTAGTAAAATTGAAATTAATTGGAATCAAATGAAAAATTTTAATGTATTGGACTGATGCCTAGAACGGTGCAAGATGGTTGTGGGCTGTTATTGCAGCAGTTTCTCCTGCACAGATATTGTTCTAAGGACCAATCATTTTTAACTACTTTGTCAATGATCTTTTTCTCATCATTGGGCCAGAACATAGGAATTAAACTAATACTTCACATCCAACAGAACAATACGGCATAGGAAGAGGCCCTTCGGCCCAAAATGTCTGTGCCAACCATGATGTCATTCTAAACTAATCCCATTAGCCTGCAAATGATCTGTATCCTGCTATTCCCTCTCTAAATATCTCTTAAGCAATACTGTTCTATCTGCTCCTACCAACTCCCCTGACAGCACATTCCAGGCACATACCACCTTCTGCATAAAAAACTTGCCTTGCGCATCTCCTTTAAACTTTCCCCCTCTCATCTTAAACCTATGTCCCCAAATATTTGACATTTCCACACTAGGAAAAAGATTCCAAGTATCCACCATATATATGCTTCACATAATTTTATATACTCGGATCAGGTTACCGCCTCAGCCTCTGGCGCTCTAGTGAAAACAATCCAAGTTTTTCCAACTTCTCATTTTAACTAATATCCTCCAAACCAGGCAACATCTTGATAAACC
The DNA here is from genome assembly GCF_030684315.1 of Stegostoma tigrinum. NCBI lineage: Eukaryota > Metazoa > Chordata > Chondrichthyes > Orectolobiformes > Stegostomatidae > Stegostoma > Stegostoma tigrinum. Next base: position 91,764,930 of record NC_081360.1, read on the forward strand.
TCTTTTGCACCCTCTCCAACGTGTCCACATTCTTCCTATATTGTGGTTGCCAGGCTGTGTATGATACTTCCAATATGGCCTAGCTAAAGTTTTGTACAGCTACAACATAACCTGCCAACTTTTATCCCCAATGCCCTGATGAATGAAGGCAAGAACGCTGTATGCTTTCAAAACTACTTTATCCACTTGTGGATATTTTCAGGGAACTATGTATGGTGTTGCACCCCAAGATGTCTCTGCTCATCAATGTTCCTCAGTGTCCTGCCATTCACCATATACTCTTGTATTTGAACTCCCAAAATGCATCATCTCACACTTGTCCAGAATAAACTTCATCAGCCATTTTTCTGCCCAACTTTCCAGCCAATCTATTTCCTGCTGTATCCATTTGACAACCTTTCTTGCTGTAGATAACTCCACCAATCTTCATGTTATTTGCAAATTTAAATATATGTATTACACATAACAAGTCCCAGCACTGATCCTCGCGGGACACCGCTGGTCACAGATCTCTAGTCAGAAATAAACCTGCCACAATTACCCTCTATCTTCTATGGCCAAGACAATTTTGTGTTCAACTTACCAATTCACCGTGGATCCCCTGCAACTTAATCTTCTGGACAAGCCTATCACGAGGGACCTTGTCAAATGCTTCAGTGAAGTCTATCTAGGCAACATCCACTGCCCTAACCTCATCAGTCATCATTGCTACTTACTCAAAAAGCTTAATCAAATTTGAGAGACAGGACTCTCCTGTATAAATTCATGCTGCCAATCCCCAATACGTCCATTACTTTATAAATGCAAGTAAATGCTGCCGCTATGAATCCTCTACAATAAGTTCTCTACCACTGATGAAAGACTCACTAGCCTATAATTTTTTGGATTGCCCCTCTTGCCTTTCTTGAACAAAGGAACAATATTAATTATTCTCCAGCTTTCTGCAGCTGTAGGATACAAAGATCTCTGCCAAGGCCCTAAAAGTCTGTTCCTTGCCTCCCTCTGCATCCTGGGATAGATCCCATTAGGCCCTGGGGACATTGCTACCTTAATAGTTTGTAAAACACCCGACAGCTCGTCCATCTTAGTATCAACATCAGTGCACCCTTCCCTAATCTTACCATCCCCCATGTCCTTCTCCTTGGTGAATACTGATGTGAAGTACTCAATAAGGACCTCACTAATTCCTCATGTTCAAAACTACTTGTTCAGTACTACTTGACTTACAATCCCTTAGACACTGAATCTAAATCCATTCATGTGCAAATGTATTAAGATCTGTGTGACTTTTAGGAACATCGATATCACACATTAGTTTTTAGCCAGGGCCAGGGGCAGAAGCAACAGGTCCTGGTGCTGCTCCGAGCCTGAGATTCCTGCCCATTCCTGGTCCCTGAGTCAAGTACAGTGGCCTCATACACCCAATCTGAGAAGAGCAGACCCCTAGAGCACCAGAACCCAGTTATTTGGACCTTGTGTAACCCTTTATCTGAGATTTTGTCTCCAGAAAGACAGAGTCAAATCATCTACCCTGATATTCAATGGCATTGTCACTGCTGAATGCCTCGCTACCAACATTCTGGGGGGTTCCATTGATGGGAAACTCAACGAGATACACCTTTTAAATACTGTGGCTCAACTGTAAGTCAGAAATTACAAATTCTTTGGTAACTAACTCACTTTCAGACTTCCTAAAACCCTTCCACATTCTTCAAGGCACAACTGAGGATTATAATAGAATCCCCTTCACTTGCACTGCACCTCTATCAACACTCAAGGCTTTCATCACCATGCAGAACAAAAGATCCGTCTGGAATGCACCCAATCGATCATCCTGAATATTATCTCCCTTTGTCATTGATGCATAGCAGCGCCAGAGTGTGCAAAATACAAAATGTAGCAACTCACCAAACCTCCATTGATATAATCTTGCAAACCATTTACTTTTAGCACCAAGAAAGACAAATCCAGCAAATGCGTGGAAGCACATCTACCTGCGAGTTCTCCAGCAAACCCACACACCATCCTAACTTGGAACTATATCAGCATCCCTCCATTGTGAGTGGGTCAAATTCTGGAACTCCCTTGCCACAGCACTGTGAATGGCCCAGACTACATCTGTTCATGAAGGTGGCACTTCACAACCTCATCAAGGGCCATTAAGTGATAAACAACAAATACTAAACTATATACAGTGCTGTTGATAACCCAATAAAGTATGTAAACAGGTTGAATAACTGTTCACTTGAACATACTGATCTGAAATGCACTAACATATCTGGCAGCTTTCTTGATTCTGACTGCTATTTCAAGAGCTTTGGTGGACCATATTTATGCCAACAGTTTCCTCTGTATTGATACTTACCTGAAACTGCATTGTTGAAATATCCAGGCTCATATCTGAGCACGTTCTCTCAGTGCTTCCATAATAGAGATACTTATCTTCATCATTACTTCATCTGCTCTGCTTAAACTGGAACCTTTCTGCTGGAGCAAGTGATTTCCTCCTCAGGTTTTCTTTGACGTTAGGCTTAAATCCCTAGACACATTGTTGTTGTGCTGGAGTCATTAAATTACATATGATTGTGCTGTGTTTAGCATATCCACAGGCAGCCATCAAAAATTCCGAATTATGTTTTAAGCAGTTCTTTAAATTGTCATCATATTGACTGGTCATACATGTTTTTGCAAGATGGTAACCTTGTCCCCAGCTACCTTTACAAATGCCCGTATGTTTGTGAGCCAAATCATCCAGTCCATAATGAGTAATTATATGACAGTCTTGAGGTGAAATTTTTCCAAATTCACAAACCAGCTGTGATTTATTTACGTCCATAATCCCCAGAAACTCCTATAATCAAAAAGAGATAGTAATAACTGCCAATGCTGGAGAATTTCAGATAACAAGGTGTCGAGCTGGATGAACACAGCAGGCTGAACAGTATCAGAGGAGGAGGAAAGCTGACGTTTTGGGTCTGGACCGTTCTTCAGAAATGGTGGAGGGGAAGGGGACTCTGAAAAAAATAATTGTGGTGGGGAGGCATTGATAAAGCTGGATAAAGGAGGAGATAGGTGGAAAGGAGATGGATAGGTCAAAGAGGCAGGGATGGAGCCAGTAAAGGTGAGCGTAGGCTTTCCTGTGCCTCTGATGCTTCTTGAACTGCTGTGTTCATCCAGCTCTACATCTTGTTGTATCTATACTCAAAAAGACTTGTTGACAGAATTTTTTTAGGCCTTGAATGTCATGCACTATAGCAGGAAATTTTGAAAATCAAGTGACAGAAGCCATTCTTATTGTCAAGGCTGTAAAGTTCAACTAAGTCCTGGACATAGTGAGAAGAGCGGTGCCTATTAACAGGGATTTTTGATCATTATTAACATTTTTACTTAATCCTACTTCATTAATGTGAAGTCTTCCATTCAAACACCCCTCTGTATAATTCTCTGTGCTTTAATGCTGCCATTTTGAGTGCACCAGCATCAATCATTGCAATGGTGCAGCACAGACACTTTGCTTACTTGGACAAGCACTGACTCACAAGTTGGACCAGGCTACATTTCAGAACTGTTCGCTTTCTCTCTTAGCACTAATTAACTTTGAGCCTTGCCTTTTGGTGGTTTGTTCCCTCATCCGCCTTGCCTTACCTTTTAGCATAGACATAATGCGAGGCAGCTTGTCGTGCCTGTCAGCAATGATCAGTCAAGGGGCGAACATGTCGCTGTGTTGCTTCAATTCCAGACTTGCACAATGGGCCAGCTGTGTACAATTTTCAGTCAGGGGGTTCCCAATGTATTAAGCTAAAAGCATCCTCCAATGTCATTGAGGGGGCTTAGGCGCAGTCAGTCAGCCATTCGGAGTGGTCAAGGTCGGGTACCTCTTCTTGAAGAGACCGAGGAACCAAATTAGGGCTGCATGGTAGCACTGCTGCCTCACATGCCAGGGATGTTGGTTTTATTCCAGCCTTGGCTGATTGTGTGGAGTTTAAACATTCTTCCTGTATCTGTGGGGGTTTCTTCCAGGCGCCCTGGTTTCCTCCCATAGTCCAAAGATGTGCAGGTTAGGTCAGTTGGCCATGCTGAATTGTCCCATTATGCCCAGGGATGTGCAGGTTTGGAGGGTTAGCCATGGGAAATGCAGGGTTACAGGGATAGTGTGGTTGAATGGTCGGTGTGGACTTGATGGGCCAAATGGCAGTTTTTTCTGCACTGGTGGGATTCTATAGGTGTATGGTTAAAATATTAGGCACTCCATCAGCTGCCTTGCTCTGCTGTTCTTCAGAAGAGTCACTGCAACTGAAATGTTCATTCTGCTTTCACTCCATGGATGCTGCCAGACCTGCTGAGCTTTTCCAGCAATTTCTATTTTTGTTTCTGATTTTCAGTGTCTGCAGTTCTTTGGTTTATTGGTTGCTTCTGTCCTCCTTGGGGCTGACTTCCATTGGAGTGAGTGAAAGGAAGGGATTGAATCTGTTGAAAGTGCCTGTCACAGCTGTTAGTGCTGATCGGGGTTAGGGAAAGTTGGTGAAATGTCTTGAGCGAGTAGACAGCGCAGAGTGCATGCCAGGTTTGGGGGTTGGGATGAGTGTCAGTGAGTGAGGGAAGATGTTGCATCCTATATTGAGAGCTGTAGAGAATAAGCCTCAGTGGGACGTGACTGCGGTAGCAAAGATAGAGCGACTAGGAGTATCAGAGAGAGGATTAAGACACTAATCCTGACCTTCTACCAACGCAGTTGGGCATTCCTCCAAATGACTGATGTCATGCTGACTCCTTAGGGAGGTAACCTCAGATCAAGGGTGGCAGGATCTGGTGTCTTGGCATGCTGTGCCAGTCTTGGGAGGATGAGGGAGCCCATCCTTTCTGCAATACCATCAACCACAAACTCCAGAACACTATCTGCAAAACATGTCTCCAATTCACCTTTGTCTTCCATATCTGAAAAGGAAGAAGGTAGCTTACATAAGGTGGAGGAAGCTAGGGTCAAGTTCAGCTAGAGAGGATTACATGCAGGCAAGGAAGGAGCTCAAAAATGGTCTGAGGAGAGCCAGGAGGGGGCACGAGAAAGGCTTGGCAGAAGGAATCCGGGAAAACACAAAGGCATTTTACACTTACGTGAGGAATAAGAGAATGGTCAAAGAAAGAGTAGGGCCGATCAGGGATAGCATAGGGAACTTGTGTGTGGAGCCTGAGGAGGTAGGGGAAGCCCTAAATGAGTTTTTTGCTTCTGTCTTTACGAAAGAAACGAACTTTGTAGTGAATGAAACCTTTGAAGAGCAGGTGTGCATGCTGGAATGGATAGAGATAGAGGAAGCTGATGTGCTGAAAATTTTGTCAAACATTAAGATTGACAAGTCGCCAGGCCTGGATCAGATTTGTCCTCGGCTGCTTTGGGAAGCGAGAAATGCAATTGCTTCGCCACTTGCGAAGATCTTTGCATCCTCGCTCTCCACTGGAGTCGTACCTGAGGACTGGAGAGAGGCAAATGTAATCCCTCTCTTCAAGAAAGGAAATAGGGAAATCCCCGGCAATTATAGACCGGTAAGTCTCACGTCTGTCGTCTGCAAGGTGTTAGAAAGGATTCTGAGGGATAAGATTTATGACCATCTGGAAGAGCATGGCTTGATCAAATACAGTCAACACGGCTTTGTGAGGGGTAGGTCATGCCTTACAAACCTTATCGAGTTTTTTGAGGATGTGACTAGAAAGGTTGATGAGGGTCGAGCTGTGGATGTGCTGTATATGGACTTCAGTAAGGCATTTGATAAGGTTCCCCACGGTAGGCTCATTCAGAAGGTCAGGAGGAATGGGATACAGGGGAACTTAGCTGCTTGGATACAGAATTGGCTGGCCAACAGAAGACAGCGAGTGGTAGTAGAAGGAAAATATTCTGCCTGGAAGTCAGTGGTGAGTGGGGTTCCACAGGGCTCTGTCCTTGGACCTCTACTGTTTGTAATTTTTATTAATGACTTGGACGAGGGAATTGAAGGATGGGTCAGCAAGTTTGCAGACGACACAAAGGTCGGAGGTGTCGTTGACAGTGTAGAGGGCTGTTGTAGGCTGCAGCGGGACATTGACAGGATGCAGAGATGGGCTGAGAGGTGGCAGATGGAGTTCAACCTGGATAAATGCGAGGTGATGCATTTTGGAAGGTCGAATTTGAAAGCTGAGTACAGGATTAAGGATAGGATTCTTGGCAGCGTGGAGGAACAGAGGGATCTTGGTGTGCAGATACATAGATCCCTTAAAATGGCCACCCAAGTGGACAGGGTTGTTAAGAAAGCATATGGTGTTTTGGCTTTCATTAACAGGGGGATTGAGTTTAAGAGTCGTGAGATCTTGTTGCAGCTCTATAAAACTTTGGTTCGACCGCACTTGGAATACTGCGTCCAGTTCTGGGCGCCCTATTATAGGAAAGATGTGGATGCTTTGGAGAGGGTTCAGAGGAGGTTTACCAGGATGCTGCCTGGACTGGAGGGCTTATCTTATGAAGAGAGGTTGACTGAGCTCGGTCTCTTTTCATTGGAGAAGAGGAGGAGGAGAGGGGACCTAATTGAGGTATACAAGATAATGAGAGGCATAGATAGAGTTGATAGCCAGAGACTATTTCCCAGGGCAGAAATGGCTAGCACGAGGGGTCATAGTTTTAAGCTGGTTGGTGGAAAGTATAGAGGGGATGTCAGAGGCAGGTTCTTTACGCAGAGAGTTGTGAGAGCATGGAATGCGTTGCCAGCAGCAGTTGTGGAAGCAAGGTCATTGGGGTCATTTAAGAGACTGCTGGACATGCATATGGTCACAGAAATTTGAGGGTGCATACATGAGGATCAATGGTCGGCACAACATTGTGGGCTGAAGGGCCTGTTCTGTGCTGTACTGTTCTATGTTCTATGAAGCAAATAGGTCCAAACATCATGGCAGCTGCAAACTGCCTGTATTTGTCCAGGTGCACGACAGCCTTCTGTACATGGCCCCATCACCAGGGATCCAAGGATATCCGAGCAGCGGTAAATATTGATTAGTAGGAGAATTGAGCTAGAGGGGTGCCACTGGGAAATGGTCCTTAGCCAATGGGATAAGTTGAAATCGATTGTATGAGGAAGTCCATTAGGCCTCATGGAGAGAAACACAACAAAAATGACAGGCAAGATAAAATGTGAGGCTGGATGAACACAGCAGGCCAAGCAGCATCTCAGGAGCACAAAAGCTGACGTTTCGGGCCTAGACCCTTCATCAGAGAGGGGGATGGGTAGAGGGAACTGGAATAAACAGGGAGAGAGGGGGAGGCGGACCGAAGATGGAGAGTAAAGAAGATAGGTGGAGAGACTATAGGTGGGGAGGTAGGGAGGGGATATGTCAGTCCAGGGAAGACGGACAGGTCAAGGAGGTGGGATGAGGTTAGTAGGTAGATGGGGGTGCGGCTTGGGGTGGGAGGAAGGGATGGGTGAGAGGAAGAACAGGTTAGGGAGGCAGAGAGAGGTTGGACTGGTTTTGGGATGCAGTGAGTGGGGGGGAAGAGCTGGGCTGGTTGCGTGGTGCAGTGGGGGGAGGGGGACGAACTGGGCTGGTTTATGGATGCGGTGGGGGAAGGGGAGATTTTGAAACTGGTGAAGTCCACATTGATACCATGTGGCTGCAGGGTTCCCAGGCGGAATGAGTTGCTGTTTCTGCAACCTTCAGGTGGCATCATTGTAGCAGTGCAGGAGGCCCATGATGGACATGTCATCAAGAGAATGGGAGGGGGAGTGGAAATGGTTTGCGACTGGGAGGTGCAGTTGTTTGTTGCGAACTGAGCGGAGGTGTTCTGCAAAGCGGTCCCCAAGCCTCCGCTTGGGTTCCCCAATGTAGAGGAAGCCGCACCGGGTACAGTGGATGCAGTATACCACATTGGCAGATGTGCAGGTGAACCTCTGCTTAATGTGGAATGTCATCTTGTGGCCTGGGATAGGGGTGAGGGAGGAGGTGTGGGGGCAAGTGTAGCATTTCCTGCGGTTGCAGGGGAAGGTGCCGGGTGTGGTGGGGTTGGAGGGCAGTGTGGAGCGAACAAGGGAGTCACGGAGAGAGTGGTCTCTCCCGAAAGCAGACAGGGGTGGGGATGGAAAAATGTCTTGGGTGGTGGGGTCGGATTGTAAATGGCGAAAGTGTCGGAGGATGATGCGTTGTATCCGGAGGTTGGTAGGGTGGTGTGTGAGAACAAGGGGGATCCTCTTAGGGCGGTTGTGGTGGGGGCGGGGTGTGAGGGATGTGTAGCGGGAAATACGGGAGACGCGGTCAAGGGCGTTCTCGATCACTGTGGGGGGAAAGTTGCGGTCCTTGAAGAACTTGGACATCTGGGATGTGCGGGAGTGGAATGTCTTATCGTGGGGGCGGAGGCGGAGGAATTGGGAATAGGGGATGGAATTTTTGCAGGAGGGTAGGTGGGAGGAGGTGTATTCTAGTTAGCTGTGGGAGTCGGTGGGCTTGAAATGGACATCAGTTACAAGCTGGTTGCCTGAGATGGAGACTGAGAGGTCCAGGAAGGTGAGGGACGTGCTGGAGATCGCCCAGGTGAACTGAAGGTTGGGGTGGAAGGTGTTGGTGAAGTGGATGAAGTGAATCTCCCCTTCCCCTACTGCATCCCTAAACCTCTCCCCTTCCCCTACTGCATCCCTAAACCTCTCCCCTTCCCCTACTGCATCCCGAAACCAGCCCAGTTCGTCTCCTCCCCCCACTGCACCACACAACCAGTCCAACCTGTCTCTGCCTCCCTAACCGGTTCTTCCTCTCACCCATCCCTTCCTCCCACCCCAAGCTGCACCCCCATCTACCTACTAACCTCATCCCACCTCCTTGACCTGTCCGTCTTCCCTGGACTGACCTATCCCCTCCCTACCTCCCCACCTATACTCTCTCCACGTATCTTCTTTACTCTCCATCTTCGGTCCGCCTCTCCCTCTCTCCCTATTTATTCCAGTTCCCTCTTCCCATCCCCCTCTCTGATGAAGGGTCTAGGCCCGAAACGTCAGCTTTTGTGCTCCTGAGATGCTGCTTGGCCTGCTGTGTTCATCCAGCCTCACGTTTTATCTTGGAATTCTCCAGCATCTGCAGTTCCCATTATCTCTACAAATGACAGGCAGATGGTTTCCTGTAAGATCCAGCCCAATATCTACATTAGGAAATAGCAGCACTGTTTCAAATTACAAGTTGCTATTCATAACATATTTAAATGTTTTCACAGTTCTTAAAAGTTAGCACCTAACATTGAGCAAGTGGGATTGATGTCTCTTGCATGCTGGGAAAGTTTTCATCAAAATACAAACATACTCTTGAGCATCCTCAATTCAATTGCAGGCAGTTCAGGAGCTTCAAGGACTGGGATTTCATTTATTGTGATTTAAATTATTCCAATTCACTTCACTCCTCTTGGGTGTTAAATCAGAAGACAACCTACTGATGACAGCATAACAATCAAATGTAACATGTAAAAATCAATAGGAACAGCAATATTGTTAGCCATGTGGCTTATCCTTTGCTACTTCAACTCATGATCAAATTCTGAAATCACACTCAGAAGAATAAATTAATAAGTATTAAGTGCATCAACCATGAGCCAAATGTTATATTGGATTGATATTGCCTCTGTCTACCCTTGACATTGAAGAACTTCTATAGCATCTAACCAAGGTCATTCAGCGACATGTTCTCATGAATTTCTTCCAAAAGAAATTAGCTTTGGTTGCCATCAATTAAAGAAGGTCTTTGAGAAGTGTAGAGATGATAGAGGAATTCTGACATGATAGAAATCTCAGCAACCATGTTTTGAACATTGATTTAAAACATTTATGTGACATAAGTGGTTCAGCAATCTCTAGGATGTGTATTGAAACAAAAAAAATGTAATAACTTTAATCTTCATATAGGTTGGACAAATCAGATTGCCAAAGGTACTACAAAAGATGAATTTAGAGAATAAAGCTTTGACAGTTTACTAGGAACAGTATACTGTGAAACTAACTGGAAATAAAAGTATTTTAGATCTAATATTATTCAATAAGGCAGCATTAATTTATGTTCATATAAAAGATCCTCATAGCAAAACTGAATTCCATTTGAAGTTTGAAAGCATACTAGGAGTAAGGCTAAGTACAGGGCTAATGGTAAGATTCTTAGTAGTGTAGATGAGCAGAGAGATCTCAGTGTCCATGTACACAGATCCTTGAAAGTTGCCACCCAGGTTGACAGGGCTGTTAAGAAGGCATACAGTGTTTTAGATTTTATTAATAGAGGAATCGAGTTCCGGAATCAAGAGGTTATGGTGAAGCTGTACAAAACTCTGCGGCCGCACTTGGTGTATTGTGTTCAGTTCTGGTCACCGCATTATATGAAGGATGTGGAAGCTTTGGAAAGGGTGCAGAGGAGGTTTACTAGGATATTGCCTGGTATGGAGGGAAGGTCTTACGAGGAAAGGCTGAGGGACTTGAGGCTGTTTTCATTAGAGAGAAGAAGGTTGAGAGGTGACTTAATTGAAACATATAAAATAATCAGAGGGTTAGATAGGGTGGATAGGGAGAACCTTTTTCCTAGGATGGTGACGGCGAGCACGAGGGGGCATAGCTCTAAATTGAGGGGTGAAAGATATAGGACAGATGTCAGAGGTAGTTTCTTTACTCAGAGTAGTAAGGGAATGGAATGCTTTGCCTGCAACGGTAGTAGATTCGCCAACTTTAGGTACGTTAAAGTCGTCATTGGATAAGCATATGGACGTACATGGAATAGTGTAGGTTAGATGGGCTTGAGATCGGCACAACATCGAGGGCCGAAGGGCCTGTAATGTGCTGAAATGTTCTATGTTCTATGTTCTATGAACAATGCCAAATATGAATTTTAAGCTTAAACAACATCACTGATCTAGGTTGAGGGAAGGGTTCCTAAGATTGGTTTGGTCAATAAATTAAAAAATATGACAATAAATAGACCATGGGAAACAATTAAATAAACTACTCAAAATATTCAAAAAATACCTACTATTTTAAAAAAAATACTCAGCAAGGCAGATTCATCGCAGGTTTACTGTTAAGGAACAATTTGATTAAAGTAAGAGCCTTATAATGTAGTGAAGAATTGAAGTAAGCCTAAAGATTTGGACGATTTAAAAACAAACCAAGGTTGGCCACAAAGTTTATTAAAAATTGGAGGTTAAGCAGAAATCAAATGAACTAGCCATAAATGTGAAAACAGATTGTAAGAGATTTTACAGGCTTATAGAAAGGAGAATAGCTAAAATAAACTTTGGTCTTAGAGGTAGAGATAATAGAAATTGTTATGGGGGATGAAACAAAAGCTGAGATTTCGAACTAATACTTAGTGTCCAAACCTGCAGTAGAAACAATAGGAACAAGTTACATACCAGAAATAGAGGGTAACAAAGAGATTAGCAAGAATCAAGAAGTTAAGGTATTTGTATTAGCAAAGAAAAAGGAGAAATTTAAAGGATTAAAAGTTGCCAAATCTCCATGACCCATTAATCTTCATCCAAGGGCTCGAAAATAAATTGCTACAATGATGGTACACTGTTTATCTAAATGTCCAATATTTATTTACATTCCACCATATGAAAAAAAACAGATTAATAGATCTGTTAACTTGACATCCTGGGAAAAGTCTGGGATATTGCTGGAATCAATTGTTAAAGAAATCTTAATGCTAAGAATATCACTGCATGATCAGACAATAACATGCTTTTATAAAAGGACAATTATGCATTAAAAATGAATTCATTATTCTTGACGTTACAACTAACAGGGTAAATAAAGGGGAACTAGGAGATGTTGTTTACTTGGCTTCTAAATGCAATACTTAAGGTGCCACACAAAAAGTTAGTGTGCAAGATAAAGGATCATGGAATTTGGCTATGTATAAGCATGCTCGGAGGAGAAGTTAATGTAGAGGAAGCAGAGAATAAGGATAAGAGATAATGGGAACTGCATATGCTGGAGAATTCAAAGATAATAAAGTGTGAAGCTGGATGAACACAGCAGGCCAAGCAGCATCTCAGGAGCACAAAAGCTGATGAAGGGTCTAGGCCCGAAACGTCAGCTTTTGTGCTCCTGAGATGCTGCTTGGCCTGCTGTGTTCATCCAGCATCACATTTTATTATCAGAGAATAAGGATAAACAAGTTAAGTAGACAGGCTGTAATTTGTGGAGTGCAATGACAATCCGTCATGCTCACTCCCCATACCTGCAAACCCATGTATCCTAATTCCCTCAACCCACTCCCCATGCCAATACAGTTCAGGTCATAGCAACCCATCGTTCTGCCCTTTCTCCCTTCACTTCCATTGCCAACTCACCTTTTATCTACAAGTGCACATGCCATAAGGGAAGAAGCAAAGTTCAGTTACTTAATGATCATTATTGTACACAATATTCTCTGGATAAGAGAACTTAAATTCCTAAACATATTTGACAGCTTTTGACAGGTTTGATCGTTCTTGACAGTTATAGTTATTGAGTCATAAAACACAGTAACAGGCCCACTACTATTTCGAACAACAAATACCAAACTACAATAAACCAATTTACCTGCACATGGCCCGTAGTCTACAATGCCCTGGCATTTTAAATGCCTGTCCAGATGCTTCTGAAATGTTGTAAGATTACCTACCCCATAATCCTCTCAGGCAGCGTGCTCTAAATTTCTATCACCACCTGGGTGGTTTTTATTTTCTTAGATTTCCTCTAAACTACTCTACTACTCTCCTTAAACCTATGTCCTCTAGTCTTAGACACACCTGCTCTAGGGAAAATATTCTCAATATCTACTTTGTCTATGCCTTTCATAAATTTTTATACCACAGTTAGATCTCTCCAGGTCCTCTTCTGCTCCAAGGAAACATCTTTGTGAAACTTCTCTGTCCCATCACCTTCGTTTGGTAGTGTGGCGACCAAACATGCAGACAATATTCCAGTTATGGCCAAACCAATGTTTTATAAAGTTGTAACATGCCTTTGTTTCTTCTGTATTCTAAACCTCAGCTAGTGAAGACAAACATCTGATATGCCTTCTTCACCACCCTGCCTACATGTATTGACACCTACAAGGATCTGTGGACTTGTATACCAAAGTGCCTTTGTTCCTCACTACTGCCTAGGAACCAACTATGCACCGTAAACATACTTCCCTTATTCGATCCAATGGCCTGAGCTTGTCTGCCTTACTAGTCGGGATCCTTGTATTAAAATATATATAATTCAATATTCTGGACCTACAATGTGCTTATTATGCCCATGGCTTTCTTGTTTGCTGGACTGTCCGAGTATTCCTTCAATATCTGACTGTCCCTTGCTCTCAACTTTACAATTACTCTATGCTCTACCCCTTTGCCAAATCTAACTTAAAACATCCCCAACAGTACAAGATTATTTCGAACATTGGAACCATTCGGTTTCAGGTGCAACCAGAAGAGTTTGAACAGGTCCCAGTTACCCCAGAAGCTGTACCAATGATTCAAGAATCTAAAGCCCTCCCTCCTGTCTCCACTCCTGCCTCAGTGAAAATGGGAACTATGGTGTTCAGAAGCAGAATTTGAAATTTTAGGCATTTCTGCCAATTTCACCACAATGCGATCGTGAGCACTATATCTTAGTTTGCTTGCGTAAGCTGTGAGTAGGTCACAAAAAAGTTGAGTTGAGGGCAGAATAAGTACGTGGACAACAAGATGACAGATGGAATATAATGTGGAGCAGCATGAGGTTGTTTACTTTGACGGGAACAGAAAAAAAAAACACTATTTTGGCACGGATAGAGTGGATAGCCAGATACTTTTTCCCAGGTTGGAAATGACTATTACGAGAGGCATAATTTTAAGGTGATTGTAGGAAGGTAGAGAGGAGATGTCAGGGATAGGTTCTTTACACAGTGAGTGGTGGGTGTGTGGAATGTGCTGCTGGCAGTGGTAGTGGGGTCAGATGCTTCAGAGACTTTTAAGCGATTCTTGGATAGACAATGGAGGATAGTAAAATATAGGTGTATGCAGGGTAGTTTGATCTTAATAGCATAATAGGTCGGCACAACATTGTGGGCCAAAGGGCCTGTACTGTGCTGTACTGTTCTATGTTCTCTGTTTGTTTTAAAAGGCTAAAACATCTAAATATTGATGTTCATAATAACCTGTTTGAATTAATATAAGACATACAGAATGTTAACATGCAAATATGACAATGCAAGAAGGCAAATAACGTACTGGCTTCTATTGCAAGGGGTTTGGAGTCCGAAAACAAAGTCTTACTTAAATTGTCCAGGATGTTGGTGAGGCCATACCATGAATAGTGTACACTGCTTTGGTTTGCATATCTAAGGAAGAATATACTTGCTTTGGAAAGTGAGCAAAAGTTCACTAGATCAGTTCCTGGGAAGAGAGGATTATCATAGAACATAGAACATAGAACATAGAAAAGTACAGCACCGTACAGGCCCATCGGCCCACAATGTTGTGCCATGGATTAATCCTAATCTAAAAATAAAATAACCTAACCTACATTCCCCTCAATTCACTGCTGTCCATGTGCATGTCCAGCAGTCGCTTAAATTTCACTAATGACTCTGCTTCCACGACTACCACTGGTAAACTATTCCATGTGCTCACAACTCTCTGGGTGAAGAACCTCCCTCTAACGTCTCCTCCATACCTTCCTCCTAACACCTTAAAACTATGAGCCCTCGTGGCAGTCAATCCTGCCTTGGGGAAAAGTCTGTGGCTATCGACTCTATCCATGCCTCTCATTACCTTGTACACCTCGATCAGGTCACCTCTCTTCCTCCTTCTCTCCAGAGAGAAAAGTCCGAGCTCAGTCAACCTCTCCTCGTAAGACAAGCCCTCCAGTCCAGGCAGCATCCTGGTAAACCTCCTTTGCACCCTCTCCAAAGCCTCCTCATCATTCCTATAATAGGGCGACCAGAACTGGACACAATATTTCAAGTGTGGTCTCACCAGGGTTTTGTAGAGCTGCAGCATAACCTCGCAGCTCTTAAACTCGATCCCCCTGTTAATGAAAGCCAAAACACCATATGCTTTCTTAACAACCTTATCCACCTTGGTGGCAACTTTGAGGGAGCTATGCATTTGAACGCCAAGATCCTGTTGTTCCTCCACACTGCCGAGAATCCTGCCTTTAATCCTATATTCAGCATTTAAGTTTGACCTTCCAAAATGCATCACTTTGCATTTATCCAGGTTGAACGCCATCTGTCATTTCTCCGCCCAGCTCTGCATTCTGTCAATGTGTCGCTGAAGCCTGCAATAGCCCTCGATACTATCAACGGCACCTCCAACCTTTGTGTCATCAGCAAACATACTAGCCCACCCCTCAACCTCCTCATCCAAGTCATTTATAAAAACTACAAAGAGCAGAGGCCCAAGAACAGAGCCCTGCGGGACACCACTTAGCACTGACCTCCAGGCAGACTGCTTACCATCTACAACCCGTCTCTGCCTCCTGTCAGCCAACCAATTCTGAATCCAGACAGCCAAATCACCCTGTATGCCATACCTCCTGACTTTATGAATGAGCCTGCCATGGGGAACCTTATCAAATGCCTTGCTGAAGTCCATGTACACCACATCCACTGTTCGACCCTCTTCAACCTGTCTCGTGACTTCCTCAAAGAACTCAATAAGATTTGTAAGGCATGACCTGCCGCTCTCAAAGCCATGCTGACTCCCTTTAATCACGCTATGCTTTTCTGAATAGTCATAAATTCAAACCCTCAGAATTCTTTCCAAAACCTTGCTGACCACAGACGTAAGACTGACTGGTCTGTAATTTCCAGGGATTTCCCTATTCCCTTTCTTGAAAAGAGGAACAACATTTGCCTCCCTCCAATCTCCCGGTACGACTCCCGTGGAGAGTGAGGAAGCAAAGATCTTCGCCAGCGGCTTAGCAACCTCCTTTCTCACTTCCCAGAGCAACGTAGGATAAATGTGGTCTGGCCCTGGGGACTTATAAATCTTAATGTTTGCTAACATTTCCAGAACATCAGCTTCCTCAATCTTGATCTGTTCAAGGCTGTTTTCCTGCTCCTCAAAGTTCTCATTCACAACAAGGTCCCTTTCATTAGTGAGAACCAATGCAAAATACTCATTTAGGGCTTGCCTATCTGCTCAGATTCCACGCACAAGTTCCCTACGCTATCCCTGATCGGCCCTACCTTCCCCCTGATCATTCTCTTATTCGTCACGTATGAGTAAAATGCCTTCATGTTCTCCCTAATCCTTCCTGCCAAGCCTTTGTCGTGCCCCCTCCTGGCCCTCCTCAGTCCACTTTTGAGCTCCTTCAGAGCAAGCCTATAATCCTCTAAAGCTGTGCTAGACCCTTGCTTCCTCCACCTTACATACACTGCCTTTTTCTTTTTGACAAGAAGCACCTCGCACCCGTCATCCAAGGCTCTTTACTCTTACCCCTTCTTATCTGTCTCAGAGGAACAAATTTATGCATCACTCGCAACAACTGCTCATTAAGCAGCCTGCACATGTCTGCTGTGCCCTTTCAGTGGAACAATTGCTCCCAATCTGTACTTCCCGACTCCTGTCTGATAGCGTCATAGTTTCCTTTACCCCAGTTAAATATCTTCCCCTGGTAACTGCTCCTTTCCCTTTCTATGGCTATGATAAATGTGAGGCTGTTGTGGCCACTGTCGCCAAAGTGTTCTCCCACCACGAGATCTGACACCTGTCCTGGCTCATTGCCGAGCACCAAATCCAAAATGGCCTCTGCCCTCATCGGCCTGTCCACATACTGAGTAAGGAAACCCTCCTGAACACACCTGACAAAAACGGCTCCATCCAAACCATCTGCACTAAGGAGGTTCTAATCAATATTGGGAAAGTTGAAGTCACCCAGAACAACAACCCTGCTACGTTTGCACTTTTCAACAATCTACCGGCCAATGAGTCCTTCGATCTCCCTACTGCTATTTGGGGGTCTGTAGAAAACCCCCAGAGAGGTGACAGCTCCCTTGCTGTGCCTAACGTCCACCCATACTGACTCAGTCGACAAACCTTCCACGGCATCCTCAGCCCATACTACCTCAGTAGTCGAGTCCTCATCAAAGGTTCTTTCAGCCGCTGTTATACTGTCCTTGACCAACAAAGCCACACCTCCCCCTCTTTTACCACCTTCCCTGACCTTAATGAAAGATCTAAACCCTGGAATCTGCAACATCCATTCCTGACCCTGCTGTATCCATGCCTCCTAAATGGCCACAACATCGAAGTCCCAGCTACCTATCCAAACTGCAAGCTCACCTACCTTATTCCGGATACTCCTGGCGTTAAAATAGACACGCTTCAATCCAGCTTGCTGTCTGCCAGCACACTCCTGTGAAATGAGGTCCTGACCATGTCCTCCCTACGCTCATCCTCCTGTGTACTAGGACTACATCTCAGTTTCCCATCCCATATAATGAGAAGTTGATTAAATCAAAACAATGCCCCGAACTTTAGCGGAATGAGCTGTGATGTGATTGAAGGCAAACAAGATCCTGAAGGGACTTGACAGGATGGATAATGAGAGGTTGTCTTCTCCCATTGTGAAATTGAGAACAAAGCAGTATAGTGTCACAATAAAGGGACAGTCATTTATGAACATACAAGCATACGATATAGCAGTAGAAATTGACCTAAAAAAAGCCCCAAAAGAACTGCGGATGCTGTAAATCAGGAACAAAAGCAAAGTTGCTTGAAAAGCTCAGCAGGGCTGACAGCATCAGATGCTGCCAGACCTGCTGAGCTTTTCCAGCAACTTTGTTTTTGAGCAGAAATTGACCGTTTGATGCCTCAAACCTGCTTCACCATTAAACAAGATTGTAACTGATTTGGTTATATTTCAGATGATGTAGTCTCCTTTATCCTAATAACCCTCAATCCCTTTGTACAAACGACCCCCTGTACAAAACGCTAGTGTGTCCTCACTTGGAATGTTGTGTACAGTTCTGGTTGCCCCCATTACAGGAAGGATGTGGAGGCATTGGAAAAGGTGCAGAGGAGATTTACCAGGATGTTGCCCAGTCTGGAGTGAAGGTCTTATGAGGAAAGGCTGAGGGACTAAGATCTGTTCTCATTGGAGAGAAGAAGGGTAAGACGGGATCTAATAGAGACATACAAGATGATCAGAGGATTAGGTAGGGTGGACAGTGAGAGTCTTTTTCCGAGGGTGATGAGTTCAGCTTGTACAAGGGGGCATAGCTACAAATTGAGGGGTGCTAGACTTAAAACAGATGTCAGAGGCAGGTTCTTTACTCAGAGTGGGAAAGGCGTGAAACACCCTGCCTGCCAATGTAATTAACTCAGCCACATTAGGGGCATTTAAACAGTCCTTGGATAAGCATATCGATAATGATGGGATAGTATAGGGGGAGGGGCTTAGTTTAGTTCGCAGGTCGGCGCAACATTGAGGGCTGAAGGGCCTGTTCTGTGCTGTATTGTTCTATGTTCTATGCTCAAACAAGAATTTGTCCATTTCTGTCTTAAAAATATTCAATGGCCCCGCCTCTACTGCTTTCTGAGTCAGAATTCCAAAGCCGCTCAATCCTTTGAGAGAAAATATTTCTCCTCATCTCTTTCCTGAAAATGCAATCCCTAATTTTAAAACAGCAGCCCAAAGTGCTGGACTGGTCTATAAAAGGGAACTTTCATTCAATGTCCACATTGTCAACATTGTGCTGAATCTGTGGGATCCCACTCACCACGTCCTCAAGTGATTCAGTCAAAATGAAGAGACTTCTCCTCATCACAATCCAATTGTCTGATTTGCAGTGCCTGAGTGGTTGGTATTGTCAGTCCCAGTGGTTAGTGAATGTTGTGTCGTTGGTGATATTCGAGACTAAGGTGGATTGTTTTTTTTGCCGTTTTGAAATATCGAAGATTATGCGAGCAGGTGGGGTAATGGATTTGTACTGGAAGATAAGCTCTGACCATATGGAACAATGAAGCAGTCTCAAAGGGTGATATTCCACTTTTTCGTAGAGTCATACAGCTTAGAAACAGACCCTTCGGTCCACCATGCCTATGCTGACAGCAAACACCAAACCGCACTAACCCCATTTCCCTGTGCTTAGTCCATAGCCTCATATCTGCATAGCTGACACAAGACTTCCCCAAGCAGGTGCTCTGCTCCCAGCTTCTAAACATCAGGCAAGCCCCAAGGTGACAGAGGGAGCGTTTCAGTGATATCCTCAAGACTCAGTGGCAAAGTGCAGCATTTCCCTAGGCACCTAGGAGTCACTGGCCCTAGACCATCCAAAGTAGAGGAGGAGCATCTGGGAAGGTGTTGAGCACCTCAAGACTTGCTGTCAGGAGAAAGTAGAAACCAGGCAAAAACAACAAAAGGAGCGCAGTGCCACACCGATGCCCTACCCACTCCTTCCTGCAGCCACATTCTGCCCCAAGTGTAACAGTTGTTGCGGTATCCGCATCCGCCTGTATCGCCTCGTACAGACCCACCCTGACAGGAGAAGAGTGTCATCCCCATCTGCGAGGGACTGTTGATGTTGATGATGTGATGATGATGAATATACCCTGCCATTTTAGTTGTTCATCCCCTTAAAGGTGTGAGACGACCTGCCTCCACCACCCTCACTGGCAAAACTGGGTGGCCTGTTCTGTTCCCATTCAAGATATCATTTATGCAAAGTACAATTTCTTCTTGGTAAAAAATGAGTAAACTGCAGTTGCTGTAAATCAGAAGCACAAGCAGAAGTTGCTGCAAAAGCTCAGCAAGTCTGGCAGCATCTGTGGAAAGAAATCAGAGTGAACATTTTTTGTCAAGTGACCCTCGTTCAACACAAAATGTTAATTCTGATTTCTCCCCACAGATGCTGCCAGACCTGCTGATCTTTGCCAACAATTTCTGTTTTTGTTTAACATTTCTTCTAGGTTGCTTGTTCCCTTCCAATTTTCACCTCTCCCAGCAGCTTATTAGATCATGGGACTGTGTAAGCATACCCAAGATCAGCTACGATCATATTTAATTGTGGTATAAGATGAATGGGCCAATTGTTGACTTTTGCTTTTATTCCTTGTAACTTGTGAATAGTTCTCAATATGCACATAAACAGAGCTTGAACCTGAGCAGCAAAACAGCTGGGGACAGGTGAGACAGCTAAGTTTAACCCTGCTTCCACCTGTTAGGTGCACACATGTACTTTCTGGAAGAAGTAGTTTTCTCACAATCACCTCTCCCCAAATGCTTGTGCTACTTCTAATATTGCTATGTTACTATGAGATCAACGAACCCAGAAAAGGTTCCAGTTGAATCAAGCCTATATATAACTGTAGCATTTTAATTTTTATTTCAAACTGACACGACTTGTGATAATTCATTTATGTCTCTCCTGTTGCTCCTTAGTAACTAAATCTGAATGTATTGGGCAATGGTTAACTGTTCTTGTCTCTCATGGACTAATCGGGGTGGCATCGTGGCTCAGTGGTTAGCACTGCTGCCTCACAGTGCCAGGGACCTGGGTTCGATCCCAGCCTTGGGTGACTGTGTGGAGTTTGCATATTCTGCTCGTGTCTGCATGGGTTTGCTCCAGTTTCTTCCCACAGTCCAAAGATGTGCGGGTTAGGTGAATTGGCTATACTAAATTGCCTGTAGAATTCAGGGGTGCGTAGATTAGGTGGATTATAGGGGGATGGGTCTGGGTGAGATGCTCTGAAGTTCGGTGTGGACCAAAGGGCCTGTATCCACACTATAGGGATTCTATGACCAATGTACTGGTAGGTAAGGCCTAATGGTATTAATCTGGAATGTCAATCTAGAGGCCCAGAGAGCTCGCTTCAAATCCCACCAGGGTAGAAGGAAAAACCTGAATTCAATAAATATATCTGGAATTAAGAGTCAAATCATGACTGTGAATTTACTGCCCTTTAGGGAAGGAAACTGCCATCCTTACCTGGCTGATCTACAGGTGACTCCAGATACACAGCAGTGTGGTTGGCACTTTGCTACCATCTGGGCAATAAATATTACTGGACCAGCAATGCCCTCAACCCATGAATGAATAAAAGGAAAAAAAAATTGAGCTCTTTTCGCACTATTCCCCAATCTTCATTTCCAGTAATGAATGCAATCAGCCAGTGTTAGTATGGTTCCACTGTTAACACCCTGAAGATTACCACCAGCCCAGTACTGAACTGGACCAACCATACAAAAAAAAGCTACAGCTATTGTAAGAGTTCAAAGCCTGGGAATCCAAAGGCAAGTAGCTCACATCCTGAGGGATGTTCATTTGGTTGCAGATTTATTGAATGGTCTTACAATTCTGCTGTATCTGAACTCATCATTACACTGTATTGAGAGACAGGGTGTCCATATTAGAAATTAATTTTCATAGAAATAAGATTGGATCCGACCAAATCCATGGATTGTGATGCTTCAAAATGGGGACTTTCCACAGTGCTAATTTGTTATCTTTTAAAGGCTTTTTTTTGGACACCCTTATAGTCAACATTGTTTGATCCCAAAATGTGGCAATTTGAGTACATAGAAAACAAACTTACTTTTCTTATTAAGTTTACTTCTGTTCCAAATTCTCCATGTCCTTGTTCCTGTATGTTGTGCCTTTTGGCTGATACGACTATGTCAATCTCTGCTGTTGTCTGCTACTTAAGCTGTAGGCATTTTAAAGAGTCTTTGTAGATGATTCTTGAGTTCAAAACTGAGAGGATTTGATGCTTCTGTCTGTTCTTATCATCAAAACTATTAAAATTAGAGAATTAAAACGAGTGATGATTAGCGGATTTACAGTGAAGGCTGCAGTTTCCAATCCAGCTGGACGACAAAAGACTAAACTTCAGATTCAAAATAATTTATTTCGAATTTATTTAAGAACAGAAGTTGAGCTAATCTCGATACTGTAGTTCAAAAATTCTTATCCATGGTATCCTTATAAAATAAATATAGTTACATGCTTAGAGATACATATATCTTTTTGTAGATTTTTAAAATTAAATAATGGTCACCTTAATTATCATAAGCTTTGGAGTGGATTTGTAGCTCAGTTTGTGGGTGTTGAGGTTGGTTGGCTTGCCGAGCTGCTTTCTTGTTTCGCAGACATTTTGTTACCATGCTGGGTAACATCCTCAGTGCAGCCTCTGATGAAGCATTGGTGTGTTTTTCTGCCTGGTTTTTAAACTCTGGTGCGCTTTGAAATGGATTGCCTCACTTCCGGTTTTCCCTCGTAGTGGAATATATATGGAGTCTAATTCAATATGTTTATTAATAGCATGCTTTGTGGAGTGTCAGGCTTCTAGGAATTCCTGTGCCTGTCTCTGCCTAACTTGTTCCAGGACCTTGGTGTTGACCCAGTCGAAGTGGTGGTTGTCCGTTAACATGTGAATTGAGAAGAGCGAGTATTAGTCATGCCTTTTTGTAGCCATTTGGTGTTCATGCACTCTTGTTGGTTTCCTTCCTGTTTGTCTGATGTAGTGTTTCTCGCAGTCTCTGCAGGGAATCTTATAGATGACATTGGTCCTATCCATGGCAAGGAGTGGGTCTTTAATTCAGGTGAGCAGTTGTCATAGGGTTGACTTGGGCCTGTGTGACACTCTGATGCCCAGCGGTCGTAGAAATCTTGTGGTAAGTATCATAAGTTGTAGTTGTCTGAACTCTACTAGGAGTATATATATCGGGGCATTAGGACATGAGAACTAGAAGCAAAAGTAGGCCATTCAGCCCATCGAGCCTGCTTCACCATTTAATATGATCACAGCTGATCTCATCTTGGCCTCAACTCCCTTTCTTATTGGTCTCCATAATCATAGAACCCCTACAGTGTGGAAACAGGCCCTTTGGCCCAACAAGTCCACAGCGGCCCTCAGAGCATACCACCCAGACCCACCCTCCTATAACCCACCTAATCTACACACCCCTGAGCTCGACGAGTAATTTAGCATGGCCAATCCACCTAGCCTGCATATCTTTGGACTGTGGGAGGAAACCGGAGCACCCGACAGAAACCCACGCGGACACAGAGAGAATGTGCAAACTCCACACAGACAGTTGCCTGAGGGTGGAATCAAACCTGAGTTCCTGGCACTGTAAGGCAGCAGTTCTAACCACTGAGCCACTGTGCCACAATATAATGCTTCAACCTATCGTTAATTAAAAATCAGTCTATCTCCTCATTAAACTTGCTTAATGTCCCAGCATCCACTGCACTCTCGTGTTGTGAATTCTGTAATTTCACAATGCTTTACAAAAAGTCATGTCTCCTCATCTCTGTTTTAAATCTGTTACCTCTTATCCTCTCTTTCCAGATTGCCCCACGTAGGAAATATCCTTTCTATATCTACTTTGTCAATTCCCTTCAGCGTCTTATTTAACTCAATTAGATCTCCTCTCCTCTTCTAAATCCCAGAAAGCAAAGGCCTAAACTTCTGACACTCTCTTTGGAAGACAAATCTTTCATTTCTGGAATTAACCTGGTGAACCTCCTCTGAACTGCTTCCAATACAACCACATCCCTCTTCAAGTAAGGGAACCAAGCTTGTACACCGTACTCCAAATGCCTTGCAAGGTTGTCGTAACACTTTGCCACTTTCATACTATATTCCATTAGCAACAAATGCCAAAATTCCACCTGTTATTTTTTAATTACCTGCTTTCTGAACATACTGTGTACACTGGTTGGGAATTGATGCTGAGCTGCTGTGGTCACCTCAAAACCCTTAACCGAGACTCACATTACTTTCCCTCCCCCCATCTTGAAGATCAGAATGAGGAGGAGGTTCTGCCACTCAGAAAACACTGAGGGACACATGGAAGAAGCATTGATACCATTAGCAAAGAGCATTGAAGAGCATCCAGAAAGGTGTTAGTGCATCTTTTCTTTCTTTCACCCAAGACGTCACATGTTCAATTGAACAACCAGATAGCGCATTTAACTCCAATTCATCAAAACAGCCCTCCTGAAGATTTTCAATTTTACAGTTGGCATACCAAATTGAATTACAGGACATTGGGTGTCTGACTGAGCTGCAGTGGATTGGAACTGAAAAGGATCCCCTAGGAATCAGATTGCGAAATGGAGAGTTAATGTCATAACTCTACTGAGCAGCACAGAGATACAAATTCTAAATAGAGGTGATTTCTGTGCTGTATCTGTTGGTGAATTCAATGGACTACCTGCCTAAGAGTCTCTGAAACAAATTGGAAAGATTGGAGGACTTTACATACAGCTATTGATACCAAAGTGAATGCTATAGATGAGTCTTTCTTGCAGTAATCAGTGGCACCAGAACCAACATTTCTCACTGATGTTTATGTTGAGGAAAGGAAACCCCTGGACTCAACTTTTTTTTTCATCTTAGGCCATTTGGTAGACTAAATGGGTAACAGTTTCAAATAGATCATTGGAGTATATTATGAGATGTGCCTTTCGGAAGGATTTGTTCTCTAATTTTTTTTCAAAGCAAGTATTGTAAACTTGGAGCTGTCTGCTCTTAGCCAGCTAGTTTAGTTCCTTTTTTAAAAATTGGATCGATAGAAGCAACATGAAGCGGTGGGATAAAGCTCCCAAAGAACCAGGATTTACTATTAGTTTTCAGCAATTGCTGGGGGTCTTGAAGATGGATCTGGAAACTGTTATTCCTCTCTCTGTTACAGCTAAAAGCTGGGGTTCTCTTCCTACTGCTAGAATTGCATGTAAGAAAGTATATCTTACTGAATTTACCTTTGCCAAGGGTGTGTTTATTACTATGTTGTATGTTACTATATTGGACAGAGGCTATTTATTAGTTAAATAATCTATTCTTTAAACTTTTCCAATACAGCTAAATTATTTCAGTTATTCTTTTATTTTGTTTGTCTTGAAAGAATAGTGTAAAATAATGCTTGTTTTGTATCAAGCCTCGTAGTCTGACCAATCAAATGGCATCTGGAACACACCAGCTTATACTTACTTTTAAAAACAGTAAAAAGTTGAGGTGTTTGGCCTGGTCCAGCCTACGTCCTATAGATGTCTTCCCTCTGATCATGGAGGTGGAATTAAACATGTTGACGCTCAGGTGTAAGAAAACTGCCTGGCCAAGGTTATAGTCAATAAGGAGCCACCATATTCTGCCATTGGGCAGAGAGGGGAGTCGGGAGAAAGGAAGGAGCATTCAAGTATGTTCTGAGTAAGAAGCATGATTACCACATGATCTAAGAGGAAAGAAATTCATTCCAGTTTCCTCCTGAGGCATTTTTGCACAAGCATAAAATTAACAATTTGTAACAGTTTAAAGTAATTCACGATATCTCAAGGCATCACTTCTCTTTTCTGTGTGGCATAGTACTATTCATTACTGGCACTCGATGTGAATTAACAGGAACTGTGACCATCAACAGCAAACATCTTGAGAGCCCTACAATGAGCCCCAGCAGTAGCAGCTTCAGCTCTCCCATGCTGACATAATTGGAGAACACTTTAAATGAAAACTACATTTGCACGACAGGTAGCACACAAGATAACTACATCATCCCCAGGTGGTCCTGGATGTCATTTCTAAGGAAAGACATATTGACATTGGAAGCAGTCCAGAGAATCATAGAATCCCTACAGAATGGAAGCAGGCCATTCAGCCCATCAAGCCCATACCAGCCTCCAAAGACCATCCCACCCAAACCCACCCCCATCCTATCCATGCATTTCCCACCCTAGAAACTATGGGCAATTTAGCATGGCCAATCCACCTAACAGTAAATCTTTGGATTTTGGGAGAAAACCCACGCAGACACAAGGAGAATGTGCAAACTCCATGCAGACAGTTGCCCGAGGTGAAGTCAAGCTAGGTCCCTGCTGCTGTGAGGCAGTGCTGCAAACCACTGAGCCACTGTGCTGCCCCAAGGTTCACTAGGCTGACACCATATGTGACTGGATTGTCTTACAAGGAGACGTTGAGTAGGATAGGCTTGGACTGATTGGAGTTTAGAAAAATGAGTAATGATCATTGCAATTTTACAAGATTCTTACAGGACTTGTCAAGGTGGATGTGGAAATGTTGTTTCCCCTTTTGAGAGAATCTATGACCTGATGGCTTCAGAGTCACCCATTTAAGATGGTGATGAGAAGGGGTTTCTTCTCACAGAATGCAGTAAATCTGTGAAATTCTTCACCTCAAAGGGATGTCAAGGCTGAGTCATTAAGTATATTTAAAACTGAGAGATTTTTAATTTTTAAGGGTGTCAAACATTCAGAAGAAAGGGCAGGTAAGTGAAGTTGAGGATTATTTGATCGGCCTTGATCTCATTGAAAGGTGTCTAAGACTCAACAGGTTGAAGGGCTTACCTTTGCTTCTTCCATCAACCTGATACCTGCTGGTACAGTCATGTAAATACTGCCACAGTTCAGAGCCTGGGAATCCACAGACAAATACCTAAGCTCCTGAGGGATGTTCATGTGATATTTCTGCCTCTTACTCTAAATTGGTGTTTTGGTCTTGGCTTCTTAATCCAGTCTCTCTAGAATTCCATTCGCTGACCATTGTCAAAAGTGCTCGCCATTGATATGTGAGTGCAAATTGGACCATCTGAAGCAGAACAGTGCTGTTGTGGCATTTACCTGAATGAGGGTGCGACTTGTGTGAAGAGACACAGTTCTTTGACAACGAGGGGAAGTACAACAAAGGAACCAGGGAAGGATTGCCAGTGACATCATGTCTCAGGGCCAATTCCATCTCCCGGAAACACCTGTTAAAAAGCTGGTTAGAAATGGGACTTTAGGATCAGGTTCATCAGGCATGCAAGAACCCATGCCCAGTGATGTGAACTTTCCTAGGTGAACAATCATATTAATGAGTGATTGCCAAAGATAGTGACTCCTAATCAGCAGTCTAATGAGCAATGGATGCCATCAAATGTACTGTACATAGCTCCAAAAAACATTATTTGCACTTAATTTTTTTATTAAAGGATAAAACTATTTTATTTTTATCATAAATCCTTGCGATTGATTTGTGTGTTTACATCAAAGAACAAGAAGGTAGCAAATACCGGAAGCACAGAATGTTCATTTGGGTTCTTTGTGATGCAGCGCTGATGACGAGAACTATTAACCCTGTTCTGATTCAAATTTATTCCAGTGGCATAGCATTTTCATCTTTTTTTGAGATTTTCTCTCAGTAATGGATAAAGCTATTTTATATTCAGAAGCTCTCATTACTCCTCAAGCATTACATTCCAAAATGTGTACGGGGTATGATGTTGTCCTGTACACCTAGAAACAAAATCCAACATTGCTGCAGTGAAATGAAAGTGTAATACCACCTTACTTCAGATCAAAAAATTCAATTGTGATGACATCCAAACACCTTGTCCTCGTACAAAAAAACTCACCGCAGAAAACTGCACCCACCCACAAATCCCATTTATATCTTAGAGAATGCTGCAGGTTGAAACGCACTTCAAGAATGTAACCTATTTCAAGGTTGATAAACTGTGACACAAAGTACAACAACATTTTCTGTTATCATTTCAGTTTTCCAGAGTTTTTCAGTTTTTCTGTGTTTTGGAAGCATTCAAGCATTGTGCATATTTTCTCTGACATGACTTAATCACCACAATTTGTTGTTACTTTGTGACAGTCATTAAATTACCCTCTAGGTGCTGACAATTACCTCTTCATTTTCTTCAGTACTATAACAAAGATGTAATGGAAAAACTGTGCAACCTCTATTCAGTTCACCGGAAGCTGTGTTGTGAAGAAGACAAATTCATGCTTATCACATAAAGAGCAATAGCGAAGTGCATTGTGCTTTGGTGATCCTGTGGTGCAGGTTTAGGTTTTTAAAGGTTTTTTAAAGCCTTTAAGCTGAACTTTTATGTTCAAGTCTCACTCCAGGATTGATGGCCAAGGAAAGTGCATTGGTACCTTGTCTATCATTCCAAAACACGCCAATATCAAGTGGTTTCAAATTCTTGGTCAACCACCAGATAAAAATATCGACCCTATAACATCAGTACTCATAGCTCTGGAATACAAAATGTATGATACCATGGCAATCTGGCACTCCTTGAGTGAGTGTGGTTTGGCTTGCTTGTTGTCTTCACTAACTGGGTGGGTAGTGTGGATCAGATTAGTATTCAACCGCATGATGCTCATACTTTATTCTGGCTAAAATGGATTCAGAGCCTGTATCCTTCCTGTACCTATAGTGGACCCTATGGCACTGTGGTTGCATCTTCTGTTGGGCACAGAAGTGGTGTCTTCAACATAGCAAAACCAAGGAGCTTTATCCAACTTAAACAAAGAGACAGGTTTTAAATCTTCATAGACAAAAAGGAAGTAAAGGGAGGAAATGTAATGAAACCTCAGAACCTACTAAAAGCATGACCACCAAGAGTTCTATCAAGGAAATCATGATGCATAAGAGGCCATTAATGAAAGAGTGCAGCACTCTTGTGGGACTGAGGTGACAGAAATGGGGAAGGGTGATGATTTGGAGGAGTTTCAATATAACAATGGAAGGGTTGAGCTTGAGGTATCAGACCATGAGTCATTACATATCAGTCTGTCCAGAAGTGGGACGTATTAGGTGTTTGGATATGGGAAACCAAATATTAAATTTACATTGATGAGAACCTTCAGATCACCTTGTTAGAATATGTAAAAAGATTTAATTATTTCAAAATCAAGGTTTTTGGATGGTGTCAAATTGGGCTCAAGACAAAATTTACGTTGGGATTAATTCCAGATTAATTTATTCGAGCATTTTTTTTCTTCATCCCTGTGTTAATGGCAGCAAAGATGCAGTCTGTAATGTTACTGTAGTCTTACCAGACAATAGAGTTGTCCCGTCATGGGAGAGAGAGAGATTATTGATGGTGGTTTAACCTGAGGATCATCACAACTCATTTGAGGGGAGAGGATGAAAAAACAGGATTTTTGATGGTAACTTCAGTCTGTGAGTGAATTCATTCAATACTGTTGGTTTCACTCTGCATTGTAAACCACCTGTGCAGTCAACCGAGGTTAACTGGCATCCCCTTAACACCAATACAACTTGCAGAAGAGTTAAGTTTTGACAAGCATCATCTTAGTGGTCAATAAATCTTTCAGTACATAGGACTTAATATGCAGCAAGGCTTCTGTTATCTAAATGCACACAGTCTCTCAAGCGCGTGCGTGTGCGCGCATGCACGCACACACTCTTAAATCTATGAAGTGAATTTGTATTTGTGGATAGATTCTATTTTGTTTGAAAAGCGCACAATTTATAGGCAGTCAGTCAATGTGGTGTTTTGTAAATTCCTACTTTAGAAATAAAGCCAATCTGACTCCAAACCAAAGCACAAATAGATTCTAAACAAGGTTTCACATTGAACATGCATTGTCTGACCTAAAATGTACCTCTCCTTTATATTGAAAAAACTTTTAGTTCTCTCAAGACAGTGGCTTCAAAGGAATTTGGTTATTTACATATACATATTAGTCCATTTAAACTTTCTAACTGATCAAAGATTTAACAGCATCTTGTGTTTATTTAATATATCCTCATAAGTGATGTGATACTTTGATCTTTTACTTATAAATTCTGTGTCTGATACCACCTCTCTCTCAAACACCTGAAGAAGGACTCAGACTCTGAAAGCTTGTGTTCTCAAATAAACCTGTTGGACTATAACCTAGTGTTGTGTGATTTCTGACCTTGTCCACTCCAGTACAACACCGACACCTCCACATCTAAGTGCATGTTCAACTTTTCCAATTGCATCAGGTCTGCGACATTAAAATGCACCATCCAACTGAACAGATCTCAGCTGACTCTGTATAAGCCTTCTCCTATCTTTGTTCATCTACTCCAATCGACATATTTCACTATTCCTTCCTTTGTTACAAACTTATCTAGATTTCCATTAAGTGAACCAATTCTATTGACCAGATAATGGGAAGGATTTGCTGCCAATCTGTGTAAAACAATTTGTCCTAAGTTTCTCATCAATGACAATCTTTATTCATCTGCTTTGGTTTTAGAGTCTTCCATAATTAGAAATGCTTATCTAGTTATACACAATGAAGCCATTTTGTGATCATAAAGACTTCTATGTGGTCAACCATCCAGTCTTTCTGTGCAAGGGCATGTTCAGCAGTTTCTGATCAGGACATTTTTTGCAGTTCTGCTGTCAGCTTTGTGGTTCCTTGGTATATCTTCTCCAATGCTTTTGTAGACAAGATTAAGACAATAACTGCACACAGTATTCTAATTGTGGTTGAATCAAAGTCTAATGTAGGCTTAACATAATTACATGGCTTTTCAATTCTTTTTCCTCGCAAATTACCCTTCATGCTTGTTTGCATTATTTGTGGGTTTCTTAGCCTGCAACACTGGGGCTTTATTTTCAAATGAATCAGCATAACAGTCAGATTGCCACTCTGCTTTTACTTTTTTACTCTGTTAAGAAAGAGCTCTGCATTTCCAGCAGGAGGATTTTATCTTAGCTTCTTCAGAATGAGTATTCATTAAATATAACAAACCCATTTGTTTGGGGATAGTCGAGGAAGTCAAGCCATGCCATCTTTTCAATGGGATGATTTACCGCATTCAGTTATTTAAAATTCCAGCAACACAGGCCACCATTTAGAGTGTAGTGAAGGGATGTGTACCAAAGGTACATGAAGTGAAAGTGCCAGATGGACAAGATGCTGGATGGACAGAGTGCCAAGTGGGTAGGGGACTAAGTAGTTAGAGTTCTAAGGCACACATTTTCCAGTTAAGGGACAGAATACTTAGTGCAGGACATTATAGGTGCCACATCAGTGGAGGAGAAGCAAGTTGGGTGCTTTGGGTGATGACAGGGCAAGGGGAGAGCATAGAGGGGATTGTCAGGTCAGGACCCAGATGTTGTGAGGAGCCTGGGGAAAGTGTAGTTGGTGGTAAGCTTGGGGCATCAACATAAAAGTCACCCAGAAGTTACACTGGATTTTTAATTGTTCAACTTTTCCAAGGCATATAACTTAGCTGCAGCAGAGCCCGCTAAGTTCTTTGATTTAATTGGACAATTGCAGCAATTTCTACGTGCAAGGGCATTGTTAACTGGTATCTTCAGTTTCCTGGTAATTGCCTCAGAGTCTGCTATGTTGGGGATCCCACAGGGTCCTGTCAAATGCCATCCATGATACAGACATGCAGAGTCCTGATGAATGTTGTAAACACAAAACAACAACTTTCCTGCTCCTCTGATGCTGCCTGACCTGTTGTGTTCCTCCAACTCCACACCGCATTGACTTCAGAAATAACTACTTGGCCATCAAAAAATTCAGCCGACCATTTTTTAGTGATTTTTCTTTATCAGTACATGAGGAACATTTGTTCTTTCCAATATTTGCTTATAATGTCTAAATAAAATGTTGCCTCCTTATTCTTCATCCCAAAATGCAGTACCTGCCATGTATCTACATCAAAATTCATTTGCCAATTGCACACCCATTCTCTAAGTTTATCAGTTGCATCTTTTATTTTGTGACATTTTGCCTTAGTTTTGACAAAACCTTGAAATTTATGTACAAATGTATAAATGTACACTGACAATCCCATACAAGATAAGAACAGAAGTCAGCCACTCAGCCCCTTGAGTCTCTCCTCCCTTTTATATGTTTGTGTATATCTGATTACTCCACAATCCCACATACCTTTGATAATCTCTCTGACCCTTGTTTAACAAAAATCTATCTACCTCTACTTTAAGTATAGCCAAGGAATATGCTAGCACTGCCTTTCCAGTAAAAGATATCCAAAAACACCACGATCTGTCAGAAAAAAAAGCCATCTCTGATTTAATTGGTTGATCCTTTACCTTAAATTGTGACCTTATGTTCTAGATTGTCCCGTAAGAGGAAGCTTATAATCATTTCCACCCCTCAGAATCTTTCATGTTTTAATCAAGCCACCTCTCATTCTTTAACACTCCAGTGGATAAAAGCCTAGCATGTTCAACTTTTCCTTATAAAACAATCCAACCATTCCAATTTTGATCACGTTTACGTCCTTTCTTCAATAAGGTGACCAATACCATGCACAGTACACCAGGTATGATTTCATCAATGCCTTGTATAATGTTGAATAATATCCCTACCTTTGTGTTAAATTCCCCTCACAATAATTACTCAAAGGCATCCTGCATTCTAGTCTTTTGAGATTCACAAACTAGATCACCTACATCGCTCTTTTACAGCTCTACAATTTTGCACCAAGCTGATTTCCTATGCCAAAATTGAAAATTTAACCTTTTCCCACATCAAACTCCATTCAGCAGATGTTTATCCACTCCACTTAACCTAGAAAGCCTTTGTCAACATTCTTATGGCCTCTTCACAACTTTCCTACCTATCTGGGTCTCCCAGCAAAATTGGCAACTCTGCCTCTAGCCCCTTCCTTCAGACCATGAGGCATTGCAATGGAACTAGGCCACCTTTTTGCTCTGCCATTCAATTAGATTTAATAAACATTAACTCCACTTTTCTGCCTTTCCCAATAACCCTTGATTCCTGTATTGATTACAAATTTGTCTCTGTCGTCCTTAAAAACACTTAGTGACCCAATCTCTACAGCTCTCTGCAGGAAGGAATTCTGCAGATTCACAACCCTCATACAAGTAATTTGGATAAATTACAAACAGTTAATGTCCAAGTACTGATCCGATGGGCAAACTATTCATTAATCTTGCTAAACTGAAAAAGAACCATTCATGTCTAATATGTGCTTCCTGTTAACCAGCTAACCTTCTGTCCATGTCAATATTCTTGAGCTTTTATTTTATGCAATGGTCTTTGAGTGGCAGTTTAACAAATGCCTTCTGGAAATCTAAGCATAGTGGGGCAGCATGGTGGCTCAGTAGCTAGCACTGCTGCCTCACAGCACCAGGGACTTGGGTTCAATTCCAGGCTCAGGTGACTGTCTGTGCGGAGTTTGTCTGTGTGGGTTTCCTCCTATGGTCCAAAGATTTCAGGGTTAGTTGATTGGCCATAGTGCAGAGAGATGCTAGGTTAGGTGGATTTGCTATGGAAAATGCAGGAATATGCAGTAGGTGGGTGAGTCTGAGTGAAATGCTCTTTGGAGAGTCAGTGTGGACTTGTTTGGTTAAATGGCCTGTTTCCACAGTGTAGGGATGCTGCATATACTGGCTTGCCCCTTTATCTATAACACGTGTTACATCCTCAAAGAACTCCAATAAATCAGTTATGTATGATTACCCATTCATAGAAAAAAAATCATGCCTCTGCCTGATTACCTTGCGTTTTTCAAATGGCATGATATAACGTGTATTTTTAAATAGCTTTTAATATTTTCCTGATAACAAATGTTGAGCTAACCCTTTTTAATTCTCTCATGCGACGTGACCATCACTGGCTGGCAAGAATTTAATGCCTGCCTCCAGTTGCCCTTGAGAATTTGGTGAGCTGCCTTCTTGAACCATAGTAGTCCACGTGCTATAGGTTAACCCACAATGTCCTTTAGGAGGGAAATCCAGGATTTTAACCAAGGGACACTGAGGGGAATGAGGTAATATTTCCAAGTAAGGATGATTAGTGTTTTGGAAGACAACTTGCAGATGATGGAGTTCCCATGTATCTGCTGCTCTAGTTCTTCAAGATGGAAGTAGTCATGGGTTTGGAAGGTGCTGTTTAAGGATCTTTGGTGAGTTTCTGCAGTGCATCTTGTAGATAGTGCACGCTGAGCATTGTTGATGGAGGGAGTCGATGTTTGTAAATGTGGTGCCAATTAAGCAGGCCGCTTCGTCTTTGATGATGTCAAGCTATTTGAGTATTGATGAAGCTGAACCCACTGAGGTAAATGGGGAGTATTTCATCACAGTTGTGATTTGTGCCTTGTAGGCTTTTGGGATCAAGTGATGAGATGCTTGCTGCAGTATTCTGACCTGATCTTGTAGCCACTGTGATTATATGGCAAGTCCAGTTGAATTGTGGGTCAATGGTAACCCCAGGATGATGATAGTGGGGGATTCGCTGTAGCCTTTAGTGCTGTAATGTCCTGCTTTCTCTCCATTGAAACTTGTGCTTTTAATATGAAGTACAATTTACCTTTGTAGATGCTGATTGTCAGTGCTCCTGACATCTACCCATAGTAAATATCCTTTCATAGCTTTTATTCGATTGAGTTCTCAATCTTTCTTCCAAAAGCAAAATGTTGCATTTGCTGGAAATTTAAAATTACCAGTGAAAATTACGGAAACATTCAGCATATCAGGCTACAGCTTTGGAGAGAGTAGCAGAGTTAATGTTTCAGGTGTTTTTAGAGGCAGACAGTTAGAAAGCTACCTTACAGAAGGGTGAGATAGCAAGGTGTAGAGCTGGATGAACACAGCAGGCCAAGCAACATCATAGGAGCAGGAAAGCTGATGTTTCGGGCCTAGACCTTTCTTCAGAAGGGTGAACTGCTCATCTAAGTACTGTTAAATGTGGCCAGAGATAATGGGAACTGCAGATGCTGGAGAATCCAAGATAACAAAATGTGGGGCTGGATGAACACAGCAGGCCAAGCAGCATCTTAGGAGCACTTCAGAAAAGGTTTTCTGATGAAGGGTCTAGGCCCAAAACGTCAGCTTTTGTGCTCCTAAGATGCTGCTTAGCCTACTGTGTTCATCTAGCCCCGCACTTTACTGTCAAATGTGGTCTCAGGATTTCAATTTAATTTTTCCAACAAGATTTCCCAAAGTCTAGCACCATTTAAGGAACAGTGTTAGATTTCTCAAGAATGTATGGCTTTCAATATTGATCTTCTGATTGTAAACTTGATGATAAATGCTCTCATGATGATAATGAGCTTTTCTTGCCAATGGCCTCAGAGTGTCATTGAAAAAGTTGAAGTGGCACACAAATTTGATTAAAATTCTGATGAATTTACAATTAAGGGACTGTAGCCTGTGAAAAATTGACTTGAACATTTTCTATTCCTCTTTAAGTCTAATTAACAATCAATTTCTAGCTGCACTCTGCACTTAGGACGTGGATTGAATCAATGCAAGGGTTGATACTGTGCATGAATAATTTAAGGTTTGTTAACAATACTGGTTGTAAAGATAGTATTTATTTAAAACTTTGCAACATCTAACTTCATTATACGTGGGAGATCATATGGGTAAACAAAATGTGTTTTAATGAATAGTTTGGTTGATTGTGATCCATAATGTGTCGGGATCTATAAGTGTTAATTTGAGCTTGATTAACTTGTTGTCAACTTTTATCATGTCCTGCAACTGACTAATTTCACACAATGTTTAATTCATGTTGCAGACAGCGATAATCTAGATAAAGAGATACACAGAGCGAACTCAGAAGGTTTTATTGGCTGCCTCTCATCGGTCCAATTCAATGGGATTACTCCTCTGAAAGTTGCATTGCAAAATTCAGGCTCACCACTTGTCTCCATAAAAGGGCGTTTTGTTGAATCAAGTTGTGGATCTGCCCTCAGGAGTGAACCAACAGCAATCACCACATCATACTCTCTAACAGGTAACAAAATAAGAACAATCAATAATTTGAAGATAATGATTTGGAGCGATCATCATCATGTCAATCATACCTAGACTATCCCAGTACTAGCTGACCATTTATGCAAATACGTACGCATTCATTTTATATTGTACTGAATAATTCTAATAGTTACAACAGAAAATCCCAAAACCTTTTTGCTAAGGTCCCATCTCTCTTATTTGTTACTTTTCTGCTTTCTCAGAAATAATACATTTGACAAAAGAGTGCTCAATTAATTGACTTGTGAGACAATTTCAGAGGACAATTAAGCGTAAATCACTTTGTTCTGAGCGTGTAGGCACATGTGGACAACAGCAAGTTTCCTTCCCAAATGGACAGCTGGGTATATTTTTTTTTAAAGACAGGCCAGCTATTTCATGGTCATCGTTACTTACACAAGTTTTTTGTTCTATACTTATTATGTTAATTACATTTCAAATACCCAGCTGCAGTGTTGACTGCATTTGAAATTTCAATTCCAAATGGCTAATTCACGCCAGAAATTGTATCAGTTTCAGTCAGTTTCATGGAGATTTCTCTCCATGAGACATAATGGGTTGGACCCTGCCAGGAACTTCCAGAATTGCTGCCACTGAAACCACCTTTAAAGCCCAACTGTGCACCTGGTCAAGCGCAGGCAGCCTACAGATGCCCTGCACAGTTCCTGTCTATTACTCTCGATATGTGGGGCAGAGGGAAATTAGCACTCTGCTTTGCTAACAGGCAACTGGATATTGTGTAGGTCATGGGGTAGGTGCAATCACTGCCCACAAAGCATGCCTGAATATGTTGGTTACCTATGAAAGTTTGCAGGAGCAAGCTCTGACTTTCATGTCAGGAACTCTTGACATCCAGTTTCTATGTGGGTGTTAGAGAATGGGAAACTGCATATCAATGATGTATGATGATTTGTTAACGAGGATATTAATGCATCACTAGCACTGAGAGGTCTCTCACATACAATAGATCTCACCATACAATACCTTGTCGGACTTTTTGTTCTTGATGTCGGAAGCTCATTACAGCCAATCTGATACAATTTTCCCAACTTTTTCAATAACATTGTTCAGTGCCTAGTAAGTTTCTGTCCCTAATTACTAACTTGGGTCTTTAGATGACTCATCCAGGATCTTAGCCATCATATTACTGACAGTCAGGCCTATGATCAGTATGACAGGTCGGGACAACATCGAGGGCCGAAGGGCCTGTACTGTGCTGTAATGTTCTATGATAGAACATTCTCCACTTCTCTAAATAACACTAACAACACTCATGAAACTTGACAAAAGCCAGGTCACCTAAGCTTTTTGATCAGCACTCCAACTATTGCCTTAATAATTCATCCCCTCCACTACTGAAGTACAGTGACAGGAGTGAACAGGAGCAGCTTGCCAAGTCTTCCTCAACAGCATCTCCTAATGCCATGATTCAGCCGCCTGGAAGGTTAAGAGCAGAAGTGCATGGGAACCTGTACATCTACAAGGTCTCTTTCAAGCCATTCCTTTTTTGTTAAGAACCCCTACAGTGTGAGAACAGGCCATTTGTCCCAACAAGTCAGTACCGGCCCTCGAGCATTCCATCCACTATCCCCACTACCCCATCCCTACTGCATTTCCCAAGGCTAATCCACCTAATTTAGGCATTCCTGGACACAATTACATTGGCAATCCACCTAACCTCTACATCTTTGGATTGTGGGAGGAAACCCATGCAGACATGGAGAGAATGTGCAAAACCACACAGGCCGTTGCTCAAGGCTGAATTTGGACTTGGGTCCCTGGCTCTGTGAGGCAGCAGTGCTAACTACTGAGCCATTGTGGCACCTTTTCCTTTGGTGTTGCTGGACCAAAATCCTGGAAGTCCTTTCTTAACAGTCAGAGTAACTTTACCATGGGCTACCATGGCTTGATGAGCAGGCTTACCAACATCGCCTTCAGGAATGTTAGGGATAAACAAAAATGCTGATCTTGTCAGTGATGCTCACATCCCATGTAGGAATACAAAGAAAGTTTGCATGTGTTGTTCTACTTCAAAGAAGTTTACAGTCCAAATTTTAACCAAATGTATCCTATAAAGCCCACCATAATAAATTGCATTTTAGCTGAGACCCTGGCCAAGCAAAGTTATCACTACATAATTTTTTCACTTAAGTGAGAATTAGCATGTTTAAAATAATTTTACCAGTAATGACCATATTATTTATTTCAGTAATATTAGTCAGGGAATAAATATCAGCCAGGATCTCAGGAGGTTTCCTTGCTCTTCAAATAATTACACAAGATTTTTTTAATATCCACGTTAGGTTTTAATATATTCACATAACAGTGGCCCTTCTGACAGTCCAGCACTTCTTTCAAAACTGCACTTGACTACGAGCCTTCAGTGTGCACTTAAATCAATGCAATGTCCTTGAAACTGCAACTACGATTATCACAAAACCAAGGCTGACAGAAATGATGTCCATATCAATTTAGTGAAATCTTTGCAAATTTTCCTCTCAAGTCATAGGATATGATAGGATAGCCTCCACAGAATTTCATCCCCATTTTATATGTAAGCATTCGGATGCAATGTTTGAATGTGTGCATGACATAACTATGGATCAACAACACCACACACTAAACCTTCACTGCTTTCTTCAAAGTAGGAATAGTTAAAGTAAACAGGTATTAATAACATATTGGGTAGGCGAGAAGGAACAGGCCAGATTATATTAGCATTCACCACCCTCTGGCAGTAAGTTCACAAAAAAAATGACATTCATGTGAATTTTTTTTTTAAAAAGGAGCAATTTCAATATGCCCAACTTGCCTCCTTTCTTCACCCTTGGAAGCCACGCATTTAATAATTTGCATATTATATTTTTTGTCACCTTCCATCATTGCAAGAATTGCCAAAAGCAAAATACTGCGGATGTTGAAAACCTGAAAACTGAAAATGCTGAACAACATAGTTTCTGGTTTACTGTATATTAGCCTGCATAACATCTACCACAAAGTGTTGTTGTGAGTCAGATAACTTGAAGTCATTCTACAAGGTTGGTTATGTGAAAAAGCTACAATATTTTAAACATATAGTCCGAAATCTGTGCTTCCTAATGCCACTGTTGAATACACAGAAAAACAGCCAACTGATCACACTGATCCCATGATATAGAAAAGATGATTGAAGGCAAAGTGGGTACTTACATCAAAAGTTCACATGTCATAGTGTTGTACAACTGTCTTCTAAGTGCAGGCCAACTAAGTCTCACATCTCCTGTCACTCGCTTAACACACCCAACTATTACAGCATTATCCGTGTATCACCTCTGCACTGCCTATTCACTCGCCCAGGTTGCTTCACACCTGCACAGATGATAAAGGCTGTGCCACCCATTTTCAGCTTCAGTAATACCTGCCTCTCTCTCATTCTCAGCAGAAATCAGTCCACAAAAGGTTAGAAGGGCTCAAGACAGATGGTGTGCTGCCTGACATTCAGCTCCTCACCCAGTTTACTCGAGGGTCTTGACTCTGATTGCCCTCATTTATAAGACAGTATTAGAGTGTGCCTTGACCCTGGAATAAAGGATTGGCTGAGATCCGCTGACAGCCACCACAAGCATCCTAACTTTGTCCCATTGCTCAGTGCCAAGGGAAGACAGTTGGAAAATGAGTCAGAGATAACAAGTTGTGGAGCTGGATGAACACAGCAGACCAGACAACATCAGAGGAGCAGGAAAGCTGATGTTTTCGGTATGGACCCTTCTTCAGAAATTGTGGAGGGGAAGGGAGCTCTGAAATAAATAGAGGCGGGAGGCAGTGATAGAAGATGGATAGTGGAGCAGATAGGTGGAGAGAAGATGGACAGGTCAAAGAGGTGGGAACGAAGCTCGTAAAGGTGAGTGTAGGTAGGGAGTTGGGTGCAGGTTGGTCAGTGAGGAGGGAGGGACAAGTAGGTGGGAGGGAAGATGGACAGGTCATCTCTGGAAAATGAGTCTGGTGCCACTGGCTGAGGAACAAATGCACAAAAAGGCAGGGCAAGACAATGCAAGCCAATGATGGTATGGGCACACAGGTATGCTTGGAGCGAGTGAGCAATATGACAACAAGCAAAGAACTTGCAGATGCAGCTGGCCCAGTCCATGAGCTGACTGAATTTCCATTAGCACACAGTGTCCTTGCTGTATCATTACAATGACAAATACTGGTGCATCTTAAGGTGCAGCATTGAAGCAGCATTTTCTTTTTACATAGGCGACTCTTTAAACATAGGAATAACGTAGACGATTCAGCCCCCTCAAGCCTATTCTGTCATTCAGTGACAGTATGACTGATCTGTATCTTAACTTCACAGAATACCTCCTCCAAATCTTGAGTTTTTCCCTTTACATTCCTGTCCAGGAATGTGTGAAATCAATTTCAATGTAATATAGTTTTCAACTTAAGACTATGATTTGAGCTAAACTTTCCACATGACTAAAACTCTTCATATGAGGAGGATATCTTTCCTGCCTCCTCTACTGAAACATTTATTCCTGATCTTAAATTTCCATTCCAGCCTTTGTCTTGGTCTTTGCCAAAATATTCTTTCAAGTTTAAAACAAAGTGTTCCATTATTCTTACACTGTCAATAGTTAGAAGCAGGATCAGGAAATGTCGGGTAAATGGCAGAGATATTTAGTTAAACATAACAGTCATGGAATTGTGAAGTCACACAGCACAGGAAACAGATCCTTCAGCCCAACATGTCGGTGCTGACCAGGTTTCCTAACTGAACTAACCCCATTTGCCTGACATTGGCCCAGATCTCTTGAAACCTGGCGTCTTCAAATGTCTTTTAAATGTTGCAATTTTACTCGCATCTGTCACCTCCTCTGGCAGCTCAGCCAAATGCGAATACCATCTGCGTGTCCCTCAGATCCCTCTTCAATCTTTCTCTTCCTATCTGAAACCTATGCCCTCTAGTGGCAATGGTAGTATGATGGTTATGTATCATACAAGTATTTATCCTTGTGCTTAACCTCATGATCACTTTCAAATTCTGCTGTAGCCTCAATCAAATCTCCCCATAACTTTTTAGATTAAAAAAAATGCAAATCTTACTTCTGGTTGCTCAGTGATTAGCATTGTTTCGTCAGTGCCAGGAACCCAGGTTCAATTCCAGACTTGGGTGACTGTGTGGAGTTTGCACTTCTCCTCATGTCTGCGTGGGTTTCCTCTGGGTACTCTGGTCTCTTCCCACAGTCCAAGGTTGTGCAGGCTAAATTGCCCACAGCATCCAGGGATATGCAGATAGAAATGCTAGGTTAGAGGGATAGGGTAGGTGTGGACTCAATGAGTGTAGGGAATTTATGATTCCAAAGTTATCGGTTCACCTTATCTAACCTTTGGAACTCTATTAATGTGGGAAAATATGATGATTTAACTGATCACATGACTGACATCAGTAAGAAATACAACACCACGCGGAGTATAGCACGTGCATATGAAACAAGAGGTCATAGACACTACACTAAGGGCCTGAGTTTGGGAACAGCCTACGTACAGTTGAAAATAAAGGAATTCTGCATTATGAAATAAGGCATTGAAGATCCTCACTCAGAATTAAGGAGCAAACAGCCTCAGGGATAATGCACATGCATTTACATGCCCTGCAACCTTGTACTCCTGACCAATATCTCAAAGTGCAGGCAGTCACATTGACTTTAAGCACAAGAGAAATCAGTTAACATTCTGATTAATCACTTGTGTGCTCAGTCAAAGGCCAATACATTCTTTGTAAGCTGTGGTTCTTTTCTCAGTATTGCTGCTGATTTCTGACGGATGCTTAGTAAGCCTGCTGCTGCAAAATAAAATCATTTTCATATCCTATCCCTGTTGCTAAAAAAAGTCATTGATTAGCTGATTTGATTATTTTGTTTTATAAACTACATGTTGATGATCCCACTGTTCCTTGCTTTTCTTCATGTCAATAAAATCTGGATCTCAAATATTTTTCACCCAACATAGGTTATTTTGTTCTTGACATTACAATTCATTTGTCGTTGTTTCTCCCACACACAGTCTATCAACATCTCTCGATAATTTTATGCTCCTGTCTACACAGCTTACTATACCTCCAATCTTTGTGTCATTTGCAAATAGAGTATAAGACAAAATTTGGGTCCTGTAAAACAGACAATGAAGGATGTAATCTTTGTGTCACCTACCAAGAAAAAATGTCACCGCCTTGTATAATAAGCAAGACTCTGCATTTCTCTCCTGTCCCCATCTCCTCAATACATTTAATCAAAGCTTGATTATGCAAACAGATCATGCCCAAGGCATTGCCTGCCTGCCAGGTTTCCAAATATTCATATCAAATCTGAGGTTAGGTAACACCACCAGGGACCTCATCTATGTTTCTCCAAGAGCTGTTGTCATAACTTGGCCTTGTAAACAAAAAAGAAAAATTGAAACTTGTTTGGCAGGCTTATATGCTACTGCAGTCACCCTGTCACAATTCTGAATGGGAAATCTTGATGCAATTTGACAGTATGCTGTCGATGATGGCTCAACTTGTTAAGTGAAGGTGAATGAATAGAATTTCAGAAATTGCTGGAAAATCTCAGCCAACGCCTGTGGATAAAAAGCAGCGATAACATTCTAGGCATCGTTCTTTAGAACACAGATGGTAGTGAGCTTTTCAAGCAATTTCTGATTTCCAGCATCCACAGTTCTTTTTTTTTGTCTTTTCATCGTAGAATCTCTCTTGTGTGGAATGAGGGCATTCAGCCAATTGAGCCTGCACCAAACCTCCAAAGAGCATCCTACCCTATCCATGTAAGCATCCC
Source organism: Stegostoma tigrinum (assembly GCF_030684315.1). Classification (NCBI taxonomy): domain Eukaryota; kingdom Metazoa; phylum Chordata; class Chondrichthyes; order Orectolobiformes; family Stegostomatidae; genus Stegostoma; species Stegostoma tigrinum. The sequence continues at coordinate 91,807,246 of NC_081360.1, forward strand.
ATCCTATCCCTGTAATCTACACTTTCCATGGCTAATCCACTTAGTCTGTACGTCCCTGGACCCTACAGGGCAATTTAGCATGGTCAATTCGCCCAACCGGCCCATCTTTGTGGACAGTGGGAGGAAACGGGAGCACCCAGAGGCAACCCACACAGACACATGGAGAATGTGTAAATGCCACACAGTCAGCCTAGGAGCTGCGAGGCAGCAGTGCTAATTACTGAGCCATCGTGCCGTCCTGACGTTGCAATATGCACTTCCAGTCCATGAGCCCTTCATGCCCTTCTGGGCATCATGTTTCACTTTGAACTTGCATTGTTGAGGACTTAATTTTGTAATTTTGCCATTCCATGGAAGGATTGGGAGTAAAAGTGGTGAAATTAAACATGGTGCCCTTGGAAAACAAGCAGTTGCAACTCAGAATGCTGGAAAAACTCAGCAGTTCTGGCAAGATCCGAGGAAGGACAATTTTGAGTTTTACATGACTCTTCGGCAGAGCTCAGTATCGACACCAGACACTAGAAAACTTGCCAAATTTTACTTTTCACTGAAGCTGATGGAAGGAAGGAAATGTATTGATTATATTGTGCATGCAATTCTTCTACAGTACATTTTCATCACACAGACGTTGGTAAGTTTTAAAATGTAAATATTTTCCAGAAACCTAAACTATTAATCCCCCTGACATGAGTTTTATTTCCAACCGTTTGAAATGGCAAGTTCAGTTTGAAAATAGTAAAGCAGATTTCAATAGATGTGGCCTTATTGGATTGTCACAATAACCCAACTGTAAAATGCGACAGGAGTTCACAGCAGGTTAGTGTGATAAGTGAATGATGTAATTTACCATATATATGGTAGAGATAAATTGTTTTTGGGGAAAAGCAAGGAATGGGAATATATCGTATCAGAAAAACATTACACCTACACAATCAATTGGTCAGACTCTGAAATCTCATAGATTTCCTCCATAAACTCAAATCTGAAGTTTCTGGGAATATTGTTTGATGAGGTTTGTTCCTGATCCATGTTCTAAAGAAGATGGCCAGTTTTCAGTTCACAAGATGCAGATGAATAACTATCCAGTCTATTTGCTTATGCAATTTGCATTGCTTTGTGGAAGAGTATTGAGAAGACATGGAGAACACAGAAGTCTTCTTTAAATATCACTGAATTTCATTTTACATCTCTCTGACCTTACAGTGGAAATTTGCTGACACATTTGATGATACCGTCATCTCTGCTAACTTAAAACCTCCACAGAACAATATTAATAGATCAGCTTTGCATACTTCCTCCATAGTGAGGGGAGCCTAAGCCCATAGCCTTCTGATTCAGTCAGGAACACCACCAACCTAATGAGTGCTGGGACTTTTCACTGTGGTGATATTTCTCCAAATATGTAAGAAAAAGGCCATTTTTCATTGCATTTATACATGATACAGGCTTATTTGTCTCCTTTGAAAATTCTCAGTTTTAGTTATTTAGCTGAGGTTCTTTACAAATGACACGTGTGAATATCATTTTTGTTTAATAATATGTCACTATATTAAGCTTTATAAATTGGAAATGTTTAAAGTACACCTGTTTTATTTTTCATTACTAACAAGACTATTTTCTAAAACAACAAAAAACATTAAAACTGAAGAATATGAATACTTTAAAACATTGCAGCTATCAAGCTGTGTATCCAAACAATAACAATAAGAATATTTCTGCTGTTAAGGATGAAGAGACATGAAAATTGAATTAAAAGAATGACACTGGAAGACTAATACAAAGCAACGTAATTTTTTTTTTCTATGACAAGTAGCTGAAGAATATGGCTGAAGTACATTCATGACATAACAAAAAATCAAATCAGATGCATTCTGAATTCTTTGCTCTGAGCTTGCAGAATAGGTTTGGTTTGGCATTGTCACTATGCATAGTTGATCATTGATTTTGGTTATCTGCGTGTTCAGAATGGTTGTTGCTAATATCGACATATGGAGACAGAGATATTCAATTGGTTTATCTCCTCACAAATGTTTCCCTAGACTTTCTATCATCAAGTGCAGAATGAGTCAATGCCTTTGGCATTCTGTACCTGGACCATCAGGAATATCAAACAGGATGGATTTGTGCTAATTGACATGTGATGTATTTTACAATTATGTAAAGCAGCACTAAAGTCAAACGTCACACGACACCAGGTAAAGGGCAAAAAAAATTCATTTGAAACCACAAGCTTTCAGAGTGCTACTCCTTTGTCAGGTGAGGGGACACTTCACCTGATGAAGGAGCAGTGCTCAGAAAACCTGTGATTTCAAATAAACCTGTTGAACTATAATCTGATGTCGTGTGACTTCTGACTTTTCCCAGCCCATCCAATACTGGCCCTTCAGATAAAAGCAGCAATAGGCAGTATTAATGAAATTTGCTTTGCCTAAATTTTAAAACTGGAAGTGTATCACACAAAGTGAGAGACCTTGCATTCTTGTTTTCATATTTCCTCACAATTTCCTGATAAGAAAGCAACAAGGCATGTCTTTTGGATCCACTTAAACGAGGAGACTGAATGATTGAAAACATATAATGTGCCTTTATACTTAGCAGCAGCAAACCTTTCAGAAGAAAATTTTTCAGTGATCAACCTGACCTCATGAGTCTCTTGGCTGTAATTAATGATTGCATAGTGAAATAGAACACATAGCACAGGAGATCATTCAGTCCATTGTGCTTGTGTTGGTTCTTAAAAAAGAACGGTTAAATGTAGTCCTACATTCCCACATTTTGCCTGTAATCCTGCATACTTTTCATTCCCAAGAACCTATTTGACTTATTTTACAAATACTTGTGGAATCAACTTGCGCTAGTTTTTTAAGCCTCAGTATTCCACAACCCAACACTTCTTGTAGCTCACAGGATCCCTTCCCTTTTGAAACAAAAAGACAAGCCCAGCAAATATGCTAAAGTTAGGTAAAAAAAAATCCAAGTTTTAAACAGCTTCCAAACCAACCTTTTGACTTGTCCATTACCACTTGTTGGGTTAAATCTGTTGGCTTGAGTACAGATCCAACACAATTTTGGCAATGTGACCCAATACCTACCCAAATTGAACATTAATTCTGAGGAAGAGTCACTGGACCCAAAACGTTAACTCTGATTTTTCTTCACAGATGCTGCCAGACCTGCTGATCTTTTCCAGCAACTTCTGTTTTTGTTCCTGAACATCAGCGGGGTGGGTTGAAACTCATCCCATCTTCTGCAGTCACCCCACATAAAGTCCCTTGATGGTATTTATATTCCAGTACTTTACCCCTGGTCTTTCTCCCACTGATGTACATTCTTAACAGCTCAATATAACTGGTTAAATAATGTACAATGGTATTTTTAATGTAACCTTTACTTATTTCTGTGATGCAGTAACCTGATGGCCCATCACACTTGATTCCTTCATACCAGAAGACTTTTTATTGCAGCTGTAATCTGTGGAACAGATAAATGTGATTAGGAAAAGACTGAATTTAATTTGTAGGCCATGAGATGGCAGCCATTTATTATACACTAGCAAACTTATGAAATGGACTGTTTTATTGGTAACTGTTTGACAAATGTTTCCATAATGGGTCAAATTTTTTTACCTTGATCAGATAGTTGCTATCTTATCAAGTATGTGTTCATAAATAATATCATGGACAGTAAATTGATTTAATATATTTCCTTCCTAAATACGTCATATCTAAATACCTTTTCTTCAATAATTAATCAGTTTTATCCCCCTTAATGTTACTGAGATGTAGAATAATGCATAACCTGAAATGCAAATGACATAAATCAAGATCCAACTTTGTTAATTCTTCATTTCTTACATTATACCTTTGATGCAAAAGAAGACATGCATTTATATAATGCCTTCCAAGGAGGTTGCAAAGTGTTTTACAACCATTAAAGTGCTAATGAATGTGGAAACTATTCTATTTCAGCAAGTACCAAAATTAAAAATTTTTATATTGAGCAAATAATATATCTTTAAAGTCTTAGATGAAGACTAAATATTGACTAGGACATCATGGATAACTCCCTCACTGTTGTTTTGAACAATGCCATGGAAACATATTGCAAGAAGATTACGAAGCAAAAAAGAAGACGAAAAATATAAATGTTGTGAAAACAATTACATAGAATTTATCGCACAAAGACAGTCAGCTACCCACCCCAATGATCTGCGCAATTGTCACATGTAAAATACCATTTTACATTACAAAAGCTAACCCTATTAACATGTCCTTCAATTCCTTTCTCATTTCTAGCTTATTTGCTGGGAACAATAGCATATTGGCTTTGTAATCTGATTAATTTAGCGGCTTGAATAATGAATGTAGTAACATGAGCTCAAAGCCCATCATGGTTACTGGAAATTTCAACTATTATTAACTTACTAGGTCTGGAATGTACACTAAAAAAAATGCCATCTTGATTATTTTCCTGCAAATACTTTAACTGCTGTGTTGTTTTAAGAGCTTGATATGATAATAAGTCAAGGATCAGAATCATCACTTAGCATCGTATGTATCCAACGGAAACATGGTATCAGGTGGTTCTACACATGATTACACATCCACACTTGAATTCCAGAAAAATAAATTGCCATAGAATTAGCTCATAACAGAGAGGAAAAAAGAAAGCTTGAGCTGTAGCCAAAAACAGCACAGGACAGTTTTATTTTAAGAAAACAATCAAATCCCAAACATTGACAGAATTTGCAAAAAGTCAGGGGCATTCCCAGCATGAATTAGAAGCCTACAGAAATCCTGAACAGATTGAATGCCTTTAATCAAAGGATGTATCTTCACTTTTCAGATTTAGCTGTAGCAGAACGTTATGGAAAAAGATGGTCAGAGAATGTTAGGAAGGAAAGAAAAAAATATGTATACAAGGTAGAAGTATTGTGTGCAAGTCAGGCCTCTCTGCTATAGGATGGATGTTGCAAAACTAGAAAGGGTTCAAATAAGATTTACGAGGATGTTGCCAGGGTTGGAGGGTTTGAGCTACAGGGAGAGGCTAAATAGGCTTGTGCTATTTTCCTGGAGCACTGAAGACTGAGGGGCGACCTATTAGAGGTTATAAAATCATGAGGGACATAGATAGGGTAAATAAGTAAGGTATTTTCTTCGGGGTAGCAGAGCATAGGTTTAAGGTGAGCGGGGAAAGATGTAATAGGGTCCTAAGGGGTATCTTTTTCATGCAGATTGTGGTACATAAATGGAAGGAGCTGCCAGAGGATGTGGCAGAGGCAGGTGTGATTATAGCATTTAAAAGGCATTTTGGTGGGTATGTGAATAGGAAGAGATTGTGTGAAATGTGCCAAATGCTGACAAATGGGACTAGATTTATTTAGGATATTCTCGGCATCGACAAGTTGGACCAAAGGGTTTCCTTCCTTGCTGTACAACTCTATGACCATATTATACCAGCAATCAATACCGATGTGATAAAGATTGCAAAACAAAAATATACGTACAGCTCAATATCTGAATGCATGTTATATTCATAATTAAGTAAATGAATTGATATGACAGTTTGAAGTGAATAAATCTGATGTGTAGTCATTCTGAAGATGTGACTGAGAGATGACAAGGAATGGATTTTGAATATTGAGATGCAAAGTAACCATTGTAATCCTGGGTCGTAGGGCTGTTTTCTGATTAGAGAGAGACAACTCATAATGGTTTAACCTGAGGCTTACTATGTCTCAAATGAGGAGAGATTTCAAGGAGGAGAGTCCTTCCTGGTAACCTCAGCTGGTGTGGAAATTAGACCCAACCCACTGGCATCACACTGCTTCACAAACGAGCTGTCCAGCTGCCTGAGCTAACTGACCCCCACTGTTTAGGATTATATGGCATTCAAGAAGAAAGATCGGAAGGTTATGCTTTCTAAACACTGATGATATTGGTGAAATGGTTAGGGTTGATGTTGGTTCAGAAGACCAAGATGTACAATTGATCTCAGTGGAGCTGAGGAATAGCTGAAGAAAAAAATATTCACCAGTTGGAATGAAATGCAGAAGCCGCAACTTTGGAAAATTTATACAAAAAAAAGGGTGCTTAATGTAAAGAGATAGCAATTGTTGTGAGTGATTTTAATCTACATGAAAGCAGAAAAAATATTATTGGTAGTTGTAGATTTGATGGCACTCTCAAAGAATGCTGTCAAGATCATTTCTTAGAAAAGCATGTTCTGGAACCAACCAGGAGCAACTTATAGCAGGTTTGGTATTGTAGAAGACCTGTCCGTCTTCCCTGGACTGACCTATCCCCTCCCTACCTCCCCACCTATACTCTCCTCTCCACCTATCTTCTTTTCTCTCCATCTTCGATCCGCCTCCCCCTCTCTCCCTATTTATTCCAGAACCCTCACCCAATCCCCTCTCTGATGAAGGGTCCAGGCCCGAAACGTCAGCTTTTGTGCTCCTGAGATGCTGCTTGGCCTGCTGTGTTCATCCAGCCTCACACTTTATTACCTATGAAGCATACTGTTGACAGGTTTGGGTTTTGAATTTTGAATTAGTATCGTGGGTTTTCCGCATGTCTGAAATTAATAATTAACATATACGTGTCTTTGTAACAAAGGCAATTTCCTTAAACCTGTTTGTGAAAGGGCTACTTTGACAGCCTAAAAAGGTTTGTTTATTTTGGGTTTTAGGACTTAGCAAGACAGAAAATTGTGTCTCAAGATTTTTGTTGGAACTTTCTGTACTGGGAGTTTTGCTTGAGCTTCAGAGAAAGACCCACAGGAGAGAGACACATTTTGTTTCAGTTTAACTTTTTAGGGCAGTTCTGTAAAATCTTTAAATGGCGATGCCTGTATATAACAGTGTTCCTGAGAAGGAGACGATATATTGAAATTAGATTACCTTAGATTAAGGAGTTCATGATAGTCCCAGGCACGAAGTTGGTGTCAAAGCCTGAAGAGGGCTTGAAGCTGAATTTATTTAAACTTGGGTGAATAAAAGCTCCAGGAATAAGCTATCAGAGGCTCTAGTTTAGGAGCTAAAGTCGTAATTATCTTTGAATTTGTGTTACAAGTAAACAGATCAGTTCATTCTATTTTATTTTTCTTTATTTTGCTTTATTATATTTGTTTTATGCTACAAATAGTTTAGCAGAGTGAGGGGTGACTTGATTGAAGTTAATTAGAATCTGAAATGCCATGAGAAGTTGGATGTGGAAAATATACTTCCTATGGTGGCACTGCTGCCTCACTGCTCGAGGGACCCGGATTTGATTCCAGCCTCGAGTAACTGTGTAGAGTTGGCACATTCTCCCTGTGTTTGTGTGCATTTCTTCTGGGAGCACCAATTTCTTCCCACAGTCCAAAGATGTGTAGGTTTGGTGTATTGGCCACATTAAAGTGTCCAGGGATGTGCAGATTGGATGGATTAGCTATCAGGTAAAAACCCTATATGCAGTTAGGGTAGAGTGAGGTGGGCCTGGGTGGGATGTTCTTCAGAGGGGTGGTTCAGACCTGATGGGCTGACTGATCTCTATCTGCACCGTAGGCATTCTATGATTCTTATTGGTGATCCCGAACTTTGGGGCATTAAAATCAGGGGTCACCCCTTTCAGGGCAGAGATGAGAAAATATTTTCATTCAAAGCGTTGTGCAACTCTGGAATTCTCTATCTTAGAAGGTATTGCAGGCAAGGCCATTGGACACTTCTAAGGCAGAGATAGATAGATATGTAGACAACGGAATCAAAGGTTAGTTTAGGTAGTTGGGAACGTGGAAATCAGTACAGAGCAGCAGGCATGATGTTATTGAAGGATAGAGGGGGTTTAAAGGGCTGAATGACCTACTTCTTTAATTTGTGTGTTCATATGAAATTAAATAAGTAAACTGTAAAAGTCAGCATTGGAAAGGGAGGTGTCCCACAGAGTCAATACTCCAGTCATGTCTGTATCAGATCAGAGACATCTTGCTAAGCTATGGCATGCTGTAAAATCAATGTTGTGTAAAAGTATACTTGAGAATTCAATGTCTCGAGCTGGTGTCTTTTTGTCTATAGCAACAAGAATGAATTGATCAGTTTGTCATCAGGTGCCAAACAAGAGCAATGACTGTGATTTTTTAGAGAATGAATTGTCTGAATCAATAATAGAAACTGTAAAAGCTTCAACTCTTGTCTTGGCTCTCAAAAAAGATCTCTTAGCAAAAAAAAGGTCATTGACATTGACACGCTGCTAAAATATGGTAGAAAATATGATGCAATTGTACCCCAAGAAAAGTCAAAGAAAACTTATTTGCTTCACTAATCCTTTTGGGGTGATTTGCCTGCATGTGACCTCAGACCCTCAGCAGTGTTTTAACACCCTAACTGCTTTTGATGGGGTGTAGTCAGACACAAAGTGGTTAAGAAGATTGTTCACCAGCAGTATAGGATATGAGCTGATGACAATACATGACAAATCAGATCCCAGAATGAATCCTGTTCGATACATCACAATTTTAATTTTATTTCAGCCAGTTACTGTGATATTTATTCAAGGATGCAAATTTCAGTTAAAACAGCATAACTATATTCCATAAAAAATATTAAAAACAAATCTATATACTTGTGACAGTTTAGAAAGATTTTAATGCAAGTAACAAAACAAAATTTCAAGCTATTTTCCAGCATCAGAAATTGCCAAATTCCAGAGAAATAGTAATCTGACTACAGACTTGTCAGTTCTCCTCATTGGATTGCTGAAACAGTTTTACAACTCTTTTTTTCCATCTGCTGGCATAAACATTCTTTTCAATTCTGATGGCCTAACCCTCTTTTCAGTTCCCACAACTTCTATACAAACTCTCGCAGCATGGAAACTTCACAAGCTATACATACCTCAGCTAGAGTAACAAGTTGCCCCAAACCAAAAACTTGATCCTCCTGCCAATGGAAAACTTTTGATTTGAAGCCCTGATTCTTCAGAAGCTAAACTAATTGCTTCTGATCTGCTGTAAACTCGACAGTATCATAATTTTAACTGTAACCACCCCAGAGGTGTCCTGCCAGGCACTTCACCAGATCTCAAGACTTGTTGGAAATAATATGTAAGGTTAGTGTACAAAATGATTTCCTGAACTTTTAAAAAAAATACTTTCACAGAACTGGAAGTTCACATCTGCCTTTACCTTAAAATTCCAAACTCCCAAACTGGTGGTACATGGTAATGTGTATTATCTAACTTTAATCATAACCACCTTCTCAAGAGAGATTAAGGATGGGCAATAAATATGGCTCTGTGAGAATTGCCCATATGTTGCGAATGAATAAACATGTATTTGGTTTTGAATGCAATTTATCTTTGCCATTCACTGCAACTACTCCCCTTTTACATTCATATCTTTTCGTGAAGAAGATCATCCTGAATTAATAATGTATTTATTATATTTTATTTATGAACCTAGTCTTAAGAACTCCCATCTTCTTTGTGTCTATCCTTTCACAATGACTTTGTGTTTCCACATGACTTATGGCTCAGTGTTATAATCTATGCATTGGAGGAATAGCTACCCTTGACTATGCTGGAAGATGGAACCATTGAACTATGGGTACATTACAGCACAAAAAGAGGCCATTCATCCCAACAAATCTACATTGGCTGAATAACGAGCCACCCATTCTAATTCCATTATTCAGCACCTGAATTCATAGCCTTGCAGATTACAGAACTTCAGGTGTGGGTACCAGTCCATTTTAAATGAATTGTGGTTTCTTCATTAACCATTACAGTGAATTCCAGGCATCCTCCGTCCTCTGAAGAAAGATTTTCCACATGTTTCTTCTAATCATTCTACCAATCACTTTAATGTGTTGACCACGGAATTCACCTCTGTGTTATGTGAATCAGGTTTTTCCACTCTATCCGAGCCCCTCGTTAGTTTTTATACTAATTAAGTCACCCCTCAGACTTCCCTGTCCTAAAGAGACAACATTAACCTTGTGATTCATTCTTTGTAACAACAATTATCAAGCCCTGGCAACATTCTTGTAAGTATCTTCTCTACTCTCTCTCGAGCAAGTAAATGAGTTTATAATAATTTCTCCTTATTTAGGCGTGACTATTACCTGAATCTGGTCAGTTTCTGCAAAAACTGATTGTAACCTCAATTCCACATTCCTTCTAACCCCCGATGGCTATTCACCCATTTGCTTAACAATAATTTATCCACCTAAGTGTGAAAATAATTCAAAGACTCTGCTTTCCACAATCCCCAAATCTCTGTTTGAAACGTTTTGTTTTTGTTCAATGACCAGACGAGAAAAACAGACAGTAATACTTGGAAAGGAACTGATTGTGTTGGAACTAACAAAGTGTGGAGCTGGAGGAACACAATAGGGCAGGCAGCATCAGAGGAACAGGAAACCTGACATTTCAAGTCAGGGATAATAAAATGTGAGGCTGGACGAACACAGCAGGCCAAGCAGCATCTCAGGAGCACAAAAGCTGACGTTTCGGGCCTAGACCCGTCATCAGAGAGGGGGATGGGGGGAGGGAACTGGAATAAATAGGGAGAGAGGGGGAGGCGGACCGAAGATGGAGAGTAAAGAAGATAGGTGGAGAGAGTGTAGGTGGGGAGGTAGGGAGGGGATAGGTCAGTCCAGGGAAGACGGACAGGTCAAGGAGGTGGGATGAGGTTAGTAGGTAGCGGGGGGTGCGGCTTGGGGTGGGAGGAAGGGATGGGTGAGAGGAAGAACCGGTTAGGGAGGCAGAGACAGGTTGGACTGGTTTTGGGATGCAATGGGTGGGGGGGAAGAGCTGGGCTGGTTGTGTGGTGCAGTGGGGGGAGGGGACGAACTGGGCTGGTTGAGGGATGCAGTCGGGGAAGGGGAGATTTTGAAGCTGGTGAAGTCCACATTGATACCATATGGCTGCAGGGTTCCCAGGCGGAATATGAGTTGCTGTTCCTGCAACCTTCGGGTGGCATCATTGTGGCAGTGCAGGAGGCCCATGATGGACATGTCATCAAGAGAATGGGAGGGGGAGTGGAAATGGTTTGCGACTGGGAGGTGCAGTTGTTTTTTGCGAACTGAGCGGAGGTGTTCTGCAAAGCGGTCCCCAAGCCTCCGCTTGGTTTCCCCAATGTAGAGGAAGCCGCACCGGGTACAGTGGATGCAGTATACCACATTGGCAGATGTGCAGGTGAACCTCTGCTTGATGTGGAATGTCATCTTGGGGCCTGGGATGGGGGTGAGGGAGGAGGTGTGGGGACAAGTGTAGCATTTCCTGCGGTTGCAGGGGAAGGTGCCGGGTGTGGTGGGGTTGGAGGGCAGTGTGGAGCGAACAAGGGAGTCACGGAGAGAGTGGTCTCTCCGGAAAGCAGCCCACCCCACCAACCTCCGGATACAACGCATTATCCTCCGACACTTCCGCCATTTACAATCCGACCCCACCACCCAAGACATTTTTCCATCCCCTCCCCTGTCTGCTTTCCGGAGAGACCACTCTCTCCGTGACTCCCTTGTTCGCTCCACACTGCCCTCCAACCCCACCACACCCGGCACCTTCCCCTGCAACCGCAGGAAATGCTACACTTGTCCCCACACCTCCTCCCTCACCCCCATCCCAGGCCCCAAGATGACATTCCACATCAAGCAGAGGTTCACCTGCACATCTGCCAATGTGGTATACTGCATCCACTGTACCCGGTGCGGCTTCCTCTACATTGGGGAAACCAAGCGGAGGCTTGGGGACCGCTTTGCAGAACACCTCCGCTCAGTTCGCAAAAAACAACTGCACCTCCCAGTCGCAAACCATTTCCACTCCCCCTCCCATTCTCTTGATGACATGTCCATCATGGGCCTCCTGCACTGCCACAATGATGCCACCTGAAGGTTGCAGGAACAGCAACTCATATTCCGCCTGGGAACCCTGCAGCCATATGGTATCAATGTGGACTTCACCAGTTTCAAAATCTCCCCTTCCCCGACTGCATCCCTCAACCAGCCCAGTTCGTCCCCTCCCCCCACTGCACCACACAACCAGCCCAGCTCTTCCCCCCCCCCCCCCCCCCCCCCCCCCCCCCACCCACTGCATCCCAAAACCAGTCCAACCTGTCTCTGCCTCCCTAACCGGTTCTTCCTCTCACCCATCCCTTCCTCCCACCCCAAGCCGCACCCCCCGCTACCTACTAACCTCATCCCACCTCCTTGACCTGTCCGTCTTCCCTGGACTGACCTATCCCCTCCCTACCTCCCCACCTACACTCTCTCCACCTATCTTCTTTACTCTCCATCTTCGGTCCGCCTCCCCCTCTCTCCCTATTTATTCCAGTTCCCTCCCCCCATCCCCCTCTCTGATGAAGGGTCTAGGCCCGAAACGTCAGCTTTTGTGCTCCTGAGATGCTGCTTGGCCTGCTGTGTTCGTCCAGCCTCACATTTTATTATCTTGGAATCTCCAGCATCTGCAGTTCCCATCATCTCTGATACTATTTCAAGTCAGGGATCCTTCTTCAGAATTCTGATTTCTTAAGAAGGGTCCTGACCCGAAACGTCAGCCTTCCTGTTAGTGTGATGCTGCCTGGCCTGCTTTGTTCATCCAGCTCTACACTTTGTTATCTCTGACTCTAACATCTGCAGTTCTTGCTATCTCAGTGATTGTATTGGAGCATTGTTTTGAGTTATACAAAAGTCAGGCCAATATGCATCACTCACAAGTATTACTTTTTAGATCCCTTCTGGAGATCCGTTATGATTCTCCCATTTCAGGAAGCATTATCTCCACATCCAACCTGTTTAGACTGCTCAGGATCATAGAGGTTTCAGTCAGAAAGTGTCTTAATGCAGCAATTTCATACTATCAATGCATATCAATGACAAAGCAAAGCATGCCATTTACCATTTTTTGTTTAGCTAACAGCAGAGTTGTGGCAACAACTTTGAGACTTTTGCATCTCCCAGGTACCGTGGAGGCTAAAGGCTTCTTCAAGGTTGTAGCAGCTTTGACTCCCTGCATCCATTGCTTGCATGTAAGATCTCCACTTAAAATATGAGACTGAGTCTCAACAGCATCGGCTACCTTTCAACTGGCTTGGAAAGAAAATTAGTGGAAAGAATAGTGGTCATGAAGAGTTGATTAACAATTCAAAGAGCACATGTACATTGGATCAGAAATTGGCTTGCTGAAAGAAGACAGAGGGTGGTAGTTGATGGGAAATGTTCATCCTGGAGACCAGTTACTAGTGGTGTACCGCAAGGGTCGGTGTTGGGTCCACTGCTGTTTGTCATTTTTATAAATGACCTGGACGAGGGCGTAGAAGGATGGGTTAGTAAATTTGCAGACGACTCTAAGGTCAGTGGAGTTGTGGATAGTGATGAAGGATGCTGTAGGTTGCAGAGAGACATAGATAAGCTGCAGAGCTGGGCTGAGAGGTGGCAAATGGAGTTTAATGCAGACAAGTGTGAGGTGATGCACTTTGGTAGGATTAACCAGAAGGCAAAGTACTGGGCTAATGGTAAGATTCTTAGTAGTGTAGAAGAGCAGAGAGATCTTGGTGTCCATGTACACAGATACTTGAAATTTGCCACCCAGGTTGACAGGGCTGTTAAGAAGGCATACAGTGTTTTAGATTTTATTAATAGAGGGATCGAGTTCTGGAACCAAGAGGTTATGGTGAAGCTGTACAAAACACTGGTGTGGCCGCATTTGGAGTATTGTGTACAGTTCTGGTCACCGCATTATAAGAAGGATGTGGAAGCTTTGGAAAGGGTGCAGAGGAGATTTACTAGGATGTTGCCTGGTATGGAGGGAAGGTCTTACGAGGAAAGGCTGAGGGACTTGAGGCTGTTTTCATTAGAGAGAAGAAGGTTGAGAGGTGTCTTAATTGAAACATATAAAATAATCAGAGGGTTAGATAGGGTGGATAGGGAGAGCCTTTCTCCTAGGATGGTGACGGCGAGCACAAGGGGGCATAGCTTTAAATTGAGGGGTGAAAGATATAGGACAGATGTCAGAGGTAGTTTCTTTACTCAGAGTAGTAAGGGAATGGAACGCTTTGCCTGCAATGGTTGTAGATTCGCCAACTTTAGGTACATTAAAGTCGTCATTGGATAAGCATATGGACCTACATGGAATAATGTAGGTTAGATGGGCTTGAGATCGGTGTGACAGGTCGGCACAACATCGAGGGCCGAAGGGCCTGTACTGTGCTGTAATGTTCTATCTATCTATCTAATGTACAATGGGCCAAATGACTGAATGCTGCACACTATGATTCTATGAATGCTTCTGCACTGAGCAATTAATTTCAAATGTATATTTAAATGAGTTACGTTGCTCCATACTTTTAACATTTTTATTTCATTTTCTCATGGGATATGGTTATTGCTGGGCTAGGCCAGCATTTATTGTCCATACCGAATTATCCAGAGGGCAGTTAAGAGTTAACCACATTGCTGTGAGTCTGGAATCGCCTACAGCCCAGACCAGTTAAAAGAAGATTTCCTTCCCTAAACGGCATTAGTGAAGTAGGTGGGTATTTACAGCAGTCACCCGTGGTCGCGCTTTCATTCCAGATTTTACTTAATTCCAATTTCATCATCTGCAACATTGCAATTTGAATCCATGCCCAAGATCACTAGCCTGTGGTCATGAACAGATAGCCAGTGATGTTAGTATTACACCACAGTCCCTGTAAACTGCATAGAAAGAAAACCCAGCCTCAAGTGTAATGAGAAGGATGATTAAGCCTCTACTTATTTACTGTTCTTTAACAACAAAGGAAACTTAACTCATAATTGGCATTTTCACAAAGTTCTGTCATTGACAAAGAACTGGCATGCACAATGGACCAAAGAACCTCCTTTCATGTTGGATCATTCCACAATTATATGTTACGATTAAAATTCCTGCCCCACTAACCACCTTCTTGGGGCTGTTAGAAAATCCTTGTTATGAAAAAGGAATAGTGACAGTTACCTGTTTTTTAGGATGCCAAAATTAACAGATGTGAATGTTTTATTATTGACTCATATTTTCTGTTGCTGCAATGTCGAAAGAGCTCCTCATAAGAATTTGTGTCCTGACTAAAGTCACCAGTCAGGATCTTAGGAATTCCGTGTATTTCACAAGAGTTATTGAGATTATAAAAATGAGTAATTTTCATTCAGTACAGGGAGATGACAAATGATTATATTTTTTACGCTGTATTTTTCCTTCACATTATATCTTTCTTTTGGCTCTGAACTGAAAGTACATAATTTACAATGTTAGTAGCAGAATGTTTGAATTAAAGTTCCCTGGATGCTGTCTGAAGGAAAGAATTAGCTGATCTCCCATATGTTAAGCAGATCTGCATATTCTTTTTGAGTAATGTATCCAAGACGTTTCAAATGGATACAGTACTGAAGTCAACTATTCAGTCCTTCATTTCTGAGCCAGTCCTCTGCAAAAGCTGCTCAGCTAGTTCCCACTCCTATCCTTTCCCTATTATGCTATTTTTTTCAGATGATTATGGGGGCACAGGTTCAAGGTGAGAGGGGAAAAGTTTAAAGGAAATGTACAAGGGAAGTTTTTCACACAGTGGTAGGAGCCTGGAGCATATTATCAGGAGAGGTGGTGGATGCAGGCAAGTTGGATGGTTATATGAAAAGGGAGGGAATAAACGGATATGGACTGAATAAGGGCAGAAGGTTTATCTTTTAAATTAATTGGGGCATGATGATCAGCACAGGCTTGGAGGGCCGAAGGGCCTGCTCCTGTGCTGTGTTTCTCTTTAGTTTGATCTTTGTTCTAAAACCCTTTCAAAAGCCGTAGTTGAATTGACCTCCACATCCTGCTCAGGCAGTGAATTTCCAATCCAAACCGCTTGTTGGGTAAAACATATTTCCTCTTGTGGCCTTTGGTTCTTTTGTCAATCGCCTTAAATTGATATTCTTAGCTATTCCAAAGAAGCAGACCGTTTTCTCGATGCCTAATCAATCGTAATCTCTCATCAGTTTGAATCAACATCAATCCTCCCCCAAGGTACTTCTCTCAGGAGATCAGTCCCAGCTCCTCCATGCTATCCCAGAAACCAAAGTCCTTTATCCCTGGATACCTGGTACTTCTGAATCTTTTCTGCTCCCTCTCTCATGACCTTTCCCATTTCCTAAAGTGTGACATCAATAATTCCTGAAATGTAATGGACTTCAGATCATCAGAGAGCCTGAGGACGTCCTGATATTCTGACCTAGATGACAATTGTCTGGGAAGTTTCAACTTCTGACGATGCTTTTCAGGACCCTATCTGACTATCTCTGATTCTGAGTTAGAGTTGAAGAGTTTGAACAACTACACCTGAATTTCCTGAATACCTACTCTGCAAATGTTAAAACCTGATTGAACTCCTGGGTAACTACGCATTCAAAAACCTGGTCACTGACACTGACGCCTTGTCTATCCTCAAGGTTACCAAATACTTTGCCAAATTAGTTCCCCCCAACCAACCCAGAATCTCAACTAATGCCTTCAACCAACCCTCCAGCATGGACCTCCAAACGACTTCCTTCCATACCCCAGCTGCCCCCCCTCACAGCTTTCAGTAATGTCCTGACTATCAGCTACAATGCTGACCACCTACCTAATGCTTTCTCGACCCATTGACTACCCACATACAACCCCAAAGTATGAAGTGGCTAATGTCATGGCCACCTGACTACAAACTTACCTATCAACCACCTACCACCTTGTTGTCTATGGCAATAGTTCTGAGAGGTTGAAAGTTCGAGATTTGATTTGATTTGATTTATAGTAGCCATGTGTACTTAAGTACAGTGAAGAGATTTGTTTGCGAGCAGTGCAGGCATATCATAGTAAGCAAAAACTTACAGACCATTGTGTGCTTAGACTGAATGAGGCATATAGGTTGCACTGCACAGGAGTGCACAAAACAACATCAACAATAACAAGATCAACTTTATTTGAAGTTAGAGAGTCAGTTCATCAGTCTAATAATGGCAGAGAAGAAGCTGCTTTTGAAACTATTTGTGCATGTGTTCAAGCTTCTGTATCTTCTGCCTGATGGAAGAAGTTGTAGGAGAGCATTACCAGGATGCGAGGGATCTTTGATGATGTTAGCAGCTTTTTGCAGCAATGAGAAGTGTAAATGGAGTCCATGGATGGAAGGTTGGCTTCTGTGATGGTCTGGGCTGTGCACACAACCTTTTGTACTTTCTTAAGGTCCTGGCCAGAACAGTTGTCATACGAGGCCGTATGGACCTGGATAGTATGCTTTCCATGTTGCATCTGTAAAAGGTGATGAGAGCCCTATGGACATGTCAAATTTTCTAAGCCACCTGAGAAAGAAGAGGTACTGTTTGCTGCCTTGACAACCGCATCTACACAGCAAGTCCAGGACAGGTTGTTAGTTGTCGTCACTCCGAGGACCGTGACACACTCAACCCTCTCCACCTCATCTCCATTGATGTATAAGGGGGCGTGTTCTTGTCCTTTCTTCCTGAAATCAATGATGCGTTCTTTAGATTTGCCAACATTGAGAGAGAGGTTGTTATCATTGCACCATGACACCAAGCCCTCTATTGCCTACACGTATTCTGACTGCTGTTTGATAGCTGTCCTAGCACGTTGGTGTCTTCAGCAAACTTGCAGGTGGCATTCATTCAGAATTTGGCTGCACAGTCTTGGGTGTACAGGGAGTACAGTAGGTGGCCGAGAACGCATACTTGGGGGACTCCAGAGTTGAGTGTTATCATGGGTGTCTATCTTTACTGATTGCACTCTGTGGATCAGGAAGCTGCAGATCCAGGTTGAGCCGAGACCTAGGTCTCAGAGTTTTGAGGTCAGTCTAGAGGGGGTCTTATGATGTTGGAAGTGGAGCTGTAATTGATGAGTAGGAGTCTGACATAGGTTATCCAGATATTCCAGGGATGAGTGCAGGGCTAGGGATATGGCATCCCCTGTGGGCCTGTTATGTCAGCAGGAAAATTACAGGGGATCGAGGCAGGTTGGAAAGTTCGAGTTGATGTGAGCTAACACCAGCCTGTTGAAACACTTCATGTTTATGGAAGTCAGAGCCACTAGCCATTAAGACATGTTGTGTGTGTTTTCTTTGACATTGGGATGATGGTGGAATTCTTGAAGCAGGCAGGGACTTCAGCTTTTAATAGGGAGAGGTTGAAGATGTAGAACATAGAACATAGAACATAGAACAGTACAGCACAGAACAGGCCCTTCAGCCCACAATGTTGTGCCGACCATTGATCCTCATGGATGCACCCTCAAATTTCTGTGACCATATGCATGTCCAGCAGTCTCTTAAATGACCCCAATGACCTTGCTTCCACAACTGCTGCTGGCAACGCATTCCATGCTCTCACAACTCTCTGCGTAAAGAACCTGCCTCTGACATCCCCTCTATACTTTCCACCAACCAGCTTAAAACTATGACCCCTCGTGCTAGCCATTTCTGCCCTGGGAAATAGTCTCTGGCTATCGACTCTATCTATGCCTCTCATTATCTTGTATACCTCAATTAGGTCCCCTCTCCTCCTCCTTTTCTCCAATGAAAAGAGACCGAGCTCAGTCAACCTCTCTTCATAAGATAAGCCCTCCAGTCCAGGCAGCATCCTGGTAAACCTCCTCTGAACCCTCTCCAAAGCATCCACATCTTTCCTATAATAGGGCGCCCAGAACTGGACGCAGTATTCCAAGTGCGGCCTAACCAAAGTTTTATAGAGCTGCAACAAGATCTCACGACTCTTAAACTCAATCCCCCTGTTAATGAAAGCCAAAACACCATATGCTTTCTTAACAACCCTGTCCACTTGGGTGGCCATTTTAAGGGATCTATGTATCTGCACACCAAGATCCCTCTGTTCCTCCACGCTGCCAAGAATCCTATCCTTAATCCTGTACTCAGCTTTCAAATTCGACCTTCCAAAATGCATCACCTCGCATTTATCCAGGTTGAACTCCATCTGCCACCTCTCAGCCCATCTCTGCATCCTGTCAATGTCCCGCTGCAGCCTACAACAGCCCTCTACACTGTCAACGACACCTCCGACCTTTGTGTCGTCTGCAAACTTGCTGACCCATCCTTCAATTCCCTCGTCCAAGTCATTAATAAAAATTACAAACAGTAGAGGCCCAAGGACAGAGCCCTGTGGAACCCCACTCACCACTGACTTCCAGGCAGAATATTTTCCTTCTACTACCACTCGCTGTCTTCTGTTGGCCAGCCAATTCTGTATCCAAGCAGCTAAGTTCCCCTGTATCCCATTCCTCCTGACCTTCTGAATGAGCCTTCCATGGGGAACCTTATCAAATGCCTTACTGAAGTCCATATACACCACATCCACAGCTTGACCCTCATCAACCTTACTAGTCACATCCTCAAAAAACTCGATAAGGTTTGTAAGGCATGACCTACCCCTCACAAAGCCGTGTTGACTGTATTTGATCAAGCCATGCTCTTCCAGATGGTCATAAATCTTATCCCTCAGAATCCTTTCTAACACCTTGCAGACGACAGACGTGAGACTTACCGGTCTATAATTGCCGGGGATTTCCCTATTTCCTTTCTTGAAGAGAGGAATTACATTTGCCTCTCTCCAGTCCTCAGGTACGACTCCAGTGGAGAGCGAGGATGCAAAGATCTTCGCAAGTGGCGAAGCAATTGCATTTCTCGCTTCCCAAAGCAGCCGAGGACAAATCTGATCCGGGCCTGGCGACTTGTCAATCTTAATGTTTGACAAAATTTTCAGTACATCAGCTTCCTCTATCTCTATCCATTCCAGCATGCACACCTGCTCTTCAAAGGTTTCATTCACTACACAGGTCGTTTCTTTCGTAAAGACAGAAGCAAAAAACTCATTTAGGGCTTCCCCTACCTCCTCAGGCTCCACACACAAGTTCCCTATGCTATCCCTGATCGGCCCTACTCTTTCTTTGACCATTCTCTTATTCCTCACGTAAGTGTAAAATGCCTTTGTGTTTTCCCGGATTCCTTCTGCCAAGCCTTTCTCGTGCCCCCTCCTGGCTCTCCTCAGACCATTTTTGAGCTCCTTCCTTGCCTGCATGTAATCCCCTCTAGCTGAACTTGACCCTAGCTTCCTCCACCTTATGTAAGCTACCTTCTTCCTTTTCACTAGAAGCTCCACCGCTCTCGTCATCCAAGGTTCCTTTATCTTACCCCGTCTTGCCTGTCTCAGAGGGACATATTTACTCATCACTCCCAACAACTGTTCCTTAAACCATCTCCACATGTCTATAGTTCCCTTACCATGGAACAACTGCTCCCAGTCCATGCTTCCTAACTCGTGTCTAATCGCATCATAGTTTCCTCTTCCCCAATTAAATATCCTCCCATTCTGCCTAATCCTCTCCTTCTCCATAGCTATGTAGAATGAGAGACTGTTATGGTCACTATCACCAAAATGCTCTCCCACCACAAGATCTGATACCTGCCCCGGCTCGTTTCCGAGCACCAAGTCTAGAATGGCCTCTCCCCTCGTCGGCCTGTCAACGTACTGCGTTAGGAAACCCTCCTGAACACACCTTACAAAAACAGCTCCATTCAAATCTTCTGCTCGAAGGAGGTTCCAATCAATATTAGGAAAGTTAAAGTCACCCATTACAACAACCCTACTGCGTCCACACTTTTCCAAAATCTGTCGACCTATGCTTTCTACAATCTCCCTGCTGCTATTGGGGGGCCTGTAGTAAACCCCTAACGAGGTGACTACTCCCTTGCTGTTCCTAATTTCCACCCATACTGACTCAGTAGGCAGATCTTCCTCGACAATGGAAGCTTCTGTAGCTGTGATACCCTCTCTGATTAGTAGTGCTACACCCCCTCCTCTTTTTCCCCCCTCCCTATTCTTTTTAAATGTTCTAAACCCTGGAATATCCAGCAACCATTCCAGCCCATGAGAAACCCATGTCTGTGTTATGGCCACAACATCATAGCACCAGGTACTGATCCATGCTCTAAGTTCATCACTTTTATTCCTGATACTCCTTGCATTAAAGCAAACACACTTTAACCGATCCCTTGGTTCCTTCCCAGGAAAATCCTTCCCACTAGCTGGTCTACCTCTTGCTACTGCCTCACCTGCATCAACGCTCACCTCTGGTATACAGCTCAGGTTCCCACCCCCCTGCCATACTAGTTTAAACCCTCTCGAACTACTCGAGCAAACCTTCCACCCAGGACATTGGTCCCCTTCCAGTTCAGATGCAACCCATCCTTCTTGTACAGGTCCCACCTTCCCCAGAAGGCATCCCAATTATCAACATATCTGAAACCCTCCCTCCTACACCAGCTGCGTAGCCACGTGTTCAGCTGCGCCCGCTCCCTGTTCCTCACCTCGCTATCTCGTGGCACCGGTAGTAAACCAGAGAACACTACTCTGTTCGTCCTGCTCTGCAGCTTCCATCCTAACTCCCTGAAATCACTTTTTATATCCTCAAACCTATTTCTGGCTATATCATTTGTGCCAATATGTAACACGATTTCTGGCTGTTCACCCTCCCCTTTCAGAACTTTATACACCCGATCGGAGACGTCCCGGACCCTGGCACCAGGGAGGCAACATACCTTCCGGGAATCCCGATCTTGCCCACAAAATCTCCTGTCGATTCCCCTAACTATCGAGTCCCCTACCACGAGTACTTTTCTATTCTGCCCCCTTCCCTTCTTTGCCACAGTGTCAGGCTCAGTGCCAGAGAACTGACTACTATGGCTTTCCTCTGGTAGGTCAACCCCCCCAGCAGTATCCAAAACGGTATACTTATTGCTGAGGGGAATGCCCACAGGGGATCTCTGCACTGTCTGTCTGTCCCCTTTCCTCCCCCTAACTGTAACCCATCTATCCTCGTCCTGAGCCTTAGGAGTGACCAGCTCCCGATAACTCCTCTCAATTACCCCCTCTGCCTCCCGAATGATCCGTAGTTCATCCAGCTCCAGCTCCATTTCCCTAACACGGTTTTCAAGGAGCTGTAGCTGGGTGCACTTCCCGCAGATGTAGCCAGCGGAGACGTGTGCCACATCTCCCAACTGCCACATTTTGCAGGAGGAGCAAGCAACTGCCCTAGCATCCATACCCCACTTATCTGAACACCCACTCAATACTAAAGCAGAAAGCTCACTTCAAGTAATAATAACAAATTAATAACAAACTTATGTTCAATAGAGAAAGTTTAGAATGAACCTTACCTTATTAGCTAGGTTAGAGGAGGAGGGCGGGTGGGAGACTCCACAGTTGTAGAGTCTCGGGTTAAGCCACCTTGCTGATATATATGGTCACTGCTTTCCTTCCCGGCTGCCCCTCTGGTCCTCGTCACTTCCTCTGATGCTCCCGCTCCTTCTCTGAAAGAGGAAAAAAAAACACCGCTGCCCGCTACCAGTAAGTAATTTTAAAAATAAACTGCTTTACCTTAGCTGCAGTCTTCCGGGTCCGTCTTGCCTCCGCTGCTGCTCGCACTCAAAAAGCTCAATGAATCAATGAAAGCTCAATGAAAGCTCAATGTCAATGAATACTTCCACCAGCTGGCCCACACAGGGTCTAAACACACAGCTGGGGTTTCCTCCAGGCCCGTCACTTTCCTTGGGGGTTGAACTCCCAGGAAGATCGATCTGACGAGTGCAGCAGTGACAGAGGGAGCAGATGCATCGGGGACGTTCAGGGCAGGTGACACTGTGCTGCTGGCATTTTGCTTGAACCGAGCATAGAAGACATTAGGATCATTAGGGATGGATGTGCTTTGGTCTACAATCTTGACTTACTTCATTTTGTATCTTGTTACGTTGTTTAGGCAGGTGTCCGTATTGTTGGTTTGGGCCTCTAACCTGGTCTGGTACTGCCTCTTGGCCTCTCTGATGGATTTGCAGAGGTCACATCTGGATTCTCTGTTTTGGTCTGGGTCAGCCAACTTGACTGCTGCACGCCTGGCCGTCAGTAGTCAGTGGATTTCCCAGTTTGTCTAAGGTTTCCGAGCGGAGAACATCCACACTGACCTCGTTGGCACTCGGTCCTCCACAAATATGCTGATTAAATCTGTGAGGGTGGTGGCATGCACATTGAGTACTCCAACATGGCCCAGTCCACTGATCCCAAGCAGCCCCGGAGATGCTCTTCCACTGCCTCGGGCCAGCTCTGTATTACTTTCTGTGAAGGATCCTTCAGCTTGTGCTTCTGCTTGTAGGCTAGGAGACTGCACTAAGCTCCATCCAATCCGATAATGTCAGTTTTAGTCCTCTTACCTCATAAAATATATACTTGACACAAATTGAGGATAGGAAAGCTTCACCAGACTGATTCCTGGGATGGCATATTTGTCATACATGCAGGGTTCACTGGAATTGAGAAGATTGAGAGGGGATCTCAATCAAATGTTAACAGGACTGTACAGACTGGATGAAGGGATGATCCCCCCCCACTGCCTCCAGCCAGCGGTCTAGAACAAGTGGTCATGGTCTCAGTTTAGGCCATTTTGGATTGAGTTGAGGAGAAATTTCTTTCCACTTGGTCAATGAACCTATACAATTTTTTTTGACACAGAATGCTGTGACGGCCAGGTCACTAAATGTATTTAAGAAAGAAATAGATTTGTATAAGTCTACAGCTGTCAAGGGCAACCCAAAGAGAGCAGGTGAACCATGTTGAGATAGAGGATCAGCTATGATTGTGTTGATCCATGCAGTGTGTTCGATGGGCTGAATGGCCTACTCCACTCTCTTTTGGTTTTATATTTCTATGGCAGAATGATTTAGAAAATTGTAGGATGAATGTCCATATCACAGGTTTCCCAGCAGTCTTAGTAACTATGCGCTGAATTTTTCCAGTGACTGAAGGGAATAATGTGAGAGCCCAGTGAGAATGTCAATGAGGAGACTACCAATATCAACGTAAAAATACGCCTTTTCCAAACAAATGTTGAACAGTGAGACAAGATTCTCACGAGTGAGTGATGAGATGCCTGTTTGCTTGCATTGTCATGCATTATGTTACTCATTGGTATGTCATTTTGTCCAATTGGTTTGCAGTGTCCCATTCTCCCACCCCCACCAGATAGAAATCAACAGCGACAACACCCGACATGAAAGTCAGAGCAATTACCTGGCATATCCAACTCCACACTTACTCCCCTGGCACTCCAACTTCCAGACTAGTCACCAACCATCAAGGAAAAAAAATCATGGGTAGAAGTCCCACCTGATCCCAACAGGTACCAATACTTCCTCCTATGGCAAATGCAACAATACAATATGCGGAACACCAAAGAGGTGTGGTGTTTAGCTACTGAAGTGAGCTTCGGATCATAACATGAGAAAATTGTCTGGGGCCTAGGGAGGGAAACCTCCATGAAACTCGTCCAAATTTGAAACCTGCTGAGTTCTGGTAAAATTCAGTCCACCGTCTAACTCACTCAGGTAACTTGTACCTGATAGCTTTCATGCAATAAGCTGCACATTGTTTAAGCCAAGAACATCTTCTCTCATGAGTGATCTTCCTCTTCCACAGCAAAATTAAGTGGACTTGTAGATCCTGTCAATGGAAGAGAATTGTGACTGTAAGCTACACTGACCACAAACTGGTACTGATTGGTATTCCAACATCTATAGCACAGTTCCACTACCTGCTGATGTACCCACTTGCTACGTCACCCAGATATCAAGATACTCATCTACCATCAATCAAACTGCCATCCCTACCATCTGCCATTCTTCCCACTTACCACGTCATCCACCTGCCAACTCATCCAGTTAACTCGCCCACTGACACAACCCACCACCCTAATGCATTCTCTCATTTATCCACTCATGAACAAGTAGACTGGGTTTTAACATTTGGCAGTTGGTGCCATAAAAGAAGGTGTGTACTGTCTCCCCAATCACCCAGCTCCCCCAACCATCATCATCACCCAGACCCCCATCCCCATGCCCTCCCATAAAGCACTGTGATAGAGCTCTCTAAGAGACAATGTGGTTTGGATTTCAGGGAAAGCTTGGTTTGGAAGATCTGTCAAGAAATCTGTCAAGAGCAGCATTGAGGTGTGAAGAAGATTCAAACAGAGTGGCTGATTGCTCCTTCTCAGAAGGTTTATAATATGCATGATCCCATGTACCTTATTAACTACTTTCTCCACCTGCTGTGCCATCTTCAATGAGAAGAGCAATCAGGTTGCACTGCTCTGACACCACTTTTATAGTTGTTCTCCTCTATTTCATGTCGTCTATCCTCCATCTTGTTCTCAAAATGGATAATTCCACTCTTACCTGAAATCTATTATATCTGCTGTGTTCCTGGACATCCATTTGCCTGTCCATGTCTTTTTGAAGTCTATCACTATTGGCTTCACAGTTTGTCATGCTTCCAGGATTTGTGTCAATCATATATTTTGAAATTGTGATAGGAATTCCTGAGTCTATCTCATTAGCCTTGATTTTTTTTAAAAAATGTGAAGTTAATGCTGATCTTCCTGGAACCCACCATTGATCTTCCTCCAGCATGAAAAACAAAGACTTGTCGTTTCTCTGTTTCCCATCATTTATCACATATTGGACCAGATGAACATTCAACCTGCAAGCAGGATTAGGTCATTTGTGATATTTGCAATTCTACAGTCCTCTGGCACCACCTCTAAGGAGGATCTGAGGGAGATTGTAAGATTATTAGTAGAGTTTCCATCTTTATTTCTTTCAATATCCTGGTATGCATGTCATACCGTCCTTGTAAGTTATCAACATTAAATTCAGCCAGCCTTTCAACTATTTGTCAATTCTTAGCTCCTTCAGTAGAGTAAGTAACACCTCTTTCACTGTAACCTTAGCAGAATCTCCTTATCTGGTAAAGATCAATGCAAAGGTTTTTAACTTTCTTCTTTTAATTTTTTTTAACATTCAAATTAACTCCACTCCTCCTTTGTCTACCATTTTAATATTTATATTCTTATATAAGACTTTTGGATTCACTTTGTAACAGCTACCAGACTATTCATATTACTCTGCCTTTTCTTCAATCATTATGTTTTCATATTTCCTTGAACATGTTATATTTAAGCTGATGTTCAATTGTATTCTCAACCTGCCATCTGTAACATGAAAATAAAATGTGAGGCTGGATGAACACAGCAGGCCAAGCAGCATCTCAGGAGCACAAAAGCTGACGTTTCGGGCCTAGACCCTTCTGATGAAGGGTCTAGGCCCGAAAGGTCAGCTTTTGTGCTCCTGAGATGCTGCTTGGCCTGCTGTGTTCATCCAGCCTCACATTTTATTATCTTGGAATTCTCCAGCATCTGCAGTTCCCATTATATCTGTAACATGAACTCTTTTTCTGCTTCACCTTACTCTCTATCTCTTTTGTCATCCTGTTATCTCTAGATCTATTTGCCTTTTGTCAGAATTTATCTTGGGGTGACTGTCTGTGTGGAGTTTGCATATTCTCCTGTGTCTGCATGGATTTCTGCTCGGGTTTCCTCCCACAGTCCAAAGATGTACAGGATAGGTGGACTGACCATGCTAAATTTATTGTAATGTCCAGGAATGTGCAGTCTAGATGGGTTAGCCTGTGTAAATGCAGGGGTACAAGGAAGGTATGGGCCTGGGTACTGTGCTCTTTGGAGGTTTGGTGCAGACTCAATAGACCAAATGGCTCTTTTCTGCATTGTATAGATTGTAATGCTACTTCCCATTGGTCTTAAAACGGAAAATTCCTGATCACACACTTTGTAAACTGTTGCTGCCTAGTTGATCTTTACAATATTAGTATCACAGTCTGCATGAAGGTAATTACAGTATCCCATCATTATATTTGCAACTCTGTAATTTCCTGGAAAATTTGTTTTTCTACATCTTTCCCATTAGTTTCTAAGCACAAAATTCTATTTTCAAGCAATAATATGCCTTTTGTTTTCATCAAGCAGTATGATTTTAATAATTTGTTCTTCAATGCCTGTTCATAATCTGTGGAGATGAAACAACCAATCAGCTGTTATTGTTTTGAAATGAAGGATTATATACTTTGGCCAGTTACTTCCCCTGACAGCTTGACTGCATCTTCTTCAAGATGCTACCTAGTAAATAAATTATTTGAGAGCTGCTTTCTCTTCAAAATGGGCAGTGTATTTTATTTCTAATTTATTAGATTATTTGCGTACTTCACATTTTACGATGACCTAAGTCATTTTTTGCATTAGTTACGATGCTACTTTATGGAACATTGTCATTATGTTTGACAGCCGGGAGGATCGTTAAGTTAAAAATCATTGAGTAAGAATGGTTGCCATTTTTAATACTTGAAGTGTTGCTATTTGCATCGTCGGATCAGTGTAAGTATCCATTCATTCCGCCCTCCCAAGTCTGAAAATTTAATCTAGGGTTAGTGAAATGTATTATAGGGCCACAACCAGCAATGAAACAAGTTAATTACAAATAACTGCATCATTGAATAAGCTGCTTCTATGGACTATCTTCTGTTGTGCAAATAGATCTATTTTCCTAAGGTCAAGGCACCATCGCTCAAAGAGTTACACATATTACTACAAGGAACAATTCCGGCTGTCTCTCTTTGATTTAATGATGATATAAGATACATCTCATATATATTTTATTAAAGTTTTCATAATTTTTTTTAACCAATATACTCTAGAACCAATCACAAAATAAAGAATTTATTCAAGCTAAAAGAAAGAAATGGATTTGGCTGGAAAGGCAATAAAGCATTGCCTTACTCATTTTTTTGTCAATTTGCAACTTTCCCTCAACTTTAATCTTCGAAAGCCCACTAGCCAAGCATACTGTAACTTTTCAAATTTGACACTGTAGAATTGCACCAAATATAGAGCACGTTGAGTCCAGTATACCTATTAGAGTCATAGAGCTATACAGCACAGAAACAGACCCTTTGATCCAGTTCGTCCATGCCAACCAGATATCAAATATAAATCTAGTCCCATCTGTCAGCATTTGTCCCATATCCCTCTGAACCCTTCCTAATCATGTATCCATCCAGATACCTTTTAAGTGCTGTAATTGTACCAGCCTCCGTCACTTCCTCTGCAGCTCATTTCATACACACACCACCCTCTGCATGAAAATGTTGCTGCTTACGTCTCTTTTAAATCTTTCCCTTCCTAAAATAAAACCTATGGCCTCTAGTTTTGGACTCCCCCGATCCGGGGAAAAGACCTTCTGTATTCAGCCTATCCATGCCCCTCATGATTTTATAAACTTCTAAAGGTCACCGCTCAGTCTACAATGCTTCAGGGAAAACAGATCCAGCCTATTCAGCCTGTCCCGATGGCTCAAACCCAGGAAACATCCTTATAAATCTTTCCTGAGCCCTCTGAAGTTACACACCATCTTTCCTAAAGCAGGGTGACCAGAATTCCAAAAGTAGCCTCACCAATGTCCTGTACAGCAGTGACATGACGTCCCAACTCCAATATTCAATGCACTGACAAATAAAAGCAAGCACACCATCACTATCCTACCTACCTAGGAACTGACTTTCAAGGAACTCTGAAGCTGCACTCAAAGTTCTGTTTGTTCAAAAACACTCCCCAGGGTCATCCCATTAAGGTGTATAAGTTCTGCCCTGATTTGACCTTTCCAAAATGCAGCACCTCACTTATTTAAATTAAACTCCACCTTCCACTCCTCAGCCCATCTGCCCATCTGACCAATGTCCCATTGTACTCTGAGATAACCTTCTTTGCAGACCACTACATGTCCAATTTTGGCGTCATCTGCAAACTTACTTTTTTTATATTGAATTTCAGCCTCTTAATTGCTGTGCTGGGGAACTTTACATTCTCAGTGCTGTTGGTAAAGAAGTATCTTCCATGAATTCTTGGTGGCTATCGTTCATTGATGACATCTGGTGTTAGATACTCAGTTAAGAAGTTGAAAACTGGCTTTCTCATCTTTGATAACATTTCCAGTTCCATTAGACAAGTATGAAATTTTGGTGAGAAACAAAAGATGAGATAACAAACCTAGTGAGCCTTCACTTCAAGCTCTAAAACACTTGCTTTCCTCAGCTTGTGTAACCAAATAATCTCAGTTTTATCTCTTTCCGTAAGTGTCCTAAAATTACTCCCTTTCATCCCAAAGTACCTTGAAACAGAAGGCAGCTTTTAGGTATATTATGTCTCTGTCAGTGTGTTGGAAAAATTTTTGTAACTGGGATGAACAGATGTTTAAAGACACATTGGATATAGTGTTTATATTTTTTCCTCTATTATTAATGGGATGTGGGTGTTACTGGCTTGGCAGCATTTATTGCCCATCCCTAATTGCCCACAGGGCAGTTCAGAGTCAACCACATTGCTGTGGGTCTGGAGTCACATCTAGGCCAGACCAGGTAAAGAGGCAGTTTCCTTCCCTAAAGGACATTAGTGAAACAGATGGGTTTTTTTTTGCCCCAACAATTGACAATGGGCTCATGGTTATCATTAGATTCTTAATTCCAGATATTTCACTGAATTCAAATTTCGCCATCTGCCGTGGTGGGCTTCAAACCCAGGTCCCCAGGATATTATCTGGGTCTCTGGATTAACAGTCCAGCAATGATACTACTTGGCCATCACCTCCCCTATAGACATATGGTGATGTGCAGTATCATGTAACAGTGACACCAGCTACCATGTATACAAAACTGTGAAGGAAATGTGGAATTGTGTGTCCAAGTGAGAGATGTTCTGGCAGAGAAGAGTGTTATGTACCGTAGTATTAAGAAAGGAGTTTTCTAAAAAACCTGCTAGCATCAGATAGCAGTCATACATAGATAAGGAGAAAACAGGCTACACACTACTAAGAAGCTATCTCTCCAATGTGCAGAACAAACTCCAAACCACAAGCCTCATGACAACACAAACCAGGCAGAGGTCAAGGGTCTAGGCCTGAAACGTCAGCTTTTTGTGCTCCTGAGATACTGCTTGGCCTGCTGTGTTCATCCAGCTTCACACTTTATTATCAGAGGTCAATAAATACTGTTGTAACAATTGTTGAGTGCTAAAATAACTGAGATATTCCACAACCCCTTTTGACACCTAGATTGAACGAAGTCACAGATATCTGTTTTGAGAACTGAAAAGGACACAGTAGTCTAAACCTTTCATACATACTGTAACTGTCACCTTTTGAAAAAGCACAACCTTTGATCCAGAAATTGCTTGCAGGATATTGTGCAACATAATCATCATCATAGAATTGCTACAGTGTGGAAACAGGCCCTTCAGCCCAACAAGTCCACACCAACCCTCAGACATCACACCCACACCTATTCCCCTATACATTCACCTATTCTACATATCCCTGAGCACTATGGGAAATTTAGCACAGCCAATCCACCTGGCTTGCACATTTTTGGACTGTGGGAGGAAACCATTGAATTCGGAGGAAACCCACGCAGACATAGGGAGAACATGCAAACCCCACACAGACCGTTGCTTGAGGGCGGAATTGAACCCGGGTCCCTGGTGCTGTGAGGTAGCAGTGCTGACCACTGAGCCACCGTACCTCCCAATGCATCGGCTGGTAATCGAATCCAGGCCCCACACATGGCAGGCAAGAATTCTATCACTGAACCATGAACGCCAGCAAGTTACGGCACTATTGATGTCTCTCCTATGAAGTTGAATTAGCTTTATCATTACATGTACTCAAATGAATAACCACTTACAGTGCCATCTCAAGTATAATCATTTGTTACAGAATAGAGAAATGAGGAAATAGGTTACATTATAGGCTATACAGAGTATGACCAGAGATCAGAAAAACATATGAAGCAAAGTTAAAAAGGCAAACATCACACTCTCTCTCCAAAAGCAGTCTACAGCGGACCACTGCAGGGGGCATCTACATGATCTGGCTGCTGGCTGTCATAACACTCAACACTGGGCCACTCTTCCTGCTCCCGTACCAGACTGCTAGTGTCTCTGCTCTGGCTGCTGGTCACTGGAACCCCCATGTTGGAGGCAGGGGGCCAGGCGTCTGAGGCCAAGAGAAAGGAGGAGAGAGGGAGGAAAAAAAAAGAAAAAAGAGAGAAAGAATGGGAAAAGTGGAGGAGCTCTTCCTGCCATCTGACTGGAAGTTGAGACAATTAAGGCAAGGATTTCTCCAGGTACATCTGAAGGGATATGTGATCCAGGCTACAGACAAATACCTCAGTTGCATTTCTTGTCACAACACAAACTCAGAGGAGCATTATCTCAACTCTGAGGCTTTGAGATCTGAGCACTTTGAGAAAAAAATAAATGATAAGTTGTCATCTCAATAAAATAGAAAATTAACTGTAATTTGATTATTAAAATGATCATTTGTTTCTGGATGACTGAAGGTAGCTCTCACCAGATTTCTTCCATTTACAGTTCCTTTGAGTGTGTCTACTCTTCTCTCTGTCCAGACCATAAGGCTGAAATCTCCAGTACTGAAACAAAGTTGCTAGAAAAGCTGAGCAGGTCTGGCAGCATCTGTGAAGAAAAAATCAGAGTGAATGTTTTGGGCCCAGTGACCCTTCCTCAGTTCTGCTGAGCTGTTCCAGCAACATTGTTTTTGTTCCTGATTTACAGCATCTGCAGTTCTTTCGGTTTTTAACTCTCGGTACTGGATCGCTGTACAGATACTATGATGTTAAAATATTCACCGTTACCTGTTCCCTTGTAGGATAAGAAAAACTGAACATTTAAGATGGTGCATGCTTAGCTGTTCATGAAGATATGAGCAATATTTTCAAAATAAAGAAACGGAGGAAATATGTGAGTGCAACTTCCCATGCAAAACGAAAGAGTGACAGTGAACATCAATGTTTCCCCTTAGTTTATTGTTCTATCTGAGATATTAAGTGTCCCAAACTCAAAAGGTTATATGTTTGAATTTTCTTTCTGCCCGAAATTTTTAAAGAGAAACATTCAACAAGTGAAGCAGCAAAGAGAAACAAAGTGGCACGGCGGCTCAGTGGTTAGCATTGTTGCCTCCCAGCACCAGGGATCTGGGTTCGATTCCACCCTCGGGTCCCTGTCGTTTTGGAGTTTGCACGTTCTCTCTCTCTCTCTCTACGTGGGTTTTTGCTGCATCTTCTGGCTTCCTCCAAAAGTCCAAAGATATGCAGGTTAGGTGGATCGGCAATGCTAAATTACCTATAGTTTTCGGGGTTGTGTCAGCCATGGAAAGTGCATGGATAGGATAGGGGGATGGTTCTGAATGGGATGCTGTTTTGAGCGTTGGTGTGAACTCATTGGGCTGAATGGCCTGTTTCCACACTGTCGGGATTCTACACAAAGTTCTCAGCCTGAACCTTCCCTAAATTTGGCAAAGTGTCAATTTCAGTGAGTTCCGTGGAGGGTTTTTTTTCCTGTGACCCCTGAGTAAATTTTCCCTTGCAATTTTCTACTGCCGATCTCATTAATTATACATCATACCTCCATTCTCACACAACCATTTGAGCAGCAAGGATGAAAGTGCGCACAGTGCTTGAACAAAATGACATTTCAAGTGCTAACTCCAGCTGGTCAACATTTCAGATGCTGTCAACCTAGTCTGAAATGGCCACCTGGCTCAATGTAGCATGGACGAGCCAGATGCTAGTGCAACAATCCAACAAAATGATTGATAATGCTTTTCTCTCAGCTGAATGCTACCATCTTCTCTCTATTGCCTTACACTCACTCCACCTCTGCCAGTGCACCAGCCTCCAACCAAGGTTCACGGATCCCGCTACCAATTTCAATACTGAATGCAATGACCTGACTCAATAGCTCTCTCCTGTCCACCCACGTATACCTCCTAAACAATGAACTCTCCTAGCCCTCTGTGCTAATGCAATATTGGCCCTTATTTCAAGGTTTTTGGAATATAAAAGTCTTACTGCAACTGTAGAAGTATTAGTGAGACTGCATCTGCAGCTTTCATTGCCTTAATTAAGGAAAAAATATAATTTCATTGGAGGCAGTTCAGAGAAGTTTTATGATTATGGTCCCCAATATGGAGGGACTGTCTTATGAGCAAAAGCAAAACAGGTTGGCACAGGTTGGAATTTCGAAGAATGAGAAGTGATCTCATTGAACCATCTTAGATTCTTAAGGGGCTTGACAGGGTAAATGCTGAGAGGATGTTTCCCCTCATGGGAGCGTCTCAGAGGAGAGGACATAGTCTTAGAATAAAGAGATACCAACTTTAGGACTGCAATGAGGAAGAATTTATTCTGTCAAAGAGTTGCCTGTCTTTGGAACTCCTTGCCAGAGAGAGCTGTGGGGGCAAAGTACTTAAGGCTGAGCTAGATTGGTTCTTGATCAGAGGGGAATCAAAGGTTATAGGAAAAATGCAGGAAGGTTGCCTTGAGGGAAGTCAGATCAGCTATGATCATATTGAGTAGTGAAGCAACCTTGAGGGGCTGAGTGACCTACTCCTGTTCCTATTTCTTACAGTCTATTCAATCACACTTTCTTTTCTGACAGAGGGCAGATCAGCTCTCTTAATGACCAAAGCTCTCTTGACTGAAACTAAGGACTGCTCCTCTTAGGCTTACAGCTGTTTGGTTGAAGCACATGCAGTGCGTTTACTGTGTAAAACACTGCCACATGTGGTAGGTGTGACATTGATGCAGCACAATGCCGTACAACAATATATCCAACCTCTCTTCTGTTCAGTGCTGGCAAAGTGTGTTTGCACTTAAAGGCAATGGAAGGCAAGGCAAAGAAGCTGTGAGCACCCAAGTAAAAGCAGAGTGAGTGGACACCAAGAAAGCCAGCAAAGAACACCCTGATGTTCCAGTGCATGGCATGGATGCCTGTCCCCTATGCCAATAGCATTGCAATGTAAGGTGTCAGTGAAAGTGCAGTATTGAAGAGCTGAAGTGAATTATTAGTTAGTTGGAGATGTGATAAAGATGGTGCTTTCTCAATACCCCAACTTCTGGGGCTGGAGATCACCGTCCAAGAAGCATGCCATAAGGTTTTGGAGAATGTCAGCCAAAGGGAATTTTCGGGGATGATACTTGTAGGCTGCAGGTAACAGTTTGAACTTTCATGTTGGAAATTGGCACGATCTAGTTTTTTCTCTGCTGCTTGGGAAAATAGCAACCTTCATATAAATAAAGGAAGATTAGAAATTAATGAGAAGTTAGAGCATGCAGAGGCTGGGGAAATTCTATCCTATGCTTCAGATTGAGAACATTTTTTTTTGTCAGAACTAAACTGCATAATACTGTGTTTATTTAACAATGAAAGCCAGAAAAAGACTGGATTGCCAGGATTGGATATAATTAAGAATATTTTAATAAATAATAGAAATCAGGCCTTCTATTTTTCAGCTGCCAGACAGACTTGTTGTCAGACAATGTAGAAAACCAAGGTAAAAAGATCTGTACAAAATCTTGAATCTGAAAGGATCTAACTATCTGAGACATCGTCTCCAGGACATGGATGTAGTCAGGAATCGGAAACCTCCCACCACCCTCTCCTTTACTTTTTCTGTAGGACAATCTCAGTTTTTCTAATCTGTAAAAATATTTGAAGTTTCTCATTCCTGGTGTCATTCTAGTAAATCCCATCTTCACTCTGTCCACGGCATTCATACCCATCCTAGAATGCAGCATGCCATATTCAACTGAGTCCCAATGGTTGATTTATTAAGGATCAGTGTAGATTCTTTGCTTTATTCATGAAAATAAATTGTAACATGTTGCTTCCACTTTGACTGTTTATGTGGATTGAGTAAGTAAAACTTTGTCAGCCTACCAAGGATACAAAGCAATATGTTTTGTCAAAGTAAAGCACTGCATTGCACTTCCCTGAAATTCTACAATTCTTAACAGACAGAGATATGTGTAAACACAATGGTGAATAAAACTGGATGCTTTAATTTCCCAAATGTACTCTTTTTCTTTATTAAAGTAAAACATTTGATTTCGAAGACTATTTTTTCCAAATAAAAATGTAAGCAGCAAATATTAAAATGAAACCCTCTGAGATCTTTGTGACAGCATAAATAGATGCACTTTATAACAAATATTTATTACGGAAATGTGACTTCAATCTCCGGACAGTCACTTGGTTATATTTGGTTATCTGTAATTTTCTTTTCCCTGAAATTTAATAATCTTCTAAGATTAATTTTATCTTTTCACTCACTTCTTTGTTACACCCCTTGGAAGAAAGGAGCATTGTTATGAAACTATTTGTTCTGAAGATGAAAGTGAGAGTTGGCTGTCTGTTATAGAAGGCGTGCAATTTTTCGGGCTATTTCAATCCAACAGCTCAACACGGTGATAATGGGAACTGCAGGTGCAGGAGAATCCAAGATAACAATCCTCTCTGGAGGGTCTAGGCCTGAAACGTCAGCTTTTGTGCTCCTGAGATGCTGCTTGGCCTGCTGTGTTCATCCAGCTCCACACTTTGTTAGCTCAACACATGGCTCAGTGGTTAACCCTGTTGCCTCACAGCACTCAGGATCAGGGTTCAATTCCAGGCTCAGGCAACTAACTGTGTGCCGTTTGCACATTCTCCCTGTGACTGTGTGGATTCCCTCTAGATCCCTTCCATAGCCCAAAGATGTGCAGGTTATGTAGATTGGCTATGTTAGAGTGTCCAGGGATGTGTAGGTTATGTGGATTAGCTATGGGGAAATATAGAGTCGAGGAGGAGATGAATCGTTTGAGGTGTTTTTTGGAGGTTTGGTGTGGACTTGTTGGGCTGAATAGCCTGTTTCCACAATATAGATTTGTTGCTGAACACAGTGACTGTCTTAGATAACAAAGTGTGGAGCTGGACGAACACAACAGGCCCAGCAGCATCTCAGGAGCACAAAAGCTGACGCTTCGGGCCTAGACCCTTCATCAGAGAGGGGGATGGGGAGAGGGAACTGGAATAAATAGGGAGAGAGGGGGAGGGGACTGAAGATGGAGAGAAAAGAAGATAGGTGGAAAGGAGAGTATAGGTGGGGAGGTAGGGAGGGGATAGGTCAGTCCAGGGAAGACGGACAGGTCAAGGAGGTGGGATGAGGTGGTAGGTAGGAAATGGAGGTGCGGCTTGAGGTGGGAGGAAGGGATTGGTGAGAGGAAGAACAGGTTAGGGAAGCGGAGACAGACTGCGCTGGTTTTGGGATGCAGTGGGGGGAGGGGAGATTTTGAAGCTTGTGATGGGTCGCTGATGAAGGGTCTAATCACAAGTTTCAAAATCTCCCCTTCCCCCAACTGCATCCCAAAACCAGCCCAGTTCTTCCCCTCCCCCCACTGCGTCACAAAACCAGCCCAGCCTGTCTCCAATTCCCTAACCTGTTCTTCCTCTCACCCATCCCTTCCTCCCACCTCAAGACACACCTCCATTTCCTCCCTACTACCTCATCCCGCCTCCTTGACCTGTCCATCTTCTCTGGACTGACCTGTCCCCTCCCTACCTCCTCACCTTTAACCTCCTCTCTACCTATCTTCTTTTCTCTCCATCTTCAGTCCACCTCCCTCGCTCTCCCTATTTATTCCAGTTCCCTCTCTCCATGCCCCTCTCCGATGAAGCGCCTAGGCCCAAAACGTCAGCTTTTGTGCTCCTGAGATGCTGCTTGGCCTGCTGTGTTCATCCAGCTCCACGTTTTGTTGCCTTGGATTCTCCAGCATCTGCAGTTTCCATTATCACAGTGACTATCTTAACTTGGACCTAGATTGCTGCGTCATCATCACTTGATTGTAGGGTTGTACGGGTCACTTTAACAATTGAAATCTGTTGAAATCAACTTATTCAGGCATACCTTAAGTGCAAGAGGGATGTCAGCCTGGGTTTTCTGATGCTACCACTGCACACGAGACCACCCTCAATTGCATTTATAGACTGAGTTTGAGACAGCCAATCTAAAGTTTTACTGGATCTAATTAGTACAAATTCCAATTCATGTTGTCAGTGTATTTTAAAACAAGTAACAGAATTTATTTAGATTGCCACAATGGTTTGGTTTATTCTCAATACTACCATGGGATTACAAGTTCAGTGACATAAATAGTCCATCTCCCTCCATTGAAAAATGTTGGTCCTCCATTAAATTGTTCTCACTCGGGAACGTTAAACTCAATCAAATTCTCTGATTATTAGACAAGAAAGTAAACTCTAAATAGCTGAAGTAGGGTTAGTCTTTCAGGTTACCACCCATGCCAAACCAGACGGGTTTATGCCACAGAAGGAAGTTGCTTGGTAGATCACTTTTCTGGTTTTTATTCTTAAATTAATTTATCCTGAAATGAATTCTTCTTCTCTACTTTCTGCAAAGTTGCTTCTACTTTCAATAATTATCCAATTTTTCAAGAAAAGAAGTAACAATCTCATTGTCAATTGTTCCCTGTGTGAGAAACATTTTGCGCTCTGCTAATGTAAAATGGTTCACAGAGATTCAAATGTGACTGGAAACTTTTCTGATTTCTACTTCCAAATAAATAACAGCAACTACACATGTGGTCAAGTTATATTCTAAGTGAAATTATATTTGCATAAAGCTTTTCGCGGCCATCAGCTTTCCCAAAGAATTTGCAATGAATAAAATGTAGTCTATTTCGTAAGGTTGGAAAGTGGCAGCCATATTGTACACAGCATGCTCCCAAAAACAAAAATGTGACAATGACTTCATGCTTTGAGTCTGTGATTTTGGTTGAGAGATAAGTATTGATCAGGACACAAGAGATGACTTCCCTGTTCTTCAAAATACAGTGAACTATCCGATTTTCATTAATTAACACCATTAGTTTCACAGTCACCATTACTGAGGCTTGCTTTATGTTCCAGACTTATTAAATTAATTTAAATCGCACAAATTTTAATGATGAGATTCAAACTTATGCCATGTTCAATTTGTCTGTGTTTGATTATACCAGGCTACTTACTGTTGATATTTCCCATGTTAGATTGCTCAAGCCTGGACATGTGCTCAAGCTCAGATAGACAAAGATGGACATGCACACACAGCCCATCACTCTCCTCAATAATATTAATTTCTGTGATTAAAAATATTACTAAATAAGAGGAGGCGAGTCATGACGTGGTAAAGCGTACGGGAAAGTGTGCTTGGAATCAGAACATAGCTAAATCAGCAAAGCACCGTGCTTACACTGAGGAGAGCTGGAGGCCAGGCCTGAGATATGGACCACAAATTTTTAATTATTATGAACAAATATGGAAAATAGAAGCAGAAGTGGGTTATTCAGCCCTTTGAGCCTGTTCTGCCATTCAAAGGAATAGGCCCTTTGATCCACCAAGACTTCATCAACACATAATGCCTTTCTGGACTAAAACACTTTTGCCTCTACTTGGTTCATGTCTATCAATTCCCTGCGTAATCATATATCTGTCAAGGTGTCTTTTAAAGGTTGCCATTGTATCTGCTTCCACCACCACCTCTGGCAGTGCATTCCAGGCACTGTCAACCCTCTGTGTAAAAAATATGTTACTCACATCTGCTTTAAACTTACCCACTTTGACATTAAACCTATGTCTCTTTGTAATTGACACTTCTACCCTGGGATAAAGAACCCAATTATCCATGACTCTTGTAATTTTGTAAACCTCTATCAGATCCCCTCTCACTCTTCGACTTCAAAATGAAAACAAATCAACATTGTCCAATCTCTCGTCATGGCTAATACCACCCAAACTAGGCAACGTCCTGGTAAATTATTTCTGTATCCCCATCAAAGCCTCCATATCCTTCAAGTAGAATGGCAATGAGAACTGTATGCAATTTCCAAATGTAGCCTAGCTAAATTTCTACGCAGCCCCAAAAATTCTTGCAATTTTTATACTTTATGTACCAGTCAATGAAGTCAAGGATGCCTTATTCTTCTTGACTACGTAATCCACTTGCATTGGCTCTGTTACGGAACTGTAGACATATATGCTTAGATATCTCTATGTTGATGCTGCTAAAGATTATACCATTTACTGCATACTTCCCTCATGCATTAAATCTTCCAAAATGAATTACTTGGCGTTTGTCCAGATTAAACTCCAGCTTCCGTTTCCCTGCCGAAGTCTGCAGACTATCAGTATCCTGCAGTGTCCTTGGGCAATCTTTCCCATTATGCGCAACTCCCTCAAACTCTGTGCTGTCAGCAAACTTACTCATTAGACCACTGATATTCTCTTCCAATTCATTTATTTATGTTACATACAACAGGGGTCCCAGCATTGATCCCTGTGGAACACCGCTGGTCACAGATCTCCACTCGGGGGAAAAAAAACCTTCCACCACCCCACTCTCCATCTTCTACGATCAAAATGTGGAGGTGCTGGTGTTGGAATGGTGTGGACAGGGTCAGAAATCTCACAACTCCAGGTTATGGTCCAAGGGGTTTGTTTGAAAAAAAAAGCTTTTGGAGATTTGCTCCAAGCACCTTCATCAGGTGTTAGTGAAAGAGATGGTATCCGACACAGTATTTTATAAGTAAAATATCAAAAGGTTACACCACTGATGAGGATGTATTAAACAAACCTAATATGCTGTTAAATTTTTAATCAGTTAGAAGGTTTTAATTGATTAATATGTATATGTAAATTCCTGAATTCTTTTCAAGTCAATGTCTGTAAATTCTGTGCTTGTTTAACACAATAGTGTATTTGCCAATACAGATTCACCCCATAGTCGTGTGTGAGAGAGAGAGACAGGTGAAGAGAGAAAACGTATGTGCATGTGCGTGTGTGTGTTAGCTCTGTCTGTCTTCAGTTTCATCAATTTTTCATATGCCTCCTTTTCCTTTTTGACTTACCTCTCAATTTCTCTTGTCATCCAAGATTCCTGAATCTTGCCAACCTTACCCTTCATTTTCACAGGAACATGCTGGCCCTAAACTCTAATTGAGTGGCCTTTTAAAAGATTCCCACATGCCGAATATGGATTTACCTTGAAACAGTTGCCCTCAATCTATATTCCCCAGTTCCTGTTTAATATTGTCATAGCTAGCCTTTCCCCGAAATTTAGTACTTTCCTTCAAGGACTACTCTGATCCTCATCCATAAGTAACTCAAAACTTAATTTTATGAATTCTATAATAATTTATGAATGATTGTATCACTGAGAGGTAATTATCTCCACATGCAGGTACCACCTTTGTGCTACAATATATGTGGGATCAAACAATACAGCTCCAATGTCTTTCAGGCTTTACCTTCGAATTAATACACAGAATTTTGGCCACTATTTCCAAAATGTTCTCCCGCTGAAACTTCAATCACCTGGCCAGGCTCATTCTCCAATACCAACTTGAGTATAGCCCCTTGCCTAGTGGGACTATTTAAATAATACTTCAAAAAAAATCCTGGACACTTCTTACAAATTCCCCACATCCAACCCCCTCAATAAGTCCCAGCCAATTTAGGGGAAGTTAAAATTACTCACCACAATAGCCCTGTTGTTTTTATATTTTTCTATAATCTGTACACATATCCGTTCCTCTATCTCCTGCTAGCTGCTAGGACTCTCTAGTTTAATCCCATCAAAATGATTACACCCTTCCTATTCCTGAGCTCAACCCATATTGCCTCATTGGATTTTTTCTGAATTTTTCTGAAGACGGGTCTAGACTCAAAATGTTAGCTTTCCGTGCTCCTCTGATGCTGCTTGACTTATTGAGTTCATCCAGCTCTAAACCTTGATGTCTCATATGCTCTAACATCGGCAGTTCCCACTATCTCTCTCTAAGCCTCATTAGAGACGGTTCAAACTGTCCTCCCTCATTACAGCTGTGATATTCTCCCTTATTGGTGATGCAACTTCTTTACCTCTTTAACATCCTTTTCTATCGTAGCTGAAATATCTAAATCCTGGAAAGTTTAGCTACCAGCCTTGTCCCACTCGCAACCAAATGAATGTAGGTGATCATCTGACTCATGACCCTGTTCTTGCTTTCTCCTCGTACTATTTCATCCCTTTAGCCCTGTCTTGGATCGGAGGGTGTATCCAACTAATCCTTTTCATATTCAGTCAATTATAGTTAAGAGAAGACGTGGCAACAGCCATTTGCTTAAATATGAGCGTTTATTGCGTAATGATAAAAAAGCAAAGAAAGGGGAAAAAAGACTGAGCTATGAACATTTATTAAGCAATAAAAAAAGAAAGGAACAAAAAGTAAACAATGAACCTCACACCATCCTGGAATGTCAGGGACCCTTCGATCAAGAGGTGGTCTGCAGGCTTGGGTTTGCTTCTGGCACAGTTCGCGATCTGATCCGAGGTGAAGACCAAAAATGCAGAAGGAAACTTTCTTATGCAGTATAACAAACAGCGAGCACAGAAAAGCAAGTACAGGAAACAAGCTGCTTGAAAGTACAGAAAAAAAAGTTTTGATTGTGCCATCTGAGGCATTTACAGAAATTTTCACATGACTCAGCTTGTCGAATATCATCGACAATTTTAGCCCTTCAGCCCGTACTGTACAATCCACCCCAATTTGACAGCATATGTTACAATTGCAGATGCAGACGCAAATCAGCAAAAGCTGTGCAAGAATATATAATAAGGGTACATAGCATTTACTAGAAGATTATAACTACAAAGAAAATAACTATCATCAATAAGAATAATATAACAATAGAGTGTATCATCAAATTAATGATCACAGTGGCCTTTGGGGACCAACCCCTAAATATATCCCATCCCTGATATACGGCCAAGTTCATGATGGAATCAGTAATTTGTGCCAGGTGCCTGTCAATCTTCAATAGGATCGAAATTGAGAGAAACCCACTGAGGATTTGCATTTTCATGCTTACACTAATGGCAGTAATATCCTAATTACAGTCACTGTGCAGCTGCATTTCATACATGCATGCAACTTAATCCATTCCGGCTCCCGTCCTGGGACAAGGATCCCACTCCTGCTGAAGGTCTTCCGAACTTGCGAGAAGGAAAATGAGAACAATAAAGAGAGTGTAAAAATCAAAACAACTGCAGATGCTGTAAACTAAGAACAAAAACAAAGCTGCTGGAAAAGCTCAGCAGGTCTGGCTAAACTGTGGAAGAGAAAACAGAGTTAACATTTCGGGTCCAGTGACCCTTCCTCTCACCGGACCCCAAAAGTTAACTCTTTTCTCCTCCATAAATACTGCCAGGCCTCCTGAGCTTTTCCAGCAGCTTTGTATTTTTGGAGGAGAAAACAGTTTACCCAAAACACAATACAGAACCAATTCCAAAAGGTAAATTTTTACCAAGCTTTACAAGCCAAATTTTGGAATCAAAATTTCACAGATTTTTGCCTTAGATAAATACCGGATGAAACAAAGACAAAATTGCTGGTAAAGCTCAGCAGGCCTGGCAACACCTGTGAAGAAAAAATCTCAGTTAACATTTCAGGTTCAGTGACCAGCATTCACAGTTCTTTTGCTTTATGGTTTTGGAGTAGATCTGTAGCTCAGCTGGGGGTGTTGAGGTTGGTTGACTTGCCGAGCTGGTTTGTTGTTCTGCAGATGTTTCATTACCATGCTTGGTAACATCCTCAGTGCAGTCTCTCATCAATTGTTGGTGTGTTTTCCTGCCTGGTTTTTAAACTCTGGGGTCCGTTGCGATGGATTGCCTCACTTCTGGATTTCCTTCATAGTAGAACGTATATGGGGTCGAGTTCAATGTGCTTATTAGTAGCATGCTTCGTGGAGTGCCATGCTTTCAGGAATTTTTGTGCTTGTCTCCGCCTAGCCTGTCCCAGGATCTTGGTGTTGTCCCAGTCGAAGTTGTGGTTCTCCTTGCCCATGTGGATTGAGATGTATGAGTATTGTTTGTGTCTTTTTGTAGCCAGTTGGCGTTCATGTACTCTTGTTGTTAGTTTCCTTCCTGTTTGTCCAATATAGTGTTTCTTACAGTCTCTGCAGAGGGTCTTGTAGATGACATTACACCTGTCCATCGCAACTGACCCCAGAATTTAAAAACCAGGTGGGAAAACACACTGACGCTTCATGAGAGGCTGCACTGAGGATGTTACCAAGCACGGTAACGAAGCATCTGCGGAACAACAAAACAGCTCAGCGAGCCAAACAAACTCAAGTTCTTTTGGTTTTTACAACCACTGGTTTCTTAACAGGACACCACATTAGCCATACATGTCTCACACACAGGCACACACCACAATTTCAAATAACCAGATATTCCCAAAAAGCAAAGTAAACTTCAAAGTATTCCCAGATCTCTAGCTCCAAGGATTAAAAGCACACAAATGGTACAAGATGGCATTTAGCAACAAACAAAGAGAGGTGCATTCAAACCAGATCACAAACAGTTAACACTTCTACAAGGTTCAGTACACTTGCAAAGTGCAGAAACCTGGTCTCGAGTTCTCTCTTTTCCCGCTTATAATCATCCCCATTCTTTTGGGGGCCCTGATTGTGCTAACATATTAGCTACAGACTCAAATCCAGAGTCTATTGCATTCCACCCTGGAATATGGAAGATCTCTGGAGCATTAGGTTTCTTTTCCCTTCTCCTAAACATTTTCCGCAAATCCCATCCTTGTCACC
The DNA here is from genome assembly GCF_030684315.1 of Stegostoma tigrinum. NCBI lineage: Eukaryota > Metazoa > Chordata > Chondrichthyes > Orectolobiformes > Stegostomatidae > Stegostoma > Stegostoma tigrinum. Next base: position 91,850,691 of record NC_081360.1, read on the forward strand.
AAAAATATATTGGATCACAGGGTGTATCTAAGCGGTTCTTTTTGGATTCAGTTGAATATAGTTAAGAGAAGACATGACAACAGCAATTTGCTTAAATATACGTGTTTATTGAGTCATAATAAAATGTGGAGAAGAAAGGAAAAGAAAACTACTGAACAATGAACATTTGTTAAGTAATAAACAAAGATGAAAAAGATGGGAAAGAAAGCAATGAACCTCACACTCACTGGCACGTCGGGGACCCCTCAATCAACAGCTGATCTGAAGGCTTACGTTTGTTCCTGGCACTGTTTGCTATCCCAGTCTGTGGTGAAGCCTAAAAACTCAGAACAAAACTCTCCCTCTTACACAGTGTAACAAACAGTCAGCACAAAACTGCATATACAAGAAACAATCTTTGATTGCACTGTTTGCAACATGTTCAGGAATGTTTACAGGACTAATTCAACGTCATGCAGATGTCAATTATCATCAACAACTGTAGCCCGTCAGCCCAATCCTGTTAAAGCCTTAAGAACTACATCTAACTCCTTCATGAAACCATCCACTGTTCAGGCCTCAACTGCTTTTCATGGCAGAAAATTCCACAGGTTTACCATCTCTACGTAAATACACTTCCCCCATATCCTAAGACTGTGACCCTTCAAAACCTCAAGGCAACATCACTCAAAAGCAGCTCATCTGGCTGTTAACACATTGCCGCTTGTAAGAGGTTACGGTCTTCAAATTAAGCTGCTATATTCCTGTATTACAATAAGGAGACATCTCAGAAATACTTAAGTAGCTGAAAAGCACTTTGACATGTTGAGCAGTCAAGAAATGCCAGACATGAATGCAAGGTGAGAGGGTAAGATTGAAAAGGGACCTAAGGGGCAAAATTTCACACAGAGGGTGGTGTGTGTATATGATATGAGCTGCCAGATGAGTTGGTGGAGGTTGGTACAATTACGACAATTAAAAGGCATCTGGATGGATTGAGAGGAATATGGGCCAATGCTAGCAAATGGGACTAGACTAACTTTGGGTATGTAGTCGTCATGGATAAGTTGGACCAAAAGGTCTGTTTCCATTCTGTACAACTCAATGACTCTAAGTCTTTCTTTCTAAGGTTTAACAAAGTTCAGAGCTACCAAGTTCCGAGAATGAATAAAGGCAATTCCAGTGAATACTGTGTTATGAAGCTGGAATTGGGAGAAGTGCACTGGGGCCCAAAGACTTACCTTCAGAAGAAATATTTGTTATACAGGCCCATTTGTTACAGTTGAGGCCTGGCGGTAGGATGAGAGGAAATGAAGGGCATCCACATAGATCTCGGTTAAGTCAATGATTTTAAGTTGCCCTTTTAGAAAACTAAACGAATGGCAGAATTACATTGCTGCTTGATGTGAACAAGAGGTGAGATGTTTGGAGGAATTTCAGTAGAAACTTGGGTTATGACTGGCTGCTGCTGGTATGCTATAAATATACGATTTCACCTATGTTAACATCCCTTGTGCATTATATTAAATGATTTTGTGTGGAAATTGGGCAAGTTCAGACATTAATTAAATATCCACTGCAATTTTTTTTACTGTACCTAAATATAGCCTCAGGTTAAAGCCTTGAGAGCAAATTAGTACACAAAGCTAAATCATTCGTTCAACCTCTTGAGAAACAATTTCAAATTGAGTAGGTGGAAGAGAGATCAAAACCATTAATCATTGATGGTTTAAGTTCTTACAGGTAAAATGATCATCGGCTCAATTGTGAAGGCCCCATTGCTTAGTTCTGAGAACAAATCATTTTGTAATGAGCCAAAGTAACCCAGAAAATGTAAAAATCACATGAAGTGAGGCAAATTCTGAAAAGGACAATACAATTTTGCAGATAATGGTATCAATCCATACCATGCATGTGTTATTCCTGTGAAGTTATGATCCAGATTGTTTACATGAGTGTCCAAAAGATTATTTTACAATCCTTTACAAATTTTATCACAGAGTTTATACAGAAAAGAAATCACAATGGACAAGTAATGGAAATGTCTCAGCAAATGCTTTGGGATCTAGTTTTAAATCTCACCAGAGCAACTGGTGCAATTTAAATCCAAATTAAAAATCTGGAATTGAAAGCTAGTTTCAGTGATGGCGACCATGAAATTATCAGGGAATATTATAAAAACTCATCTGGTTCGCTGATGCTCTTTAGAGAAAGAAATCTGCCATCCTTGTCTGGCCTTTCTCACATGGGGCTTCAGATCAACAGCAATGTGTTTGACCCTTAATTGGCCTCTGAATAGGCCTAGCAAGTAACTCATTTCAAAGGCAATTAAGGTTAGATAAAAACGATGCCTTTGATAATGATGTCAGAAATAAGATAACTCATCTAGGTAGAAATTTTAGTGGACTGAAACCTTTGAGGTTGAGCCACCCAAAAAGTAACCTGAAACAAATGGCCAGAGATATTAAGAACTGTCAATGCTGGAATCAGTGATAACATAGTATGGAGCTGAAGGAACACAGCACACCATCTCATATTCTGCTTTAGGAGCCTATAACCCAATGGTCTCAATGTGGACTTTACCATTTTCAAAATCCCCCACCCTGGTGTCATTCCTATGTCCAACCCTCCCTCTCATCCCCACCACCTTGACTTGACACAACCTTGCCGTCTTCTCTCCCACTATCCACTCCTCCCACCTCACTGACCAATCCCCGCCACTGCCTACCTGCAGTCACCTACCACCAACCCACCTACCTTCCCCAGCCCCACCCGTCCTGCCTCTAATTATTTCTGAGCTTGATTCCCCCGCCCTATTTCTGAAGAAGGGTCCCGACTCGAAGCAGTAACTTTCCTACTCCTCTGATGCTGCCTAGCCAGCTCTGTTCCTCCGGCTCCACACTGTGTTAAACGAATGGCCACTCTGGAGTTTCCTCATCAAACCTGTCTATCTTTCTATATTTAATTTCGCCTTTGTAACTCTCCTAGAAACCAACCTCATTGAACAGACTGTACTCATTTGCCCTATTGTAGTCTTATGTGGCTTGGTTTCCAATTTTGTTTGATAACGCTCCTGTGAAGTGCCTTTGGACATTTATCTATATTAAAGGCACTATATAAAAGCAAGTTGTTCTTTCTCTTTCTTTCTTGCTGTCTTTGCAATTCGACCCATGAGTAAGGTCAATAATTTAAGAGCTTCATTGTTCATGGTCTTAGCTTGTCAGAGTAGCAAAGGGCTGGATGTGAAAGCAGAGAATTCTGCTGTCAGCCTTTTGCTCAGGTTATCTACAACCACAGTTCCTAATATGTTATACACTAGATAACCTTACAATTGTAGTAGAAATAAATACTTTGGATCATGACAAAATATTGTGGAAGGAAACAGCAGTTGTGTAAATACAGATGTGAACAGCCATGTGCGATAAGGAATGGTACATTTACCAATGTCAACTTTTATAAGATATGTATTCTTACAACTCTAACATTGACAAATCAATTCATAAACTAAAAATGCACTTATTTGAGATTTACTGTAGGATATATAGTATTCATGAATGCAATTATTTTCAACCAGAGCAGTAACAAAATAATTCAAAGCTCAATTTCTGGCTGTTTGGACGTAAATTCACATAAAAACGGACTTAAAAGTCAAGTCAAAATGCAATGTTATGTTACGGTCATGGGCTGCAAATAAGAATACGTGGATTACTGAATTACATGGACTCCAGGAAGAAGCCCTATCTATTTTACCAATGTAGATAATCGAGAGAATAAATAATCATGCAACAAAGAACTCCCATTGCTAGTAATCTGAAACAAAAACAAGAATTGCTGAAGAAACTGAGAAGATCTGTGGAGAGAAAGCAATCATCATCATGCCCAAGATCAGTAACTAAACTCCTGGAAGTCAAAACGGCAGGTGAAGGAGGAGTCAGGCTTGATGTATTGGATGATGGATGCTACACAACACTACTCCACTACACAAATGACCATAATGATGCTTTATAATTTCCCATTTCTTGAGGCCCCGTTAATATAATGACTGGTAGATCTGGTTCTGTAGAATTCATTTTTCAGATGCTAAATGGTTTACCAATCAAGAACTTGGTTGGGAGGGTGCCACTCACAATTTTGACACGAACAGACTGTTATAATGTCAGGATTTCAGGTCAACAGCAACATTGAGAGTTCTATATCCACATGACCATCAGACATAGGAGCAAAAGTAGGCCCATTCAGTCTGCTCTACCATTCAATGAGATCACAGCTGCTTTGACAATCCTCAACGCCAACCGTTCTGCCTGTATCATGCAAATAAGGCCCTGAAGTTGCTCGCCATAGTGCTAACCTCATAATAAATAAAGTCACTAATTGGCATGATGACCCTCTCACAGGTACTATTTCAAGGAAGCATGTTATATTTAAAGGAGAAAATTACTGCAGATGCTGGAATCTGTACTGATAACAACAAATGTTGGAGATGACAGCAGGTCAGGCAGCATCCATGAAGAGAGAATAAGCTAACATTTTGAGTCTAAATGACTCTTCATCAGAGCTGAAGGGAAGCACGAGTGATAAGTCAGATGTGGTTGAGGGATGCAATGGAAGAATATGGATTCTGGGAGGAGTAATAGTGTACTGGGTAAAAGGTGTGGGGTGCTATGGGAGTCAGTGGCTTTGTAGTGGATGGCAGTGGACAGGTTATTCAATGAAATGGAGGCAGATAGGTCAAGGAAAGGAAGGGAAGTGCCTGAAATGGCTGTTCCCACCCCACGTCTTGCAAGGTTTCCATCCAATTCTCCCAATTCCTTTGCCTATGTTGCATCTGTTCGGATGACGCCACCTTCCAAAACAATGCTGCTGACACAGCTTGCTTCTTCCATAACATGGTTTCCCACCCACTATGGTTGATGGGGCCCTCAAATGTATCCAACCTATCACCCATGCTTCAGCCCTTGCCCCGTGCCCATCACTTACAACAACATGATCCCCCTTGTCCTCCCTTTTCATCGCAGCAGCCTCCACGTTCAAAGGATCACCATCCACCATTTCAGGTAACTCCAGCAGAGCACCACCACCACCAAGCATATCTTCCCCTCACTCCCCCATCTGCATTTTGCAGGGATCGTTCCCTCTGGGATACCCTAGTTCATTCCATGACCACCAACACCAAACCTTATTCACGGCACCTTCCCATGTAACTGCAGAAGGTGCAACACCTGCCCCTTTGCCTCCTCCCAGCTCACCATCCAGCGGCCTAAACAGTCTTTCCAGGTGAAGCAGTATATCACATGTACTTCCTTCGGTCTTATGCATTGTATTTGTTGCACCCAATGTGGCCTACCCATTGGAGAAACCAAATGCAGACTGGGTGACTTCTCTGGGTGGAACAGCTCTACACATGTGTGTAAACATGACCCTGATTTGAGAGAGAGTGAGAAGACTGGCAACCAGTTTAACATGAGCATTTCCATGTCTCAGGTGGGAAAGGGCTGGTGGCAGGGTTGAGTAGGGCACTTTCATGGTGACTTCAGCTGGTTGTAAGAATCAAATCCGTGCTATTGGTGTCACGTTGTATTTGAAACTAGTCACCTGTACCTTGAACACTGCCTTCAGACTGCAAACTCTTACTGTGTGCTGTGCAGACCAATCCGAACCCTAATTGAATGGGCATGATCATATTTCCAAGCCAACATACCTTTGGGGCAATAAATTCAAACAAAGCAGTGTGGATGTCGATGATCTGAAATCAGAAATTGCTGGAGAAACTCGGCAGGTCTGGTAGCATCTGTGGAGAGAAAACAAAGTAAACTAAAGAAGAGTCACTGGACTCAAAATGTTAACTGTATTTTCACTCCACAGATGCTGCCAGATCTATATGACATTCTGACAACCCTGTAAACATTTCTTTATTTCTTTCTCCACTTCATTGTGCCATTAATGAGACTGTTAGCGTGACTGTTCTGTCACCAATATAGAGCTTACATTCTGAGATTGATTTCTGCAACAGTATTTCAGGAACATTCCTGTAAAGTTACTTCTAGCTTGAAACCCCAGATATCCCTTCATCCCTTGCCTTTTGGAAGTACTTTACAGCCCAGATATAAAATGTCACAAACAGAATGCCAGACTAATACCAGGTAATGGCAACCTCCAAATTAGACAATCTAACCTCCATCCGTTGATATTCCATGCTGTTACCATCACTAATTCCACCACTATTAACAGCCATGGAAGTTACCATTTTCCATATAAATACAGTGGGCATAACAACAGGTCAGAGGCTAGGAATCTTGCAGCGAGTAACTCACCTCCTAACTCCCTAAAGCCTGTACGCCATATACAAGGCGCAAAGCAGGGGTGTGGTGGAATACTCCCCACTGGCCTGGATGCATGCGACTCCAACAAGAAGCTTGATACTATCCAAGACAATGCAATCTGTCTGATTTGGCTCAACATAAACATTCACTACCTCCACCACACAGTAGTAGCAGTGCACATCATTTACAAAATGCACTGCAGAAATTCCCTAAAGATAGCACTTTCCAAATCAATGACCATTTCTATTCAGAATGTCAAGAACAGCAGATACAAAGGAACACCACCATCCACAAACTCCCCTCTAAGCCACCCTGACTTGGAAATAAGTTATTGTTCCTTCAGTGTCATTGGGTTAAGAAACAAATTCAGAAATTGCTGGAAAAACTGAAGACTTCTAGAGAAGGGTCACTGGACCATAAAAATTAACTTTTTTTCTCTCTCTACAGATACTGCCTAACTTGATGAGTTTTTCTAGAAATTTCAGATTTTGTTTCTGATTTCCAGCATTCAATGTTTTTTTTGACATTGGGTTAGGATCCTGGAATTTCTTCCCAAAGGGCCATGTGGATCTACCTACAGCATATGGGCTGCAACACTTCAAGAAGGCAGCTCACCATCATCTTCTCAAGGGCAACTAGGGGCAGGCAATAAATGCTGACCAGCCAACGATGCTCACATCTCATGAGAGAATAAAACCAGTGCAGTAAATAAAAGCAGCAAAGTCGTCTTCTCCCAATTTGAAGTAGCCATAAAGGGTCCTATTTTTCAGTGATGTGCCAGACAAAACGGGCAAAACAAAATGACAACTGTAATTAGAAGACTTTGTCAAAGCAAGCACCAAGTGAACTTATCCATAAACTACACGCTTCATCAAAAAATAATTGGTCATTTGAAGAGTTGTTTCATAATTACACCTTGACCTCTCTATGGATGTAGGAGTTTGGTGTACAGAAGCCCACCCACACACAGCCTGTTCCCCTTCATAAAACCCGAAAACATTGTGTAAGAATTAGAAATTCAAAACTGATGCATTTATAATTAATTCAAGATTCATTAACACATGCAACTTTTGAAAATAAGCTTGTTAACTTATTGAAGTCTTGCAGTGAGAAAGGCATCTGGGGAATCAAAGAAATAATTAACTTATTTATTGTTTACAGCTGGAACTGGAGATTTGGCAGTCCAATTTTTTGTCTGGCGTTAACGATGATTAACAATGTCATGAATACAACATGATATGTTATACAAAGTGTGAATCTGGATGAACACAGCAGGCCAAGTAGCATCTTAGGAGCACAAAACCTGACGCTTTGGGCCCAGACCCTTCATCAGAAAAGGCCTGATGAAGGATTTAGACCTGAAACATCAGCGTTTGTGCTCCTAAGATGCTGCTTGGCCTTCTGTGTCCATTCAGCTCCACACTTTGTTATCTCGGATTCTCCAGCATCTGCAGTTCCCGTTACCTCTGATTCAATTTTAACCTCACTGCAAAGCCTCTTCCAGCGAAGCCTAACCTGAAGAAGTTACCCTCCTCCCTCCGGACAAACCTCAGGAGATCTCTCTCCCAATGCAACTCTCTTGTAATCTCTTCGGCTTTGAAACTGCTCGACCATGTCCTGAAGCAAACCAGGTACCTTTTCTGATGAAGGGTCTAGACCCAAAACATCAGCTTTTGTGCTCCTAAGATGCTGCTTGGCCTGCTGTGTTCATCCAGCTCCGTACTTTGTTATCACGGATTCTCCAGCATCTGCAGTTCCCATTATCTCTGATATGTTATACATATATTTTCCAGGCTGAAGTGGGCCATTGTTTTCCACCTCTCTTATGGAGAATGAACCATCCATATGAAACACTATTTCATGGCTGAATTTCATGCATAGAATAACACAGTTGAGATTCTTTTATTGGAGTTCTCTTTTGCTCACCAATAAAATACCTTAAAGTCCAAGATTTAAAATCTCCTGCTGTCGAAAGATCGCCGTGCAATTACTACACAGGTTTTTGATAGTTCCAATGAAGACACTTCTGCTCAGAATAGTTTCCAGCGTATAATGTGAGGATGTGTTTCCTAGTAGTTCTTCAATACGTATCATCCTCTCAGGCAATTTTGAAAATAATGCATGGAAATTTACAGTAACAGCAACTTTTATTAATATAGCACCTTTAGATTAACAAAATCAGGATGTTTTGTGACAAAATGGCCACCAATCTAGAAGTTCGATAATCATTTTTCACTCCAGTTCTTGATGTCGAAAGAGGCATGTTCATAATGTGGCTCAACAGATTATCAATTCATAAATCTTCCAACATATGTCAGTGATAGATGGTAAGATTAGGACAAATTCCTGGGCAGTCGTGAAAGCCACTGCAGTAATTGTAATGAGGTCAGCCAGCTGGATATCATAGAAATAGTAGGAACTTCAGATGCTGGAGAATCTGAGATAACAATGTGTAGAGCTGGATGAACACAGCAGGCCAAGCAGCACCAAAGGAGCGGGAAGGCTGACATTTCGGAAGAAGGGTCGAGGCCCGAAATGTCAACCTTCCTGCTCTGATGCTGCTTGGCCTGCTGTGCTCATCCAGCTCTACACATTGTTATCTCAGATTCTCCACCATCTGCAGTTCCTGCTGTCTCTTGATATCATAGAATATCAGCTTTCAGACTGGGGCTCTTAATCTGATCCAGTTAGGAAAATTTGGCTGACATAAAAGGATGAATGGCAGGGGTGTTGAGCTCCTGAATGCCTGACTCAGTGATAGGCGATGGCATTATCAACGGGTATGCATTTCTAAATAATGGTTATTGGTGATGGGGTGCCAGCCTCTGAAGACTTATTTCTCCCACAGAAAGCAATGAAAAATCATTGTGTTACCTTGTCAAACATAATCATGGAAGCTTTTGAGCATCATGCCCTTTCAGGATATAGCGCCGAAGAAAAAGACATTGCAAGAAACTTTACAGGAGCATTATAAAACAAGATATGACAACATGATACATAAAGGGATATTAGTCAGATGACACAAACTTGGCCAAGGCGGTAGATTTTAGGTAATGTCTTAAAAATGTACATCAAGGTGAAAAAGAGAGAGGTAGGCTGGGCAGCCCAGAGTTAGGCATAAAGTAACTGAAGGCATGGCCAATGGAGGAGCAAGTAAAATCAGAGATGCTGGGGAAGTCAGAATAAGAGAAGCACAGTTATCTTAGAGGGTCATTGAGCTGAAGGAGAATACAGAGAGATGGAGGAGCGATGCCGTGGAGGCATTTGAAAATCAAGACTATCTTGACTGTGACACACTGTAGACCAAAGAGCAAAGGGGTTATCAGAGAAAGGGGCTTGCTCTGACTGATGACACATGGTAGCTGGGTTTTGGATTATTTCAGGTTTGCAGAAGGTAGGAGGTCAAAGAGATCACGTAGTCAAACATAATGTGTACAATATCTTAAAACAAACATTGATAAATAGAGGTAAAAAAAAGCAATATATTTAATTATCTGGATATGTTTTGATCAACAGTCAGTGAACTTGAAATGATAACTGTGCTTTCTTTTCATAGATGCTGCCAGAGCTGCTGAGTTTCTCTAATAATTACTGATTTTCTCAGATCTCCAGAATCTACAGTTCTTTGAAGTTGATTCCTGAACCATGTGCATCTTGTATAAGCTACTTGAAAGACTCCATCAGTCACTTGGAGAATTTGTGCATTTGTATCTGTAGATCAGAAATCTCAAAGGTTTACTGAAGTAGCTGGTCTTGAGTATGAGAAAAGAGCGTTCATTGAACTGGTCTTCATGTTAAGGAAAGGACAGGTGCCTCCGATTACTAGTTCTGAAGCACTTGCTGTAACCTTTGTTGGAAAATATGCTTTTGTAGGTGTTCAGTGAACCTAAAATTCTGCAAGTAGCAACATACCCTAATCAACACGATAAAACTGTTCCTCAAAATAACTAGATCATGGCTTATCTGTTCCTCATCTCACTTTTCTTATTCCATGGCATTACTTAACAAAAGATCAAAAGATCTTAATTTTGAAGATTTCAGTTCATCAGAATCCACAACCATTTGGAGATGGGAGTCCCACATTTTCATTACATTTGTTGTGGATAATGCATTTCCTGATTTTCATCCTAAATAGCGCAGCTTTAATTTTATGAATCAGTTCTTCCCCACCTGATTTTTTTTTATATATAACTATAAGTCCCTTTATTGTAGTAAATGCCTGAATTGGATCAACTCATCCGTAATCTCTACAAAGTTCACCCTTTATGGAATTGTGAGTAGGCTTACCTTAACCTATATTTTGATGTTAAATCAGTCTCCTGCCCAGTGCTGGTCTCAAAACAAGACAGTGCCTGAAGATAATGCCTGCAATAAAGCATGAAGTATTAGCAACTAAGGTTTCTTCTATTTTGTTCGTTCCTCAGAATTCATTGGGAATTGACTGAAGTACACAACGTCTTTTTTGTTGTATTTTCATATGAAGGTGAATGTGAAGTAATTTAAAGGGGATGACTCATGCAAGATCTGTACAAGGAACTTTTGGTTGCACATCTTAATGTGAATATTATTAAGAACTTTTATATTTTACCATTAAAAATAACTTATAAACTATGGTTACTGCTAATTATTTGTTGCATCAAATGACTTGGGAACTCTCAAAGTCAGTTAGAAATCAAGATCTTTGAGAAGATTTGGAGCTTAGATTATTGACTTGCTCACCGAGCTGGTAAGTTTGTTCACAAATGTTTCATCACCATGCTAGGCAACATCATCAGTGTGCCTCTGGCGAAGCGTCAGTATTCTGTACCGCTTGTTATTTATGTCCCTTGGTTTGTTGGGGTGGTTGGCTACCAAGAGACATGATTGACTATCACTCATTTCAATAATCATGTACAAGGAGGGACACGAGTTTGACTGGGACAACGTAGCCATCCTAGGACAAACTGAGCAGAGACACACATGAGAATTCCTGGAGGTCTGGCACTCAAACTGGAACTCCATTAACAAACATGTTGAGCTGGACCCCATATACCAGCCGCTAAGAAACAAGTCTGGAAGTGATGCTGTCCAGACTTGGCTGGTTCAGTTGGCTACCACGTCACCAGAAACAAATTCATAAACCAGAAACAAAAGTACAAATCCTACCCACCTGAGATTTAATTGGGGATGAAGAGAAGCTTAACCTGATCTCAAAATAATTTCCATTACCTTCTTTCCTAAGCAATAGGAAACACATCAATTAAAATTTCAACTTAGATACAAAGCTAATTATCCTTGATCCTGACTAATTACCACTGGAGAAACAAAGGGGTATTTTTTTCACACAACTGTTTACATCTTATCAGCATAACAACTTTCCAGGATTTTAAAAGAATCCAGGACTACTCACGATGGAATTAGTAATCACTGACCTGGATTCTGAGCATGAACAATCTGTACCTTCCTCAGAACCCTAATAACTGAATTTCTAACCAGGATGCTTGTGTACAGAGAACGCAGAAAGTTGTATACACAGGCCAAACTATCACGAAAACCAACCCATGGACTCCATCTTCACTTCTTGTTGTGCGGAAAGGCTGCCAACATCATCAAAGACACCTCACACCCTGGTAATAATCTCCTGCAACTTCTTCCATCAGGCAGAAGATACAGAAGCTTGAATGCACATATCATCAGAAGAACAGCTTCTTCCCTGCTGCTATTAGACTGCTGAATGGACCTCTCAAATTTCAAATCTAATGTTGGTTGTGCTTTTGTGCACTCCCTGTGCCACCATAACCTTTTATGCCTTGCTCTGCCTAAACACCCTATGATCTTTATGTCCTTGTATATTAAGATTTGCCTGTACTGCTCGCAAAACAAAAATTTTTACTGTAATTAGATACATATGACACCAATAAATCAAATCAAATCACATCAGGCATACTGCCACAAATTCAATCATGGGCTCCTTCACCCTATGTTGAAAAATTCATTTTCAAAATCTAGCAATCTTATAACTGAACAGATATTGACCTAAAAGACAATACTCTTATAAATTGAAGATAACAAAGTGTGAACACAGTAGGCCAAGCAGCACCTTAGGAGCACAAAACCTGACATTTCAGGCCTAGACCCTTCATCAGAGAGGGGGATGGGGAGAGGGTTCTGAAATAAATAGGGAGAAAGTGGGAGGCAGACCAAAGATGGATAGAGGAGAAGATCTCTCTGTCACTCTCTGTCAGAGAGGTACCTCTCTGTCTCCATCTCAGGCAACCAGCTAGAAACTGAAGTCCATTTCAAGCCCACTGACTCCCACAGCTACCTGGCATACACCTCCTCCCACCCACCCTCCTGCAAAAATTCCATCGCTTATTCCCAATTCCATTGCCTCCGCTGCATCTACTCCCAGGATGAGACATTCCACTCCTGCACATCCCAAATGTTCTTCAAGGACCACAACTTCCCCCCCGCAGTGGCTGAGAACGCCCTTGACTGTGTCTCCCGCATTACCCGCAACACATCATGGAACGCTTTACCAGCACCAGTTGTGGAAGTAAGGTCATTGGGGACATTTAAGAGACTGCTGGACATGCATATGGTCACAGAAATTTGAGGGTGCATACATGAGGATCAATGGTCGGCACAACATCATGGGCTGAAGGGCCTGTTCTGTGCTGTACTGTTCTATGTTCTATCCCTCACACCGCGCCCCTGCAATAACCGCCCAAAGAAAATCTCCCTAGCCCTCACATACCACCCACCAACCTCAGGATACAACACATCATCCTCCGACACTTCTGCCATCTACAATCCGACCCCACCACCCAAGACATCTTTCCATCTCCACCCTTGTCTGCCTTCCGAAGAGACCACTCTCTCTGGGACTCCCTTGTTCGCTCCACACTCCCCTCCAACCCCACCACACCTGGCACCTTCCCCTGCAACAGCAGGAAGTGCTACACTTGCCCCCACACCTCCTCCCTCACCCCTATCCCAGGCCCCAAGATGACTTTCCATATCAAGCAGATGTTCACCTGCACATCTGCCAATGTGGTATACTGTACCCACTGTACGCGTTGTGGCTTCCTCTACATTGGGAAAACCAAGCGGAGTCTTGGGGACCACTTTGCAGAATACCTCCGCTCGGTTCGCAATAAACAACTGCGCCTCCCAGTCGCAAACCATTTTAACTCCCACTCCCATTCCTTAGACGGCATGTCCATCCTGGGCCTCCTGCAGGGCCACAATGATGCCACTCAAAGGTTACAGGAACAGCAACTCATATTCCACTTGGGAACACTGCAGCCCAATGGTAGCAATGTGGACTTCACAAGCTTCAAAATGTCCCCCTCCCCCACTGCATCCCAAAACCTTCCTAGCTCATCCCCACCTCCGTAACCTGTTCTTCCTCTCACCTATCCCCTCCTCCCACCTCAAGCCGCACCTCCATTTCCCACCTTCTAACCTCATCCTGCCTCTTGACCTGTCCATCTTCCCCAGACTGACCTATCCCCTCCCTACCTACACTCTCCTCTCCACCTATCTTCTCCTCTATCCATCTTCGGTCCACCTCCCCCTCTCTCCCTATTTATTTCAGAGCCCTCTCCCCATCCCCCTCTCTGATGAAGGGTCTAGGCCTGAAACGTCAGCTTTTGTGCTCCTAAGATGCTTGGCCTGCTGTGTTCATCCAGCTTCACGCTTTGTTATCTTGGATTCTCCAGCCTCTGCAGTTCCCATTAACTCTCATAAATTGCGCAGTTCTAACAACCATTAACTGAGGGTAAACCCTTCCAGATAGTAGCATCTGGGGCATCCTAACACCAGTCCTATTGTTGGTATAATTCTCTGAGTATGGCTACTTCAGGCTGCTGCTTGACTGGTCGTTTCTCCCAATTTTGATAACAGTCCCATAATTTTGATAAGGAGGACTTTTCAGGGTCGACTGGGCTGAGTCAGTTATTGTCAATACCGGTATCTAGGATGATGTCAGCTGGTCTATTGGATCCTGTTCCTTTCCTGAGACGTTTTAGTGGATTGACATAACTAGGTGGCTTCCTAGTCCAATTCAGAGGGCAGTTAAGAGTCATCCACTTTGCTGTGGGTCTGGAGTCACATGTAGAGCAGGTACGGATAGCAGTTTTCTTCCTTCAAGGATATTAGTGAATCAGATGTATTTTTACAACAATTGATAAGAGTTACATGGTTTTCATTAGACTTTTATTCCAAGTTTTATCTGAGTTCAAGTTTTAACATTAGCCATGGCTGGTTCTGCAGAACATTATTTGGTTCTCTGAACTACTTTAATGACAATGCCTTTAAACACTAACCTCCACAAAATGTTTCACTCTTTATTTTGTTCTTTATGAAAGAAATTGGAAAATGAAGGATAACAAGTCTTTCAACTCATTGGTTTGCTAAGTGTGAAAATTATTGAATGCAATTGGCTGCTCACCTTACTTCATAAACACATTGTCATTGAAGTGCTGGAGATCCCTTTGACTTGGCACGAGATTCAAATTAACAATATGAAAGAGGAAAATCTCTAGCCGCCCATGGTTACATTTTTGCAGGTGCCTTACTTTGTGGTCAATGATGTATGTCATTGCTTTGCTGCAAATTGCGGTTAAACGTGATGAGATAGGCTGAACGCTACATGCCATATAACAGTGATTCTCTATTATGTGTACTCCTTAGTACCATCCAGAACGTTTGTATGTTTCAGGGTGATCTGATCTTTTAGTTTCGGTCAAGACAAACTGGCCTTTTAGAATTTGTGAAAAGAGGGATAAAACATTCAATTCAAATTAACTAAGGAGTTTATATTCAAAAATGTAGAAATGGAAAAGCACAGCAGGTCAGACAGTATCTGAGGAGCAGGAAAGCCAACATTTTGCGTCAGAACCCTTCATCAGGACCAATCTTGACTCTGACTTTCCTGTTCCTCGGATGCTGTCTGACCTCCTGTGCTTTTCCAGCTCCACGTTTTTGACTCTAGCTTTCAGCATGTGCAGTCCTTTCTATTTCAAAGGACTTTATAGATTTTGTTCAAAGTCCTATTGCCAGGAATTTAGAAACTCTCAATTGTCTGCATTCTCTATTTGTATTCAGAGGCAAAATCAATCACCTTTGGTTGATGAGAGGCTCTCGTCCATTGTAGCTCCCTCTTGATTTTGAAATTACCTGCAGAAGCTTGGTTTTGACATCCCTACAGATTCTAAATACATGAAATTGATTACTATGTTATCTACATTACTTATAATATTTCTGTTCATTCACAAATGTGCCAAGTTCTGAAATGAATTCTTATTTTCATTTGTAACATATGGAAGGTCACCTACCCATAGAAACAGAGATATTACATGTACAATATGCAGAAATGGTGCCTGATTGGAATGAATAAAGACCTTGAAATTATGATTACTCAGACTACCCTAGCTCATTATGCAGTGTGTTAATTTCTTCTCTTTAAATGTTTGATGAACTATTTCAAATGCTACAGATGGCAAAATGTTCACAGTTATAAAATGGTCTTTAAGAATGATCAGCCAACATTCGTGGGCCGAGATCCACCTGACCAGAGTGCCTAGTGTTGATCCAACCAGAATTCACAGACTTGTGAAAGTTTTCCGAACAATACTAATTTGGGTGAAGAATTACTTGACCGTGCCAACTAGTCAGATAAGGCTGCAGAACCTGATGGTGATGACCTCCTTTGAAGGATTGCATGTGAGGAGACTGCTGTAAGGAAAGTTATGTATTGTGCCCCATCTGCCAGGCTTGGCAGAGATCCAAAAAAAGCACACAAATCTTCCCTGGCCCCATTATCACCCCACGCTAAATTTTATTTCCATCAGTCGCTGTAATTCCTTTGACTGGTTGAATCAGTCTGCAGCCGCATTTTCAATTTTGGAGCAAAGAGAGATTTCATCCTGATACCTGAGGAAACTAACAATGAAAGCCAGAAAAAAAGAAAGAATTGCAGATACTGTAAATCAGGAACAAAAACAAAGTTGCTGGAAAAGCTCAGCAGGTCTGGCAGATTCTGCCAAGGACAAAACAGAGTTAAAGTTTTGGGTCCGGTGACTGAGGAAACGTTAACTCTGTCTTTTTTTCCTTCAATGAAGGCCAGAATTTACACAGCTAGGTCTAGAGCTAACTCCTATCTCTTCCACTGTATATTCCTGTTAGATAAATAGTCATTGCTATAAAATAATCTCTGTTAATCCTACAGGGAATTAAAGAGTATCTTCTTTGCCCAGCAAATGGTTAGACTGTGGAATTTACTACTACAGGCAATAGTTGAGAGAAATAGCAGCAATGCAATTTTTCACTTACTTATATCAACATGGGCATTACTAACAGAAATAAAATTTGATAACCATCCCAAACTGCTCTGAAGAAGGTGGTGGTGGTAGCCTTCCTTCTTGGACTGTCACAGTCCATCTGTCATGTAAGTAGCCCCACAGTGATATTAAGGAGGGAGCTACAGGGCTTAGACACAGCGACAGTGTAGGAATATGAATGTATTTTCAATGCACGATGGAATATAACTTTAGTTGGGGTTTTCCCAAGTATCTGTTCCCTTATTCTTCTTGCAGGTGGAGGATGGTATTGTGGCTCACTGGTTAGCACTCCCACTTTCCTGTGCCAGTACCTGGGTTTGATTCCAGCCTCGGATAACTGTCGGTGTGGAGTTTGCATGTTCTTCTCGTGTCTGTGTGGGTTTCTGCCGGGTGCTCCGGTTTCCTACCACAGCCAGGTTAGAAAGATTGGCCATGTGAAATTGTCCATAGTTTCTAAGAATGTGTCGGCATGGTGAATTAGCCATGGGAAATGTAGGGCTACGGGGTTAGACTAGGGGTCTGGGTGGAATGGTCTCTGAAGGGTCGGTGCAGCATCAATGAGCCAAAGGGTTCTTCCCGCACTGTCTATGATTTTGTGATTACAAATTTGGAAGATTCTGTCAAAAGTGATTGAGTGAGTTGCTAAAGTGCATCTTATATATCACATACCTTGCTGCCACTGTGCCTCAGTGGTGGAGGTAATGTATTTTTCAGGTAGTGATTGGCATATCAATTGACTAGATGGATTTGTGCTGGACGATTTAGAGTATGTTGACCGTTGTTGGATTTGTGTCCATCCAGCCAAATGGAGAATGTTCCTGACTAGTGTCTTGCAGGTGGCAATCAGGCTTTCAGAAGTTAGGAGTGAGTTTCTGACCTAGCCTTGTAGCCCTAATATTTATAAGGTTGGCCTGTTAAGATCCTCATCAACAATAACTCCTCGTGTTGACAGTGGGCATCCAACAATGATTACGGTGTTCAACATCAAAGAGAGATGGATTAGATTCTCTGAAATTTGAGGTGGTCTTTGCCTAGTGTCTAGATGGTGCAAATCTAATGAGATGTTTATAAAGCCAAGATTGAATGTTGCCCAGGTCTTGCTGTATGCCTTGCATAGAGTTCTTCACTATCTGAGGAGATGTGAATGATAATCATATAATCATTGGACAGCCCCACTTGGACATGATGACAGAAAGCAGTTCTCTGATGGTCCAGCTGAAGATTCAGGCCAGTTAAACCTCCTTGGTATGTAATTACCTGATGTGTCAAATGTCTCCTGCAAGATATAATAGCATGAGCACAGCCTTTCAAGGATTCAAGCGTAAAATCACAGAGAGAAATTGACAATTAGTTGTACTTCATGGAATTTAGAATATAAAAGGTTATTTGATTGAATTTGAATATATTAATGGGAACATAAAGAGTAGATAGTGAAACTGTCAGCATTGGCTATCATTGCTTCTCTAGAGTCCACACATGCTCAGGTAAACGTAGAAGTATATGAGTTGTTTTCAGTGACTCTATGCTTCTCTAAAGGTTGCACTATTGGAGTTACTCACTTTGTCAGCAATTAAAAATCATTAAACAGATGAGAACTTCTCCTTTTACGCAATTTTTCTGGTTGTAAAACCACTTGGAAAATTACATTCTGTTGTTGGAGGTACCACTGGGTTTTAACAACATACTAAATTCTTAATTATTTCAACAAAATCTCTTTGGCCCTGAAATTCAGTTTTATATTTAGGATGATCAGATCAACCATGATCTCAATAACGTGGGTCAATGGGTCATATAGCCTACTTGTGCCGTAATGATCTAAGGTCTTGAGGTCACATGGAATGTGAAATTTTGCCATCATGGTAAAGAAAGGCAAACTTAAAACAAAACGACAGTCTTACAATGTTTAAGATATTTTATCTTCTACCTTCATGCCATATGTATGTCTCAATTTTTATTTTGTTTCTGCAAAATTATATTATAAACAGAAAAGTAATCAATGCTTTCAAAGTGCTGGTATGTGGTCTGTGAAAATCCTTCAACGCAATTGGCTATTCACTCTGCTTTATGACCTCACTATGGTTGAAGGCCAAGAGATCTATTTCACTTGGTGCTAGATTCAAATTAACATCAAAATTCCCATCCTGTCACGGATTTTGACTTTGACAGTGCCTTTCCTTGAAGCTAGTGTTGTGCACCATTGCTTTATTGCTAACTACAAATGCCCAGATGTACGCTTTTCAACATTTTACATCCTGAAGTGGACTCGAGCCTATATACAATAGAATGTTGAATATCTGAATTTCAATTGTTTGCACTCCTGAATGTTTTAAGGACATCGGATTATTTATTTACGCGCAATGTAAACTGAAAGAACTGCAGAGACTGTAAATCAGGAACAAAAACAACGTTGCTGGAAAAGCTCAGCAGGACTGGCAGCATCTGTGAAGAAAAACTCAGAGTTAACATTTCTGCTCCAGTGACCCTTTCTCAGAACATCACATAAATAAATGGGCTGCTGTAATTTATTAAAGAAATGAAAAACAAATAATTCTGAAAGATGTTCAAAGCAGCTGTTGCAGAGAATTTAGAAAGTATGAATTGATTGACACATTTGTTATATAATTTAAAAGATTCATGTACATGCACAAATATGCCACCTTTGAAACACATTCTGATTTTCACTCATAAAGGAAAATCACCTGCCGGCGTGATATTTCATCAGTATTTTGTATTAAGAGAGTAAACTCTATGGAAAAGTAAAGCTTATGCTAATGGGTAAAGTCCTTGATATTTGCAATTACTCAGAACACTCTATGCCATTATACAATGTGTTAATTTCGTCTTTTAAAAGTTTAGTGAACTACTTCAAGTATTACAGATGGTAAGTGGTGTTCACAGCTTCTAAAAACAGCCTTAGAGAATCATTGATTAATATCCTTATACAAAAACCAAGATCCACCTGATGAGCATTAATTCAACAGGATTTTGGAGACTTGCAAGCTTTTATATAATTATAATAATCTGGGTGAAGAATGGTGTTTAACAGCTGTCTTAGTTAAAGTGTCAATTTGTGAGGCAACGTCACAAAATACCACAAAAATTTCTTCATCTGAGGCTATGCATGTGAGTGATCTCTTGCCAAGAAAGATATGGATCATGGCTCAGCTGCCAAATTTGGAGGGGATCAATAAAGAGCACAATTTTTAATTCCACTTCCCCACTCCACATCCACCTACTCCCCAAAAACAATCCAACTTAGATTTTACTAATTGACGTCTTTCCTTCAACTAAATGGATCGGTGAATTCCAAATTTTGGAACAAATGGAAATTTCACTCTGTAATGCTGCAAAAATTTCCAAGGAAGCCCAGAATTTGCATACTCGTGTTCAGGACAACTTCTGTCTCTTCCATTATTTTCCTTTATTTGACAAATGCTTGCAGATTTTTGTGTAAATGCCATGAACTTTCAGAGTATAGGTTGCTCAGTTTCTTTCTAAATGTTAAGGATTGTAATGGAATTTAAGGTGAAGTTTGTACGTTCTCAAAGGTGCCTGATGAAACTAACTGCTGGAAATAATATGAGGAGCGGGCAGTTAATTAGATCGTATTTAGTGCCTCAGTTTTCTCTTCTGGATCCATGTGTAGGTAAACTGGACTTCAAATACAAGTGAAAAATGAATAGATGAGGACGGTATAAGTAAGGCTAATATCATTATCTGAACGAATCCATATCCATGTACAGTAAGACCTAGGCGATATTTAGGCCTGTGTTGTTTTGTGGCAATTAACATTTGCACAATGCAAACTCCAAGCAATGATCATCTCCAAAAAAAGAGAACGTAATCATTGAGATTCAAGAGCATAATCATATCTGAATGTCGCCATTATCAACAGTTAGTTACTATTGACCAGAGACTGACCTGGGTCTTCCATTTGAATACTCTGTCTACCAGAATGAATCAGAGATGAGGAACTTTGCAGAGAGTAAGTCTTCTCTTATTTCCCTAATACCTATCCACAATTTACAAGGCACAAGTCAGGAGTATAATGGAATATTCTCCTCCAGCCTGAATGGGTGCAGCTTTATTAACACTCAGGGAGCTGAACACCATTCAAGAGAAAGCTATCCTGCTTGGTTGGCACCCTAGCACCTAGCACTTTCAACATTTACTCACTTCACCATCAACAACACAGTTTTGGCAGCAAAGTGTACCATCTACAAGATGTGCTGAAGCAACTCAGCAAGACTCCTCTGAAAGCAGCTTCTAAATTTGGCACAGCACGGTGGCTCAGTGGTTAGCACTGAAGCCTCACAGCACCAGGGACCCGGGTTCGATTCCAGTCTCAGGCGGCCGACTGTGTGGAGTTTGCACATTCTCCCCATGTCTGCGTGGGTTTCCTCCAGGTGCTCCAGTTTCCTCCCACAGTCCAAAGATGTGCATGCTAGGTGGATTGGCCATGCTAAATTGCCCATAGTGTTCAGGGGTGAGTGGGTTATTGGGGGATGGGTCTGGATGGGATGCTTCGAGTGGTGATGCTGATTTTTTAGGCCAAAGGGTCAGTTTCCAAACTTTAGGGAATCTAATCTAAAATTCACATCCTCTACCATCTCAAGTACAAGGTTTGCAGATACCTGTGAATCTCAGGGATCTCACAAATATTACTGTGGGTGTTCTTATACACCAAGCACTTCAATGGTTCAAGAAGCCAGTTCACCACCACCTCTTTCTTGGCAATTAAGAATGGGCAATATTTGCTGGCCTAGAATGCCCAAATCCCACTAACAAATATTTTTTTTAAAAAGTGGAATGGCCAAAAATGTCAGGAAAGATATAACAATGCATTAACTTCTGATAATTCTGACTTTGATTTTTTTTTAAAAATTTAACTACAGATCATTCTGGGACGATTGATGTGGGTCAACCATTAAAAAATTCAGTCAGAGGTGACTCAGCAGTCATTGGAGGTGAGTGTGTGAAGTGGTGACCAGGCCAAAATATTTACATCCTATAAAGTTAATATTTTTGATGTAAAATCCCTCCATTATCTTGTCCCTCTCTATGTCTGTAACGTCCCCCAGTGCTTAAATCTTTGTGCTGCTCCAATTCAAGCCTGTTGCTTATTTTTGATTTAATCGCTCCACCGTTACAAAAATGAAACTTAGCTTTTTGATTAAGCTTTTGGTTACCTTTCCTGATATCTGATTCTGTGGTTCTTATGTAAAATTTTGTTTGATAACCACTGTTTCGAATTGCCTTAGCATGTTTCACTGTATTGACAATGTTACACCTTTTCTTTTTGAAATTGGAATATTTTAAAATCAGACCTGCATTTGCACATTTACATAATTTTTTAAAGATGGCCGGAATAACCTAATCAGAATTTTCTTTATTTTTAAATTTAATTTTTAATTTTTAACATTCTCTCCATGTCTGCGTGGGTTTCCTTCGTGTGCTCCGGTTTCCTCCCACAGTCCAAAGATGTGCAGGCTGGGTGGATTGGCCATGCAAAAAATTGCCCATAGTGTTCAGGGGTGTGTAGGTTACAGGGGGATGGGTCTGGGTGGGAATCTTCAAGGGGCGGTGTGCACTTGTAGGGCCAAAGGCCCTGTTTCCACACTGTAGGGAATCTAATCTAAAGAATTGCAAAACATTGAGAAGTTTTTTTTAAATAATAAGTAATGTTGCTCTCAAAACATAGGATGTCACTCTTTTCTTGGATCACTTTAACTCTTTAACCCACAATGATAATTCCACCTTAATTTTCAATCAATATTTGAGCTGTTGGTCATTAAGAAGCATAGTTATTGCAGGGAATATAACAATTTAATCTTGTACAATAAAAAGAAAATGACAACTAAATTGAAACAAAATATTTAAGATTTATGTTTAACGTTTCAAAGAAAACTTATTGAATCTTGGTAAATTGTTTTGACATTTAAGAAATTAATGATGCAATCAACTTGGAGTTCATAGAAACCCTACATTGGGGAAGCAGGCCATTCAACCCATTGAGTCAACAGTAACCCTCTGAGAGCATCCTACACGGACCCACCACCTACCTCACCCCATAGCCCTGCATTTAGCATGGCTATTCCAACTAACCTGCACATCTTTGCACTGTGGGAGGAAACTAGAGTACCTTGGAGTAACCCACAAAGATATGGGGAGAATGTGCAAACTCCACACAAACCGTCACCCGAGGCTGGAATCAAACCTGGGTCCCTGGTGCTTTGAGGCAGCAGTGCAAACCACTGAGCCAGGGTACTAATCAATTTGGTGTTCATTCACTTTATTTTACTCTTTTCATGTAGAGGAGTAGAAATCTGAGGTCTGCAATATATGCTCTCTCAGGCTGAATGTCATTCCTCCCTTCCATATTGTTCATGAAGAATTAGTATTAACATGGCATTACAAATTCAAGGAAAACTACAATTCAATTAAAACTATGTATCCTACCTAGCTGACACCTCTTTTTCCACACCAAAAGTGAGAAAGATGTTGCCTTTTGCAAACATTTGCTTGACAATATGATTGTAGATCATATGTATTGCATTGAAGACTGCTGCATAACAGACTAGTGAAGAACATTATACGTCATGAAATAAAAGTGTCCATAGCAACGTGAATACAGAACAGCTAAGTGTTAGAAATCAGAGCGTAATGGTCAATGGATATTCTTCAGGTCGGGGAACTTTGTATTGGAATAGCTCAGGGGTCGGAATTGAGAACCTTACTTTTCTGGTATATATTAATGATCTAGATCTTGGTATACATGGAACAATTTCAAAGTTTACAGAAGCACACAGTACTGATTTGGATGATATGCCATGATCATATTGATAGAGTAAGCTTGAAGGGCCCAATGGCCAACTCCTGCTCCTGTTTCAATGTCAAATAGCTTGGAAGAATTGTATACTGTAAGGAGGAACTCTAGAAGGGCATTGACAAGTTGGTGGAGTGCACAGAATGATAGCAGATGAGTTTCAATGCAAGAAGTATGAGGTGATTTTCTTTGGACAAAGAATATATCGAAAGCCAAGATAAAATAAGGGAAACAATTTGAAGGTGGGGCGGGAGCGTCATGTGTGTATATGTGCACAGATAGCAGAACACATAGAGTTGCAGTAAATAAAGTTGAGAGTACCCTCGGTTTTATTAATTGCGGCAGAGAGTACAAGACCAAGGAGATGACATTGAAATTGTAAAAGACAATTTTGCTAAACCTCAGGAGGAGTATTTTATACAATTCTGCACGTCACATGATAGAAAGGATGTGAATACACTGGAGAGAGATCAAAAAAAGGTTTACAGGAATCGTTCCAGAAATGAGAAACTTCATTTAGCAAGATAGATCGAAGAAATTGGGACTATTTTCCTTGAGAGGGGATCTAATAGAGATTTTCAATATCTTAAGCAGGCTGAATAGAGTAGAGAGGGAGCAAATGTTCCTGCTCATGAAGGGGACAAGAACAAGAGGGCATTTACTTAAAATGATCTGCAAAAGAAGCAAGGGTAAAGTAAGGAAAAATTTATTTTCACTCAGTGGGTCATTGGGGTGTGGAATGCATTGCCTGGAAATAAGGTGTAGGCAGATTCAACAGTGGCATTCAGGAGGCCACTGGATAATTATTATCGGCATGACTTGATCATTTTCTCTTTTCAATTTGATAATTTGTCTCTTGCTCCTAATTGCTCTTCTGTTTCTGCCAACCCTCTTACTCCCAAATGTTGCTTTTCCTTGTTGCTAATTGCTATCCTTCGGGACCCACTGCCCGTGAAGTTGAGGGACCAGAACTCCCTGCTCTTTCTATCATCAGTAAATCATCAGTTTCTGCTAACTGATTGATGTGTGTGTCTGGATGGATTTTCCTTCTGGTCCTACAACAACAGTACACACATAAACAGCACATCAACTGGTAGATGGCATTGCAATAAGCTTTATGTAAGCACCTCCCCATTCACTGCTATCCCAGGCTCCAAAGAAGCCTTCCACATTAAACAGATGTTCACCTACATATCTGCTAATGTGTTCTATTGTATCTGCTGTTCCCGATGTGGCTTCCTCTACATCGGAGAGGCCAAGCGGAGGTTCAGAGACCGCTTTGTGGAGAACCTATGTTTGGTTTGCAACAAACAAAAACACCTTCCAGTCATGAACCGCTTGAACTCCCACTCCCTCTCCCTGGATGACATATCCATCCTGGGCATCCTCCAGTGTCATAACGACACCACCTGGAAACTTGAGGAACAGCACCTCATATTCCACCTTGGAAGCCTCCAACCCAATGGTATTAATGTGGAATTTACTGGCTTCAAAATCTCCCCACTCCCGACCTTATTCCAAGACCAGCGCCCGCCCCTCCCAACTCCACCTCATTGACCTGTCCATCTTTTCTCTCACCTATCTGCTCTTCCTACCTCACTGACCAATCCCCACCACTACCTACCTGCTATCACTGCCCCTCCTCACATTTATTTCAAAGCCCCCTTCCCCTCCCCCATTTCTGAAGAAGGGTCCTGACCCAAAACATCAGCTTTCCGGCTCCTCTGTTGCAGCCTGACCTGCTGTATTCCTCCAGCTCCACACTGTGTTATCTCAGACTCCAGCATCAGCAGTCGTTATTATCTCTACAGGATTATTCATACATTTTATCTCAGAAACATCACTGAGCATTTCTGTATGAAGTTATGTCATTGTTACATCAGATCACGGGGAGCTGGAAGCTGAGTTTGGAAGATTCCTGAAGATGTCCTCTCTTACCATCCCTTCTACGTAGTTCTCCTTAGTAGACCACATTACTGTTCAACTACAAGTGTGCAGACCTAATCTTGTGACAGATTGTAAGTTGGTAGGTTTCTAGAGCTGGGGATTAACAACTATTGGCCAGTTAAGGAGAAGTTATTGGTGACTGACAGATCATATACTTCATCAGACTGACAATTGCGGGGGAGGGGGCGGCGGTGCATGGTGGCCTCGTGATTAGCATTGATACCTCACCGTTCCAGGAACCTAAGTTCAATTCCAGGCTTGAATGACTGTCTGTGTGGAGTTTGTGTGTGTCTGCATGGGTTTCTGTCAGGTGCTCCAATCTCCCCCCACAATCCAAAAATGTGCAGGTTAGGTGGATTGACCAAGCTAAATTGTTTCATAGTATCCCGGGATGTGCAGGCTAGGTGGATTGTTTTGGTAAATACAGGGATACAGTTGGCAGCTGGGTAGAGTGGGATGCTGTTTAAAGGGTCAGTGTGGTCTCAATGACTCAAATGGCCTCTTTCTGTACTGTGGAGTGTCTATGATTCTACAAATTGCCTAACTAGCTGGTTGTAATTTGGAAAGATGGCCAGTTTGTCTGACATGCTCAATGGATGAATACAATGAGTTGTCAGAGGAGGGTTCAGTTCACTTGATGACCTTCACCCTGGAGTGTTGAAGTAGTTTGCTACCAGAATGCACTGTTCAGAATTGTATTAATCCTATACCACAGTTGAAGATTGGAAGGCTGCAAATGTGACTCCACTGATTAAGAAAGGAAGGAGAGAGAAAATGGTGACTACAGACATGATAGCCTGACATAACAAGCTGGAAGCCATATAAAGTACGTGCTAACTGGATACTTGGAAACATAATTGTTTGATTGGGCAGAGTCAACATGGATAGAAAAAGGGTAAATCATGTTTGACAATTCTGATAGAGCTTTTTGGGTGTGTTACTAGCTGATTTAATAGCAGGGAACTCAGTGACATAATACTTTCAGGTTTTCAGAAAGTTTCTTCTAAAATCCAGAACAGATAAGTAAACAGGTTAGTAAAGCACATAGAATTGGAGGTAACATTGATTTGAAGGTTACTTGACTGACAGAAAGGGAAGACTCAGAATAACTAGACCATTCTCAGGCTGGCAGGCTGTGACTAATGGGATAGCAAATCAATCAGTGTTTGGGCATCAACTGTTCCCCATCTATGTACAATTATTTGGCTGCGGGCCCATTTTTCATATTCGCAATAAAGCAAAGAACTTTGGATGCTGTAGATTTGAAAGAAAAGCAGAAATTTCTGGAGAAACTCAGCGGGTCTAGCAGGTTTGCAGATGGTACAAACATTGATAGGAATGAGGAGGATGCAAAAAGACTCTGGGGGATTACTTGTCCCATTGCCTGAGTTTTCAATGTAACATGATACTGCTACTGTTGGATCTGCTCCTCACTCCTCTGTGCAAACTCATTTCTTTTTTCTCACGCACAGGTGTTATTGCGATTGTGATCTTTGTCATCCTCTGTATCGTTGCTGTAATAGGACACCTGTTGTACAGGCACAAAGGCACATATCGTACCAATGAAACAAAGGGGGTGGAATATGCTGAGAATGCCGACACCACGCTGAAGAACAATTACCAGGACTCAATTAGTGAAGGCAAGAAGGAGTATTTTATCTGACAGTGGTACAGACCCTTCTCATTACCACCGTTACAGCAGAAGATTAATAACACTAACAGCTGGGGCTCACTGACTGGACAATGAATTAGCAATGGACTCTGCAGCCATAAAGGCCAAATGTTAGCACAAAGTACTGTACATGACATAGAACTGATCAGATGGGGCAGAATTTGTTGTTTTCTGTTAACTGTCGGTGAGTTTAGTGGAATAGTTATGCAAATTCTATAGAATTTGGAAAGTGTTTAAAAACAGCTATTAAGAGGTGAAATCCTTTACTTTAAGTGGCCCAAAGTAGACATCTTATTTATTTCAATAGCATTACTTTAAAAGCTGGCTTGGGAAAAACGGTGTAAATGTCCACCTTGGCAGTTAAGTGATATATGAAATAATTCAAACTAAATCAGATTCATTCAAGATTCTGGCCAGTGAAACTTCAATATTGACTAAATAAATGCATTTTATTTGATAGAAGTCTTTTTTTTATTCAGTGATCCACTCCATTCATTCCATCAATGAAGAGTCAATTGATTCCTTCCTCCTGTGTCTACATTGGTATTGTAACATTTTTGCACAGACTGGTAATTTTACAGGGATGCAACAGAGAAAATTGGACTACAGTTAGCACAAGAGACAGGAAGTGAGACAGATTCTATTTTCCAACAAATTTGACTTTGGAACAGTCAAAACAAAAGAAGTTTAGGTCACCAAGTTTATTAAGTGCACCTGGTGCATTGCAACCCAAATAGCTGTGGACAAACATGGATCTGTTCGATATATGTTCCATTCACACCTCAACTTGCCAGCTCCTAGACCACAGAGAATTGACCACCATCCAGTCTGAATAAAACAATACTGCTTTTTGACTGTCTCAACACAGTTTGCACAGCACAAAGCTGCCCTGTGCCTCTTGGTAGTAGACTGGCAATCTTATCAGAGACGCTACATTGTAGACAGTATAAGGATTTCTTTTTGATAATCTCACCTTTGCAGGATGGAATTGCTTCACACAGTACAATTGCCAGAGTGAAAGCAACCTGATCCTAGACTGAATGATCCTATCCCTGAACTGAGCCAGCTTGATGCTAATAGTAGGTCTCTGTAATAGAAAGTACTCCCTTCCCGAGATACTAACATCCTGCAAATAAACATGACATTAGTATAAAAAATGTTTGGTTATGATATGGTCAAGAGATGGTGAGCACAGTAGTGCACTCTGAGTAGATAGTTTTCTATTTGAACTCTTTCATTCAAACATATAATTTGCCCTTTATTATTCAGTGTGTCTTTGGTACATACTATTAACAACATTCAAAACCAACAACAGACTAATTTATAACAAGTGAAACCTTTCTTCTGTTTCTACAATGTGACTGAATTGCTATGATGCTGAATTTAAAATGATTGCTGCAGCCTTACATATATTTATAAAAGTGCTTTGTAAAGGTGTTCTGTATTACGACTTCTTGAAGTATCTCCTTGTGTGATAATTTTACAACTGTTTTGTAAAAAATAAGGAACAAACAATGTCATGTTAACGCTCATCCTGGATTCAAAGCGATCAAGTGTAAATTCAGACAGTTGTCCTCATTCTTGTATTTTACACCTACAAGTTATCACTTTCATTTAAGATTAAAGTAATTAGATGAAAACAAAAGAATATGACATCTATAACCTTTTTAGTAAAGAAATTTTGTTTCATCCATTACTGGGCTTAGCACATGGGGTCAGTCCATGCATGCAATAAATCACCAGAACTCATTCAACTGAGATGTTCTATTTGAAATTAAACCAACCTTTGCAGAAAAGTGTACACTTGTGACAGTCTTACGTGCTACAGTGACTTTCTCACTCCATTCCCACTTCCTTGATGCAAGCTGTATTTTAATTCACAATAAGCAAACTCCAAAATTGTGATTTTCTGAAGAAGGGTCTAGGCTTGAAACGTCAGCCTTCCTGCTCCTCTGATGCTGCTTGGCCTGCTGTGTTCATCCAGCTCAACACCTTGTTATCCAAAATTGACAGCCTATTTTATTTGACCAAATGTTATGGGGTAGCACGGTAGCTCAGTGATTAGCATTGCTTCCTCATAGCACTAAGGACCTGAGTTTGATTCCAGTCTTCGGTGACTATGTGGAGTTTGCATATTCTCCCTGTGTCTGTGGGGTTTCTGCTCAGTGCCCTGATTTCCTCCTGCAATCTAAAGATGTGTGGGTTAGGCAGATAGGCCATGGTAAATTGTCTGTAGTGTGCAGTCTAGCTGGATTGGCCATGGTAAATTTGGTATTATGGAGATGGGGTGGTGGGTCTGAGTGGGATATTCTTTGGAAAGTTGTCGCAAACATGCTGGGTTTCTTTCTACACAGTATTATTGGCAGTTTGAACATAGTTGAGTCAGGGAATATCTTGTAAATATCCAAATATTTACATACCTTTAATGTTGGGAATAGAGAAGACAGCAAATAGGTGAGAATAAAAATATGGCACAGCATCCACTTAGCCATTACCATAAAAGCAGGAAAACAACCCTTACTCAATGAATGCTACTGAAGGTCACAGCAAGTTTTGAGAAGATTTGTAGCTCAGGTTGAGGTTCTGGATGTGAGTTTGCTCGCTGAGCTGGAAGGTTAGTTTTCAGACGTTTCGTCACCTTTTTTTTTTATTTGAAAAAATATACTTTATTCATAAGATGCACAAAAAATAAAACATATTTATACACCTACCCAGTCATGCAAGCCGCTCCGGGTTACCCAGGGGGTACGTACACCAACTAAAGGAAAAAAACAAAACAGAGAAGAAAAAAAAAACAAAGCAAAGAAAATACCCCGGCAGTTGTCTCCCCGCACAGTCCCTGTTGGCCCCCTGACCAGTTGGGGAACGCGCCAGCTGGGCCCAGTTACCAGATAGGGCCCTTTTTTTTTCTACACTGGACGAGCGGTTTCATACAGTGGTCTTTCCCCACCGCACCTTGGCGGCGGCTGCCCCAAGCTTTAGCACGTCCCTCAGCACATAGTCCTGGACCTTGGAGTGCGCCAGTCTGCAACACTCGGTCGGGGTCAGTTCTTTCAGCTGGCAGACCAGCAAGTTGCGGGCAGACTAAAGAGCGTCTTTCACCGCATTGGTGGTCCTCCAGGCGCAGTTGATGTTGGTCTCGGTGTGCGTCTTGGGAAACAGCCCATAGAACACAGAGTCCCGCGTCACGGAGCTGCTCGGGACAAACCTTGACAAATACCACTGCATCCCCCTCCAGACCTCCTGCGCATAGGCACACTCCAGAAGGAGGTGATCGACAGTCACGTCCCTCCCGCAGCCACCTCGAGGGCAGCGTACGGTGGCGCAGAGATTCCGGGCATGCATAAGGGATCTCACTGGCAGAGACCCTCTCACCGCCAGCCAAGCAATGTCCTTGTGCTTGTTTGAAAGTTCTGGCGATGAGGCATTCTGCCAAACGACTTTGGCAGTCTGCATGGGGAACCACACGACGGGATCCACCCTCTCCTTTTCCCGAAGGGTCCCGAGGATACTACGTGCTGACCACTGCCTGACGGCCTTGTGGTCAAAGGTGTTTACCTTCAAAAATTTCTCCACGAAGGACAGGTGGTACGGGACGGTCCATCTACTCGGAGTGTTCCGCGGCAACGAGGCCAGGCCCATCCTTCGCAACACCGGGGACAGGTAGAACCTCAGTAAGTAGTGACACTTGGTGTTTGCGTACTGAGGGTCTACGCACAGCTTGATGCAGCCACACACAAAGGTAGCCATCAGGGCGAGGGTGGCGTTCGGTACGTCCTTTCCCCCATTTTCCAGGTCTTTGTACATGGTGTCCCTGCCGAGCCGGTCCATCCTCGACCCCCAAATGAAGTGGAAAATGGCCCGGGTGACCACAGTAGCGCAGGTCCAGGGAATAGGCCAGGCTTGCGCCACATACAACAGTACCAAAAGCCCCTCGCACCTGACAACCAGGTTCTTAGCTGCGATGGAGAGGGACCGGAGTGTCCACCTGCCCAGCTTCTGCTTCACTTTGGTGATACACTCCTCCAAAGTCTTAGTGCACACCCCAGCTCCACCGAACCAAACATCCAGCACTTTCAGGTAGTCTGTCCTGATGGTGAAGGGGATGAAGGAGCGGTCGTCCCAGTTCCCGAAGAACATGACCTCGCTCTTACCCCTATTGACTTTGGCACCCGAAGCCAGTTCAAACTGGCCGCAGATGTCCAACAGCCTACTCACCGACCAAGGGTCGGTGCAGAAGACGGTGACGTCGTCCACGTACAGGGAGGTCTTGACCTGAAGGCCTCCGCTGCCTGGGATAATCACGCCCTTCAGGCTCACGTCCTTCCTGATGGATGCGGCGAAGGGCTTCACACAGCACACAAACAAGGCAGGAGAGAACGGGCAGCCCTGCCTGATTCCAGATCTGACGGGAAAACTGTCCGATTCCCACCCGTTGATTGAGACTGCACTAACGATGTTGGTGTAGAGCAGCCAGATTCATTGCAGATGCCCTCCCCGAACCCCAATTTGGAGAGGACATCCCTCATGTAGGCATGAGAGGCCCTGTCGAAGGCCTTCTCCTGGTCCAGGCTGACGAGGCAGGTGTCCGCTCGCCTGTCCTGCACGTAGGCGATCGTATGAGTGCGAGGCTCTCAGCGATCTTCCTGCCCAGCACAGCACAGGTGTGGTCAGGGTGAATCACCGACTCCAGGACAGACCTGACCCGGTTGGCTATGACCTTGGCCAGGATTTTGTAGTCCACGTTCAATAGTGAAATGGGACGCCAATTCTTAATTTCTTCCCTCCCCCCCTTCCTCTTGTAAATGAGGGTGATGATGCCCTTCCTCATGGACTTGCACATTTCCCCTGCCCGAAGCGCACTATCGTACACCTCCAGCAGGTCCTGGCCAACCAGGTCCCACAGAGCGGAATACAGCTCGACCAGTGAGCCGTCGCTCCCGGGAGTCTTATTCCTCTCCAAGGACTTGAGGGCTCTGGTCAGCTCGTCCAGGGATATCGGCCGGTCCTTCTGAAAGAAGAAACGCGAGCACATCTCGTCCTGCTCCACGTAGCGGACCCTGGACCGGAAGATTATCCTGGAGGCCTCCGCGGCGAAAAGCGAGGCTTGCTGGCCCCTCATCTCGAGGAGGTCCTCCATGACATCAACCCCCATCAACTGCAGAAGGAGCAGGTTCTGCACCCTTTTCTGGAGTCGTGACAGCATTCCCCGCCTCTCTCTCGCCTTCCAAACACCCTTGAGGACAAAGAACCTCTTGATGTTCTCCTTCACCGTCTCCCACCAGTCGCCCAGAGACGCAAAGTGGGGTTTCACAGTTCTCCAATCAGCGTACTCCCTCTTAAGCTCCTCGACGTTTTCTGGGCTCAACAGAGTTGTGTTGAGCTTCCACGTCCCCTTGCCAGCCTGCTGGTCGTCCTGTAAGTGACAGTCGGCCAGCAGGAGGCAGTGGTCAGAGAAGAACACCAGCTCGACGCCAGTGGACCTGACCAAGAATGCCCGTGACACAAACAGGAAGTCTATCCTTGAGCGGATAGACCTGTCTGGCCGCGACCAGGTGTACCTCCGCTGCGCTCCATCTGCAGGGGTGCTGAAGACGTCAAACAGCTCGGCATCCTTCACCGTGCCCATCAGGAATCTGGGCATGACGTCCAGTTGAATCCCCCCACCCGCTGTCCCCACGACGGATCTTCCATCTGCATCGATGATGCAGTAGAAGTCTCCGCCTAGGATGACCAGCCTGGATGTAGCCAGCAGGGGTGGAAGCCGCTGCAGGACGGCCAACTGCTCATTCCGTACCGCTGGGGCGTACACGTTGATCAGCCTCAGGGGAGCATTCCTATAGGTGATGTCAGCCACTAGGAGGCACCCCCCCACCACAACCTCCTGAACTTGAGAGATGGTGACATTGCGCCTCCACAGCAGAATAGCCAGGCCCGAGGACCGACAGTCGTTACCCCCCGACCAGATCGAAGGCCCACAGGTCCAGGTGCCCAACCATTTCACGTACCTGCCGAGGTGCAGTATCCCGCACTCCTGCAGAAACAGGAGGTCCGCCTTGACGGTGGTCAGGTAGGCCAACGTGGATACACATCTTGCGGTGGACTTGACGCTACGCACATTAATGCTCGCAACTCGTACCCCCATTGTGGGCAGTGACCGCACTACCCTCCCCAAGTCCAAGGTCCAGCCCCTCCATCTGTCCCTTCATGCCCATTGCCCGGACGCTCTATGGGCTCAGGAAACCGTCCGTGCTGCCTTCCGGGTGGGATCCCCCAGTCGGGGGTACGGAGGCAGGAGAGTCCGGCTCTGGGTCAGGCTGGGGACACGCTGTTTCCTCCTTCCTGCCTGAAAGTTCCGGGCAGCCCTCCAGGGCCCCAGCGGCGCATGGCTGGGTGTCGGAGGGAGCCTCATGACACCTCCCTTCACCTGGAAGCGGGGTGCTGCTTCCCTTCTCCCATGAGATCTTTAGCTTCTGCTTTGGGCAGGCCTCCTCTGAATCTCCCTCGTCAGAGGAGCTCTTATAGCCCCCCTGTAGCTGCCATTTCCTGCCTGATGGTTGCGGTACCTGGGCCCGCCGGCGCGCCTTCCTCCGTGCTTTCCGGACCATCGTCCACTCCCCTGGGTCACCTGTCGCCTCCTCCATCGACTTCGGGTTGTCGGGGGGGAGCGGAGCCTGCAGGGGTGTGTTGCTGGCCTCGGGTCCATCCTGTGGGGCTGGGCCCTCCTGCACAACCTGGCCCTCTTGCACATTAGGGGGGTCCTTACAGGGCCCTGGTGCCTTCCTCTCCTCTGGGGGAGCTTGCCTCGCATTGCCCCTGCCAGCGACCTGGGCGTAGGTGGTCCCCCACTGCGGGCATGCCCTATAGAGGTGGCCCGCTTCCCCGCAAAGGTTGCAGCTTTTTTCTTGTGGGCAATCCTTTGCAAGGTATCCCTCCTCCCTGCAGTTCCTGCAGATGGTGGCTTTGCAGTCGGCCGCCACGTGACCTGACCTACCACAGGCATGGCAGACTATAGGTTGCCCCGCGTAGGTCAGGTAGCCCTTGCTCCCGCCGATCGTGAAGCTGGACAGTGGGTGTATGATGTTCCCGTCCGCACCCATCCTCAGCATCACCTTGACCTGCCTCTTACTCGTCCAGATCGCGAAGGGGTCCATGATGTTGGTTAGGTCCGCTTCTACCTTCACGTACCTTCCAAGGAAGGTCAGGACATCAACTGCTGGCACGTGCGGGTTGTACATGTGTACAGTCACCATACGGCTCCACTGCACCGGCATCACACACAGTGGGACAGCGGTCAATACAGAGAGGGGGCCCTCACCTCCTTTCTCCTTGAAAACCTCCAGGAAGCGCTTGCAAAGCTTGGCACTCCGGAAGGTTACATTGTAGAAACCTCCTCCGGGGGAATCCTGCAGGCAGTAAATGTCCGCAGCAGCGAACCCGCAACAGTCCAACAGGACCCTCTTCACGAAGAAAGTGCGGTCCACAGGTGCACCTTCATCCACCTTCTTCACGGAAACGCGGATGGTGTTCCGGACCCCCTGACCTGGGGCACGAGCACTCGCCGCAGCCATCGTTGCAGGTTGGCTGCTCCCCTGAACCAGCATTAGGTCGAAGCCAGCATTAAGATCCATCGGTTGCAAGGGTGCACAGCCAACCCAACGTCTTCCTTCCACCTCCAACACAGTCGTGCTCTCCTCTTCTCGGTCCACAGAAGAGTGGGTCTTTATTTTGTTCCGGATGTAAGCTGGTTCACTGGGCGGGAAGGTTCGTTCCCAGACGTTTCGTCACCATTCCAGGTAACATCAACAGTGAGCCTCCAACGAAGCGCTGGTGTTATGTCCCGCTTTCTATTTATCTGGTTAGGTTTCCTTGGGTTGGTGATGTCATTTCCTGCGTTGGTGATGTCATTTCCTGTTCTTTTTCTCAGGGGATGGTAGATTGGCTCCAAATCACTGTGTTTTTGATGGAGTTCCAGTTAGAATGCCATGCTTCTAGGAATTCTCGTGCGTGTCTCTGTTTGGCTTGTCCTAGGATGGATGTGTTGTCCCAATGAAAGTGGTGTCCTTCCTCATCTGTATGTAAGGATACGAGTGATAGTGGGTCATGTTGTTTTGTGGCTAGCTGATGTTCATGTATCCTGGTGGCTAGCTTTCTGAAGGTCATGTCAGGATCAACACCTAAAAGTGAAGTGTCTACCTAATGAAACTATAATGCAGGGCTACTTGCATTTCAGACAGAAAGTACATCAAATTATAGACTGAGTTAAGTGATTCCACAATCAATGCTTCAGTTGTAAGCTCTGCAGCTCTGTCAAACTCAGACGTAAATGATTGTTGAGAACTCAAGAAATGACAGGAGGAGGAGGAGGAGGAGACAGCTCCATATATAGGATAGCAAAGTGTGAAGCTAGATGAACACAGCAGGCCAAGCAGCATCTCAGGAGCACAAATGCTGATGTTTCGGGCCCAGACCCTTCATCAGGAGGGTCTAGACCCGAAATGTCAGCGTTTGTGCTCCTGAGATGCTGCTTGGCCTGCTGTGTTCATTCAGCTTCACACTTTATTATCTTGGATTCTCCAGCATCTGCAGTTCCCATTATCTCAGCTCCATATCTCGCCCCATCTTCAATAGCGGAGAAACTACATCAATGCAAAATACATGGCTAGAACACTTACAGCTTCGACTTCCAAGTAATTTAAGAACAGATAAGTTTTCTACTGATTTTCTTCAATATCCTGTTCAACCCAAGGCTGTGTCAATATTCACTTGCAAATATACCAATAGTGGGCTACTGAGATACAGCCCCATGGTTGAATGAGTAATTATGTGAGATGAGATTAATTAAACTGGTAATAGGGTGGCTGACTTACATAACATCCTATGCTGCACTTGGTCTGGTGTGTGCCAATGTCCTTACTTTTATAATCTGATTCAGATCTGCTCTTATATTGCATTAATAAAAGCAACCATTTAAAAGAGGCACGTGTGATAAACTCACAAGCAGAAGTGGTACAGCAACTCAATAAACAATGCTACTGAGCATGTGGTAATTTTCTTTGACCATGTATTGTCTGAAAACAAGAAGCACTTGTACCTGATTGTAACTTAGGTGTGCCTTCATGGCACATTAAAGAGAATAGATTTTACTCAGTTGAAACTCCTCTGCTCCGAACTATCCTGCCACAAACTTGTGTCTACAGAAGACAGTGATTCTTGAAGGTGCACAGAGTTGATCAAATGCGAGTATGTTGCAGCATTTCAAATGACTTGTCCGATTTTTAAAAACCGAAAGAACTGCGGATGCTGTAAATCAGGAACAAAAGCAGGGTTGCTGCAAAAGCTCAGCAGGTCTGGCAGCACCTGTGAAGGGAAATACAGGGTTAATGTTTCAGGTCCGGTGACCCTTCCTCAGAATTTTTTATATGTTACCTGAATATCTGACTGCATTATAGATATACGCATGACTAAACATGATTAAGGGAATGGAATAGTCGTTAGTAACAAGCACGACTTCATCAACAAAATGCGCAACATTCTTTGAAGTCCAAAGGTGCATCAATTAGACCTGCCGCTAGATAGCTTTATTTGAAAGACCACAGTCCGCAGGAACAGAACAGGCGATCCAGCCCATCATGTCTGCTCTGCTATTCAATGAGATCAATGCTGATTTGATGAATCCTTTACTCGATTTTCCTGCTGTATCTCCATAACTCTTGATTACAGATTAAAAATCTGTCTGCCTCAGCCTTGATATACTAACGACCCAGCCTTGATAGCCTTCTGCAGCAAAGAAATCCACAAATTCACTTTCTTCAGACTGAAAGCGTCAAATGGGTGGCCCCTCATTCCGAGACTCAGCTCTCTGGATGAAGACTCTCCCAGAAGGGGAAACAACTTTTCCATATCTGCCCTGATATATCTCTTAAGAATCTTGATGTTTCAACAAAGTCACCTGATATTCTTCTCAACTCCAATAAGTATTCAATAAGCCATTCAATATTGTTTCATAAGACAGTACTTTCATACCTTGTATCAACCTGGTGAACCTTCTATAACTGCCTCCAGTGCCAATATATCTTTCCTTAGATAAGGAAATCATAGCTGTACTTAGTATTTCAGCAGTGCCATGAATGATTTTCACAAGATCTCCTTATTTTTATCTCTGTTCTTTTTCAAAATGAAGGCCAACTCCAATTATCTTCCCTATTATCTGCTGACCTTGAATGTTAGCATTGTGACTTATACACAAGGATTCTCAAATCCTGGTGTGCTGTCATTTTCTGTCATCTTTTTTCTTTTAAAAAATATTCTGCTTCTCTATTCTTCCTGCGAAAGTACATAACATCATATTTTCCCACATTATATGCCACCCATCAGGTTTTTATCCTTTCACTTACCTTGTCTTTATTCTCTGCAGATTCTTTGTGTCAATCTCATCATTTGCCTTTCTAATTATTTTGTGTCATCCACATACTTGACTGTAGCACAATCACTTTCTTCATCTAAGTCTTTAAAATATATTGTATATAATTGTAGTCCCAGCTCTACTTGCTGTTACACTCCACTAGTTATAGGTTGGCACCCTGAACATGCTGCGTTGATCCCAAACCTCTGTCTTCCATTAGCTAGTCAGTCCTTTAGCATGCTGGCGTACAATCCCCAATACCATGTGCTCTTTTCTCATGAAGTAGCCAAATCTGTGGTACCATTTCAAATCCCTTCCGAAAACCCAAATATCTTTCATCCACTGCTTCCACAAAGCAAGCTTAAAAAAAACCTGAGAGCTGTAAACTAGCGCACGGAAGAGAGAGAGGTTACTTCTATAAGTGCAATGAGCCAGAGGATGATATATGTATGATAGTGTTTGTTCATGTCTAATTACTTCCGCATGTATTGGTTTTCCAAGGAACTCAAAGGGACCAAACCTTTTGACCTGTGAAATATATGACACATTCCGCACAATATAAACTGACCAAAGATTTTTGGTGAATTATGTTGGGCTGGGGAGTGGCAGGTGAAGTTTAGTTTAGATATATGTGAGGTGTCACATATTGGTAAAACAAACAAGGGCAGGACTTATACAATTAATGATAGGACCTGGGTAGTGTTTTAGGACAAAGAGACGTAGGGTTCAGGTCTATAACTCTTTGAAATGTGCATCACAAATAGACAGGGTGGTTATGAAGGTGCTTAGCACACTTGCCTTAATTGCTCAGGCCCTTGAGTGTAGGAGGTGGAATGTCATGCTGAGGTTGTGCAGCACATTGGTGAGGCCTCTTCTGGAGTACTGTGTGCAGTTCTGGTCACCCTGCTGTAGGAAGGATGTTATTAAACTGGAGAAGGTTCAGAAAAAATTTTCAGAGTTGGAGGGTTTGAGTTATAAGGACAGGTCAGATAGGCTGCGACTTTTTTTCGCTGGACCATAGCAGGTTGAGGGAAGAGCTTAAAGAAGTTTAGAAAATCATGAGCGGCACAGATAAGATGAATGACAATGGTCTTTTCCCTCAGGTAGGGGAGTTCAAAACCAGAGGGCATATTTTTAAGGTGAGAAGAGAAAAACTTATAAAATACACGAGGGGTAACTTCTTTACATAGAGAGTAGTTTATGTGTGGAGTGAGCTGCCAGAGGAAGTGATGGAGGCAGGTATAGTTGCAACATTTAAAAGATATTTGGATAAGTACTTGAATAGGAAATATTGGGAGTGATGTGGACAAACACAGAGAACTAGGACTGGTTTAGTTTGGGAACATGGTTTGTGTGGACAAGCTGCACCAAAAGGTCTAGTTTTTTTGCTGTTTGATTCTATAACTCTATGTGGTAATGCCACTGAACAAATAATCCAGAACCAATTAGGGATGGTCAATAAATGTGGCCTAGCCAGTAATATCCACAATCCATGCAAGAATAAAAAAAATTGTTGCAGCTCGTTATGAACAAGGGAAGGTAGCTGAAATAATCAAAGCATCAAAAACAAAGTTGCTGGAAAAGTTCAGCAGGCCTGGCAGCATCTGTGGAGGAGAAAACAGAGTTAACATTTTGGATCCGCTGACCCTTCCTCAGAACTGGAGGAAGTTCTGAGAAAGGGTCACCGGACCCAAAATGTTAACTCTGTTTTCTCCTCCACAGGTGCTGCCAGAGCTGCTGAGCTTTTCCAGCAACTTTGTTTCTGTTTCTGATTTACAGCATTCGCAGTTCTTTTAGTTTTTATGAAATAACCAAAGACCCCTCACAGTTGGTTACACTTTCTTCCACCCTCTTCATTGGGCAGAAGTTTGAAAATATGTACTAACAGAGTTAACATCAGCTATTATCAGACTTATAAACTGACGTCTTCTATATTAAACCTTTCACTGCACCTTCTCTGTGGTTGTGACACTATATTATACATGCTGTCCTATTACAGTGATGTATTTATGTCAGGTACGATTTGTTTGGTTAGCATGCAAAAAAGTACTTTTCACTATCTCAGTATATGTAATAATAATAAATGAAATCAAATCAAAGATTCCTTCCCACTTGCAAAGACTGTATAGGATTTGCACAGTGATAACAATGTGATGTCCATATGACATTGTTAGCCTACTAACTACTGTGCCATTCAAGGAAGCCATATATGCCTGTGCCGCTATTTTTTTTTAACACAAATTGGAATTCCACCATCTGCGCTGGTGGGAGTCAAACCCAGGTGTCCAGAGCATTATTTGAGTTTCTGCAACAATAGTCTACTGTTAAACCACTAGACCATTGTTTTTATTTGTATTCTATAATGGAAATCTCGACTCATCCAAGTTGGGTGAATTTGTATTTGTTGTAGTTATGAACATTTGAGTTCAGTTTCAATTACACCGTGTATGCCCAAATAGAAAGACCTGCCAGGGGGTCCCCATTAGATCCGGTGGTCACAAATATAATTATTAATTTCTATGAGAAATGTGACTTTGATGGAATGACACCTTGCATATTTTCAATATGCAGAGGGGAGGCGATGGCCTATTGACATTATTGCTGGGCTGTTAATCCAGAAACCCAGCTAATGCTTGAGGGGATCTAGTTTTGAATCCTGCCACAGCACATGTTGGATCTATGAGTCTAATAATGACCACAAATTGATTATTGGAGAAAAGCCCATCTGGTTAATCAATGCCTTTCAGGGAAGGAAACTTACCAGGTCCGGTCTACATGTGACTCCAAACCCACAGCAGAGTGATTGAGTCTTAAGCAGTTGGGGACAGACAGTAAAAGCTGGCATTGCCAGTGATGTAGTCATCCTGATTTGATCTTTCTTACTGTACACCGGACAAACTCTTGGAAGGTCCTAAGGCAGTCACTCTTGTTCTTGAAAATTGCCCAGCCTACATCAGATTACCTTGGTAATATATTTCAGAAGTTTGATCAATAGGAACTGCTTGCTATTATGCAGTAGTAATAGAAGTGGTGTTTGCCATGAACAGAAGGCTTCTGTCAAGTCAAATCAATTGTTTGTTTATAATACAAATAAGCAAAGGGTTACATGAATTTTAGCGCTGCTGTGATGCCAAAAATGAGACTGCATATCATACGAACTGGTAGATTTTATCAAACAGTATAACCATTCAGTTGTTCACGACAAGCAAAGTGCTGACCACACCAAATCAGCCTGCCCTTTGTAAAACCTGCAACACTGTCTGACATTAGGTATGGTTCTGTAATTGGGCAGCTTTTGCTGAATAATTCCAAATGTGTGAGGAATTATGCTGATGGCAAATTTAGGATTCTCAAGTCGGCTCACAGTATAGCACCTCGATGTGTTCTGGAAGCTACAGACATAAACACACAGGGCTGTGTTCTTTGGAGAAAGAAATGCACTGTACCCTCTTATAACTCAACAACTAGGTGGCAATTAATCACTTCAAACTTGAATTTGTCAGGGGAATGCCCTGACTAGCCAGAGTCATTGACCATTAATTGTTAATCAAAATTAATTGGTTCATTCTAGTATGGAAGCTTTGACTAAATTGTCTTTCTTTTTCAGCTATACTCAAATACTTTTCTATCAAATGTATATTTGCATCCATCTTCAACCAGACGTGCTGATTCATCTTCGCCTCCTCTGACATCACAATATTGCAGCATTCTGCTAATTTGATTCACTTAATATTATATCAAGAAATGATTGAAGATATTGGATGCTGTAAAGGATGGGGCTTCTCACATCATTTTGGCCATGGTACTAAAGAAAACTGCACCTGAACTAGCGGTATAACTATCTTAACTTTCCACACAGCTACATCATTTGTATCAACCCAACAAGGTAGAAAATTGCTCAAGACCATAAGACCATAAGACATAGGAGCAGAAGTAAGGCCATTCAGCCCATCGAGGTCCACTCTGCCATTTAATCATGGCTGATGAGCATTTCAACTCCACTTCCCGGCACTCTCCCCATAGCCCTTAATTCCTTGCAAGATCAAGAAATTATCAATGTCTGCCTTGAAGACATTTCATATCCTGGCCTCCACTGCACTCCATGGCAATGAATTCCACAAGCCCACCACCCTCTGGCAGAAGAAATGTCTCCTCATTTCCATTCTAAATTTAACCCCTGTAATTTTAAGGCTGTGCCCACAGGTCCTAGTCTCCCCACCTAATGGAAACAACCTGCCAGCGTCCACCCGTTCTAAGCCATGCATTATCTTGTAAGTTTCTGTTAGATCTCCCCTCAACCTTCTAAACTCTAATGAATACAATCCCAGGATCCTCAGCTGTTCATCGCATGTTAGGCCTACCATTTCAGGGATCATCTGTGTGCATCTCCACTGGACAAGCTCCAGTGCCAGTACGACCTTCCTGAGGTGTGGGGCCCAAAGTATATCTTATTTACAAAATGTAATGCAAACCCAACAATAATTGCCTGAAAAGTGATGGAAAGGGTTGTCAACAGTGCTATTAATTCACCCTAGCAAAGGAATAATCTGCTCACTGACACTCAGTTTGAATTCCATCAGGGCCACATGTTACTGACCTTATCATGGGTTTGGTCCAAAAATGGAAAAAAAAGAGTTGAATTTCAGAGATGATATGAGAGTAACTTCCCTTGACATCTAGGCATTTAGCTGAATCTGTCATCAAAGATCCCTGCCAAAAGTGGATTCAATGGGAATTGGGGGAAACTCTCTGCTGGTTGGAGTTATGCTTCGGACAAAGGAATATAATTGTGGTTAGAGATCAGTCACCTCAGTCCTAAGACACCTCTGCAAGACTTCCATATGATAATAGAACATAGAGCATAGAACAGTGCAGCAAAGCACAGGCCCTTCAGCCCGCAATGTTGTGCTAAACTATTACCTCGTAATGAGAATACTTATCAGTGATTGCTCAGTATGGAGAACCATTCAAATGTTAGCCTCACAAGTTATACTATATACCATGTAAACCAAACAAAGACAAAAAAAATCTTAAATTCAACTTCATGGCACTTATTTATCTATTAGGTTTCAAAACGTTCCTTCAAAAAACCTTTACTCTTCAAAGGGCTAATTCAAAATAGTTACTAACTCATTTTTTTTAAAAGGGTATTTACTTATTAAAGCAAAACCAAGCTGTTTTAATGCAGGAATTACTGATACCACATAGCATAATGTCAATCCATAGGCCACGTGTTCTATCAGCAAAGCAATGTGGTGGACACTATCAAACATTTAAAATGAGCTTGGGTAACATGTTTCTGCTTTAAAACTTGCGTTTTATACTAATGCTGTTTAAAAAAACAAATAAGCAATAAAAAGTTTTACATCAAGGAGAAATTGCTGAAAATGCTCAGCAAGTTAATCTGTTTCTGGTAGAATTTAGAATTTTAAAGTTTCTAATCTGCAGCATAAGCCTATTTGATCACTGATCTATAATTTGTTCTTAAAAACTTTGGGTTTGGTAATGGTTAGGAAAGGGAAAGGATTGGCCTGGATCGTCAGGTAAACTTCATCCAATTGCTCTCTCATTCTTTGTCAGCTAACAAGATATCACAATAGCAAAAAGTCCTACCGCGCAGAATCTGCACCACTGCTCCAAAGGGCATCTCACCAAGTACCAGGTCTCAAGCACATTGCTGTCAATTGTATTCCATCATATTCATTACCTGACTCTTCTAGATTCTGGACAAGTTTTGGGAAATTAGGAGATGAATTACTCATTGCAGTACTCCTAGCCTCTGACCTGCTCGTATAGTAACTGTTTCTATGATAGTTCTGGTTAACGGTAACCCCTTTGATGTTGACTTCTGGTCAAGATGGCAGTGGAGTAGGATACTCTGGCCTTCTGTTATTTCCCAATTCCTTCTCTTTTTTCACATTTCTTTTCTCTTTTTGTCTTCCATTTTGGTGTTATCCCCCTATTGGTGTTCACCTCCCCCCAGCGGCTGTCAACCCACTCTCTCGGCAGCTCGTGGTGGGTCTCGGCCTGTCTTTCGGTGATGTGTCAGCTTGTATTTCAGTGGCTCATGGTGGTGTCTCGGCTCGCTGTGCTAGTCGATCCTGCTTGGGCATGTTCGCGAGGCACCAGGGGAGATTGGAGAGGCAGTAGCTCCAGCGGCAGGGACTGTGTCTGTGGCAGTGGCACAGACAGCTGAGGTCTCCCAAAGAGCGAGATAAGTGGAGGATTCATCAAAGACTGTTGAACTTTTAACTTATACCTTTATTTTCTTCATTTAAACTACAAAAGACCTTAATGTAAACTATTACCTATTTCTTTATTTTTCTACTCTCCTGTGAAGTAATGTTTAACTTTTTAAACTCTTGTTTCTCTTATTAATTTGTACCGAAGCTTTTTTTGTTCCTTGGTACCTAAGATGGCACCATGAATGGCAACATTATACACTCTCCATTGTACTCCTGTACTTCTATGCATGCGACAATAAAATCTAAAATCTCAAAAATCTGATAATGGGTATTCAGTGATGGTAACGCTACTGAATGTCAAGGGCTGGAGGTTAGATTATCTCTTAATGGCATTTGTGTAGCATATTACTTACTATTTGTTAGCCCAAGCCTGGATATTTCCCAGACCTTGTTTTTTCCCGTCATGGACCACCACCTGCATGAAAATTTTGCCACTCATACCCCTTTTAAATTTCCCCCCTCATTTTAAACTTATGCCACCTAGATTTGCCCCTGCCCCCATCCTGGGGAAAATAGCTTGGTTATTTACCGTACCCCGCCCCTCATGATTTTATAAACTTTGATAAGGCCGCTCACCAGCCTCCAATGCTCCAGGTGTAAGTGCCCTCACCTATTCATACTCTCCCGATAGCTCAAATCCTCCAATCCAGCAACATCCTTGTCAATCTTTTCCAAACCCTTTTAAGTTTCACAACATCTTTCCTATGGCAGGAAGACCAGAAATTAATGCAGCAATCTAAAGGGGCCTTGCCAATTCCATTTGAACACATAC
Source organism: Stegostoma tigrinum (assembly GCF_030684315.1). Taxonomy (NCBI): domain Eukaryota; kingdom Metazoa; phylum Chordata; class Chondrichthyes; order Orectolobiformes; family Stegostomatidae; genus Stegostoma; species Stegostoma tigrinum. The sequence goes on from NC_081360.1 coordinate 91,895,182, forward strand.
TGGTTCAGTATCTGAGGAGCCGCGAATGGTGCCAAACATTGGACAAATCATTGATGAACATCCTGATTTCTATCCTTATGATGGAGGGAAAGTGACAGTGTCATTAGACTGGTAATCCAGAGAATCAAACCATTGTTCTGGTTGGGGGGGGGGGGTGGGGGCGGAGGTGGTGGGGGTGCAAAAGGTTCAAGTGTTGCTACATTAGCTGGTAAACTGGAATTCAAAGAATATGTTTAGAATATAATGTTAGTCTCAGCAGGAGTGCCATTAAACTACTATTGATTATTATAAAGGTCTATGACTCATTTATGTCCTTTAAAAAAGGACTTTCCTCTGCTGCTGTCTGACCTGCTGTGCTTTTCCAGCTTCTCATCAATTGAATCTGGCTTCCAGCATCTGCAGTCCTTATTGCCTCCAAACCTGACAGAGATTACTCTCTGCAATGTAATATCGCCTATGTCCTTCCCTAGTCTGGGTTCCCTGTGACTTCTGTTCCATTGCAATGTTGTTGACTTTTAGTTTCCTTATGATTTTTCTTATGATTCGTTCATGGGATGTGAGCATTGCTCGTCAGGCCCAACAGTTATTAACTATCCCTAATGGGTCTTGACAAGGTGATGATCCAAGTGGTCCAAGTACAGTGTGTTGTTGGGGCAGGAACACCAAGATTTTAAACCAGGGACAGTGAAGAAATGGCGATATTTCAGGGTGGTGAGTGGATTAGGTGCGAAATTGTAATTGGTGGTGATGATGTTATGCCTCTCCTCTAAGACTGTACAAAGCCCTGCTCATCTATTATTCCTGGGACTACTGGCATTCATTGGCTCCTAGTCTAGCAATGCCTGAAACTTAAAATGTTCCTTAATTTTGAACGCCTCTATTGCTTTCCTTTGTTGAAATTAATTGCATTTCTTAGTCACAATCCACATGATTTAAACAAAATATTTCTGACTATTATCACATTGTTTGTGGGAACTTATTGTTCCTAAAATATCAGCTGTGATTCCTATGTCACTGCAGTGACTGTATTTCGAAAATACTTCATTGACTGTAAAATGATTTGGGATGTCCCTGTGGCCAAGAAAGTTGAGATACGCACGCAGGCCTTTCTTAATAACAAGGAGAAGTTAACATGCCCTGAATAGTATTGATAAAAATCTAAAAACCCATGACTCTTATTAGTAAGTCAGATTTTGTCACCACAATTCAATGTGTTTTGCCTTGAAATGTCACTAGTAACAAGATCAAGAGCTCCGTCTGTCTTATTCAAAACTTCCAAGTAACACAAATGCAGATGGAAGTAGAATATCTACTTGATGTGTCAATGATCCACAGAGGTGTGTAAGTGATTATATATCAAGTGGCTATTACAAAGTAAGCAGTTAATCTTTCAATTTTATCTCATCTGTAAAATGGCAATCCCCACCAGAGGGTGGGGTGTTTCTTTCAGAAGAAATAGATCCAGATAGAGATTGTGTCAATTGATGTGAAGCTATAAAAACACTCAGGAGCAGAAAAGTTCATGTTTCGGGCCGAAACCCTTCATCAGGAAAAAGGGTCTCAGTCCAAAACATTGACTTTCCTCTGCTGCTGTCTGACCGGCTGTGTTTTTCCAGTTTCACATCGATTGAATCTGGCTTCCAGCATTTGCAGTCCTTAACTGCGTCCAAATCTGATAGAGATTACTCTATGCAATGTAATTCTGCTTGATGGACCAAATTCTTCTGCTTTTCTGATGAAATGCAAAACTGGATCTAGTACAGGAATATTAAACATTTGGACAATAGTGTCACCAGCTATAAGGTCAAACATAATCTCTCCAAGCTTATCTATTGTATAGTTCACAATTCATTTTTAATAACATTTTTGCAGGGATTTGTGGCAAAGTGAATTGAGTAGAATAATGAAACTAAGGCTAAAAGAAAATGAAAATATGAATCTTTGAAAACTATTATGATCCAGTGGGAAAATTAATTTGCCCAGTCTTAACTCAAATCCTCATAACTATAATCCCAAGAGCCCAATTCTTAATTTTTTAATGTTATTCACTCATGGGCCTCGAGCTGGTCTGGCATTTGTTGCCAGCTCTAGTTGTCCTTGAGAAAGTGATGGTGAGCTGCCTTCTTAAATTACTGTGCTCCATCTACTGTAGATAGACCTATAATGTCATTAGCGAGGGAGTTCCAGGACTTTAACCTAATGTGGCTGAAGGAGTGACAATATATGTCCAAGTCAGGATGGCTTGAAAGGAACTTGCAGGCAGTGATGTTCCATCAAAGTGCTGCCCTTGTCCTTCTAGATGGAAATGGTTTTAATTTTGGGAGGTGCTGTCACAGGAAGCTTTGAAAATTCCTGCAGTACATCCTGTGGATGGTACACACTGCTGCTACTAAGAATCAGTGGTGGAGGAAGTGAAAGGCAGTGAATGGTTTGCCAGTCAAGTGGGTTGCTTTGTCCTGGTTGTTGTCCAGTGTCTTCAGTTTTGCTGGAGCTGTACTCATCCAAGCAAACGGGAGGTGTGCCATCACACTCCTGGCTTGTGTCTTGCAGATAGTGAACAGGCTTTGGTGAGTCAGGAGATGAGTTACTTGCTGTAGGATTCCTAACCTTTGACTTGTCCTTGTAGCGACTATGTTGATGTGGTTAATCTAGATCAGTTTCTGATCAATGGTAACCCTAGCATGTTGACAGTGGGGAATTCTCTACAGTCCCAATGTATCCATTACCAAGGCAATGCTTGTAAATGGATTTCACTACCAGGCCTATGCCCTACTTGAGATGAGCATTAATTACTAGAACCCATGTGACCCAAAGCAGTAACTATTCTCTTGTGTGACTATCACGCTTCATTGATCACATTTCCATTGAAAGGATTTGAAAGAGCAATGACAGTTAAACCTTTTTTTAAAGGGTAGTACATTAAATATTTTAGAATAATCACAGAGATGTCCACTGCTTTCTTTCAAAAAGCATCATGCTATCTTTTAAAACCTGTTGAGAGGCAGAGACACATTGTGCTGATAAGTGTAGGTGATCGCCTACTGTTATTATTGCTAGACTATTAATCCAGAAACCCAGCTGATGTTCTGGAGACCTAAGCTCATATCCCACCATGGCAGAATTGGAATTCAAAAAAAAAGTCTGGAATTAGGAATCTACTGATCACCATGAAATCATTGCCGATTGTTGGAAAAACCCATCTGGTTTACTAATGTCCTTCAGGGGAGGAAATCTAGCACCCTCACCTGGTCTGGCCTACATGTGAGTCCAGAACCACAGCAATGTGGTTGACTCGCAACTGCCCTCTGAAATGGCCAACACTCAGATGTTCCAATTGCTACAAAGTCTCAAAGAAATGAAACTGGATGGATCACTTGGCATCGACCTAGGCAACAGAAAAGACAATGGCAGAAATAGCCCTGTCAACCCTGCAAAGTCCTCCTCACTAACATCTGGAAATTAGTGCCAAGATTGAAAGAGTTGTCTCAGAAGAATCAAGCAATAGCCTGACATAGTCATACTCACAGAATCATGCCTCACAAATAACACCCCAGACACCACGATCACCATCCCTGGATACGTCCTGTCTCACCAGCAGGACAGACCCAGCAGAGGGGGTGACACAATAGTACACAGTCAGGAGGGTGTTGCTCTGGGAGTCCTCAACATTGACTCTGGACCCCATGAATTCTCCTGGCTTCAAGTTAAACATGAGCAATGAAACCTCCTGCTGATTACCACTTACCATCCCCCCTCAGCTGATGAATCGGTACTCCTCAATGTTGAACAACACTTAGAGGAAGCACTGAGGATGGCAAGGACACAAAATGTACTCTGGGTGGGGGATTTCAATGTCCACCACCAAGAGTGGCTCGGCAGCAGCACTACTGATCAAGCTGGTCGGGTCCTACAGGATGTAACTGCTAGACTGGGCCTGTGGCAGACGGTGAGGGATCCAACAAGAGAGAAAAATATACTTGACCTCATCCTTACCAATCTGCCAGCTGCAGTTGCATCTGTCCATGGCAGCATCGGTAAGAGTGACCATTGTACAGTCCTTGTGGAGACAAAATCCCGCTTTCACATTGAGAACAACCTCTATCGTGTTGTGTGACTCTATCACCGTACTAAATGGGACAGACTTTGCACAGATCTAGCAACTTAAGATTGGGCATCCATGAGGTGCTGTGGGCCACCAATAGCTGCAGAACTGTACTCCAACACAATCTGTAACCTCATGGCCTGGCATATCCCTCACTCAACCATTACCATCAAGCCAGGGATCAACCCTGGTTCAATGACGAGTGCAGGAGGGCATGCCAGAATCAGCACTAGGCATACCTGAAGTTGAGGCATCAACCTGATGAAGCCACCAAACAGGACTACTTGCACACCAAATAGTGAAAGCAGCAAGTGACAGACAGAGCTAAGTGATCCTACAACCAACAGATCAGATCTAAGCTCTACAGTCCTGCCACATCCAGTTGTAAATGATGATGGACAATTAAACAACTCACCGGAGAAGGAGACTCCACAAACATCCCCATCCCCAATGATGGAAGAGCCCAGCACATCAGTACAAAAGATATGGCTGAAGCATTCGCAGCAATCTTTAGCCAGAAATGCCTTGTGGATGATCCATCTCAGCCTCCTCCAGTGGCCCCAGTATTACAGGTACCAGTCTTCAGCTAGTTTGACTCACTCCATGTGATATCAAGAAATGGTTGAAGACACTAGATACTGCAAAGGCTTTGGGCCCTGACAACATTCTGACAACACCACTGAAGACTTGTGCTCTAGATCTTGCCGATCCCACAGCCAAGCTGTTCCAGTACAGTTACAATACTGGTATCTACCTGGCAATGTGAAAAGTTGCCAAGTATGTCCTGTACACAAAAAGCAGGACAAACCCAACCCAACCAATCTCGACCCCATCAATCTCCTCTCGACTAGCAGTAAAGTAATGGAAGGTGTTAGCAACAGTGGTATCAAGCAGCACCCTCTCAAAAAATAACCTGCTCAGTGATGCCCGGTTTGGGTTCCGCCAGGGCCACTCAGTTCCTGTCCTCTTTACAGCCTTAGTTCAAACATGGATAAATGAAGTGAGTTCCAGAGGTGAGGTGAGAGTGACAGCCCTGGATGTCAAGGCTGCATTCCGCTGAGTGTGGCATCAAGGAGCCCTGATAAAACTGCAATCAATGGGGATTGGGGGCAAACGGTCCCATGGTTAGAGTCATACTTGACACATAGGAAAATGGTCGTGGTTTTGGGAGATCAATCATCTCAGCTCTAGGACATCTTTGTAGGAGTTCCTCAGGGTGGTATCCTTGGCCCAACCATCTTCAGCTGCTTCATCAATGGCCTTCCCTCCATCATAAGGTCAGAATTGGGGATGTTCGCCGATGATTGCACAATGTTCAGCACCATTTGTGACTCCTCAGACACTGAAGCAACCCATGTTCAAATATGATAAGATCTGGACAATATCCAGGTTTGGGCCAACAAGTGGCATTTGCACTACACACATGCCAGGCTATGACCATCACCAATAAGAAACAATGTAACCACTGTCCCTTGACATTCAATGATGTTACCATCACTGAATGCTCCACTATGAACATTCTGGGGGTTACAATTGACCAGAAACTCAACTGGACTGACCACATTAACAGAGTGGCTACAAGATCAGGCCAGAAGCTGGGAATACTGCCGCAAATAACTTATCTCCTGACTCTTCAACTCCTGTCCACCATCTACAAGGTACAGATCGGGAGTGTGATAGAATACTCCCCACTTCCCTGGATGAGTTCTGCCCCAAGAGCACTCAAGAAGCTTGACACCATCCAGGACAAAGCAACCCGCTTGATTGGTGTTATATCCACAAACATTCACTCCCTCCACCACCAATGCTCAGTAGCAGCAGTGTGTACTATCTACAAGATGCACTGCAGAAATTAACCAAAGATCCTCAGACAGTACCTTCTAATGCCACAACGACTTCTATCTAGAAGAACAAGGGCAGCAGTTCACAGGAACACCACCATCTCCAAATGCCCCTCCAGGTCAGTCAACATCCTGACTTGCAAATATATGGCCGTTCCTTCACTGCCTTTGGGCCAAAATCCTGGACTACCCTCCCTAATAGCATTGTGGGTCAACTCACAACAGGAGGAATGCAGCTTCTCAAGGGCAACTAGGGATGGCAAGAAATGCTGGCCATCCAGGGACACCCGCATCCCACAAAATGAATTGAAAAGAAAAGTCATTAAGTGAGAGAATTAAATTACTTCCTCAAATATGTGAATAATAAGTGATGTGTTTTCTTGTCTCAGTATTAAACAGTTGGGTGGAATGGTGGAGGAATGGAAAGAGTGATAAAGATAGGTATAGCAGGAAGGATAGAGGAAGGGAGAGATGGAGGGAGGAATGAATGGATAGACAGAGGGATGAAAGCAATAGTTGAGGTAGAAGGGAGACCGGGTACAATGGAACGATCGGCTGATAACATTTTTATAACGACCAAAATAATCTCTTTTTTGTGATATTACTTCAGTGACAAATTATGACAAGTTCACATAAGGGATGATAATGTTCACCTGTGAAATTTTATTTGGGTCCTTTGCAATTAACTGAGAGTTGTGCCTTGGGTTAATGCCCCCCACTGAGAGACAATACCTCTGACCTTGCAGCTCTCCTTCACCATTGCATTGGAGCATAACTCTACATTATCTTTGAAACCTTGCAGGATTTATAACTATCCTCATTCAATAACCTGTCCTCATAAAGTTAGGGAGGTATGTGGGAACTCATGGGTAACATGAATAGCTGATTCTGATCGTAAAGTGACATGATTGTTTAGGGGTCAAAACACCTTTTTTAACTTCTGTCCCTGCGTTGTACTGTCCTTCTACCTATCATGCATAGAATAATAGAACCCCTAAAGTGCAAGTGTAGGCCATTTGGCCCATCAGGTCGGCACCGACTCTCTTGCCCTACCCCGGAACCCCACATTTACCGTAGTTAGCCCACTTAGGCTGCACATCCTGGACACTATGGGAGAACTTAGTTAGGCAAATCCACCTAACCTGCACATCTGTGGACTGTTTCAGAAAATCTGAACACATGGAGGCAACTCACACGGACATAGGGAGAACATACAAACTCCACACAGTCACCCATAGCTGGAATCAAACCCAGATAGTTGTCACTCTGAGCCAACACGCACATTCCTCTTTTGTGTCATCACTTATAGGCTCCTTCTGCCTGCCCCACCATGACCAGATTTCCTTTTTGCACACCAACCCAATGGACGCTCCACCCCCAGGCTCAATTTACTGTGCATCCTGAGTACTGGACATGCCCGTGGCCACCATGAGACTAGGGCTTGTCCCAAGGTAACCTTAATCCGAACCACCTCCATGACTCAGAACTAGTCCACAGTAACCCTGCGACGAAAGTTCAGCAAATGAAGCCCTCCACGACCCAAGACAACCCTTGGTACTCTTAGCAGTTGGCTTGCCTCCGTCCCTTAGCTTCCCAGCTGCTCATCCAATCACAGGCTGGTTCTTTCTTAATAAACCAATCAGCAGCAATCAGAGGTGATAAATGCCTGTGATTGGAGGAGAAGAGAGAGATAGAGAGAGAGAGAGAAGAGAGAGAGAGAGAGAATATAATTTGACTAATATATCTGGATTGATGGAAGGCATTTGCTAAGGTGTTACACAAAAGGTTAATTTACAAGCTTGGATCATATGGGATTAGGGGATAGAACATAGAACATAGAACAATACAGCACAGAACAGGCCCTTTGGCCCTTGATGTTGTGCCGACCTGTGAAATAATCTAAGCCCCTCCCTCTACACTCGCCCATCATTATCCATATGCTTATCCCAGGGCTGTTTAAATGCCCCCAATGTGGCTGAGTTAAATACATTGGCAGGCAGGGTGTTCCACGCCCTTACCACTCTGAGTAAAGAATCTGCCTCTGACATCTGTCTTAAATCTATCACCCCTCAATTTGTAGCAATGCCCCCTTGTACAAGCTGAAGTCATCATCCTTGGAAAAAGACTCTCACAGTCCACCCTCTCTAATCCTCTGATCATCTTGTAATGGATTAGGGGTGATTTATTATCTTGCATAGGTAACTGCCTGATGAACAGAAGGCAGAAAGTCAGGACAAATGGGACTTTTTTTCTGAATAGCAAGGAGTAACTAGTGGGGTGCTACAGGATTCAGTTCATGGCCTCCGGCTATTTACAATCTACATTAAAGACTTCAAACAGGGATAGAAGACTCTATAGCCAAATTTTTGGACAACGCAAAAATAGGTAGGACTTTAAATTGCAATGAGGAAATAAGAAACTTACAAATAACTAGGTTAAGAGAGTGGGCCAAAATGTGGCAGATGGAGTTTAATGTGGATAAGTGTGAGGTCATACATTTTTGTCAGAAAAATGAGAGTGACTTACTACTTAAATTAGGAGAGACCCGGGTATGCACCAGTGCAGAGGGATCTGGGTGCCCTTATTCATGAGGCACAGAAAACTAGTACACAGGTACAGCAGATAATAAAGAAAGTGAATGGAATGTTGGCTTTTACAGCTAAAGGAATACAACTTAAAGGTAAGGAAGCATTGTTGCAACAATACAAGACATTGGCGAGATAACACATGGAGCATTGCATATAGTTTTAGCCTTTTTATTTGAGGAAAGCTGTAGTGACACTGGGTGTAGTTCAGAGGAAGTTCAGTAGATTGATCCCAGAGATGAGGGGTTTGTTGTATGAAGAGACATTTAATGGCTTAAGCCTATACTCTCTGGAATTTAGAAGAAAGAGACGAGATCAAATCGAGATATTCAAGATGATAAAATGTAATCGATGAAATGCATGTAGAGCAGACCCTTCCTCATTTGGGGGATTCTATACCAAGAGGTCAGTGTCTTAGGATAAGCGGTAGCAGATATAAAACAGAATTAAGGAGAAACTACTTCTCCCAAAGGGTTGTGAATCTGTGGAATTTGCTATCCCAAAATGTGGTGGATGCTGGGACAGTGAGTAAATTCAAGGATGAGTTAGAACGAGTGTTAGCTGGTAATGGGTTGAAAGGTTATAGGAAGAAGGCAGGAACATGGGGGTGAAGAGCTTTTAGTCATGTTCAAATGGCGAAGCAGACTTCACTGGGTCGAATGGTCTAATTCTGCCCCTATATTTTGTGTTTCTTACGTTTCTCAATTGAAACAACAATTCCTCACAAATTGTGTCTCTCCACTGAACAGTACCAACTTTTCTGTAAATAAAAAAAAATGAAGGAACTGTAGATGCTGGAAATCAGAAACAAAAACAGAAATCGCTAGAAAAATGTAGCAGGTCTGGCAGCATCGATGGAGAGAAATCAGAGTAAACTTTTCAGGTCCAGTGACTCCTCCTCAGAACTGATGGTAATGAAAAAAATGTTGTTTATTATGTTGAAGATAGGGTGATGGGAGGGGTAAGGAGTAAATGATAGGTGGATATAGACCCAAAAGGGAGAGTGCGATAAGGTAGAGCAGTAAACATTGTTTAAATGTGTGTGTGTGTGTGTGTGTGTGTGTGTGTGTGTGTGTGTGTGTGTGTGTGTGTGTGTGTGTGTGTGTGTGTGTGTGTGTGTGTGTGTGTGTACCTACACAGGCCCCAAACCCGACCTTTTCCTCCGTTACATTGATGACTGTATCGACACCGCCTCTTGCTCCCCGGAGGAACTCGAACAGTTCATCCACTTCACCAACACCTTCCACCCCAACCTTCAGTTCACCTGGGCCATCTCCAGCACATCCCTCACGTTCCTCGACCTCTCAGTCTCCATCTCAGGCAACCAGCTTGTAACTGATGTCCATTTCAAGCCCACCGACTCCCACAGCTACCTAGAATACACCTCCTCCCACCCACCCTCCTGCAAAAATTCCATCCCCTATTCTCAATTCCTCTGCCTCTGCCGCATCTGCTCCCGCGATGAGGCATTCCACTCCCGCACATCCGAGATGTCCAAGTTCTTCAAGGACCACAACTTTCCCCCTACAGTGGTCGAGAATGCCCTTGACCGCATCTCCCGCATTTCCAGCAACACATCCCTCACACCCCGCCCCCGCCACATCCGCCCAAAGAGGATCCCCCTCATTCTCACACACCACCCCACCAACCTCCGGATACAACACATCATCCTCCGACACTTCCGCCATCTACAATCCGACCCCACCACCCAAGACATTTTTCCATCCCCACCCTTGTCTGCTTTCCGGAGAGACCACTCTCTCCATGACTCCCTTGTTTGCTCCACACTGCCCCCCAACCCCACCACACCCGGCACCTTCCCCTGCAACCGCAGGAAATGCTACACTTGTCCCCACACCTCCTCCCTCACGCCTATCCCAGGCCCCAAGATGACTTTCCACATTAAGCAGAGGTTCACCTGCACATCTGCCAATGTGGTATACTGCATCCATTGTACCCGGTGTGGCTTCCTCTACATTGGGGAAACCAAACGGAGGCTTGGGCACCGCTTTGCAGAACACCTCTGCTCGGTTCACAATAAACAACTGCACCTCCCAGTCGCAAACCATTTCCACTCCCCCTCCCATTCTTTAGATGATATGTCCATCATGGGCCTCCTGCAGTGCCTCAATGATGCCACCTGAAGGTTGCAGGAACAGCAACTCATATTCTGCTTGGGAACCCTGCAGCCCAATGGCATCAATGTGGACTTCACCAGCTTCAAAATCTCCCCTTCTCCCACCGCATCCCAAAACAAGCCCAGTTTCTCCCCTCCCCCCACCGCACCACACAACCAGCCCAACTCTTACCCCTCCACCCACTGTATCCCAAAACCAGTCCAACCTGTCTCTGCCTCCCTAACCTGTTCTTCCTCTCACCCATGCCTTCCTCCCACTCCAAGCCGCACCTCCGTCTCCTACCTACTGACCTCATCCCACCTCCTTGACCTGTCCGTCTTCCCTGGACTGACCTATCCCCTCCCTACCTCCCCACCTATACTCTCTCCACCTATCTTCTTTTCTCTCCATCTTCGGTCCGCCTCCCCATCTCTCCCTATTTATTCCAGAACCCTCACCCCATCCCCCTCTCTGATGAAGGGTCTAGGCCCGAAACGTCAGCTTTTGTGCTCCTGAGATGCTGCTGGGCCTGCTGTGTTCATCCACCCTCACATTTTATTATCATTGTTTAAAAGTGCTTTGGTAAATCTTGTGACAAGGTTCTACATGGTAGACTAATTAGTAAAGTTAGATCATTTCAGATTCAGAGTGAGCTTGCCAATTCAATACATTATTGGTTTAATGGCAAGAGACAGAGAGTAGTGGTGGAGGATTGATTTTTGGACTGTGATGTTCCGCAGGGATCAGTTCTGATCCTCTTTTGTTTGTCATTTATATAATTGATTTGGATGAGAGTATAGAATGCATGGTTAGTAAGCTTGTGGATGGCATGAAAATTGTTGGCATTATAAACAGTGAGAAAGGTTTTAGAAGATTACAAAGTGATCTTGTTCAAGTCGGTCAATGGGTTAAAAATGACAGATGGGGTTCAATATGGATATATATGAGGTATTACCTTTTGGGACAACAAACAAGGATGGGGATTCTACAATTAATGGTCGGGCCTTGGGTAGCGTTGTAAAACAGAGGGACAGAGCGGTTCGAGTGCATAATTCTTTGAAATTTGTGTCACATATGGACAGCGTGGTTAAAAAGGCTTTAGCACACTTGCCTTCATTGCTCAGTCCTTTGAGTATAGTAGTTAGGTTTAATGGGAGGCATCTTTTCCTTAGAATGGGGGATTTTGAGACTGGGGTGCATACTTTTAAAGTGAGAAGAGAGACATTTGAAAAAGGCATGAGGGATAAACTTTTTACACTGAGGATAGTTCGCATGTAGAATAAACTTCCTGAGGAAGTGGTGGATAGTATAATTGCAATACTTAAAAGACATTTTGATAAGTACATGAATAGGAACGTCAGAAGCCACATGACACAAGGTTATAATCCAACAGATTTATTTGAAATTACAAGCTTTCGGAACGCTGTTTCTTCATCACTTCACCTGAAGAAGGAACAGCAATCAAGAAGCTTGTGATTTCAGACAAACCTGTTGGATTATAACTTGATGTTATGTGACTTCTGACTCTGTCCACTCCAGTCCAACACCAGCATCTCCACATCATGAATAGGAAAGGTTTGGAGGGATATGGACCAGGAGCAGGCAGATGAGATTAACTTAGTTTGGAATTTTTTTCAGCATGAACTGGTTGGACTGAAAGGTCTATTTCTGTGAAGCATGGCTGTATGACTAATAACATAAGAATATAAGAACATAAGAACTAGGAGCAGGTCTGGGCCATCCAGCTCCTAGAGCCTGCCCCACCATTTAATAAGATCATGGCTGCTCTTTTTGAGACTCAGCTCCATTTACCCGCCCACTCACCATGACCCTTAATTTCTTTACTGTTCAAAAATTTATCCAGTTTTGCCATAAAAACATTCAGCGAGGTAGCTTCAACTGCTTCACTGGGCAGGGAATTCCTCAGATTCACAACCGTATGGGTGAAGAAGTTCCTCCTGACCTCAGTCCTACATCTGCTTCCCTTTATTTTGAGGCAATGCCCTCTAGTCCTAGTTTCACCTGCTAGTGGAAACAACCTCCCTGCCCCCACCTTATCTATTCCCTTCATAATCTTATATATTTATATAACGTGTCCCCTCATTCTTCTGAATTCGAATGAGTTTAATCCCAGTCTACTCAATCTCTCCTCATAATTCAATTCTCTCAACTCTGAAATCAAGCGAGTGAATCTCCTCTCCACCCCCTCCAGTGCTAGTAAATCTCTTCTCAAGTAAGGAGACCAAAACTGCACACAGTACTCCAGGTGTGGCCTCACCAGGAACCTATACAGCTGTAGCATAGCCTCCCTGTTTTTAAGCTCCATCCCTCGAGCAATGGCAGACAAAATTCCATTTGTCTTTATAATTAACTGCTGTACCTGCAATCCTACTTTTAGCAATTCACAAGGACAGCCAAATCTCTCTGCACAGCAGCGTGCCATAATTTTTAGCCATTTAAAACATAGTCCATTTTCCTGTTATTCCTACCAAACTGGAGGACCTCACACTTGCCAACATTGTACTCCATCTGCCAGACCTTCACTCACTCACTTAGACTATCTATCTCCCTCTACAGACTTCCAGTGTCTTCTGCACACTTTGCTTTACCACTAATTTTAGCATCATCTGCAAATTTTAACATACCACACCAAATTCCCAACTCCAAATCATCTACATAAATTGTAACCACACCACTAGCCACTGAATGCAAACCAGAGAAACCCGCATTTACCCCTACTCTTTGCTTTCTACCGGTCAACCAATCCTCCGTCCATGCTACTACATTACCTGTAATGCCATGCAACTTTATCTTATGTAGCAGTCTTTGAGTGGCACCTTGTCAAATGCCTTCTGGAAATCCAGATACACCACATCTGCACATTCCCCATTGTCCACCATGCAAGTAATGACCTCAAAAAATTCCTCCAAATTCATGAAACATGACCTACCCTTCATGAACACATGCTGGGTGTTCCCAATTGGACAATTTATATCCAGATGTCTTGTTATTTCTTCCTTAGTGATAGATTCAAGCATTTTCCCCACTACCGAAATTAAGGTTAGCATAGTTGGGCTGACAAAGAAGTGGGATAACAGTCAGCCTAAGAGAATGAATAGCTTTTGATGGGGACTGTTAGTGGCTCACAATGGTTTGTGTGCAATAGCAGACCATGTGATAACAAGGCCTGGTGTGTGGGGTGGGGGAAAGCGTAGGGAAGATGCTCAAGGCCTAAAATTGTTAAATTTGACATTGAACCCAGAAGACTGTAGATTTCTCAAGTGGAAAATGAGGTGCTGTTCTTCCAGCTTGCATTGAGTTTCGATGGAGCACTGCAGCAAGTCTAAGATAGTGATGTTGGCCAGAGAACAAGGTGGTGCGCTGAAGTGGCAGGCAATAGGAACATGACCCTGAACTATTCATTCTTCTAGGCAGACTATCTACTTCTTTGTCTCTCCAATTATTTTTCTCACAGAGATTGTAGGAACTGCCGATGCTGGAGAATGAGATAACAAGGTATAGAGCTGGATGAACACAGCAGGCCAAGCAGCATCTCAGGAGCAGGAAAACTGACCTGAAGTGTCTGGACCCAAAACGTCAGCCTTCCTGCTCCTCTGATGCTGTTTGGCCTGCTTTGTTCATCCAGCTCTACACTCTATTTTTCTCACTGTTTGGGCTCTTCTTCCAGTTATTATTTACTCCATACCATCTGCCCCCATCCTATCTTCTGCATAATAAAAAATAACTTCTTCCCGGCAACAATCAATTCTGAAGAAGGGTTACTGAAACTGAAAAGTTACCTTTGATTTCTCTCCACTGATGCTACTAGACCTGCTGAGTTTTTCCAACAATGTATATTTTTGTTGCCAACCTTTCTCTGACTGGCTGCCCACAGAATTAACATTATTTCTAAGCATTTTGGGTGTTGAATTAGCTGCTGCTCTGGTGCCTCTTGAAGATTGTTATTGTTCCATTCTGAGATAAACTGCTGTATAAGCATATGTCAGCCAATAACTGCATGCTCAAGCCTGCAAGGACCATGGCATATCCTTAGAAAGTGGCTAATGCAATGAAGATAGAATCTGCATCAGATCCAAATCTATGCCTGGCTCATCAACGATCAGTAACCTACTCAACCGTGATTCGTTCTACTCCTTGTTAAAAGTATGTAATATACAAGAGAGTGTTAACTCAAATATTTTGCTTTCTCATATCTGCTAATACTTTTGTGGCAGTACAGAGCAGTCGACAATTATGAGTGCATAGATAACTACACAATGTGAATCAGCCACTTTATTGTGCTGCTGTTTGCATTATGAAATTATCATAATAGTTAAAGAGTAAAACTTGAAGCTCTCATCAAAGGATCTGATAATTCTGAATGCAAGTGTAGAAATTATTGCTTAAAGCATTAAAACTATTAAACTGAACAATCTTATTTTTCTTCAAATGATGTTGGGAGAGAAATGTAATGCATCCCTCCCTGAGTCATGCAACACGAAATAGGCGCTTTGGTTCACGATGTCTACGCTGACCAAAAAACACGAAACTGCATCGATCCTACTTATCTGCACCTGGCCCATAACCTACTGCCCTGGCCTTTTAAGTGACATTCAGATTCTTCCTAAATGTTGCAAGAGTACAGCTGCTGCCAACACCACCCTCTCAGGTAACACATATCATATTTCTGTGCCGTCAGGGTAAAAAATCTTTTCCTCATATCCCTTCTAAACCACTTACTCCTCAACTTAAACTTAAGTCCCCTGGTCTTAGACACATCCGATGTGGGGAAACTCTACCCTTTCTCTGCCTCTCAAAATTTTGTGCACTTTGAAAGATCCCCTCTCAGCCTCTTCTGCACCAGGGAAAACAAACACAATTTATGCAATTTCTCCTCATAACTGAGACTTTTCATCCTAGGCAACATCCTGGTGAATCCTCTCTGAACCCTCTCCAGAGCAACATGTCATTCTGACAGTATAGTGGCCAGAACTGCACACAATATTCCACCTGTGATCTAACTAATGTATTATGAAATTGCAACAAATCCAACCTATTCCTATATGCTATACCCCCTCTAATGAAGGCAAGCATCCCATGCTCCTTTCTACCCAATATATCTACCAGTGCTGACATCTTCAGGGATCTATGGACTTGTACACCAAGGCTACTTTGTTCATTGGTACTTCTTAGGGATCTACCAGTCATTGTGTGTATCTTTCATTTATTGGATCTTTCAAAATGCATCAACTCACTTATTAGAATTAAATTCCATCTGCCATTGCCAAAGCTAATTTACCATCTGATCAATATCAGACTATAGCCATCCATCTCACTACCTACCACACCAGTAACTTTCATGTCATCTGCAAACTTATTAATCATACCTTCTGATTCCACATCCAATTCATTCATATACATAACGAACAACAATATTTCCAGCACTGATTTCTGTGGTACACTGCTGGTCACAGGCTTCTGAATACAAAACCAACCCTCCATCATTGCCCTTTGCCTCCCATTTGCAAGCCAATTTTGGATCCAGTTTGCCATCTTGCCTTGGATCCCATGGCTTCTTACCTTTTAGACCTGCATTTCATGTGGGACCTTGTCAAATGCCCCACTGAATTCCATATAAACAACAACAACTGCACTATCCTCATCAATGTATTTAGTCACCTTTTCAAAAAACTCATTTAGTCAGAGAGGATTTCCTTCCTATAAATCTGCTCAGACTGTCCCTGACAAATCCCTGGCTTTCCACGTGTTAATCAACCCTGTCCCTGATAATTGTTTTCCAATAATTCCTGTACCGCTGATGTCAAACGAACTGGCATGTAATTATCTGGCCTATCCCTGTTGCCCCCCTTGAAGAAAGGAACCACACTCGCAATCCTCCAGTCATCTGCTTCACAAATGGCCAATGCAGTATTCAATATAGCTACAAATTGAGGTGATAGATTTAAGACAGATGTTAGAGGCAGGTTCTTTACTCAGAGTGATAAGGGTGTGGAATGCCTTGCCTACCAATGTATTTACCTCAGCCACATTAGGGGTATTTAAACAGTCCTTGGATAAGCATATGGATGATGATGGGATAGTGTAGGGGGAGGGGCTTAGATTAGTTCACAGGTCGACGCAACATCGAGGGCTGAAGGACCTTTTCTGCGCTCTATTGTTCTGTGTTCTATGTTCTATATGTCTGCCAGTGTCTCAGCAATCTCCTTCCTTGCTGTCCATAGTAACCTAGGATAAATGTCCTCAAGACCAAGTAGATTTATGCACGTTTATGCCCTCTTAAACACCTGTTACATCCTTCTTTATAGTCATAACATGCTGGAGAACATCACCATTCCAACTGAAATCTTCAGCTACGATGTCTTTCTCCTTTGCCTGTTCTCAAGGGCATTGGCTATGAGGAAAGTTTGAAAAGACTAGGCTTGTTTTCTCTGGAAATTTTTATAAAGGAGACCTGATAGAAGCCTACAAAATTATAAGAGGCATAGATAGGGTGGATAATCAGAGGCTTTTTTCCAGGGTTGAAGTTTTAATTGCAGGGGGCGGGGGGGGGGGGGGCGGTGGGGGGTGAAGGTTCAAGGTGAGAAGGGGAAAGTTTAAAGGAAATGTGCTTGGAAAGGTTTTTTTTCCACACAGAGAGTGGCAGGAGCCTGGAATGCACTGCCCGAGGTGGTGGTGAAAGCAGGTATGTTGGCAACATTTAAGAGGCATCTTGATTGTTACCTGAATAGGGAGGGAATAGAGGGATATGGACAGAATAAGGGCAGAAGGTCTGTTTTTTAGTTTAGTCAGGGCATCATGATTGCACAGGCTTGGAGGGCTGAAAGGCCTGTTCCCTGTGATGTGCCTCTCCTTTGTTATTTTGTTCTTTTTGCTGTTTGCAAAAACAGATGAGAAATACCCATTTCAGACCCCACCCCTGTCCCTTGGCTTGACACATATTTGACTTGATTTAGTAGTATTTTTTATTATTGTCACATACTGAGACACAGTTTTGCATGCAAACCATACAGGTCATACCTTACATAAGTAAGTCAAGGTAATAGAACAGAAGGCAGAATATAGTGTTGCAGAGAACAATTAGAAAAGATGTGAGAGGGTTGATTTGCTTAGCAGAGCTTGCAATGGGTTGCCAAGGTCTGGCACAATTTTGACTTAATTTTTAAAGTTGGTGAACTGCAGAAAATGCTCCTGCCATTTGTCCTTTCTGTGTTAAGTTTAGCCAATTCCATCCAGGGTAATCAGGGAGAACAATATAACTTTTCTCAATACTCCTTGGCAGGGGAAGTCATTTAGAAATCTCTCTCCTTTTGTCCCTTTTGTCTCTAATAGACCACACTTGTTACCTGGTAATCTCTTGCTCTTACTACAGTAATAAAATCTCTGCATTTTCCTTAAGAGAGTTTGCCAAACATGTGTCATGGCCGTTACTTGCTCTCGAAATGGTTCGAAAGTTTTTGAAAGAAATTTGTGCTGCTAGCACCAGAGACAGAGACAGGCAGCAGTCACATCAGGGTTTACTGCTGCCATATTAAATTGAAGATGAGCACAAGAAGCTGCTGTAAAAAATGATTGGGAGCCTTAATGCATGAGTCACAATAAGGCCGTGAAATAGCTACATAAAGGCTAGGGTCCCATCATCAAGTCTCTCTTTACTTACATGTGGAATGTCCTTGACACTGATCCAGCTTCCTCAGACCCAGTTCCCAGAGTGTACAAAATGTCTGACACTCCTATTCTTACCAGGTAGCCAGAGGTCCCTGACTTGGCCAGATTAACAGCCCCAGTTAGGGAACTCATATTCTTTGAGGTCCAGAGATCATGGGAACTGTAGATGCTGAAGAATCCGAGATAACAAAGTGTGGAGCTGGATGAACACAGCAGGCCAAGCGGCATCTTAGGAGCACAAAAGCTGACGTTTCAGGCCTAGACACTTCATCAGAAATAAAGAGGTCCATGTGGCTGACCTCATTACAATCACTACAGCTATCTTACAAGCTTAGCAGAAATTAGGGATGTCATATGGAATGTTGATCTTAATTTCAAAGGCAGTTGGGTACAACAATAGAGAAATCTTGTTAAAACAGCACAAGACACTAGTCAGACCATAGCTGGAATGCTGTTAACAACTTTGGGCCCGTTATCTAAGGAAAAATATGCTAGCATTTAAAGGCAGTCCAGAGAATATTCACTGGTTTGATTTCACATTTGGAAGTATTTTCTTATAGGAAGAGATTGAGTAGGTTGGGGCTTGTACTCATTAGAGTTTTGAAGAATGAGAGGCCGTATTTAAACATACAAAGTTCTTAGTAGACTTGACATCTAGATGCAGAAAGGTTGTCCGCTTGTAGGATAGTCTAGGATCACAGGGCATATCGCTCAGAAAAAGGCATTCACATTTAATACAAAGAGGAGGAGGAATGTTTTCTCTTAGTGGCAGTAAAACTATGGATTTCTTTACCATACAGGACTATAGAGGCTGGGTTATCGAATATAGTCAAAGCCAAGATAGACAGATTTTAATCTGTCAAAGAAGCAAGTGTTATGGGGAAAGTGATGTTGAGGGTTATGACCTCATTAAATGGTGGAACAGGCTCAATGAGCTGAATGATCTACTTCTGCCCTACTCTTATAGTCTTACCAACATTGCAGTAGCCAACCTGGACTATACCCTTTCCACCTTCAGTGTTTCCTCCAAGTGCTGTTCACCAGTGCATAATATATCGTAATTTCCAGGCGGTTCCTTTGCCCATATTTGACCTGATGGGTTATGGGGTTTAAAGTTGGTGATGAGAAATCGGAAAGGCAACTCCCAACTACAGTCCGCAGTGCTACTACATTTGATGAGTATGTCCTGCCAGTTGTGTGATGATGCTGTCACTTTAAAAAGTTTATTTTGTCTTGGGTTTTTTGAAGAGCGTTGTAGAGGCAGAGACACCAAAGTGTCTAATGGAGCTGACCTAAGTCAATAATTTAAGAGGACTTTGGGTTTTTTTTAAAACAGTTGCGACAATGGAAGGGGACTGGCTAGTTCCCCCCAGATCAGGCTTTCTCATTTGTTTAGCTGAGCAGTAGAAGCTGTTTGGGCCCCAGAAGAATTGGAACTTCAGTAAATGATTCCTAGCTGTGAATTTCTCTGAAATTTCTCTACAACAGCAGGCAAGGAATCTACGACTGAATTTGCCTTTTTGCCAAGTGGTGTGTTTTTGAGATTTTACTATAATGGTACTGAATCTATTATTCAGTTAATTTTTCCAATAGTTAGGTTATTCTAAATTCCTCTTAACTTTGATGGCATCTAAACTATATTGTTTAAATGAATTGTTTTTTGCTTAAAGTCAAGTAGTTTGACCAATTTCATCACATCTGGAGCACTCACTTCGCATCTATATTTAAAATAAGTAAAAGTTAGCATCTGAACTACTTTTAAAAACTATTGTGAGGGCTCTGGTCATGTCCATAACAGTGGGACAAAAATGAGCACAGGAACGGTGATGAATCTATCTGGAACAATCACCTGGCTTAATCTCTTGTTTCTTCTCTGTAATAGTTGAATGCAATTGAGTAACTTGCGAGGCCATTTCAGAGCCAGTTAAAATTCAGCCACATTACTGTGGGACTGGACTCACATATAGGCCAGTTTGATTAGATTCCCTACAGTGTGGAAACAGGCCCTTCAGCCCAACAAGTCCACACCGCCCCTTGGAGCACTCCACCCAGACCCACCCCCCATAACCCTCACACCCCTGAACACGACAGGCAATTTAGCATGGCCAACCCACCTAGCCTGCATATCTTTGGACTGTGGAAGGAAACTGGAGCACTTGGAGAAAACCCACGCAGACACAGGGACACGCAAACTCCACACACTCATTTACCCGAGGCTGTAATCAAACCTGGGTCCCTGGCGCTGTGAGGCTACGGTGCTAATCACTGAGCTACTGTGCCACCACTTGGATATGAATGGCAGATTTCTTTCCCTAAATGTCATTAGTAAAACAGATTTTCTTTTCTCACAGCAATTGACAATGGTTACATGGTTGTTATTCATCTGCTTTTTAACTCCAGTTATTTATTGAATTTAAATTTCCCATATGGTGGGATTGGAATCCTATGCCTAGAACCCTCACCCCAGAGGTGAGATGATATAGAGAGAAGTGAAGTAAGAAGGGAGAGGATCTCATGTGGAATATAATTGCCAGCATCGATTAGATAGGCTGAATGGACTGTTTCCATGCTGTGGTTTCCTTTGAAATTCTATTTGTGATGCCAATTTCAAGCATTTTTGCTTTTCTTTCTCATTCTGTATTAGTGTTGCTGAATTCAAACTTACATTTTAAACATGAAATCAGATTATGCATGTATGAATATATAGCCATCAAACTATCTGGAGTAGTCACTAAAATCTACTGCACATAATGAAGAATTTTGAGGGTCAACAGTACTGAAAGTTTATATGAAACATGTTTATGCAGACTGCTGCTGCTGCAAAAAATAGCATATAATTAGTGAGAATGCATCCTTTTTATTCTGTTTGATTGTTATACATGTAGAAATAACTATAACCGTGGCAAACTGTTGTTGGAGTATAATGCGGCAATCTCATAATATTTAGCATGGTTTTGTTACAATTTGGTTTGATTTCATCAATTTAAAATGAAAAGCTTTGAAGTGGCATTGTAGATTTTGAATGTAGCCCTATTAATGGCAGAACATAAAATGTGACTTTGAACTGCTTAATTACACGAAAACTGTTGAATTGCAGGCTTTGAAATATTGCATGATTATACAGTCGTGTTCAATACTGCCACCGTTTGAAGAATTGATTGGAAGTTTTCGTTTTGATTTGTTTTGGAGTCGTTTATGTTGCGTGAATGTTGTGAGCGTGGCTTATATTTACTGCGCTGCCCTACTTGCCTTTGATAAGGTGGCAGTAAGCCACAATTTTGAACAATGACAGTTCATGTAGTGATGGTACCGCCACAGTGTATCTATCTAGGGAATTCCAAGACTTTGACCAAGGGTCCCCTCAGGAACGGCGGTGTAGTTCCAAGCCAGACAGTGTTTAATTTGAAGGAAACTTGGAGGCAGTGATATGGCCATGCATACATTAGCCTTGTTTTACTAGTTGGTTGAGATTAGAAGTTGTGAAATAGTGTTGGAAAAAACCCCACAAGAAAAAGTGCCATGCTGTGTTGTGTTGTGGTGAAGAATGCAACATAAAACATTGAATATAGATTATAGAACAGTACAGCACAGGAATTGGCCCTTTAGCCCAAACTTTTGTGCCAAACATGACAAGAAATTAAACTAATCTCCTCTGCCTGCTCTTGGCCCATATCTTTCCATTCCTTGCATTTTTATGTGCTTACCTAAAAACCCCTTGAATACCCCTGTCATATCTGCCTTCACCACCACCCCGGCAGATCTTTCCAGACTCGTACCACTCTCTGTAAAAAAAAACTTGCCTCTCACATTTGCTTTGAATTTTCCCCCTCTCACCTTAGATGCATACCCCTTCATGTTACTCATTTCAACTTAGGGAAAAATTTTCTGACTGTCAATCTTATCTATGTGTCTCATAATTTTATAGACTTCTGTCAAGTCTCCCGTCACCCCCTGTCAGTCCAGAGAAGACAAACTTGAGTTTTTCTAGTCTCTCCCTGTAGCTCATATCTTCTAATCCAGACAGCACCCTGGTAAACCTCTTCTTCACCCTCTCTAAAGCCTCCACATCCTTCCTGTGATGTGGCTGCTGTGAAAGGTGGTATCTTACGCTGCAGTGCGAATAGGTGAACTTTATTGTGCAGAATGCAAAAACCAACTTCCTAAAGGTGAAAGGTCATATGGTCAGGTGGTGACAGGCAAAGGCAATGGATCAGGGCTGTTAGACTGTTCAACGAGGGATTAGATCAATTAGGACTATGTTTGTTTAAGTTTTGCAGAATGAGGCGCCATCTCATCAAAACCTAGAAAATTCTAATAGAACTAGACAGGGTAAATGTGAGAAAGATGCTCCCAATGACCAGGGAGTCCAGGACCAGGGGACACAATCTAAGGGTTTGGTGTCTGCCATTTGGAATTGAGACGAGGAGAAATGTCTTCACCCAGAGAATATGACCCTTGGAATTCTCTGCCTCAGGAAGTTGCTCAGGCCAAAACATTGAATGTTTTCAAGAAGAAATTAGATATTGTTCTTAGAGCTAAAGATCAAAGGCTACAGGAGAAAGCCATAACAGGGTACTGAGTTGGATGATCAACCATAATCATATTGAATGGAGGAGCAGGTTTGAAGGGTTGAATGGCCTATTCCAGCTCCTATTCTCTATATTTCCATGCTTAAAAAGGGAAAGAGACAGTTCGTTGGAGGGAGGGATAGAGGATTCAGAAACAGAGAGGGACAAAAGCGCTTCAAGTCCGCGATTGTTGATGTTATAGTGATTATATTCGTAGAATGGTTCGGTGCATGTGATATGGGTAATGGGATTGGTGAGGGGGCATGTTGGAGAATAGATGGTACTAGATATAGGCTTGGATTGGAGAGAAGGTGAGTGTGCCTGATGTATTTTCCAGCTGGGAAAATGTGCTCAGGATAGGAGAGAGGGCCTTTAAAGTGTACTGACCAGATTGTCCCCTGTACTTTGTTTACAAGTGTAGTATTGGACCTTTAGTAACAGGGGATACCCATAGAAGATCTGGCTAATGACACCTGCACATAGCCTCCGAAGTGCAACAAAGAGGTGCAATGTCACCCACAGATAATATAACCTTGAGCTTCAACACTGGTCATACAGCAGGACAATTCCATCCCAACCAATTACCATTAAATCAACCTACTCTAGATCATCAGCAAAGACATGAAAGGTGTCATCAACATTTCTATCAAGCGGCTTTTGTTTTACAAGAACCTGCTCATACATTCCCACTTAGGTTCTGCCAGGGCCACTAAGTTCCTGACTTCATTGTAGCTTCACTTCAAACATAGGCAAGATAACTTAATTCCAGAAGAAAGGGGACAATGACTGCCCTTGACATCAATGGAAGTCAGAGGATAAACATTCCATCGGTGTGACTCATACGTAGCACAAAGAAAGTTAGCTGAGGTTCTTGCATATCAGGCATCCGAGCTCCACAATTTCTCTACAGGAGTTCATCAATTTTTAGTGTCTTCAGCCACTTCATCAATGACCTTTCCCCCATTATACTGTCAGAAGTGGGGATGCTGACTGATGATTGGGCAGTGTACATACAATTCACAGCTACTCTGACACTGAAATATGGAAGCAGTTCAGATCTTTACACCATAAGACCTGCATAAGGTCCACGTTTGAGCTCTCAAGTGGTTAGTTACACTTGAGCCACATAGTGATAAATAATGACCATTTCCAACAAGAAATTCCCCCAATATCAATATCCCAAGAACTGCCATTAACTAGAGATTGAACTGCGTCAAGCCATTAAAATATAATGGCTAAAAAAAATCAGATGCTCGCAATCTTATATGTGAGTAGTTCGCCTCCTGACTTGTCAAAGTTTGTCCACAGTCAACTAGGCATGATTAAGCAGTGTGATGGAAAACTCCCCACTTGTATGGATGAGTGCAACTTTAATGATATTCAAGATGATTGACAACATCCAGGACAAAGTTGATTAGCCCAGTTGATTAGCATCACATCCACAAACACTCAATCCACCACCACCAATGCACAGCAGAAATTAAGCAAGCCCACTGTGATAGCACCAAGGATAATGACAGTGGACAGATGGGGATATCACCATTTGCAGGGCAGCTGACCATCACCTGCTCCCAGGATATTGTTGATGTTGATTACTGCAGGCGAAATCAACTAATCCCACTTCCTCTGTTTAAATAAAGTAAAAGATTCAAATCTTAATCATTAATGGAGCTTTTGCTCAGATATTCATCATCAACTTGAGTGCTTACACATAGATGATACCTATTACTTTGTTCTTATTATGTAGGTTGCAAGCATATGATTTCCTACATCAGTCTGATAATGAGATTCTTCGGGTGCTTAACAGCATACATGCGGAGAGGTTAGAATCACAGAATCCCTACAGCAGTGTGGAAGAAGGCCATGCAATCTACACCAACCCTTTGAAGATCATTCTGCTTCCCTGCACTCCTCCCCTAATCCTGCATTTCCCATGGTTAATGCACCTAGTTTGCACATTCCTGTACACATTGGCAATTTAGCATGGCCAATCATCTACATAACCTGTACATCTTTGCACTGTGGGAGGAAACCAGAGCACCCAGACATGAGGAGAATGTGCAAACTCCACCCAGACAGTTGCCCAAGGCTGCGATTGAACCCAGGTCCTTGGCACTGTGAGCCATTGAGCTGCCCAACTGTTTCTCCTGATGGCAGACCCTTGGAGCAGAAGATGTAATCTCAGAATAAGGTGCTTCTCAGTTAAGACAGAGATCAGGAGGAATTTCTTCTACTGGAAGTTAGTGATTCTATGGAATTCCTTATCATAAAGACTTTTACTCAGTAAAAGAATCATGGGTTATAGGAAAAAGGCAGAAAAGTGGAGGTGAGGATTATCAAGTCAGCCATGATCTCCTTGAATGGTGGAGCAGTTTCAATGTGCTGAAAGGCCTTTTTCTACTCCTATGCTTTATGGTTTTATGAAATGGATCCATTCTCAATGAATTGCACTTTACGAGTTGGTTATTTCAATAGCTAACAACTGTCTGGAGTGGACAGAGTATCTTCACATTGCTTCATTTTTAGTTAGCACTTCAGACTCTGATGCTTGCAAGAACCCAAGAACCAGAAATTATCACGATTGACTATTATCAACACTGACTTAAGAATTTCCAAAAAAATACAGACACCCCCCCGAATGGTGGAACAAGTTCGGGGGGCTGAGGTGCATACTCCTGCTTCTAGTTCTAATGTTCTCACCAAACAATGGCACCATTTTCAGATGCTTTTTTGTCTCTTTCATCTTGCATCCTGCCACCTTCAGCTTCTTTAACATTCTGCTGCCATATTCAATTGTTTCTTGCTTGGTACTTCATTGTAATTGCTAAAGTCAAGATAGAAGCGTCTGGAAATTAAATTAATTAAATAATAAATAATTCAACAGCACAAGTGTGCTTAAGTGCCACAGAATAGAATTGAATTTTAACACTGAGCTTCTATGTCGATATAAATAGCACAAATAAAATTACTGCCTTTATTGCCTCTCTGCGTAGGATTAGTCAGATGTGCCTAAATAGCAATTTATGATGAAACACTATAGCTCTGATGGAAGGTCACCAACCTGAAGCATTAGCTCTATTTTTCTCCTTCCGCTACTGCAAAGTGTTTCACAGCATTTCTGGGTTTTTTTTTCACATAAATGGGCAGCAGAGTGGCTTAGTGGTTAACACTGCTGCCTCACAGCACTAGTGACCCAGGTTTGATTATACCCTCGGGCAACCATCTGTGTGGAGTTTGCACATTTTCCCCATGTCTGTGGGGATCTCCTCTGGGTGCTCTGGTTACCTCCCACTGTCCAATGGTGTACAGGTTAGGTGTTTTGGCCATGTCATTTTTTTTACCTTTATTCGTTCTCAGAATGAGGGCAGCGCTGGCCAGGCAGAATTTATTGCCCATTCCTAATTGCCCAGAGAGCTGGTAAGAGTCAACCACATTGCTGTGGGTCTGGGATCATATGTAGGCCAGACTAGGTAAGGATGACAGTTTCCTTCCCTAAAGAGCATTAATGAAACAGATGTTTTTTTTTCCGACAATCAACAATGGGTTCGCGGTTATCATTAGATTCTTAGTTCCAGATGCTTTATTGCATTCAAATTCCACCATCTGCTGTGGTGGAATTTGAACCTGGGTCCCCAGAGCATTATCTGGGTCTCTGGGTTAATAGTCCAGCGATAATACCATTAGGCCATTGTCTCCCCAAATTGCCCATAGCATCCAAGGATATACTGGCTAGGAGAGTTAGCATGGGGAATGCAGGGTTACAGGGATAGGATAGGGGCATGCGTCTGGTTAGGATGTTCTTCAGAGGGGTTGGTGTGGACTCGATGGGGCAAATGTCCTGATTCCATGCTGCCAGAATTCTGTGATTTTGTAATTTGGATTGAGTCTTGCAAAGCATCAACAGTTGTTTGTGCATTGCTTACTTTAATTTTGATCAAAGAGGGCATCCAGAAGTTCTGCCTCATGTGGAAGATCATTCTGCAGATGTTATTACCATTTTGTACCTTGATAATGAGACCTTTCCTCAAGGTTGAGCCTCAACTGTGAGTGCCATAGACTCACAGTGTACAGTAGCATTTGTGAGTAACAAACAGGAATGTTCACTTGTTCCTTCCCTGTCCTGGCTCCTGAATTCTGTTTGCTTTTACGGCTGAGGCACAATTGACACCCATTCTTACATGATGTGGACTGTTTATCAAAAGGAAATCTACACAGATTGTCATAGTTGGCTTTAGCCAGTGAACCACTGAGTTGAAATTCAGCCTGACAGATACGCTTAAGGTCTGTTCGTTCTCGTGTATTTGTAAAGAGATTTCATAGCCTTCACCTCACTCCTCGTGGGTACATGACTGAGATTGCAACCTGCCCCTAAGTCTACAGTTTATTTACTGTAAATTGACAGTGTCCCTGCGAAAATGGTGAAATGAAGTATTGATAAGATCACATTAATAAAAGATAAAAGATATAACTGATAAACAACACTTTCAGGGCTCTCTCAATCTTGAGAACACATCACTGGAGACAAAGAATCTTTCGCCAAAATTTAAAGTGTGCTTCACCTCACTTAACAGACACTCGATAGGTGAAATTGGGACGTTGACAGAGTTTTGCTTAGACCGCATCAAAAAAATATTCAGGTAAATCTCAAGCCCTGTTTTAAAGCTTGTTTCTGATTTGCCATTGATTTGAATGGAATGAAAACCAAACGGGTTTTGTAAAGATCTGTCAGTCTGCCCCGCTGAATTATCAGGCTTATGTGATAAGAACACAATCAATGCTGTGCAGAATGACTCAACACAGTGATGTGATGAAAGGAGACATCAACAGTGCTGTCAAATCGCACTTGATTAGCAATAACCCTCTCACTGATGCTCGGTTTGTGTTTTATTCAGGCCATTCAGCTCCTGACCTCATTACGGGGACTTGGTTCAAACATGGATAAGAGAGCTGAGTTCCAGCAGTGAGGTGAGAATGCCTGCCATTGACATCAAGGCCACATTTGACTGTCTTTCACATCCAGCAGTCCTAGCAAAACCAAAGTTAGAACATAGAACATAGAACATAGAACATTACAGCACAGTACAGGCCCTTCGGCCCTCGATGTTGTGCCGACCTGTCATACCGATCTCAAGCCCATCTCACCTACACTATTCCATGTACGTCCATATGCTTGTCCAATGATGGCTTAAATGTACCTAAAGTTGGCGAATCTACTACCGTTGCAGGCAAAGCGTTCCATTCCCTTAATACTCTCTGAGTAAAGAAACCACCTCTGACATCTGTCCTATATCTTTCACCCCTCAATTTAAAGCTATGCCCCCTCGTGCTCACCGTCACCATCCTAGGAAAAAGGATCTCCCTATCCACCTTATCTAACCCTCTGATTATTTTATATGTTTCAATTAAATCACCTCTCAACCTTCTTCTCTCTCATGAAAACAGCTCAAGTCCCTCAGCCTTTCCTCGTAAGACCTTCCCTCCATACCAGGCAACATCCTAGTAAATCTCCTTTGCACACTTTTCAAAGCTTCCACATCCTTCTTATAATGCGGTGACCAGAACTGTACACAATACTCCAAGTGCGGCCGCACCAGAGTTTTGTACAGCTTCACCATAACCTCTTGGTTCCAGAACTCGATCCCTCTATTAATAAAGGTAAAACACTGTACACCTTCTTAACAGCCCTGTCAATTGATAGAAATCAATGGGAAAGCTTTTCACTGGTTGGAGTCATGTGGAGTAAAAAGGAACATAGTTTTAGATTTTGGAGGTCAGTCATTTCAGCTCTTTGATATCTCTGCAATTGTTCCTCAGTGAGGCGTCCTAGGACCAATAATCTTCATCAATGTCCTTGCTTCTATCACAAAGTCAGAAGTGGGAGTGTTTTTTGATGTTTGGATAATCTTCGGAAACATTCATGTTTCTTCAGATATTGAAGTAGTTAATTTCCAAATGCAGCAGGGCCTGAGCAACATCAGTCTTGAACAACAAGTGATAAGAAATATTCATGCCATACAAGTACCAAGCAATTACAATCTCCAACAAATGAGAATCACCTCTTAATATTCAATGTTTTTAAAAATTGCTTAAATTTCCAGTATCAATGTCATAAATTACCATTAACCAGAATGCAGAATTGGCTAGCCATATAAATAAAGTGGCTGCAAGCACCAGTCAGAGTCTTGAAATCCTGAAGAAATAAATTACTGTCTTTACTCCCTAAAGCCTACCCACCATCTACATGACACAAATCAGAAGTGTGTGGAATACCATCCACTTGTCTGGATGGGTGTTACTCCAACAACACTCATGAAGCTTGTCACCATCCATGGCCAAAGTGGCCTACTTCATTGGCACCACATCCACAAACATTCAGTCGCTTGGTCACTGACACTTTGTCACAGCAGTGTGAATTATCTGCAGGATCCGCTGCAGAAATTCATCGAAGCTCCTTCAACAGTATTTTTCAAGCCCACAACCATGTCCATCTACAACAACGAGGGATGCAGATACATTCAAACACAGCAATTTCCACCTGCAATTTCCTCTCCACAATACAAATCATTTGACTTGGAAATATATTACAGTATCTTCATTGTCAGTTGATCAAAATCCATGAAGTCTGACCCTAATCGCACTGCAGATTTACCTGAAGCCAATGAACTGCAGAAGTTGAAGAAGATAGTTCACAACCACCTTCACAAGAGCAACAGGCATGAACAATAAAATGTTGGCCCAACCAATGATGTCCATTTTCTATGAACAAGTTAAAGCATGCATTTTTTACTTTCAAATTCTCAGCAGGCGATTGAGAGTACCTTCATTTTTGGACATCCTAGTATTTGTCTGTCTGCCTCGACCATGCCCACATTACCCAATATTGTTGCCAGCTGTCTGGGGCTGTGGGCCTCTGGATGAGACTGCTGCATAGTTGTTCTTCTCTTCAGCCATTAGCCAGGACAGCAGAGGCAGAGGAATTCCCTGTTTTGTTCACCTCATGTTAGACTGCAGTAAGGATGAAATCACAGCCACCAAAGGGTTTAGGGGTTTCTGACACCTTTTAAAAAGTTTCATTTGTTGTTTTACATTGCTGGAGAAATCCAAATATAACCTCATGGCACTGTTCTTTCCCATATAGCTAATTCTTCCTTGATTGCAAACAATTATCTGCCCTTTTCTATGAGAATTAAGTGATCTGTCAGGAAGCCAATCCTGTGGAAAACAGTCCATGCTCTAACATTTGTCCTCCTCAAGAATTTTTCCCCCTTTTTTTCAATGTTCGTTACCTGTAACTCAAATTCCTTCCTTTCCCTTTTCGCCTTCTCAATGCAACTGGGAACATCTGCAATGCTGGTTCACCATTCTTCATATCAACACATCTTTTGTGTTTTGGATTGTGGCAATTCCAGTCACTAATCCTCCCTGCTTATTCACACTGGGGACAAACACCAATCCATGCCTGCAGTAGTGACTGGGCCATTGGCTCTTAAAGAAAAGGCTCTTGCATTGGGACTTGAACTCAAGCCTTCTGGTTCTGAGACTGGAGAGCCACTCTGAGCCAAACCAGCTCCCTTATCACTAAGTCACCAACTAAAAGAACTATTTTTTCCTTTCTTTTAATAATGTTGAGCTCAGAATTATGTAAACTGCTCCACTTTGTCCTTATCATTTCCATCTCTAAATATGTCATGACCTTGCTTGCAATAAAAGCAAGTTTTTTGCAGGAAAAATATTCATGCAGCATTATTACAGTAACATTTTGAGCACATTGGACAGTGTAGAGAACCCTTCAATTCAGAAATAGTAGCATCCCTCAACTTAATGAGATCAGAAAACATTTGTCGAATATTCATTCCTTTTTTTTCTGGGTTAGCAGCACCAGTTGGCTGATTGAATAGTCAATGTTATTTCTCTTTTACAACACCATGGATTTTCCAGTCCCCTTTTTTCTCACTTCCTCCCTATCTCCTAATGGAAAGCTAATCACTTACTTAAGACTCATCTATCGCAAACAACAGTGCTTAAGACAAAAATCAGAGCAGAACAGTTGAGGCAAAGCTGCCCTTAACTGAAACTGTGAATCCATCTGAAATGCACTCAAAGGATTAATCTTTTGCCATTGTGGCTCTGATCAAAAAAAAATTAGATTTGCTCTAAGAGCTTCTTAACCTGATTTAGCCACGCTGTGGGCCTTGATAAAGCATTAACTTTTGGTGGCTACTTTTGTACTGCTCCTATAAGGTGTTTTCCATCATAGTAAATGTCATTCTCTGTCAAGTAACTGTTGCAAAACAGGAAACTGGCCTTTTAATTTTATGGTATGTAAAAATGAAAGATGTGTATATGATAAGGTCTGAAAGCAGGCACAGGGCTCACCATACATGATTAGCTTTTGATAGAGACATCACACAAATGTTGAGCTTCCTGCACATTCAACAGGCTTCTGCATACAGGCAACACTTTGCATACTATTGATTGGCTGCATACCAGGGGACAGGCCAGCATTACTTAAAGGTCACCTGAATGACTTAAAGCCAGCCTTCACCTATTACAAGATAATAAAATGTGAGGCTGGATGAACACAGCAGGCCAAGCAGCATCTCAGGAGCACAAAAGCTGACGTTTCGGGCCTAGACCCTTCATCAGATGCTCTCTGATGAAGGGTCTAGGCCCGAAACGTCAGCTTTTGTGCTCCTGAGATGCTGCTTGGCCTGCTGTGTTCATCCAGCCTCACATTTTATTATCTTGGAATCTCCAGCATCTGCAGTTCCCATTATCTCTGATACTACCTTCACCTATTACAGTTAGTTGTAAAGAGGAGGTGCACTCTGGCAGGGCAATGTTGATGAAAGTGGTTGCAGAAGAGAACATGAACAGAATGAATTAGATTAGTTTCCCTACAGTGTGGAAACAGGCCCTTTGGCCCAACAAGTCCATACCGCCCCTTGAAGGATCCCACCCAGACACATCCCCCTATACCCCACACACCACTGAACACTACAGGCAATTTAGCATGGCCCATACACCTAGCCTGCACACCTTTGGATTGCAGGAGGAAACCCGAGCACCCGGAGGAAATCCTTGGGGAAAGTGTACAAACTCCTCACAGGTAGTCACGCAAGGCTGGAATCGAACTTGGGTCCCTGGTGCTGTGAGACTGCAGTGCTAACCACTGAGCTACCGTGCCACCCCTAATGGTACAATATGACAGAAAACAGGCCACAAGATTCTCCCACGCTGTTTTTGATGCTTTGATCATGGTGATATGGAGGACAAAAGATGACATCTACAGCTGGAGCCCAAATTACACTCTATGTGAAGACAATAGGAGCACAGAGCAATGTCACTCTTTATCAAGACAAAAGCCACAAGAAACCAAATACAGTGCCACAAGAAGTTAAATCTACTCACACTCATGACCAAGATCAATAAATGCATCTTCAACTTTCATATCCCGTCATTGCCCAGTAGTCTTGCCCACTTTCCATCACTTACTCACCGACAACCTTTACCAATTGAGATGGGAACAAAAACAGTCCTGCACAGGAACAGGCCCTTTGACCTGCCAAGACTGCGCCAACACAAGATTCTTTTCTGAACTGCAAAACTTTTGCCTCTATATGATCCATATCCCTCTATTCCCTGTCTACCCATCTATCTGTCAAGATGCCTATTAAACTTTGCTATTGTATCCAACACCACCATCTCTCCTGGCAGTTCATTCTTGGCACTTACCACTCTCTGTGTAAAGAACGTGCCCCTCATATCTCCCTTAAACATTCCCCCTTTTGCCATAAACTAATGGTCCTGGTACCCTGGGAAAAAGACTCAGACTGTCCACTCTATCCGTGCCTCTCATAATTTTGTAAACTTCTTCAGGCCACCCTTCATCCTTTGACATTCAAGTGAAAACAGACCGAATTTTCCCAATCTCTCCTTATAGCTAATACTCTCCAAACAAGGCAAGATCCTGGTAAACTGTTTCCGTACCCTCTTCAAAGCCTCCACATCTTTCTGGTAGCATAGCAACCAGAATTGTGCAGAATATTTCAAATGAGGCCTAACTAAAGGTCTACACTGGTGCAACACGCCTTTCCAATTTTTATAGTCTCTTACCAATGAAGGGAACTGTACCATGCCCCTTCTTGACCACCTTTTCCTCTTGTGTTGCCACTTTCAGGGAACTGTACGCCTAAATTCTTTTGTATGTTAATGCTTATAAGGTTTCTGCTATATACTGAATACTTCCCTCCTGCATTAGACTTTCCTCATATTTATCAGGATTAACTTCCATTTTCCATTTCTCCACTCAGATCTCCAGCCCATCGATATCCCATTGTATCCTTTGTGGAACACCACTGATCATAGATCTCTGGTGATAGAGATACCCTTCCACCCCTACCCTCTGTATTCTATAACCAAGTCAGTTCTGCATCCCTCTTAGCAGATCTCCACGGATCCCACGTGACTCCACCTTCTGTATCAGCCTGCAATGACGAATCTTGTCAAAGGCATTGCTAAAGTCCAAGTCGATAACACCTACCACCCAGTCCTCATCAATTATCTTTGCCACTTCCTCAAAAAACCTGAATCATTTTATGAGACACGCCTTCCCCCACACAAAACCATGTTGCCTAATACTAATAAGTCCATATTTTTCAAAAGGTGAATAAATCCTATCTCTCAGAATCTTCTCCAATAATTTCTCGACCACAAACATAAAGCTCACTGCCCGTAATTTTCTGGATTATCCCTGTTGCCCTTCTTCAACAAAAAGTTATTCTCCAACACTCTGGGACCTCTTCTGCGACTAATGACAACACAAAGAGTTCGTACAAATCCCCACCAATTTACTCTCTTGCCTCCCTCAGTACTCTGGGAACAATCTCATCAGTGCGTGAGAATGTGTTGATATGGTTTGGAGCTGGAGGAACACAGAATACTGATGAAGTGTCAACTTTCCTGTTCCTCTGATGCTGCCTGATCTGTTGTGTTCCTCCAGCTCGAAACTGTACTGACACTGGCTTCCAGCATCTGCAGATCTTGTTATATGCTAGCTCTTGAGAACATGTCTGTTTCAATGATTTTCAAAACACCCAACATTTTTTTTACGCCACCTTGCCCTAGAAAATCAACATGCATCTCTTTCGACTCACCATCAACCATGTCCTTCACCTTTGTGAATGCTGCTCCAAAGTATTTGTGAAAGAGCTCACTCATTTCTTCTGGCTCCATGTATAAATTCCATTCTTTGCCCTGAACTGGGCCTACCTTTTCCCTAGCTACCTTCTTTTTCCTTATTTATATATATAAAACACCTTGGGAATTTCTTTAATCCTGTTTGTCAATGACATTTCATAATCCTATTTAGTCCTCCTATATCCTTGTTAAGATTCTCTCTGCTTCTCTTAAATATTCTTCAAGAGACATGTCTGTCTTCACTTTCCTAAATCTTACAAATGTCTCCTTTCTCTTCTTGATAAGAATTTCTCTTATCATCCAATGTTTCTGAATCTTGTTATTTTAATCTTCATTTTCACAGGAACATGAAGGCTAATCAACTAGCCTTTAAAAGATTCCCAAATAGCAGATGTGGATTTACCCTCAAACAGCCACCCCGAATCTATATTCCCAATTCCTGCCCAATATTGTCATAGTTAGTCTTCCCCAACATTTAGTACTTGCACTGTGGAATATTCTTATCCTTATCTAGATGTTAGTTGAAACTTCCTGAATTGTGGTCACTGTTCCCAAAATGATCCCATACTGAAACTTTGATCAACTGGCTGGATTCATTCTCCGATACCAGATTCAGTGTGGCGCCTTCCCTAGTTGGGGATTTTTTACATATTGTTTCAAGAAGCCTTCCTGAAATACACCTAAAAAAAAATTCCTCCCAATCCAAGCCTCTGCGACTAAGGAGACCCAAGAAACAGAGGGGAAGTTAAAATCACCCACGACAAACCTGTTGTTTTTGCATTTTTCCATAATCTGTCCATAAATTGTTCCTCTATCTCCTATAGGCTATTGGGAGGCTTGTCGTACAATCCCATCAAAATGATTTCACCCTTCCTATTCCTGAACTTTACCCATAGGCCTTGCTGGATGAACCTTCAAAGATATCCTCCTTTATTATAGTTTAGCATTCATATGCTTTCCAAAACTCACCATCACATACTTCCCATTGCTGCAAACTTCCTAACCAGATATGCACACATTACACACTATATAACATTGAAAGACACATCACCCAAACCCATTGTACTGTACTCACACACATTTTTCTCTTCCTTATAGATAAAGGTGGTGCACAAATTGATACAATAAGAATTTGTCGCATATGGGTCTGAAAACACTACCTACAATGGTGATATTAACTAGCCTTGTGGGCAGAAATGTATAGGATACCACAAGAATGAGACCTGTTATCCTAAGTCAGTAATCACTTGCTGAAATAATAAAATGTGAGGCTGGATGAACACAGCAGGCCCAGCAGCATCTCAGGAGCACAAAAGCTGACGTTTCGGGCCTGGGCCCTTCACCAGAGACCCTTCAGCTCTGAGGAAGGGTCTAGGCCCGAAAGGTCAGCTTTTGTGCTCCTGAGATGCTGCTTGGCCTGCTGTGTTCATCCAGCCTCACATTTTATTATCTTGGATTCTCCAGCATCTGCAGTTCCCATAATCACTTGCTGAAATCCCTGATTGAACATTGTCACATACTAAGAGCCCTTCTCTCTGCTTCCAAACATATTCATTTATTGTTTCCTGCATCCTGAGGCATATCCCCACATTGTCACCTCCACCCACTCTCCTTCGGATACTATTGGCCAAGGGGAAGTATTGAATCTTTGTCTGGAAGCAAGGGATCAGAGCCAAACATTTAAAGTCTTCAATGTGCCACATCACTGAACTTCAGCAGTTTCAAATTACTGTACAAAACACTAAACACTCTTCCGAACACAGCAATAGTCATTAAAAGTCAATCAGCAGCTAATCTGAAAGGGACTGATGTTCCCTTTGAATAACATTATTGGGGTTCCTTCTTGCCTCTGAATGGATGTGAGTTAAGGAATGATATCACTAGCAGCATTGCTATCAATCAGCAATATAAGTTGGCCAACATGCAATGTGTCTATTCTGCATGCATCAAGTGCACACTCCCTATGGTCACACTTGTGCCATCAGCAAAACGGTATTAAACGCAATCAGCACCAGATTTGTGTCGCTCAGATGCCATCTTGGAACTGAATGGCACCCGTAATGTTGGAAACACATACATATGGAACTGAATTTCACAACTCCTGATATTTAAAACATGGGTGTTAAAATATCATTATCTTTCAGGACTCACATAACTGTTTTATTAACATTTCAAAGTTAGTTAGCTTTAATCCTGTAAAGGAGATCAGACTGTTATTCCTGTGGTGAGAATTCACAAACCTGCTTGTAGATTAGTGGCCTCTGCATTTTGTGCATGACAATGATTAGTGTTGGTTTTCAGTTGCTACAGCAGTAAAACTGAACCTATTGTCCATATTTCAAAAGAGCCCAGCTGCTTCTTCCTAATTGACATAATGGTCTTTATTTGAAAGCAATTTCCTCACCAGTGTGAATCCTTGCATCCAAAAGAGCTAACAAATGGTGTATGCCTGCAGTTCCGCACATAAGTAGATTGCTTCAGTTTGTTGGCAAGCAGGAATGTGATTTCTGATTGTTAAAATGTTCAATTTCCACAAGTAAAAGCTACACGCAGCCGGATATAGTTCCACGACATCATGCCTTCCTACTGGTGAACAAGACCAAATTAAATGTCTGCCTTTGACAGTAATTGTTTATTTGATTTTCAAAAAAAAAACCTGGAGAGTACAAACAACAAGTTTTTTTAGCACTCACTGGATCTCTGAAAGTTCCTCATAAAATGATTCTATGATAATTCATCTTCATTATCACAAATGAAATTTGTTTTTTTTTAACTTGATCTCCTATGATGCTATTTGTTACAGAATACGATGACATTTCAAGAAATTGGTATAATTGCTGGTAAACAGCTGACAAGCACTCCGAGAAATTACCTTATCTCTACTTTTATTCATTGCTTTTACTATATAATGTATACTTAACATTTTTTACTGTATGTGTTACTTCAGTGTAAAAAAAACTTTTGTCCTCCCACCCACCCCCCTGCAAAATTCCTTCCCCTCTGCTGCATCTGCTCCCATGATGAGGCATTCCACTCCCGCACATCCCAGATGGCCGCGTTCTTCAAGGACCGCAGCTTCCCCCCTGCAGTGGTCGAGAATGCCCTTGACCGTGTCTCCCACATTTCCCGCAACACATCCCTCACACCCTTCCCCTGCCATAACCACCCCAAGAGAATCCCCCCCATCCTCACAAACCACCCCACCAACCTCTGGATACAACGCATCATCCTCCGACACTTCCGCCATCTACAAACCGACTTCACCACCCTAGACATTTTTACATCCCCACCCTTGTCTGCCTTCCACAGAGACCACTCTCTCCGTGACTCCCTTGTTCGCTCCACACTGCCCTCCAACCCCACCACACCCGGCACCTTCCCCTGCAACCGCAGGAAGTGCTACACTTGCCCCCACACCTCCTCCCTCACCCCTATCCCAGGCCCCAAGATGACATTCCACATTAACAAGAGGTTCACCTGCACATCTGCCAATGTGGTATACTGCATCCACTGTACCCGGTGCGGCTTCCTCTACATTGGGGAAACCAAGCTGAGGCTTGGGGACGGCTTTGTAGAACACCTGCGCTTGGTTCACAATAAACAACTGCACCTCCCAGTTGTAAACCATTTTAACTTCCCTTCCCATTCCTTAGACGACATGTCCATCATGGGCCTCCTGCAGTGCCACAATGATGCCACCCAAAGGTTGCAGGAACAGCAACTCATATTCCGCTTGGGAACCCTGCAGCCCAATGGTATCAATGTGGACTTCACAAGCTTCAAAATCTCCCCCTCCCCCACTGCATCCCAAAACCAGCCCAGCTCGTCCCCTCCCCCCACTGTATCCCAAAACCAGCCCAGAGCATCCCCGCCTCCCTAACCTGTTCTTCTTCTCACCTATTCCCTCCTCCCACCTCAAGCCACACCTCCATTTCCCATCTACTAACCTCATCCCACCTCCTTGACCTGTGAGTCCTCCCCGGACTGACCTATCCCCTCCCCACTTGCCCACCTATATACTCCTCTTCGCCTATCTTCTCCTCTATCCACCTTCGGCCCGCCTCTCCCTCTCTCCCTATTTATTTCAGAACCCTCTCCCCATCCCCCTCTCTGATGAAGGGTCTAGGCCCGAAACATCAGCTTTTGTGCTCCTGAGATGCTGCTTGGCCTGTTGTGTTCATCCAGTTCCATACTTTTGTCTGTATAAGTCAAGTTTACTGTTTAATATTATTTTGCTTTAAGAGAAGTTGACAAAACGTTTGGATGTTTATTAAAATCAGAATATGTTGGTTATTGCAGCAGGATTAGTTATTAGAGTTGAGGTATATTAACTTTGTAAGTCTCAGATTTCTGATGGTAAACAATTATTTGTTTCAGAAAATACCTGAACTGTAGCAAATAATACATTGTGTTCAACAATGCATTCTGTTTTACTGTGAAACCTATGCCCACACCATTCACACTCAGCTTGAGGCTTGCAATTTTATAAACCTGGTTTTAGTATTGCTAATTGTTACTCTGTTGCTAAGGAACACAAACCACTGGCTTCCTCTCCCTGATCCAGTTGCAGTTCTTTGGCTACCTAATCTGGTGTGTCACAACTTCTGTAAATCTATCCCTCTTCCACTCAGCTGCTACAATATTTATCTCTGCTAAAGAGAAAGCCGGCCAATATATTGCTCTTTTTTTTATTGTCCAGCTGTGATGTTGATGATTTTGGTGAGGAAACTTAATTGCATTTATTCGAAATGACCACTTGAAATCCTGTATTGAAAAGGCCCATCATGTCTGCTGTTTTCTGGAAACTAATAAGAAGTTACATGAGAATCTTTCATAGATAACAAAGTGTGAAGCTGGATGAACACAGCAGGCCAAGTAGTATCTCAGGAGCACAATGCTGCTTAGCCTGTTGTGTTCATCCAGCTTCACACTTTGTCATCTTGGATTCTCCAGCATCTCCCATTATTTCTGATACATGAGAATCTTTCAATTGCTTGTTAGAGATTTAACTCCTAAATCAGTGCCCACTATTATTGCTTGTTGCTTTCTTGATGTTCACCTATCCTGGAGAAAGGTAGACTTTACTGCAAGAAGTCTGCTTGCTTGCTTTACACTTTTTCTAAGATTATGAAAGGCCAAATTAGGGACCAACATGAAAGTTTTTGAGCATAATTCACAAGCAAGAATGAATTTCACTGATGATCTTGTTGATCTATGAGGCAGTTAGTAGTTGATACTCCCACCAGTGTATAAGGAAATTTTTTGGGAATGCGTGCATGCATGCGCATGCCTGGGTGTCTGTGTGTCTGTGTGCTCCAGTTATTGGTCATAGTTGAAAGACCAGTTTGAGTGCCAAGGCCACGTAGGTTACAGAAATATGTGTTTACTCTTAGGTTGAGCCCGATAGCTCATAAGCGACTATTAAGTAATTCAGGCGTAATATTACTGGCCATTAAGTGCTAGGCATAAAGTTTATTTTAATTGCCAGGCTTGAGCCTTCCTCCTATCAATTACATAGAATGGGCATTCTTTCCCACTTTGTATTGGTTGATTGGTTGCAACCAATTTAACAACAGCATCTCAGAAGGTTCTGGCAAGCATGACTGCAAAATCTAACATGTCAACTGAGCGGTGGATTTTCCTTCTACCCCATTCACCATCTCTAACTCTTGAGGTGGAAGCGCCGGTTGTTGGTCTGGGGTGGACAAAGTCAAAAGCCACATGAGGTTCTAGCCCAACAGGTTTATTTGAAATTACAAGCCTTTGGAGCATTGCTCCTTTTTCTCCAGTTGAAAGAGGACCCTTGACAAGCTTGTTATTTCAATAAATCTGTTGGGCTATAACGTGGTGTCGTGTGGCTTCTGACTCCAACTCTTGAAGATATTGACAGCATCCTGGACTGCTGTAAACCTTTTGCTAGTGTTTTGGAAAATCTTTTTCTTTTCCACAAAACCTTTGCTTTCTTCTCAAAGAGCTCTGTCAATAGGTAGTTGATGATGCAGTCACCAAATCTTTTTCCTCCCCAAAGAGCACTGTTACATCTTCCAGTTTCTTTTTTCAATACAACAATTGCACTTATATGAGACTTTGATGTAAGGAACCTTCCATTGCACTTTATGAGAACATCAAGAAAAGGATGAAGCTAAACACCATGCCATAATGAGAGATATTAGGTTAATTACCGGCTTTAAGGGAGCATCTTAGAGAAGGAAATGAATGTAGAAAGGTGTATGGGCGGTGGTCCTTACTGTTCAATATCATAGAATTGGCCTCTATGCGTCATAGACCATTCAAAAGACCGTAAAGTATAATTTGGATAAATGTGAGCTAATTCACTTTGGAAGCAAACAAAAGAAGGCAGACTACTACCTGAATAGCTGTAAATTGGGAAATGGAGGTGTGCAGCAGGCCCTGGGTGTTGGTTTGCACCAGTTGCTGAATGTAAGCATGCAGGT
This sequence comes from Stegostoma tigrinum, assembly GCF_030684315.1. NCBI lineage: Eukaryota > Metazoa > Chordata > Chondrichthyes > Orectolobiformes > Stegostomatidae > Stegostoma > Stegostoma tigrinum. The sequence goes on from NC_081360.1 coordinate 91,935,735, forward strand.
GCAGCAGGCAGTAAAGAAGGCAAATGGTATGCTGGCCTTCATTGCGAGAGGTTTCGAGTACAGGAGCAGGGATATTTTGTTGCAGATGTAAGGGCCTTGGTGAGACCAGACATGGAATATTGTGTGTAATTTTGGTCTCCTTTTCTGAGGAAGGATGTTCTTGCTCTCGAGGGAGTGCAGTGAAGGTTTACCAGGCCGATGCTGGATGGTAGGTGGGTCTAACATATGAGGAGAGATTGGCTAGGTTGGGATTGTTCAGATTGTTTACTAGAGTTCAGATGAATGAGCGAGGGGGCCTCACAGAGACTTATAAAATTTTAACCTAACTAGAAAGGGTAGATGCAGGGAGGATGTTCCTGATGATGGGTGTGTCCAGAACTAATAGTTGCAATATGATCTCATTGACTGACAAAGCAGTCTGGGTTGGTTGAATAGCTTACCTGTAGATGACTTAGGATGGAGATGAGGAAACATTTCTTCACCCAAAGAGTGGTGTCCCTGCAGAATTCATTACCACAGGAAGTAGTTGATGCCAAAATATTGGAAGTATTGAAGAAGCAACTAGATTAGTACTTGGGGCAAATAGGATCAGAGGTTATGGGGAGAAATTATAGAACATAGAACATAGAAAAGTACAGCACAGTACAGGCCCTTCGGCCCACGATGTTGTGCCGTGGAATAATCCTAATCCAAAACTAAACTAACCTAACCTACATTCCCCTCAATTCACTGCTGTCTATGTGCATGTCCAGCAGTCGCTTAAATGTCACTAATGACGCTGCTAAATTAGAATTAGGCTTTCGAGTTGGATGATCAGCCATGCTCATGAAGAATGGTGGAGCAGGCTTAAAGGATTGACTGGCCTCCTCCTGCTCCTATCTTCTATGTTTCTAAAATGTTGGAGTACAGTTAAGCTATTCAGCCCACCCAGACTGCCTCATCAATCAATGAGATCATATGTAATAAGGTAATTTTCAACTGCACTTTCCTGCCTTTGGCTTTAATGCCTGATTCCCTGACAGATTCAAAATCTGTCTATCTCAGCCTTGAACATTCTCAATGGCACATACTCGATAGTGCCGCACAGTAAAGAATTCCAGGTTCACCATCCTCTGAGAAAAACTATTTCTCCCCATCCCTGTTTTACATAGGTGACTATTAATTCTCAGATTATGCCCTCTGATTCCAGACTCTCCCCCAAAGGAAACAACCTGTCTGCTTTTACCCTGTGAAGTCTCTGAAGAATCTTGCATGTTTCAGAAAGATCGTCTGTCATTCTTCTAAAGCTCAATGAGTGTAGGCCCAATCTGCTTAACTTCTGCTGATAAGACTATGAATTATTAATTTTCTTGAGAGTAAATACAAATTTCTTTAACAAGCCTTTGGTTGAATTCAAGTAAATATGCCCCTCAGAAGGGCAATCAATATCTAGCTTAGTTTAACTATTAAAAAACACTCCTTATTAAACTCACTCCTTGACTCCATTTTTCACCTTATCTTTGGTTCACTTACATCTGCTCCTTACAAGCCTATTGACACTCTTGATCTCACTACCTTCTTAGATTTGAAATTTACTTATCTAAATTTATCTGAAGTCTGTTGACAAAGCTGCTTCCCGACTCCTTGGTTCACTCATTCGTGCTGAAGACATTTTTCTTTAAATTAGGAAATTAATTGATGACTTGACCGGTGCTCCAAATTCTAGTAAAGGAACTTCTAACACTTACCCTGTCAACTTGGATGGAATACAAGAGAAATAAATGTGAGCCGTGATCTCAGTTAAACTCCAAATTTTACTTTTTTCCAACAATTTGGTCAGTTGTTAATAAAAAATTCACAAAAGTAGATTCACCCTGCCAAAACAATAGTGTTTTTTTAGATTGAAGACAATACAAAAATAACTTTCCAGCTGAAGTCTCTAATTGTTTGATTTAATGTTTTTAAAAGAGCTGATAATGTGCTTTAGCTAAAAAGACATTGATACGGATGTTATCATATTGGAAAGGGTGCAGAGGAGATTCAGTAGGATGTTGCTTAGTCTGGAGTGATTCAGCAATGAAGAAAAACTGGATAGGCTTGGATTGTTTTCCTTGGAGCAGAGAAAGCATGAAGAACGTCTTGAATTCTCCCATGTCTTGTGGTCTGATGGACACTTAAATGGAATTGCCCACAAAGCCACTCAGTTAAAGGGCAATTAGGGATAGACAACAGGAGGTGATGCCCTAATAGCATTATCACTGTTATTGCAAACATCTACATAATGCTCTGAGTATCTGGGTTTGAATTCTGCAACAGCCAATGGTTGAATTTGAATTTTTTTTTAAAGTATGGAGTTAAGGGTCAAATGCTGACCATGAATCCATTTCGATTGTCAGAAAAAAAAACATCCGGTCTACAAATATCCTTTAGGGAAGGAAACTGACACTCTTAACTGGTCTGGCCAACATATTACTCCAGACCCCCAGGAATGTGATTGACTCTTAACTGCCCTCTAGGATGGGCTATAAATGACGGCCCAGCCAGCAATCCCCTCGTCCTGTGAGTGAATTTTAAAAAATATGGTCTTGCCAGTAAAATTGCCATCCCACAAAAGAATGAGGGGGAAAAGAAACAGCTTTTGATCATCTGTGCCACTATGTTTTTACTCAGAATCTTCCCATTGGTCAAGTGTTTTGTCAAATGAGGTGACAGGCTCCTGATTCCCCATAATTTAGAATAAGTTTACTCATTCAATAAAAAACAAAAAAAAACTGTGAATGCTGTAAATCAGGAACAAAAACAGAACTTCTGGGAACGATCAGCAGGTCTGGCAGCATCTGTGAAGCAAAAATCAGAGTTAACGTTTTGGGTCCAGTGATCCTTCCTTAGTTCTGAGGAAAACATTACCTCTGATTGTTTTCTTCACAGATGCTGCCAGACCTGCTGAATGTTTTCCTCAGAACTAAGGAAGGATCACTGGACCCAAAACGTTAACTCTGATTTTTTCTTCACAGATGCTGCCAGACCTGCTGATCTTTTCCAGAGATTCTGGTTTTGTTACTCATGTAATATTTTTCTTTTCACCAAATTAATTGTGCCACCTTGCTCATGGGCACCTTTCTGAGGTAACCATGTAGCCAGATAGACAGGGATGCTAATTACTGCTGTAACATTCCAGCTATCACGGCTTTGTTGACTCTTATAAAGCTCAGTGGCATGCTACTACAGATGCTGGCAGGAGCTGCCCCTCACGCTTAACATACAGGACATAGGCCAGAGGTAATGAAAGCTCTCTGCCCATTGGGTTTTGGAAATACTGGAGGAAGGGGTAATACAAAGGATTATTTTTTCCAGCTGGCCACCATAGGGGGCCAAGCTTTTAGACCAAGCTTGCCCTGGAAACAATTTGTAACCCAGATCAGCGTTGCGTCCTGGGTGAAAAGGAATATGCAGAAGAACAGGAAGATGGTCAATGATCTCCTGCATTCTGCAAGGTTTAGCATTGCCATGTTTTCTTTGCTACTTCATGTTTGCAGAACCACCACTCACTCTTATTCTTCCACTGCGTACCCATCTCATCAAAGCTCATGGATGACATTCCTTGCAAGTGCATGCATCATGTCTACTCACAGCTATTAATTTTCCACTAACCCTACCTGACCTCCACTCTTCCTGCTCATTACTGGGGACGTCTCACTATCTCTCCTGCTTCAGAATTGCCACTAATTGTTCTTCCATCCACTTCCATCATTGTCAATCATGTAATTGACTCATTGCAGGTAAATTAGGCTAGAGACCGTATTGATGTCTCAACAGCATCATGACTGTGGTCACTGAACAGCTTGCACTTGACCTACTCAATTGACCAATCATTGGGCTATAAAGACAGAGATCTCTGGACTCCGGTACGAATAAGGACCATGGCCAACTCCCTGAACTGGAATCAGAAAAGCCACATGACTTTCAGTGGTGGTAGCCCCTGACTGGTTGTCATCCTCCATCAGAATAATGAGGACTACTTTCCTTTAACTTTCACATGTGATCATTTGGTTTTAACGTATAGAGTGCTTTTTGGCATATAGACTGCTGGCATGTCCTGTAAGAGTGATGTTGAGACAACATGATGCCCCACAGTGCCGTGCAACCCTTGTCTGCCTGAGAGAGTTACTCTTGCGTGCTCTCCACTATCACAAGTTGCCTGGCTTTCCCTCTGCACTGAGAAAGGAATACAAGAAGTGGAGGTTAGCAATCTGTAACTGAGCAATAAGGACCCTGCCCATGAAGACAGCAATGGGAGCTGGTCAGAGGCCAGTAACCCATGAGTCAGATTTGAAGTCATTGAACGCGCATGAAGAAATCATGCTAAGAGCCATAAGATGCACCTTGTGTGTAGATGCATGGTATACATGTGGAAAGCAATTTGACAGAAGTGTGCAAGCCATAGATGTCCCTGAGCTCCACAGTAAAGTTTTGAAGGGCTGAAGTGGTTTATGAGCTTGGTCTGGGATCAGACATGATGTGGTGAGGCTTGGGCAGCTGATTAAGACTAGAGAGGATGAAGCATAGTGGAGAACAGTGGGCATGGATTATACATTGGACGTTGAAGTAAAGAAAAATTTTATGCTGGCCCAGACAAGCATCTGGTGATTTCTTTTGTTCGCATGTCAGGAATTTGCACCTTCTAGTTTTCAGTGACATGGGGGAGAATTGGAAGTGGCAGAATGTCCCAATGAGTTGGAGCTTCAATGAACTACAAATGCATAGAAATAAAGTCATTGCCACGTACAGGCAAAATTCTGAAGTTTCTATTCATGGTTGAGGGAATAAAGCAGAAAGCAGTTTTGTAACTTCTAGAGTCAGATTTTTTTTTCATTCTGTCTGTATTTTTTCACTTCCCTTACCATTATGCATGTCACATCAAGCAGGGCAAAATTCCACAGTATGTACTAAATCTTGTTTAGTTATGCTCTTGTGAAGAGACTGGAGATGTTTCCCCACATTTAAAGTGCTACTTAAATGCCGAAGACTGTTGTCGTGAAGGTTGACACAAAGAAGTGGAATCATATTAACAGTGTCTGCTAAGGTGAACCTTCATTATCCTGACACAGTTGCTTTCACCAACGCAAAATTTATTCATTCGCAAAACTTTTCAACTAAGTAAGTGAAATGTCTGAATCTAGATTGACAGATTGATTGTGAAGTCGTTTGAGCCAGAACTAATGTGAATTCCTTTCACCTCCAGTGAAACTAAATTCAATTTTAGCCTTGTAAAAGTTGAAATCAGTTAGCTGGAGTTGGAGCAGGCTGATACCACAGAACATAGTTTGCTTGCAATTTTTGACAGCTTTCAGCTGCACTCTGTCTCCTCAAGCTGATGTTCTTCCATCATATTGAAACACAGATCAAGGAAGTCTGCCATAGTAGGAACTGCAGATGCTGGAGATTTTCTGATGAAGGGTCCAGGTCCAAAAGGTTTTCTGTTTCTAAGATGCTGTTTGTCCTGCTGTGTTCATCCAGCTCAACACTTTGCTATCAAGGAAGTCTGCCATGCTTTCCACTTCCTCATGGACCCAATTAAAGCCAATTAGTCTTATGAAAGATTCTGCTGAGTCGTTTTTTCCAATGCATCAAATGAAGCCCACTCCTGAATGTCTGATTAACATTTATTTTCCAATGTTATTCATCCCTGACCGGTTAACTTTGTACTCTATTTCTGTACTTGACAAGAGCTCAGAACTCATCTAGTCTATTTTCAATAAGAACAGTAAAATGTGAAAATAAATGGAGGAGCAGAGTTAATGGTCTGGATGTTCGCTGAGTCAAGGTTTAAAAATGACAGACAGGTGATTCTGGAAAACCTGGCCCTACTCTTGAGCTTCCTTTGAAGAGCACAGGCATGTTTAAGTCATGAATGCATACTACGCAGTGAGGATTGATCTCCACTGCCAAAAAAAGACTTGGCTTAGTCTTCTGCAATTTTCTTGGTGTTAGATCAAGGATTTTAATGGTTCAAGGCATATCAAAAATGTCAAGATCCACAGTCCATTTGAGGGAACAACTTTACAGGTAAGTTCAGATGAACTTTCTTTTTTTTCTCTTATTCCAAATGTTTTTATTTTGATTGTGGTCTGAATTGCAAAAAAAAGACTGTTCTAAAAACCAGGGATTGTGAAAGGGATGAGATAGTAAGAATTTCAGATGCTGGAGTCAGAGATCACAAAGTATGGAGCTGGAGGAACGCAGCAGGCCAAAGGCAGCATCAGAGGGACAGGAAAGTTGACATTACGGATCGGGACCCTTCTTCAGAAAAGTGATTACTGCCTTTTAAAAGCAAATTACCTTAACTCTGTTCAAGTGTTGTTTACACTGTTACTTTTTCAAGGAGTTGGGGGTGGGGGGAAGTCTAGTTGCAGATGGCTTGGAGCCAGGGTCTGTGAACCAAGGGAGATTTGATTGGCAAGCAGATGCTGATTGCTCAACAGAATCATGACCAGTTAATGACAAAGGCCTACTGCCCACCAACAATTTAATGATGGGCACTCAGGTAGCTGGGCAGCTGTGTGATTGTTCAGCGACCATCACATCTTCAAAAAAGAAGATGTTGTCTTTTACTCTGCAGTGCAAATAAGAAGCCTCCAACACCTGAAGAAGCTTCTTCCCTTATAGTGATTGCTGGAAAAGCTCAGAAGATCTGACAGCATCTGTGGAAATAAATCAGAAAGAACATTTTCGGTCGAGTGGACCTTCCTCAGAACTGCTGAGCTTTTCCAACAATCTCTATTTTTTTTCTGATTTACAGTATCCGCCGTTCTTTCAATTTTTATTTGGTAAATTATTTCCCTTTATCAGTTGTTGTAAGTTGTGCCTTTAATTATATGTCAGAGACTTCATAAGTGTACACAAATTGACCTGTACCTCTTGCAAGTGGGTGAAACAACCTAGGGAAGGTGGAGGACATGTGCCTATCTACATCAACAGAGCTGTGGTGGAGAGGATCAACAGCGTCAAGTTCCTAGATGTGAAGATAACCAAAATCTGTCTTGGGTCTCCCATGTAGATGTGATGATTAAGAAGGCACAACAACATCTCTTCTTCCTCAAGCAGCTTAGGAAATTTGGCACATCCATAAGGACCCTCATCAACTTTTACAGATCCTCCACAGAAAGCATACTAACTGCGTTTATAACAACCTGGTAGGCAGGAACAAGAACAGAAATTGCTGGAAAAGCTCAGAAGGTCTGGCACCATAGGTGAAGAAAAATAAGATTTAACATTTTGGTCTGGTGACCCTTCCTCAGAACTAATATTAGCTAGGAAAAATGTCAGTTTATATGTAGAAGATAGGGTGGTGGGAGTGGGTAAGGAGTTAAAGATAAGTGGGGATAGAGCACAAAGAGAGAGAAGAACAGCTGGATAGACAAAGGAGCGGAAAATGGTCTGCTGGGATGGTGAACAGCTGCTAATAGGGAATGTAAGTGAATAACAATAGGTGGTGTGTGATGACAGGCTATGTGATTACAAGGCCTGGTAGGTAGGTTAGAGGGCTAAGAAGTGGGAGAGTTCAAGCACCAACGTTATTGAACTCGATATTGAATCTGGAGGAAAATGAGGGGCTGTTCTTCCAGCTTGTGCTGAGCTTTGCTGGAACACTGCAGCAAGCTTGAGACAGAGATGTTGGCCAGGGAACATGGTGGTGTGTTAATGTAACAGGCAGTTGGAAGCACAGGGTCTTTTTTGCAAGCAGAATGCAGATGTTCTGTGAATTGGTCACCCATTTATGCGTCATTTTTCCAATGTAGAGTACATTACATTTTGGGCAGGCAATGCAGTTGACTAGATTGTGGAAAGAGCAGGTAGAGTGCTGCTTCATGTGAAAGATATATTTGAGCCCTTGGATACTGAAGAGGTAGAAGGTCAAGGGGCATGTTTTACACCTTCAGCAGTTGTCGGGGAAGGTGCCTTGGGGCTGTGGGTGATGTTGAGATTGAAGCAATCGTGGACCAAGGTATCTCTGAGGGAACAGTCATTGTGGATAGTGGACAAGGAAGGAGAGAGGAATATGTGTCTCGTGGTGGCATCTCACTGGAGGTGGCGGAAATGCCAGCTGATAATCTACTGGATGTGGATATGGATACTGGTAGGATGGTCGATAAGGATAAGGGGAACCCTATCGTTGTTGTAGGAGGGAAGAGATGGAGGGAGAACAGAAGTGTGGGACATCAATGCCGGGGAATCCTCAGCTGAGGAAGAAGGTGGACATTTCAGATGCTCCCTTGTTGAAGTTGGCCTCACCTGAACAGATAGAATGGTGATAGAATAAGTGATAGAATGGAATGAAGTCTTTACAGGAAGCAGGGTTTGAAGATATATAGTCCAGGTAGCTGTGGGAGTCAGAAGGCTTGTAGTGAATATTAATGGCCAGTCTATCCCCAGAAATGCAAACAGAGATGTCAAGGAAGTGTAGGTAGAAATTAGAGATAGATCAGATGAAAATGAGAGCAGGGTGGAAATCGGAAGCGAAATTGATGAACTTTTCCAATTCTGATGGAGAGAGGGAAGTGACATTGACCATATAACCAATATATCAGAGAAACAGTTATGGGTTGGGACTGGAATAGGACTGGAACAAGGAAAGTTCCACGTACCCCACAAAGAGACAAACATAACTGGGGCCCTTGCAGGTCCCCATGGCCACCCCTCTGATCTGAAGAAAATGAGAGGCGTTAAAGGAGAAGTTGTTGAGGATGAGGACGAGCTCGGCCAAGTGGACGAGGGTGCTGGTCGGGGGTGGGGGGGGGGGGGGGGGGGGGAGAATGGTTTAGGCTTTTGCTCCAGGAAGGAGTGGAGAGCCCTGAGCCCACTCAGAGATGGTAAGAACTGCCAATGCTGGAGTCAGAGATCACTGTCTTTGTGGAGGATGGACGTGTAAAGGGATTGCACGTCCATGGTAAAGAGCAGGCAGCTGGAGCCTGCAAACTGGAAGTTCTGAAACTGGCATAAAGTGTCAGAGGAATCACAAATGTATGTGGGCAAGGTCTGGATCAGGGAAAGGAAGACTGAGTCAAGGCAGGAAGAGATAAGTTTAGGTCTGCCCAGACAGTTCTGTTTGTGGATTTTTGGAACAAGATAGAAGCGAGCTGTGCAGGGTGCGGAACTATTAATTGAGGCAAAAGGGGGCGATTACCAGATGAAATGAGAACATTACTATTGTTGATGTGACGTGGAGGAGTCATGTCCAGGGGAAGATAGGAGGATGTATCTGAGAGCTGGTGTTCAGCTTCTGCAATGCAGAGGTCAGTATGCCAGACTACAAGAGCACCACCCTTATCGACAGGCTTATTAACAAAGTCAGGGTTAGATCTCAGCAGACAGAGCGCAGTCAGTTCGGAACGAGATAAACTGGATGCAGTGGCGGGGGTGGGGGGTTGCAGAGAAATTGAGGCGACCAATGTCATGTCAAGAGTTCTCAATGAACAAGTCGAGAGTCGGTAAAAGGCCAGAGGGAAGGGTCCAAGTGGATGGAGAGCGTTGGAACTGAGCAAAGGTGTTTGTGGGACGGCAAGAGGACTCTTGTCCAAAGAAATGGGCAAGGAGGAAAATATAGTGGAAGAAGAGTTTGACATCATGTCATGACCAAAATTCATTAAGGTAGGGATGTAGAGGGATAAAGCTAAGGCCTTTGCTGAGTACAGAAAGTTCAGCAACGGAGAGCAGAAGGTTAGTTGGAATGGTGAATACTTGACAGAAGGTGGGTTTAAGGGAGGGAATGGAGTCAGAGGGAAGGGGAAGAGAATAAATTTCCAGAGGACCCTGGGTGTCTCTGAATTGTTGCCTTGATGCCTGAAAGGAAAAGAAAATGTCTCTGGTTAGCCTGATGAATGAGCTGGAGGTTGAATTGGAATTGTGGAGTGGTGCAGCCCTAAGCCAGCCTGATACGTAGCTATTGAAGAGACAGAGAGTGCATATGTTGCTGTTTGGCACTGAGTGTGGATCTCAGGATGCAACCAGAGCAGCTATCTGTGGAATGTTGAACATCACGGAGATTCCTCTGACCCTGGGTGGAATCAAAGCTCTGCTCTGCCCAGAAGGTTGTGTCCACAGCTCAGGCCATCATGGACTCCATTTATACTTCTCGTTGCTGCAGAAATGCAGCCAACATTACCAAAGACCCATCCCATCTCTGTAATGCTCTCTTCTGACCTCTTCCATCAGGCAGAAGACACAGGAGATTAAACACATGCACCAACAGGCTCAAGAATGGCTTCTTCCCTGCTGTTATTAGACTGTTGATTGGGCTCTGTAATTTCAAATAATGTTGATCTTGCTAATGTTGATCTTGCTTTGTGCACCTCCTGTGCAGCCATAATTTTGTATGCCTTACTCTGCCTTACTCTGTCTAAGCACCATATGATCTATACATCCTTGTTTGCAATGATCTGCCTGTACTGCTTACAAAACAAAGCTTTTCACTGTAATTAGATACATGTGACTACAATAAATCAAATCGAATCAAAGGTCATGGAGCATCAGGTCCTGACATGCCAAAGGATTATCGCAGTGTTCCCTTTGAACAGGGGGCATTGAATTGTCTTCACTTTCTTTCCTTCCACTCATTATACCCTTTATCTTCGTGAGCCTGTGTCTATGTTTGTAAAGGATAAGTTTCATAAAGTGGCTAGAGTTCTAATTACTAGAATTGTGTTCACTGTTTATAATATTTTACCAGTAAGTGGGATCTATTTATTTGTAATAAATAGCAATGGCACATGTGTTTTGTAAACCTATGTCTAAAAGGCAGTTAAATTAAGGAATTTTGATTTCTTTTACAATATCTTTAGTTTTTACGATGACTCCACGAATAGCAGGATTTGACGTTCAGTACTGTACCCCAGTGAAGTGTAACATAGACAATGTCCCTCATGGATCCTTAGGCCTCATATGTCACATTACCATCCTCCACGTGGTCCAACACCTTTCAAGCTCCCTATGACAAACAATGGTACCATGCAGTTAGACCCACTATGTACTGCATAGAATCAGTGAGCACTAAACTGACAACATAATGTGAAGAAAAACTTTACAATAGACATTAATTCATAACATACATCATGTTAAGTGTAGCCACTTTGCTACATGGCAAAAAGTGCATCAATAGTAGAAATTGCAAGTTCTTAAAATCATTTTAATATATTGCAAAGGCAAGAATAAATTATTGTGATATTTTAGCAGCTTTTTTCACACATGTTGCTGTCATCAGAGGGATCATTGATTTGATGCAGTGTCTGGTTGATCACTCAGCATGTAACTGATTTGACCGGGGGACATAAAAGGGATAGGGGGTGGGGGAAGTTTACAGTCCATGAAATGGGGAACAAGGGGATTGTTGAGAGACATAGCCTGGTTGGCGTGTTGAGAACCTTGGGGATGAGTGGAGATGCATGAGATGGCATGGATTATGCACAGGTAGTACACAGCAGATAATGGGGTGCGTAGGATGAAAATTTGAGGGCCTTGCTTTCTTCATTAAAGCAGTAGAACAGTATGAAGGTGGGTCTTTTAAACATTTGGATTGGCACCTCACAACCACCTCCTATGTCTGCCTCAGTCCTCTTTAACGGACTAATTGACCTAACTGCAGTCTGCACCTGGGTCTGTTCCTCTCTTTCAGCTGCAGCCAAACCAGTTGAATATTTCCACCAATTTCAGATTTCTAGCCCTGTGATCTCAGCTGCATTGTTCTACCTAGATTTACTCTTTCATCTAATTTTCTTCCAAATCAGGTATCCAGCTAACACTTTAACAATAGTTAATATTTTACATAGAATTATCTAATACTTTGTTCCATAAAATCAACCACATTAAAGATTATCACCTGGTCACCTTCTCTATTTAAATCATCCCTTTACTTCACGATCATGATTAAATTTTAACTCGTTTAAAAAGTTTCATTATGTTCATAGAATCCATCAAGTCAGTAATGATCCTCTAAAGAGCATCCCATCTCCCACCCCATCTTAGTAACCTGCATTTACTCTGGCTAATCCACCCAGCCTACATATCCCTGGACATTACAGAGTAATTCAGCATGGTTGCTCGACCTAAACTGTACATCTTTGGGCTGTGCAGGAAACTGGAGTACCTTGCAGAAACAGGTAGCACATACAGGCTCCACGCAGACAGTTTCCCAAAGTTGGAATCAAACCCAGGTTGCTGGCGCTGTGAGGCAGCAGGGCTACTGTGATGCCCAAGCATTCCCTGACCTCGCATTTTCTTCTGGCACCTTGAACACACAGTTCAGACTGTTCTTGGATTTCTCCTTTTCAAGACTTCACATTGTCTGGACTAACTTGGTTTCTCCCTTCTGTCACTGCCAACAAATGAAGCATCAATTTCTTTTCCTTGATTCGTTTGCAGGATGTGGGCATGATTGACAGGGACTGATGTCCATACCTAATCGTTCTTGAACTGAGTGGCTTGTTAAGTTATGATACAGGGCAGTTAGGAATCAATCCCAATGATGTGGGTCTGGAATTACATGTAAGATTGACCGGGTAAGCTTGTCAGATTTCCTTCTCTAAAGGACATTAATGAACCAGACTTATCTGGAGCACTCCATGCTATTTAATCGCCCTCTTTCTGAGTCTAGCTTTCACTACCAGGGTTATGATTGAATAAAATTTCACTGGCTGCCATGATGACATTTGAACCAACCTTGTCAGAGCATTAGCCTTGGGCCTCTGGATTATTAGTGCAGTGACATTACCAGTGCTCCACACATCTTTATCCCAACCAGAATCAGCTTCCAAAGACTTGCCTATCTCTCTCCTCTGTCATTTGCAGTTTTTTGCCTCCTGTTCCCCAACACAATTCCTAAAAAATGTACCTGACTTTTCTGACTCAGCACCTCATTGATATAGTCATTAGTTTTTGTTCAAGTTATGTAAATTTTACTTTCCCAAACCACCACCAGCTGCTCAAAATGTCCCTGAAAATACTGCCCAATCCCTAACCTAATTTCTCCATTTGTTCATCTTTTGCCATTGTTGTCAATTCAAATAATTCCAACTGTGAGCAATTTTAGGTATGGTAGATCAGTATGCTTGATGCATGGAAAAAGCCAAAAAGAAATTAGTTAGGAAAAGTCCAAGGACAATAAGCTTTAATTACTAAGTCAGATGAAATAAATAAATAAAGTCACTTCATCAGAACAAAGAAGTGATTAGGTGATCTTTGAAAGCTTTTTGATAATATGAATCAAGAAAACAATATTTCACCTGTCAATTGAGCTTAAAAGACCTCAAATTGAAATAACTGCCTTTATTCCCATGTGGGATGTGGGCATTGTTGGCTGGATGAGCATTTATTGCCGTTTGCTTGTTGTCCTTGTGAAGGTGATGGTGAGCTGCCAGCTAGAACTACTGCAGTCCATTTAATGTCAATGTACCGACACTGCTGTTAGGGAGGAAATTCCAGGATTTTGACCCATCAACACTGAAGGAATGGGGATATATTTCTGAGTTTAAGCATTAAGTGGCTTGGAGGTTGTGGTGTTTTCAAGTATAATAGCCAAAAGCAAAAGCAAAGATTCTTTAAATTTGAAAAATTCCCAGAGGCTGTAAAGCTATCAACATAAAACCTTTATTTTACAAATTGAACGAAACAAAAAACAATTAACTATAGGGCAGCTAGCTTACCATATGTTATTGGGAAATTGTTACAGCCCATGATAAAGAATGCAATAGTAGAGCATCGAGGAATACAGAAAATGGGTGGCATGTTGGCTCTGGGGTTAGCATTACTGCCTCACAGATTCAGGGACCCAGGTTTGATTCCACCCTTGGGCAACTGTCTGTGTGGAATTTGCACATTCTCCCTGTGTGTTGTGTGGGTTTTCTCCACCAGTCCAAAGATATGCAAGTTAGTCCATGCTAAACTGCTTGTAGTGTGCAGGCTATGTGTATTAGTCATGGGGAATGCAGGAGTTATGGGGAGGTGGGGTTGCCCTTCAAAGAGTTGGTGTGGACTCAGTGGGTCAAATGGCCTGTTTCCACACTGTAGGGTTTCTATGATTTTATGATAATATGATCCAGCAGAGTACCCAGAGCTTCCTGAGGAAATATCATGCCTAACAATTTTACTAGAACTGTTTGAGGAGATAACAAATGGGTTAGAAAAGGGGAGATGTAACACTTGGGTTTTTAGAACATGTTTGATAAGGTGTCACATAATAGGCTATTTAATGCGATAAGACAGTACAGTTTTGAAGGTCGTATATTACCATGGATAAAGGATTGGTTAACTACTGAAGACAGAGTTGGAATATGGGGATGGCATATAGTAACTAGTGGAGTGCCACTGGGATCAGTACTGGGGCACAGCCATTTGTAATATTTATTAATGACTTGGAGCACAAAAAATTAGTGGGAAGGCAAATGGTCAGGATATGTGCAGATGGATACAAAGTGGTTAAACAAGTAGGCAGAAAGTTGGTGGACTGAATTTAATGTGGGAAAGTGTGAGGTTACGCATTTTGACATGAAGAATAGAAGTGCTGATTATTATTTAAATCGAGAAATGCTGCAGAAAGCTACAGAACAGAGGTATTTGGATAATAAAATGTGAGGCTGGATGAACACAGCAGGCCCAGCAGCATCTCAGGAGAACAAAAGCTGACGTTTCGGGCCTACTCCCATTATCACTCAGAGGTATTTGGATGTCGTCTTCTTTGTGTTACAGAAAGCTAGCATCCAAGTTCAGTCCTATTAAGGAAGACAAATGCTATTTTGGCCTTCATTTCAAAGAGTATGAAAGTGGGGCGGTTTTGCAGAAACTAATCAAGGCATTCGTCAAGTAACAGCTGGAATGCTATGAATAATTTTGGGACCCTTATCAGAGGAAAGATACTCTGACATTGGAAGCAGTTCAGAAAAGATTCACTAGACTGATATCAGGTCTTGAGGAATTGTCTATGATGGGAGTTTGAATAGGTTGAGGGTATACTCACTTTCATTTTCAAGAATAAGAGATGACTTTATTTAAACACTGAAGAATCTTAGGGGTCTGGACTTAAAAATGCGGATAGATCTTCCCCTTGTGGGTTAGCCTTGGACCTGAGGGTTTAACATCAGAATAAGGGATCTCACATTTAAAACAGATGAGGAGGATTTTGTTTTCTCTCTCAGGGTAATGAATTGGTGGAATCCTTTACTGAAGAGGGATACTAAGGATCCCTCAAGGATCCATCAAGGTTGAGAAACACAGGAAGGAAAGCCAGATTTCAGGGTAAAGACAGAAAAATGGGGTTGCGGATTACCAGATCAGCCATAATATCATTGAATCGTGGAGCAGACTTGATGGGCTGATTGGCCTGTTTCTGCTGTTACTCCCTCTGGTCTTATGTTCAACTGCCCACAAATAATAATAGAAACAAGTTGCTGAAACACTTTTTCCAAAAGAAAGACCATGAATATTAAATCACAAAAGGTAAAACAATGTTGGTGTGAACTTTCTAAAGGAACAACACAGCTTGATGGCCAGAATGACGGCCTTCCTTCCTGCTGTAAACTGTTGTAATTCTAATAAAGAAGACATCATTTTTTTTAAGCCAAGAATGTTTGAATTAATATTACTGTTGTTATGTATTGGTTACATATTTCAATACATTATTAAATGACAAAAAAAGGCTTAAAAATACATAGATAACGAAGTGTGGAGCTGGATGAACACAGCAGGCCAAGCAGCATCTCAGGAGCACAAAAGCTGACTTATCAGCTTTTGTGGTCCTAAGATGCAGTTTGATCTGCTGTGTCCATCCAGCTCCACACTTTGTTATCTCAGATTCTCCGGCATCTGCAGTTCCCATTATGTCTTAAAAATACATACTTTTGTACCAGAGCAAGCAGGATCAACTTGCAGATTAAACTAAAATAAACTGCAACAAGTAGTAATACTTTCCCTGGACTGTCTCAGCAACTTGCACTGAACCCAACATTAAATCAGCACTCTCACGTTCACAGCGCTAATGCTGTCTAAATCCATTTTATCTAACCATCAAAGCAAAACAAAACTTGCCTCCCACAAGCCTGCACTGATTGAAAGCCATGTCAAAGTGCTGAAAGGAAAACATATTAATCTGCTGAACCATTGAGACTCCTCAATCACTATATTTAATTTATAATCTTTAAAAAACAACATTTTCAAAGAAAATAATTCAGTTTCTTTCCTCACACCATCACAGAGACTGCATATTTCAGCCTCTGTAACAATGCCTGATTTTACCCCTGCCTCAGCTCTTCTGAAGTGGCACTCGTCATGCTTTTGGTTCCTGAGACATGTCTACTCTAATATAAGTCTGATTTGAAAGAACTCTTCAGAGACTGGCATCCATCATCAATCACTCTTTATTTACAAATGCATAGTTTTTGATACTAGCACTGCCTTTCACTGAGTCAGACATTCAGGGCCCTAATATCTCTGACATTTATGCTTTTATGTTAGCCAGGTCTTCCTGACTGGACCACATTAACAGCCCCATTGAGAAAACTCATATTCAGTGAGTAGGAGCAAATTACTGCCGATGCTGAAGCCTGTACTGAAAACAAAAAGTTGCTGGAAATCACAGTGGGTCAGGCAGCATCTGCCAAGTGAGAGCAAACTAATATTTGGAATCTAGGTGATTCTTCATTGGAGCTGATGTGAAATATGGGAAGGGGCAGCATTTATGCTATAGTGTGGGGTGGAGTGCTGATATCTGGCTGGCTGACCCCATTACAATCACAACAATGACTGGCCCTCCACATTCTACTTTCCATTAGATATAGTCACTAACACTCTGCTGCTCACATCCCTAAATAGATTTGTTAAAAATATCTAAAACAGGTAGGCTATTGATCTAGAAGAGTTCACATGGACAGGGAGTGGAGGTATTTCTAAATAAAAATCAGAATTAAACCATTATTTAACAGGGAAGCAGTTAGGTTTGCATACTGAGGGTGATGGTTAAATGGAAGCGAGGATGATAGAACCATACAGTACAACAATGGTGAGTTTTGAAGCTGGTTATCTCGCCGAGCTGGCTTGTTGTTTTGCAGATGTTTCATTACCATGCTTTTGGTAATATCCTCAGTGCAGCTGCCCCTTTACTTGCCAATTGAGCGTGTTGAGCCCGTAGGTCTCTAAGGTTTTGGAGTAGATCTGTAGCTCCAGTTGTGGGTGTTGTGGTTGCTTGACTTGCCGAGCTGGTTTGTTGTTCCGCAGATGTTTCATAACCCTGCTGGGTAACATCATCAGTGCAGTACAATAGTGGGCCTTCAGCCCATTGAATCCATACTGCTGAGGCTATGCTAAAACTATATTAAACCCACTTTCCAACACTAGGCCCGCAACCTTGAGAGTTACGTTATGCGACACCTCTGAAGAATATCACACTTAAACCTGGGCCTCTGACCTCAGAGCTAGGGACAGTGCCACACCATCACAAGAGTGTTCCTTTCTTTGGTATAAGACAGAATAGAACTGAAAATGTTAACTCACTTCAGCCTTCCCTTGTACTGATAGAAACTAACATGAGTTTACTCATACATTAGTATGTTTCAGTGATTGTACTTTGTGTTAGCAGCATGTAGCTAAAGTAACAAAATGTATTTGTTATTAAATTGAGCCTGTCTCACTGAGACAATCATGTTCCGTAGACGTAATTTTACATTAATTAATTAATACGTAACAACCTTTTGCTGGTTAATCAGGCCAGAGCATTCCTTCTACCTTACAGCTTGAGCAGCAGCCTTCCGTATCTGATATCATTAGCTTGACCAATGCCAGCAAGAAGTGATGATTCTACTTAAGGAATTCCAGATGGTTCTGGCAGAAACCAACATTGACAGTATGCTGTCAAAACTGACATCCAACATTTTAAACTACCAATACATTACGCTAATTTTCACAAATGTTAATTGTTCCATCACTGGCGGCCATGCCTTCAGTCGTCTCAATCTCAAATCTGCCCTTCCATTCCTATATCTGTCCCCCTCTCTCCACCTCGTTCCTCCTTTAAAATACTCTTTAAAACCAATCTCTTCAACCCAATCTGTGGTCAACTGTCCTAATTTCACTCTACATGGCCTTGTTTCTTTAATTGGCTGTTTAAAGTGTTAGAAAGGGGAAACCAAAAGCCCCTGATAGTTCAAATCAAAACACAAGCCTCCAACTGTAATGGCGAGAGTAGATGTTCCTCCTAATAATTAAATCCAAAACACCCAGAGAAGCTCACCTCACCTCTCTTATTGTCTAAAACTGTTGCAGAGATGGGGAGGATAAGTGAAAGAAAATCCCTGACATTCACTTTATAAGTAACAAGTAACGATTTATTTATTTAAGCCAAAGAGTGGTAAATTGAAAGGACTACTAACAAACCAGACAATTTCCTCTTAACTTTTAACTATTCCCCAACTAAATAAATTTTTGCTGGTAGGCTATTCCAATAAACACAAGGTTCATTTATGTTATCCAAAAAATAAAACTTAGTCTCTCTAAATTCCATGGAATATGTCTTCCAGAATGCTTTGCCTTCTCTACTGTCTCTCCAGTCATAAACACCTTCCTTCCACTGATCCTACTGTCCAGGTTGTGTTCATTTCTCTGTGAGGACTCTTAGCTAGAAGTGGTGCCTTTTTATGGATAGATGGTGCTTTCTTAGAGAGTTTAACAATTTCTTGTGAGAGTCCAATGCTTATTCACAGATGACGGTTCACTGTCAAACTGATTTTCAAAAACCCTCTCCTGATGCACCTTGGATGGCATATCAATTTTATTACAACAGCATTGGTCTGAGGTTATCAAAACCATCATATTTGAATTCAATTGGCTTTTAATTACTTGGTTTAAATTAATTGGCTGACTCCAGCTCATTGTCAAAACATCTAAACACACCGAAGGTTTCCAATCACATAGCCAGTTGATACGTTTCCATTTTAGAACTGGCTCTACATCTTCAGCTATATACAAACATTTTTTTTTCCTGTGGAAATATCTAAGTTTAGAAAAGTACTTCATCCCTCAAAGGGACCACACACTCTACACAACTTAGTAACAAAAGCACCTCAAGATGTTATATCACATTAATTATACCATATAAGTACAGGGTGCTGTTGTTCTGATATGCAATTAAAGAATAATTCATTTCCAATTCTATGTCAAAGGAGTACACCATAACTAGCTGTGCCCCAAGCCAAGTTATTCTGATAGAGCTAAAACACAGATATTTACACAATGATGTGGAAATTTATGCAGATATATCCTGTTCATAAAAAAGAACAATAAACTGAAGGGATAGTAAGAACTGACGATGCTGGAGTCAGAGATATTACAGTACGGAGTGGAGGAACACAGCTGACCAGGCAACTTCAGAGGAGCAGGGAAGCTGACATTTCCGGTCAGGACCCTTCGCCCGAAAAGTCAGCTTTCCTGTTCCTCTGATGCTGCCTGGCCTGCTGTGTGGACAATAAACTGAATCTATTATATTATTTCAAACCATCAGCAAAGTGATTAGAAGGAGTAATTGACTCTGCTGTAAGCAGTACTTACTACTCACCAGCTTATTGATGCTTAGTTGTACCGGAAATGTTTAATCAGGTTTTACATTCATATTTGGATCAGACTTTAGCCTTGGTGCAAACATGGAATATAGACTTGAATTCCAAAGGTGAATGACTTTACAAGAATGGAATATTCAATGAACTTGAGGAGCAGGTTACCTTAGCAAAGCAGAAAGGCAATGAGGATTGTGGGGGGGAGTTCTCATGTGGTTCAAAAACTGATGGTTGTGGGTGTTGTAGGAGCTCAAATATTTCAACTCCAGTCCCTCAAGGTAACATGAAGCAGGAGAAAAATGACTAGGAGTACCATCACTGAACTGTTACTCCTGATACCCACATAATGTCCTAGGGACATGGTTTCAAATCCCATTGTAGCAGATGATGGAATTTGAATGTGATAAACACCTAGAATTGAATCTATTGACGATTATTGGGGGAAATAAAACATACGGTTCACTAATGACTTTTCAGAAAGGAAACTGCCATCTTTACCTGGTCTGGCCTACATGAGACTGCAGATGCACAGCAATGTGATTGACTCTTAACTACCTTCTGGGCAATGTTGGATGTGCAGTAAATGCTGGTTCTCATCCTGTGAATGAATTTTTAAAAATCTATGTTCTAATTAGCTTGAGCTGCACCATGGTCTTCCTGCCATTGTAAGGTCAGAAGTAGTCACAGTTGATTGCACCATGTTCTTCTACAACCCACCCCTGGAGCTCCAAAACCCCTACAAGGCTCATTTAAGGAGTGTGATGGAATGCTCCTCACTTGTTGCAGTTGCAACAACACTTGACAATCTCAACACCATCCACCAAAACAGCCCTGTTGATTGGTATGCCTATTGTAATGCAAAACATTCACAACCTCCACTACTTGCACACAGTGGCAGCTGTCTGTGCCAATTGCAATATATATTACAATAACTCCTAAATGCTCCTTAGACAGCACCTTCTAAAAACACATCCTCCTCTACCTAAACAATCAAAGGCAGAAGTATATGGAAACACCTCCAGCTCAACTTCTCATACCATGGAGATTTGCCGCTACATTAATAAAAATATTCATCAACTTTAGTTAAAGTCATGGAATTCACTGCCAAAAAGTATTGTCAAAGTATCTTCACTGCAATACGTCAATAAGAACGTAGCTCATCACCACCTATAATTAGATATTGACACTGTATTTTAATAATCACAACAATGCTTGTATCCAAACATGAACAAAAATAACATTTGATACATGTAAAAATAAATATGTATGAAACTAATTGTATACAAAATTGGCAGTTGGAAACAGAGAGTGGTGATGAAGGGTTGTTTTTTGGACTGCAGGCCCATGAACAACAGTGTTTGGTATAGGGTTCACTTCAATTTGTCATTTATAGAAATGATTTGGATGAGAACATTGACAGCATGTTTAGTAAGTTTGTGGGTGACCCCATAATTGGTTGCATAGTGGACAATCAAGAAGGTTATCTAAGATTATAAAGAGATCTTTATCAGCTGGGTCAGTGGGCTGAGGAGCGACAGATGAAATAAAAACAGAAGTTGCTGCAAGTGCTCAGCAGGACTGGCATCATCTGTGAACAAAAAGTCAGAGTGAATGTTTCACATTTGTGTTCTGAGGAAGGGTCACTGGACCCAAAATATTAGCATTGATTTTTCTTCACAGATGCTGCTAGACCTGCTGAGCATTTCCAGCAACTTTTGTTTTTGTTCCTGATTTGCAGCGTCCGAAGCTCTTTTGGTTTTCTTTACGTGGCATTTGGAGTTTAATTTGGATCAATATAAGATAATGCATTTTGTAAAACAAACAAAGGGAAGACTTATACAATTATGGTAGGGCCCTGGGTAGTGTGGTAGAACAGAGAGACCAAAGGGCTCAGGTACATAATTCTTTGAAATTTGCATCACCAGGTAGACAGGGTGCTTAAGAAGGCACTTCACACGCTTGCTTTCTTTTCTCAGGCCTTAGACCGTAGGAGCTGGGGCATCATGCTGTTAGAGGAAGGATATTATTAAACTGGAGAGGGTTTAGAAAGGATTTACCAGGATATTGCCCGCAATGGAGGTTTGAGTTATAGAAATAGGCTGGATAGGCTGGCACTCTTTTCCTTGGAGCATAGACGGTTGAAAGGTGACCTTATAGAGATCTATAAAATCATGAAGAGCATAAATAAAGTGAATCAGAAGAGTATTTTCCCTCGGCTGGGGGATTTCAAAACTGGGGAGGGGGGGGCATATTTTAAATTGAGATGAGAATCTTTTAAAATGGAAAAGAGAGGCAACAGTTTTACCCGTAAAGTGATTCATGTTTGGAATGAACTGCCAGAAGAAGTGGTGGCTGCAGGTGCTGTACAACATTTCAAAGACATTTGGGTAGGTGCATGAAAAAGGGAAGAGTTAGAGGGATGTGTGCCAAGTACAGGCAAGTGAGACTAGTTTAGTTTGGAAACATTGTTGGTGTGGACTAGTTGATCTGAGGGGTCTGATTCCATGTTGTATGGCTCTATTATTACTCTATGACTTTCAGACGTTAGCTTTCGATTTAGCTAAAACAGCACTAAGTTATAGTGTATATGTGGGAATGTATTTCTAGCAATTTGACAGTAATTATATAGATGGAGCTTGATCAGACTAATGCTTAGTACCACACCACTATCCTCAAATGAACAGTATTGAACTCCCTCAAGTGCACTAATGATATTCATCCATCTTCTACTGGCTTGGAATTTCTTTCCATTTTCGTGTGCATGGGATGAAAGACTGCTATTGAAGTGGCCTTTATTGCCTGCTCCATCAAATAGATTGTTAACATTACATGAATCCATCAGGAAATCTTGATACTGTTGTTCCATACACAGGTATGTAGAATGATGGAAGGACTGTTCCTTGGCAACAACACAGGGAGGCAGCCTCCTGAAATCATAAACCTCAAAAGCGATGCTGAAGCCATTTATCAATGTCGTCTGAACCCCAAGATATGTTGTGTCCTTGAAACATACTGCAAGCTTTATTTTTTGACACACTGATGGAGATCATGAAGTAGTTTTATTTAGTCTATGGTAACTCTTTATCTATTTTCACTTGAATTGATCATATAGCAAATGGCAAGTTTTGTTTTACAGTACATTTCAGAGGATTACAACGCATTGTATACATCTTACACTTTAAATATTTACAAATTCTTCTTTAGGAAGATACACCTTTGGCTCAATTTGAGATAGTAATGATAACTTTTGATTTTCAAGTTTTACAATGATCTTCTTCAATATTCCTACCTAATGATGCCTGGGTGAGAAACCTTCAGCTACATAATGGATTGTTACACACAGGAAATTTAAACACAGCAGCTCACTGCACAGAAAATCAGACGTTCAAAATCCAACATATTGCAAGAGCAATTTAATATTTACAATTCTATTCTGACTTCCTCAATCCATCCTGGTAACCTGGAACTTCCCTCTACTTCAACTATTTGACAAGTATTCCTTTAAACGGGGCAATAGCATCTGCCTTCAACATTCTTCTTGGCAAATTGTTCCACACTCTAATGACCTTCAATGTAAAGAGAAGACTTTGAGCCTCTCTTAGCCTCTTTATGATGATATTAAATTGATGATCCTTCATCTCCAAGGGTCCAACAAGAGGTAATTGTTTTCCAAGTTACGCAATCAAATAGGTACTTTGCTGCATTTGGAATTGTCTTACGAGATGCAAGCATTTAAAGAAAAAAGAATACCGCAGGCCATATTTCTCCCAAGCGACTTTTGAAACCCATAAGCAAATTGTGGGCATTAACATTCTTTCTAATTCCTCAGTTGCTTACTGCTGAGATTAATGTAGCTATAAGCTCACTTTGCCACACACAATACACAATAACATTTTATAGATTTTTTTTCAACTGTATCAGTTTTAATTAAAAATGCTTTTTAGCAGTTCCCATGAAAATTAATTGCATTTCTGCTCTTTTTATTGTTTACCAAACTGGCCAATTGCTTTTGGAGACTAATTGTCCAATTAAAAGAAAAGAAAAATATACTTAAATAACTTGGTTTTTAATATCATACAGTGCTTTTCATCTCTTTCAAACCTTTAAGGAACAATCTATTCACAAGCTTTTAATGATAATGAGTCATATACTTGCTGATAGCTAATGTTCAGATTGTGACTTTACTTTATGCACTTTTGCATAAACAATGTCTTTGAAAAAAATGTATCTTTTGTCGTCTCGATTGTCCTTCACTTGCAGAGTGCCTGGTCCGAACAAGCTTCCCTTGAGTCCAGCATGCAAATGATACAAATCATAGGAGACATGTGAAGAATTATTATTATGATTTGCTTCTTGCTGTAAAATGTCTACTATTCCTGTCTACTACTACATCGAGAGAACAGGAAATGAGGGAATATAGTGTTACACCATGATATAGATTTTTGAAAGGGTTAATGTTGAGGTCTGCCCGAAGCACCATCAGCTATTATAATGTCACATGGGTTTGTGGAGTTGACAACTTAGGACTTCAAAGGAGTAGGGCATATGATGTCGGTTGTACTCATAGTTTCTTCAATAACATCTATCACATCAGTGTGACTTGTACATTGCTGCTATCAGGCAACGAACTGCATCTTGTTTAATACAATAGCCTCATCGTATTAGGCTCCCTAATGGCTTGCCTTTGCCTCACTAGAGCAGGAAAGCCGGTAGATCCTACACTGGTAGCAGTAAATCTACTTTATATTGAGCAATGATAGAAAGAGATCATATAAGCTGATGGGCAGTGGATGGCTGATTTGTGCAACATAAAGGAAGGTGGAGAAATATTCTCTAGATATTCTCTGTTCTCTCTCCCAGGCCTATGATAATTTGATTTGCATCTCACAACTTTCTTTTTCAGCTCTAAAACGTTTATATTTTATAAGTTATCCGTTTTTTTTTCTTACTAGATGCTGAATTAGCCACTGTCGATTTCATTATTTTCAGATTAACAAAGATTTTAACACAAAAAAACAAACTTGCAGCATCTGTGCAGAGAGAAACTGAGTTAATATTTCAAAATCAGTATGACTCTTCTTCAGAAATGAAAGGGGCTGGAAAGTAGTGCTTTTTTTTATACTTTTGACATGGTGGGGAGGATGAACAAGTGAAATTAAATAACACAGTATGGAGCTGGAGGAACACAGCAGGCCATGCAACATCAGAGGAACAGAAAAGCTGATGTTTCGGGTCGAGGTCCTTCTTCAGAAATTCTCCAATGTAGCCTGGCCTGCTGTGTTCCTGCAGATCCACACTGTGTTAACTCTGACTCTAGCATTGGCAGTTCTTACCACCTCTCAATGGAATTAATTGTGAGGATGCACGGAACAAAAGAAAAGGGAGTGTGAATGGTTGTCAACTAGATGAGGTTTATTGAATTTCTTGAGGATACCTATTCTCCTGGATGGAACTGAAACATGAGTAGTAGTTTTACCATGATTAGCTCTCCCCTTTCATTTTGCCCTGGGCGCTGTCATCATCTCAATAGAAACCAAAAGAACTGCAGATGCTATAAATCAAGAACAAAAACAGAAGTTACTGGAAAAGCTCAGCAGGTCCAGCAGCATCTGTGAAGAAAAATCAGAGCTAAAGTTTTGGGCCCAGTGACCCATCCTCAGAACTGGTCACTGGGGCTGAAATGTTTAACACTTGATTTTTCTGTTTTTGTACTGTCGCCATCTTTTCCGCTCACTCCTCCTGACCCTTTGTCAACAGCTTAAAAATACCATTTGCCTGTTTCTTTCTGCTTTGCAGAAGAGTCATTTGACTTGCCAAGTTTAAGGGCATTTAAATGGTCATTGGACAAACATTTGGATGATAGCAGAATACTGTAGGTTAGATGGGCTTCAGTTTGGTTTCACAGGTCAGTGCAACATCGAGGGCCGAAGAGCCTGTACTGCACTGTAATGTTCTATGTTCTATGTCCTATATTGGGCTCAAAACATCAACTCTGTTCCTGTGCCCCCAGATGGGCAGCATGGTGGCTCAGTGGTTAGCAATGCATCCTCACAGCACCAGTGTGTGGCTTCAATTCAAGCCTTGGGTGACTGACTGTATGAAATTTACATGTTCTCCTTTTGCCTGCACAGGTTTCCTCTGGGTATTTTCTCCCACAGCCCAAAGATGTGCATATTAGGTAGATTGGCTGTGCTAAATGCTGGGGATAGGGTGGGGTATTGTTTCTGGGTGAGGAGCTGTTCAGAGAGTTGGTGCAAACTTAATGGGCTGAATGGTCTCATTTCACACTGTAGGGATACTATGTTGCTGCACCTGCTGAGTTTCTCCAATAATTCCTTCCTATATTTCAAAGATCCAGCACTCGCTCAAAACTCTATTTTCAACATGTTTGCCTCATCATTAGTCAATGGAAGTTGTCCTCAATTTAAAATGATCGACTTATCTTAGTTAAATTAGATGGGAGAGAATTTGATAGGAAGATTTTAATCATTTGTGTAGTAACATTGATCGGATGCTCATACCATTGTTAGTTCCTTCCCAAAAACAGTTTCAGGTGTAAACTTGCCAACGTCCATTGCTACTGTGAATCGATGAACATTTAACAAATATTGAAAAAGAAACATTCATTTTAATGAATATAGTACTGGATAAGTAACAACTAACAATCCAGCTAAAACATAAATTCACTTCCCACCATGACAATTAAAATCAGGTTTTAAAAAAAATCAGACGTCGTTTTTAAAAATTGAGGTCAGATTTTTAAAATCATGGAAATTAAAGTGCCCTCGTGACGTTGTCTGATTGTCTGTTAATGTCCTCTGCCATTTGAACTGTTCCAACACATTTGTAACTAATCCCACATTAACAGTTTAAGTGCCCTCTTGAGTGGCCAAACAAACTGTACATCTCTTGAAGCGGACAACTTCCTACCATCTTCTCAGAATAACTAGGGATGGCCCTAAATTCTGGCCTTAACAGCATACCTAAACCCTAAGAATAAATTTCAAAATAAAACTAATTCCAGATATTGGTAAACAGAATTTGCAGGTCCACTGTACCCAATGCTGCTTCCTCTACATTGGGGAAACCAAGCGCATGCTTGGGGACCGCTTTGCAGAACACCTCCGCTCGGTTCGCAATAAACAACTGCACTTTCCAGTCGCGAACCATTTTAACTCACCCTCCCATTCCTCAGACGACATGTCTATCCTGGGCCTCCTGCAGTGCCACAGTGATTCCACCCGAAGATTGCAGGTATCAGTGTGGACTTCACAAGCTTCAAAATCTCCCGCTCCCCCACTGCATCCCAAAACCAGCCCAGCTCGTCCCTGCCTCCCTAACCTGTTCTTCCTCTTACCTACCCCCTCCTCCCACCTCAAGCTGCACCTCCATTTCCCACCTACCAACCTCATCCCACCTCCTTGACCTGTCCGTCCTCCCTGGACTGACCTATCCCCTCCCCACCTCCCCACCTATACTCTCCTCTCCACCTATCTTCTCCTCTATCCATCTTCGGTCAGCATCCCCCTCTCTTCCTATTTATTTCAAAACCCTCTCCCCATCCCCCTCTCTGATGAAGGGTCTAGGCCCGAAACGTCAGCTTTTGTGCTCCCGAGATGTTGCTTGGCCTGCTGTGTTCATCCAGCTGCACGCTTTGTTATCTTTGCAGGTTGATGCTGGTTTGTCAGAAGGCTGGAGAGAATGTACCATTCAGTGACAGCCACCTGGGGGTGCTACTAAACTTCCTTTAACATAAACTCACACTTGACAGCAATCCATTTGATTCTCCTGATGATGTTTTAAAATTAGCTTTGTTTGTGTGTGATAATGCATCAAATGAGGATTATGCAACATTTGATGAAAATTACTTTTCTCATTTACTTAGAATGTCCATTCGAAACCTTGGATTTTGCTGGGAAGAAGTCTAAACTTTTTTTCACGAGCACGTTGTCAAAAACAAATGGTCCATTAACTTATCAGGAGAGTCACTGCCGTAGATGAAGCAAATTCTTAAATTGTTGAAGTTGCCATACAATATCACAAAATTATTCACCAGAAAATTGTTTGCAGTCTGAATGTTTCACTGAACGTGAAGGTTCAACCCTGTATCTTTCTGCAGAACTCCTTTCCATTTTCCCCACATGCTTCCTGCATCTGTAAAAGTAGAAAGATAAAAGGACCACAACGACAGCAGTCACATTCACAGAAGCCAGTTTTGCAACTGTGGTAGCACAAGTGTGTCTGACTTCCAAATGCAAGCCTGGCTGAAGTACATAGTGTCTCACCAATCCACAATCTCTCTTCATAAACTATACTGGTTGTTCAAGGACTATTAACCACAGTTAATACGATAATATCATCATGAAATGCAGCTGCAAGAACTATGCCAGCCGGTGTATGAACTGAACCCACACTTAGTTTGCACTATGCCCCAGGCATCTCGTCAAATAAGTTAATCAGTCACTATAGTTGGTAATAAGTGCACGATTATTCCCAGTCAGACTAAGGTGTTCTACAGAATGGTTCAAAAAAAGTGGACATTCTGACCTGTGCTTCTATGCCAATGTTGAAGTTTTCTGTACTTGCTGTGTGCAGTCTAGGAAATAGTCAGCGGCATGTAAATAATCTGCAGGCTGAGCATTGCCTTCCAAAGTCATTGCCCAGTGAGAAACTAGAGTTCGTCTTATAGTTGAAAAAGTGTGTGATCTGCACTCAAAAGGAAATCTAACAAAAGGGAGCTCACATTAGTTCTTTTGGAATGCTTTACAATGACAAATAACAAACATTGCAAAAAAATGAAATTTAGTCAGGCAAATCTTCAATTTGCTATCTCCGAAATAATTGGTCTCAAATACATATTTTTTTGCTGAATCATTTTGTTTATGTCAATACCATTTTCTGATAGATACAATTTAAGGACAGTGGTTCTAAAATTACCTTGGTTAACATTGATGTTATGAAGGCAGTCATGATATGTTAAGGGAAATTAAAGCTTCAAAAAATGAACTCAACATTGCAGATAGGTAATATTTCAATGGTGTTCTTCAGAGAACATTAAAAGTGTTATCTTTTATGGATATGTTCTTCTGATACTTTTACATGTATTTTCATTACCTGTCAGATAGTCTTTTTAATTTGCATTATTATCCTTGATAATTCTAACTTAAGGGCATTTTGATGTGGCACATTTCCATTGCAATTGCACTTTTAGGGTCTCTTATACAGAAAGTGTAAAAGTTTCAATGTTTAATACATTCCACGGTGGGGAGGTGCCAGTGTTGGGCTGAGGTGGACAAAGTCAGAAGTTACATGACACCAGATTTTGGTCCAACAGGCTTACTTGAAATCACACAAACTTTCAGAGTGCAACCCCTTTGTCAGGTGCAGTGAGACAGCAGTGCCCACAGGAACAGAGTTTATAGGCAGAGAGCTCAAGGGCAGAGAGATCAAAAGATCAGACAACTGGTGAGGGTGGAATGTCAGATAATAAGTCTCTGGAGGTGACCAAAAGTGTTAGACAGGGAGTAAAGCGTTTATAAAATCAATGTCAGTTTTTTGCTGTCATGACAATCAGGCAGAGCAATAGGAAAATATAAAAAGTGACATCCCAGTCAGGGAACACTTCAGCAGTCACGTGGGCCTGTGCTCCAAAAGCCTGTATGATTTCAAATAAGTCAGTTGAACTATGACCTGGTGTTGTTTGAGCTCTGACTTAATACACTTCCACATTTAGTTATTTCCAATGGGCTCATGCCTGTGTACAAATAATAGACAAAGAAGTCTAACTACACTGGAATATCATTCATGAAGATCGCACTTCGAATTTTTGCCAGAGGATAAAGAGTTATGGTGACTAGCTAAAGAAACAGATAAAACATGAGGAGAATAAAATTTACAGAATGAGATTTGTGACCCACAACATGAAAGGATGGCAGAGGATTTAATAGTAACTTGTAAACTGGAATTGGGTAGGCATTTGAAAGTTCATGTCTTTGAAACAATAACAGGAACATTGGAATAATTGGATAGCTTTAATAAATAGCTAGCACAGAAAGGGTGGGCTGAATGTACTGTAGTCCTATAATTTAGTAAAGTGCAGGCTTTCAATTTGAAACAGCACCATCAAACACTCTGAGTTTTATTGAGAAACCTGATTTCAATGTTAATTTACATAGGTTCCTTCAATAAATGATACTGTCCCTAGGTAAGTCTCATTGCAGGCATTTGCTCAAATGTGCAGTTTAACAAATGTTACATTTTTTGATGTTCATGTTTAAATCATCTATTGACACATGCTACCATAGTCAGAGCTTGAAAGAATCAAAATATTGACCCAAGATTGGCTTCCACTCTCTGCCTGCCCTCCTTCCTTTGTTAGTCAAAGCTTCATTACCCATTATGATGTTCTGCATGACCTGTTGGCCTCCATTAAAGCAGGAACAGTGACCCAGCTGTATGATCAGTCTTCTTTATCAAGCATCATTAGATATGAAACTACACCAGGCAACTCCCAGAGTCTGTCAAGCCAGGTTGTTTTGGCAGCAGGAGACCTCATAGATCAGCCTAGAGGGGCCAGTCATATCAAACCTTACTGTTTAGAAGTGGCCTAAAAGACTAGAATGTGTAAGTTGATGGGGCAGAGAGCACATACAGCATTCAAGGTCATCGTATAGCTTGAATAGATTCTTCAGTTCTGTGTCTCAGTGGGCTAGACATTCCATTCTCTTCACTAATGCTTTCAGAAGAATAGACTGCATATAATAGCTGAAAAACTAAGCTGTTGGAGAGAATATGAAACAGTAACTGGGACTCATTTAAACTGGATGTAGTCTGCAGCAAGGCTGTGACATTGGCATACATAGATATCAACTGATTGTTATTCACAAAAGAGGAATAGAAATATAAAATAGTTCAAAAATGGCAAAAAGCCATTAAAGTTGTCAACGCTTTTATAGAAATGCAAAACGCATGAGAAACAACCTCTTGGAATAAGAGGTACACACAGTTCACAAATTATGGGTATCACAGAAACCAGTTTTGAGGTAAAATAGAACCAAACCTGGAGTCATTTTTTAAAGACATGGCTGTGAACCCTTGTGAAGGAATGGCTTATTTTTAAAAGTAATAACTATTGCAAAATAACAGTACAAGACAGCAGTAATTTGTTTAAATGTAGGGATGGAAAAGGAAATAAGGTAATAGAGATAGAACTTGCATTTAGCAACTGCTTATAAAGGTTCGTGGAAAACATATAAGAAGTGAATTGCTTCGTCTTGGAGAGTTAGCTGGGAATTTTTCTGTGATGTTTGAAAGGTGAAATCAAAAGGGAAGGCACAATCAAAATAAAGTAATGCAGCACTCAGAAAATAAAAAAGAACAGGGTGCCAGGATGCATACCATATTAGAATCACACATCAAACCAATTTGTTAGAGATCTGAAATGAGTGAGAAATTAAAAGAGAGTTACGGTTGGAAAATGAAATTTACTTTCATAGTTAACACTAAAAATAACAATTTTAAGATACTTGTATTCTAGAAGGTGAAGCACTGGAGATATATTAAGAAATCTGAGGATTAAACCAACAAGTGAAAACAAAACAGAAAAACAATTGACTACAGTTGGGATAAAAGGAGTATTTCCAGCATCACTGAAACCTCTAACAAGTGGAGTGCCATAGGGATGGGTGCTGGACCCACAATTATTTACAATACATAATAATGACATGGATAATGAAAATAATTGTACAATCACCAAATTTGGAGATGATATTAAAATTGATGGGAAGGCCAATAGTGAGGATGACACAATGGGTCTGCAGAGGGATATTGATGATTCAGTAAATGGGCAAAACTTGAGACATGGAATATAATGTGCAAAAATATGAGGTGATGTTGTTTGGCAGGTAGAATAGGATAATTGAATATTATTTAAATTAGTGAACACTGCCAAAAGCTGAAGGTCAGAGGAGTTTGGGAGTCCTTTTCCATCAATCACAATAAGCTAATATCCAAGGTTAGCAAGGAGGAAGTAGGGAAGGCAAGTGAAATATTGACCTTTATTTCAGGGGGAATGGTATATAAAAATAGGGATGTCCTGCTAAAAGAATACAAGGTATGGTCATACCACAGCTGAAGTACTGAAAACAGTTTTCGGCCTTTTTCCTGAGGAAGATGTATTGGCATTGGAGATTAATCATTAGGTTAATCCCAGGGATGGAAAGATTTTCTTTATGATAAGAGGTTGAGCTTATACTCATTGGAGCTGAGGAGAATGAGAAACCTTCTTGAAACATGTAAGAATCTAAGAAAATTTACAAAGTAGTTGCAAACAGGTTGTTTTCCCTTGAGGGAAATTCTAGGACCAAAAGACTTAATCTTACGGTTAGGAGCCACCCACTTAACAGATGTGAAGGGGACTTTTTCTCTAAAGGATGGTGAAACTGTACAATTCTTTACCGTAGAGGGCTGTTGAGACTGTGTTTCTAAATATATTCAAGGCTGACACTGGCAGATTTTTTTTATCAATTAGGGAATCAAGGGGTTATGGGGCAAAAGCAGGAAAGTAGAGTTGAGGATTATCGCTGCAGCCGTGATCTCATTGAATGGCAGAGCAGACTTGATCTAAAGGCCATCCATAACTCTAATCCAAAAAGAGAATCATAACAGGGCCAAGATAATAGTGATTGACCAGAATGGTCAAGAAGAACCCCAGGGTGCTTAAGATTAATTTCGAATGCAAGAAATCTTAAAGTAATTTTACGAAAGTCATTTCCTAATAACAAAGATAAGTATTAGAAGGAAGTTGATAACAATTGAAAAATTAATTGGCAACAGCTAAAAGAAATCTAAAGATGTTTTCTCTGCAGGGTATGAAGTGGGCAGAATGGTAAGGACATGATAGAGTCCATTAAGGGGTAAAGCTGAACAGAAATATTATTGAGGACTAGGAGCTGGCAAATCTGTTAAATGAATTATTCACATAGTTTTTTTTGCCAGTGAAGTCCGAGGACAAATTCCAAATCTAGTCATATTGACCTGGGAATCTGTAATATATACAGAGGTCAATGAAATTCAAAGAAATAGAAGGGTTGTTTTTCAACAGGATATCCATTTTTATATTAACTTAGAGTGCATTCCAACATAGCAATGTTCAGTGTGTTTGTACTTTCTGTCCTTGTAGAGCTATACTTGTCCACTGTCTTTCAATGCATTAGACTCTCAACTACATCTTCATCTTCAAACACCACTGCTCCATATATTCTTCTCCATTCACCACCTCCCCATCCCCAATTTTTGTTCTCACCATCCAAAATTTATTTCCTTGAAGCATTCATTGTAGGGATTGCATGCTCCTGACAAAGTTGGCACTTATTCCCGTTCTTTCCAGTCACTGAGAAGGTAGTGGTGACTCTTGTTGCTGAATGACCACAGCGTGTCTGGTGAAGGTGCTTCCATGATGCTCGAGGGACTCTACTCAAACACATGGAGGGGCAGTAATTGATGTCAGTTTTTGTTAGTTATATCAGTTTCTGTGTGACTTGGAGGCATTGCCACGGAAATCTTGATGTGTTTCCATGTGGCATACATTGATAACGTACATGGTTCATAGTACTGCTGGTGGCAGGTCTGGATGCTTGATGGTCTGCCAGATACACACAAAGCCTTGCCTGAGACAGTTGAACTTTGTGAGTGCGCTTAGTGATGCAACAATCCAGACAGATTTACTCACCTGACTGGCATTTCGTAAGAGCCAGGTTCCTTCAATTGAACCCCTCTGCCTTTAATTTTCTTTTCCGGTTCAGCATCTTCTTGAACTCTTTCCCCAGACTAAACCTTGCTATTGAAGTAATTTCTATTTTCTCTGTTTCTTTAAACTTTAAAGGCAAAACAAAAATGCAAAAATTTGTTCTGAATAGAAATTCTGGCTTCAATGTTACACTTTACGGTAAAGATGCTATTCATAGACATTCTGATTGAGGTTTATCAGATTGTTGAAAGGTTGAATATTGGTAGATTACGTATACCATGTAAACCAATAGTGGAAGGCAGCTCCGATCAATTTAAGTCACACTGGGCAATCCATTTACAATATATTTCACCAAGCGCATAAGAGACAACTTTTAATATAAATAGCATCAAATAAGCAATGCATACTTTGATAACACAGGTTAACAACTTAGCTATTGAAATCAACAACAGGTCTTACAGTTCTTATTAAAGCTCAAGGAATGAGGGGAGAGTTGGGATTTCCTTTAAGGGACACCCCAAGCTCGTTCAAAGCACTTTCTTTGCACAATCCCAGTGACCTCCCAAGACTGGTGCTCTACCTCCCTCCCCCACCCTGCAAACTCCCCTTCCTGTGGACTGTCTGTCTGGCCTCAGCTAGACACCAGACTTGCCTTCAATCCAATCTCCACTGATGCCTCTTCTTTGGGAACTAACTGCCTGTTGTGCCAGTCATGGCCACATCTTCACCCCAGTGCTATTGAGACTACAGGACTGCCAATAGGAGTGGCTAGCAGCTTTCTATGGCAGCATTTTGCTCCCCTGTTGGTGTGAAAGTCTGACCAGAGCCGAATAACTGCAACCCTGATGTCTCAACTGACTTTTTTAGACAATATGATACTCCATAAAAATCAGCCCATTATCACTTGTTTCCTTAACAGATACTGCCTGACCTGCTGATTATTTCCAATGTTTTCTGTTTTCTCAGTTTTCTCAAAGAAAGAAGAAAGAGGTATGTGGAACTAGTAAATGAGCAATGAAGAAAAATAGTTACATTAAAGGACCTGATTGTGAAGCCACATATATGGAAGCTCTGACTATCAGGAAATTATTTTTCTAAGGTAGCCAATGCTGTGAATTTCCTCAACATGCCGATTTGATGGACAGCCAAAGAGTGGGTGGTGGGATATATCTGATGACAGACCTTGCAGAATGCTGTGTATTATCGGCAAATGACATCCAGCAAACAGAGCCAGTTTAAACAGCACAGTAGAACAAACAGTCTGCAGAGTCCTTATAAATAAATATTGGGACAGTTAAGGAAAAAATAATCTCCATTTGGCTGGAATACTGAAGTCTTGATAAGCAGTCAAAACTCTTTTAAAAGAACTACCAGCAACACGAACCAACAACATGAAGATTCCTCAAGAGTGTTACAAAGTCCAGAATGTTGATTCTCCTAAACACCAAGAGGATTTTTTTTTGTTTATCAAACAGTAAACTAGGCACAAAGTCTTCCACATGTTAAGAAGTTTTGGGAAGAATTGCAGGTGTATCTAATCAATGATGCGAAGGAGCAATGCTTTCCACACTTTATCCCACACTGACCCCATTTGAATTCTTGGAAGTTGTTACCTCAGTGGCACCAGTAAAATAGATGTGCGGGTGCCGTGAGAACAAGGATGAGACTCAAAGACAATGGTTGCCTGTTAACGAGAGAGCTCAGCTGTTACAACTTGGCTGGAGCTCAATGACACCCAATTCTGCCTCACTACTCACAACCTTAACATTTTAGTTCATCACCCTGTTTGGAGTCACCAAGCTCACTTTTAGAAGCTCTGAGTTAGAGAAAGAGAAAAAAAAGACAGTAACTAACAGCTTCACCAAAGTCTGTACAAAATGATAACAATACACATCTGCTCATCTTGAAATGAAATTCTCAATGAAACTCACAAAGTGAACCATTCAAAAACCTAGGCAATTTCAAGGCACATTTTACTCTCTGCTGCCTCGAAAATTATTGTGTATGCAGTGATCAGCAAAATGATCCATTATGCCTAGCCAGTCAAGTTGCAATTGTGAATACATTTAAGCAGAAAGGATTGATTACAAGGCTAGTTTTTGAGCAAATCAATGGGTGCTCTCAAATATGAGTTCCAACGAAAAGTTGTTGACCTGAAACATTAATAGATTCCCATTCAAGATATCTCGCTGCACCGGCTGGACACTTCCAGAGTTTTCTGTTTTTGTTTCAGAAATATTTTTCCTTTCAATGGTCTGAAATCGATGGCCTCTCATAATTGCTATGACTAATCCACCTGTACATCCATGGACACAATGAGGCAATTTCGCATGGCCAATCCGCCCAATCTACACATCTTTGGCAACATAAACAGAAATTACTGGAAAAGCTCAGTAGGTCTTGCAGCTTCTGCAGAGAGAAATGTAAGTTAATGTTTTGGTTCTGTGGCCCTTCGTCAGAACTGACAGTAGCTAGGAATTATTTTTTATGCAGACGATAGGGTCAGGTGACAGGGTAAGGAGTAAAAGATACATGGGTTAGAGCTCAAAGAGAGAGCAGGTCTGTTGAACAAAGGAGTGGATAATGGTCAGCCTGGGAAATGAATAACTGCTAATGAGGACTATTAGTGGTGAAATATGGGCTGTGTGTAATAGAAGACCATGTAATAACAATTCCTTGTATGTGGGGTTGGAGAACTGACATGGGAGAGGGAGCCTCAACCTGTAAAACTGTTGAACTCAATATCAAGTCCAGAAGGGAGCAGGGACCCTGAGTCCAAAATCTTAGCTTGCGCTGAGCTTTGCTGGAGCAGTGCAGTAAGTCTGAGACAGAGATATTTTCCAGGGAGCACGGTGGTAAGTTGAAGTGGCAGGTAATTGGAAGTTCAGGGCCTTTTTTTGTGGCCAGAATGAAGGTGTTCTGCAAAGTGGCCACTCAGTCTATGCTCTGTTTCCCCAGTGTAGAGGAGACCACGTTGTGAACAGCGCATGCAGTAGACTAGATTGTGTGAAGTACAGGTAAAGCACTGTTTCACCTGGATGTGTGTTTGAGCCCTTGGACAGTGAGGAGGGATGAAGTACCTGGGCAAGTGTTACACTTTCAGTGGGTTCACGGGAAGATGCCATAGGGCTATGGCGGGCTATTGGAAGTGAGGGAGGAGTGCAGGATTTCCACAAGGGAACGGTCCTTGTGGAATACTAACCAGGGGGGGAAGGGAATATGTGTTTGGTGGGGCATCCTGCTGGAGATGGCAGAAATGGTGGCTGATGGTCATCTAGGTTTGGATGCTGGTGGGATGGTAGGTGAGGTCTTGGACAACCTTATTACAGTTGTGGGAGAGGAGGAAGGGGGCGAAGCTTGAAGTGCGGGAGGTGGGTTGGACCTGGCTGAGGACGCCTGCACGTCATTGGACTGTGGGAGGAAACCAGAACACCCAGTGGAGACCGATGTGGACATGGGGAGAATGTAAAAACTCCACACAGAGAACTTCCCTGGTGCTGTAAGGCCGTCATGCTGAGCACTGGAGTGCAGGAACATCGGAATTAGAAGTGGAAATAGGCAGCTCAACCCCATGAGCCCACTACACTATTTAACATGATCATGGCTGAACTTATCCTGGCCTCAACTCCACTTCACCTCCCAACTGCACCTCCCAGTTGCAAACCATTTCCACTCCCCCTCCCATTCTTTAGATGACATGTCCATCATGGGCCTCCTGCAGTGCCACAATGATGCCACCCGAAGGTTGCAGGGGCAGCAACTCAAATTCCGCTTGGGAACCCTGCAGCCCAATGGTATCAATGTGGACTTCACCAGCTTGAAAATCTCCCCTTCCCCCACTGCATCACAAAACCAGCCTAGTTTGTCCCCTCCCCCCACTGCACCACACAACCAGCCCAGCTCTTCCCCTCCACCCACTGCATCCCAAAACCAGTCCAACCTGTCTCTGCCTCCCTAACCTGTTCTTCCTCTCACCCATCCCTTCCTCCCACCCCAAGCCGCACCTCCATCTCCTACCTACTAACCTCATCCCACCTCCTTGACCTGTCCGTCTTCCCTGGACTGACCTATCCCCTCCCTACCTCCCAACCTATACTCTCCACTCCACCTATCTTTTTTTCTCTCCATCTTCGGTTCGCCTCCCCCTCTCTCCCTATTTATTCCAGAACCCTCACCCCATCCCCCTCTCTGATGAAGGGTCTAGGCCCGAAACATCAGCTTTTGTGCTCCTGAGATGCTGCTGGGCCTGCTGTGTTCATCCAGCCTCACATTTTATTATCTTGGATTCTCCAGCATCTACAGTTCCCATTATCACTCACTCAACTCCACTTCCCTGCTTGCTCCCTGTAGCTCTCTATCCAGCTTTTTATCAGAAACATATCTAGTTATTTCTTGAAGCTATTGATTGATTCTGCCTCCACTGCACTCTGAGGCAGTGAGTTCCACAGATTGCCAACCTTCTGAAATAGTTTCTCCTCATCTCAGTTTTGAACCTTGTCCCCTCACCTGACATCTATGCTGTCTTGTCAATACTGCCCCACAAGGGGGAGCATCTGACCAATGTCCACATTATCAATCCCCTTCAGCATTGCATATACCTCAGTCAGATGCTTCTGTCATTCTTCTGAACTCCAATGAATACAAGCTCAAACTATTCAAGTGCTCCTGTGTCTTTTGCCAATACCAATGTCTGGTCTTTAGTTCAGTTACATAATTAATTGATGGAGTGTTGGCATTTCTTAGATAAATGTCTTCATAATGTGTTTTTTTCCATCTGAGATAACTGCGATCTACTAACCTAGGACAAAACTCAGCAGCTGCTGTATTCCTGCACTGTCAGCATTTTTTGTCCTGATCCTGTCAATGGCAGAATACTGAAGAAAGAACTTGCAGTTTTACAGTTCATTGCACACACTCGGGACATCTCAATATGCTTCACAGTCAGTGATAGCCTTTGAAATGTTAGCATTAACATTTTGTAATGAGCTACGGCAGATAAATGCTTTTGCTCAGGAAGGTACCACAAAGGGTAGCTAGTTGACTGAGATACCTGTTTGTTTGCTTGGAGTTTGTTAGCTCGATTGGCTGGATGGCTGATTCGCATTGCTAACAATGTAGGTTTATATCCCCCGACGGGCCGAGGTTACCATGAAGTGCTCTCCTTCTCAATCTCTCCTATTGTCTGAGGTGCGGTGGCCCGCAGGTTAAATCAATGCCAGTGGTCTAATGAGAGAGCAGCCTTACGGTCTGGTCAGACTATAGAGACTTTACTTTTTGCTTTTATCCAGCTGGAAAATGAAACTCGGCCACGACATAAGGAGAATGAGCAATTGTCGAAGATATCAGTCCTATTCCCTTCTTTGAATTGGAAGATAAACTTGTAGACTCATCCTTTCTATCCTAAGAAAATACGAGTAGAGATTGTAAGCTTATTAACATCTATTAACGGATATCTAACAACACCACGTCAACGTACAGAAGGGAGATAGAGGGCTTGGTGATGTGATGCAATGAAAACAAAAATCTGGATCTGCTCTACTTGGAGAGAAGAGACTGAGCGGAGATTCAGTGGTATCGAACTTTAATTAGGCCACATTTGGGTTTGTGTACAGTTTTTGATCACCATACTACCAGAGGATGTGAAAGCTTTGGCAAGGGAACAGAAACAGTTTGCCAGGATGTTACCTGGTATGGGGGATATTAGCTGTGAGGAGATACTGGACAAATTTGGGTTATTTTCACTTGAACAAGAAGAATAGGGGGCAAATTGAAATAAGTTTACAAAATGATGAGAAGCATGGGTTGAATGGAGAGTCAGAGTTTTCTTCCCAGGGCAGAAATGTCAATTACAAGGGGATATAGGTTTAAGGTAAAAAGGGGTAAGTTTAGAGGAGATGTGGGAGGCAGAGGGTGAGAAGTGCCTGGAATGCGCTGCTAGTTGGAGATGGTGGAGGCAGGTACAATAGCAACACTTGAGAAGCATCTTAACGGATGTATGAGTAGGCAGGAAATAGAGGGATATGGACTGCATAGAGGCACAGGTTTTTAGTTGAGAAAAACATCAAGTGTCAGCCCAGTTTCCGTGGGCCAAAGGGCCTGTTCCTGTGCTGTATTGTTCTTTGTTCTTCTTTGTTCTTAATACAGATTTTCAAAATCATGAACAGCCTGGGCAAAGTAGATACAGAGAAGCTGTTGCCACTCGTAAAAGATGGATAAGAACAGCAACGGTGATCTATACGAGAACATTGTTAATACAGCGAGTAAATGAGAGATAATGGGAGCTGCAGATGCTGGAGATTCCAAGATAATAAAATGTGAGGCTGGATGAACACAGCAGGCCAAGCAGCATCTCAGGAGCACAAAAGCTGACGTTTCGGGCCTAGACCCTTCATCAGAGAGGGGGATGGGGTGAGGGTTCTGGAATAAATAGGGAGAGAGGGGGAGGCGGACCGAAGATGGACAGAAAAGAAGATAGGTGGAGAGAGTATAGGTTGGGAGGGAGGGAGGGAATAGATCAGTCCAGGGAAGACGGACAGGTCAAGGAGGTGGGATGAGGTTAGTGGGTAGACGGGGGTGAGGCTTGGAGTGGGAGGAAGGGATGGGTGAGAGGAAGAACCGGTTAGGGAGGCAGAGACAGGTTGGACTGGTTTTGGGATGCAGTGGGTGGGGGGGAAGAGCTGGGCTGGTTGTGTGGTGCAGTGGGGGGAGGGGACGAACTGGGCTGGTTTAGGGATGCAGTAGGGGAAGGGGAGATTTTGAAACTGGTGAAGTCCACATTGATACCATTAGGCTGCAGGGTTCCCAGGCGGAATATGAGTTGCTGTTCCTGCAACCTTCGGGTGGCATCATTGTGGCACTGCAGGAGGCCCATGATGGACATGTCATCTAGAGAATGGGAGGGGGAGTGGAAATGGTTTGTGACTGGGAGGTGCAGTTGTTTGTTGCGAACTGAGCGGAGGTGTTCTGCAAAGCGGTCTCCAAGCCTCCGCTTGGTTTCCCCAATGTAGAGGAAGCCGCACCGGGTACAGTGGATGCAGTATACCACATTGGCAGATGTGCAGGTGAACCTCTGCTTAATGTGGAATGTCATCTTGGGGCCTGGGATGGGGGTGAGGGAGGAGGTGTGGGGGCAAGTGTAGCATTTCCTGCGGTTGCAGGGGAAGGTGCCGGGTGTGGTGGGGTTGGAGGGCAGTGTGGAGCGAACAAGGGAGTCACGGAGAGAGTGGTCTCTCCGGAAAGCTGACAGGGGAGGGGATGGAAAAATGCCTTGGGTGGTGGGGTCGGATTGTAAATGGCGGAAGTGTCGGAGGATAATGCGTTGTATCCGGAGGTTGGTAGGGTGGTGTGTGAGAACAAGGGGGATCCTCTTGGGGCGGTTGTGGCGGGGGCGGGGTGTGAGGGATGTGTTGCGGGAAATACGGGAGACGCGGTCAAGGGCGTTCTCGATCACTGTGGGGGGAAAGTTGCGGTCCTTAAAGAACTTGGACATCTGGGATGTGCGGGAGTGGAATGTCTTATCGTGGGAGCAGATGTGGCGGAGGCGGAGGAATTGGGAATAGGGGATGGAATTTTTGCAGGAGGGTGGGTGGGAGGAGGTGTATTCTAGGTAGCTGTGGGAGTCGGTGGGCTTGAAATGGACATCAGTTACAAGCTGGTTGCCTGAGATGGAGACTGAGAGGTCCAGGAAGGTGAGGGATGTGCTGGAGATTGCCCAGGTGAACTGAAGGTTGGGGTGGAAGGTGTTGGTGAAGTGGATGAACTGTTCGATCTCCTCTGGGGAGCAAGAGGCGGCGCCGATACAGTCATCAATGTACCGGAGGAAGAGGTGGGGTTTGGGGCCTGTGTAGGTGCGGAAGAGGGACTGTTCCACGTAACCTACAAAGAGGCAGGCATAGCTGGGGCCCATGCGGGTGTCCATGGCCAGCCCCTTAGTCTGTAGGAAGTGGGAGGAGTCAAAAGAGAAGTTGTTGAGTGTGAGGACGAGTTCAGCTAGGCGGATGAGAGTGTCGGTGGAGGGGGACTGGTCGGGCCTGCGGGATAGGAAGAAGCGGAGGGCCTTGAGGCCATCTCCATGCGGAATGCAGGTGTACAGGGACTGGACGTCCATGATGAATATGAGGTGTTGGGGGCCAGAGAATTGGAAGTCCTGGAGGAGGTGGAGGGCGTGGGTGGTGTCACGGACGTAGGTGGGGAGTTCCTGGACCAAAGGAGAGAAAATGGAGTCCAGATAGGTGGAGATGAGTTCGGTGGGGCAGGAGTAGGCTGATACGATGGGTCGACCAGGGCAGGCAGGTTTGTGGATTTTGGGAAGGAGATAGAAACGGGCCGTGCGGGGTTGGGGAACAATGAGGTTGGAGGCTGTGGGTGGGAGGTCCCCTGAGGTGATGAGGTCGTGAATGGTGTTGGAGATGATGGTTTGGTGCTCGGGTGTGGGGTCATGATCGAGGAGGCGGAAGGAGGTGGTGTCGGAGAGTTGGCATCTGGCCTCGGCGATATAGAGGTCAGTGCGCCATACTACTACTGCGCCACCCTTGTCTGCGGGTTTGATGGTGAGGTTGGGGTTGGAGCGGAGGGAGTGGAGGGCTGCCCGTTCTGCCGGGGAGAGGTTGGAGTGGGTGAGAGGGGTGGAGAGGTTGAGGCGGTTAATGTCTCGACGGCAGTTGGAGATGAAGTGGTCGAGGGAGGGTAGGAGGCCTGGGGGTGGTGTCCAGGAGGAGGACTTGTGTTGGAAGCGGGTGAAGGGGTCAGTGGAGGGAGGGTTGGGTTCCCAGTTGAAGAAGTAGGCATGGAGGCGAAGACGGCGGAAAAACTGCTCTATGTCCAACCGTGACTGGTATTCGTTGATATGTGGTTGTTGGGGGACAAAGGTGAGCCCCTTACTAAGGACTGACCGTTCGTCCTCAGTCAGTGGGAGGTCTGGGGGGATGGTGAAGATGCGGCAGGGCTCAGTGTGGCTGTCTCCTCTGGGGTTGCTGGCTGTGGAGGTTGTGGGCGGAGCGATGAGGTCGTCGGCCGTGGGCGGGGTTCCGTCGGCCGTGGGCGGGGTTCCGTCAGCGTCGGAAGTTCTGTGGCCGGCGGAGGCGGATGTGACGTCATCGGTGGGGTCTCCGGCCGTGTCCTCATGGTCAATGGCGGCGGGTGCATGGTGGGGGAGGGGCAGGGACAGAGTCGGGATTTGGGAGGCGCAGGAATCCTCTTGTGGGTGGCAGGGGCCCGTGAGTTGGTTGTACTTACGATTTTTGGTGTCCAGTAAAGCTGAATGGAACTGGTTGTTCAGTCTGTGGATCCTGCGGAGGATGAAAAACAGCAGGGGTCCTTTGCAGGTCTGGGAGAGGGAGGCTCTGAGCTGGGGCAGGCTGGATTGCGAGTAATACAGCGAGTAGTTGGGTTATGGAACGCTTTAACTAGAAATGTGGGGGAGGCAGGTTCAAATGAAGCATTCAAGGGGGCATTGGAAATTAATTAGATAGAAATGATGTGCAGGGATATGGGGAGAAGGCAGGAGATTGGCATTAGGTATTGAAATGGTGAAGGCATGATGGGCTGAATGGCCTGCTTTCGGTGCTGTAGTAGTTTTGAGATTCTCTGATATGAGCTGGTGGAGGATGCAGTTGGAGGACGTGCTGAGCATTGAGTGCTTTCCTCAAAGGAGGTGGAGCTTGAGCTGAGGGCAGGTAGTACTAAACTTGTTTTTGTAGTGTAGACTTAGCTGTGGGTTTTGGGTAAAAGCTTGTTCAAGGTAAGAATGAATTAACACTGGCATCAATGGGAGAGCAGCACAACGCAGTGAAGGTCACTTGGTTGTTGGACATGAAGGTCTCTTCATCCCTACATACATGGTCTGTTCCAGCCAACTCCAACATTTTTTTTTCATTTTCGGATGCAAAGCTTAATTTCCACCATTCTGTTGTGGGTTTTCATTCTCTCTGCAAGGTTCAGACACTTAATCCTTCAATGATGCAAAGTGAGAGACCGATTAATTTGGGATTGGATAGGAGAGATCGTGATGGTGATCTTGGAACAGGAGAGATTGGCAGGTGAGCCCATTGAGTGAATGTGGAGTGTAGAGGACAGGAAACATAGAAGCAAAGAAAATAGGAGCAGTTGTAGGCTGTTTAACCCCTTCAAATTTGCTCCAATATTCAACATGATCATGGTTGATCATCCAACTCAGTGTCCTGTTATCACTTTCTCCCTCCACCCTATGATCCATTTAGGTCCCATAATGGTATTTAACTTCTTCTCAAAACATTCAATGTTTTGTCTTTAACCACATTCTGTGGAAAAAAATTCCACAGGTTCACCACTCTCTGCGTAAAGAAAGTTCTCCACATGTCAGTCCTAAATGGCCAATCCCATACCCTTGAAGTGAGATCCCTGATTCTTGACTCACTCTCATTGGGAACATTTTTCCTGTGTTTACCTGAATTAGCTTTGTCAGAATTTTATAGGTTTCAGTGAGATTTCCCCTCATTCTTCTAAACTTCAGAAAAAATTGTCCTGACGGATTCTGTCTCCCTTCATATCCTGCTCCCTGCTATCCCAGGAATCCTTTCTTGCATTCTCTCCACTGCCAGAACATCCTACTTCAGATAAAGAGATGAAAACTGTATAGAATACCCTCAGTGTGGTTTCACCAAGGCCTTGTCAAAAGGGTTAGTTTTGGAGGATGAGGTGTGTGAAAGCCACTGAGTAGTCAAGCTCAAAACAATAGTAAGAATTTGAGTTCATAAGTCTTGGTGAGAATCTTGTGCAGTGGTGGGTTTTGAGTGAGTCATAAGCTTAAGAATGTGCGCTAGTAGGGACAAAATTACTTTTTCTTGTAGAAAGTG
This sequence comes from Stegostoma tigrinum, assembly GCF_030684315.1. NCBI lineage: Eukaryota > Metazoa > Chordata > Chondrichthyes > Orectolobiformes > Stegostomatidae > Stegostoma > Stegostoma tigrinum. The sequence continues at coordinate 91,979,879 of NC_081360.1, forward strand.
CAGCAACCTTGCTTTGACATTGTGCATGACCCTGTATACAACACTACAACAGTTATTCTATGTCCAGGCTGGCTACCTCTGGTAGTGTTGCCTCCTTTGCGGTCTGGAGGAAAACACATTGCCTTTCCTTTGACTAACCCATCCAGGGCCATCTCCTGGTTGCTATCTGTGAAACAAGATATCTTTACTTCTTGTAAAGAAGAGTTAAGAAGAGCAAGGAGGGGACATGAGCAGCCATTAGCAGGCCAAATAAAGGAGAACACTAAAGCTTTCTATAGGTATGTGAGGAATAAGAGGATGACTAGGGTAGGAATAGGGCCAGTCAAAGACAGAAGTGGGAAGTTGTGTGTAGACCCTGTGGAAATCGGAGAGGTGCTAAATGAGTATTTCTCATCTGTTTTCACTCAGGAATTGGAGAATATTGTAGAGAAGAAGACTGAGATACGGGCTATTAGACGTGAAAGGATTGAGGTTAGTAAGGAGGAGGTGTTATCAATTCTAGAAGGTGTGAAGGTAGATAAATTCCCTGGACCAGATGGGATTTTTTCGAGGATTCTCTGGGAAGCTAGGGAGGAGATGGCGGAAGCTTCGACCTTGATCTTGAGTCGTCATCATCTACAGGTTTAGTACCAGCGGACTGGAAGATAGCAAATGTTGTGCCCTTATTCAAGAAGGGCAGTAGAGATGACCCAAGTAATTATAGACCAGTGAGCCTTACGTCTGTTGTAGGAAACATTTTGGAAAGGATTGTAAGAGATAAGATTTATAATCATCCAGCAAGCAACAATTTGTTTGAAGACAGCCAATAGGGATTCATCAAGGGCAGGTCGTGTTTCACAAACCTCACTGAGTTTTTTGAGAAGGTGGCCAAGCATGTGGATGAGGAAAGGGCAGTTGACGTGGTGTACATGGGCTTCAGTAAAGCTTTTGATAACGTTCCACATGTTAGGCTATTGGAGAAAATGTGGAGATATGGGATTAAGGGAGATTTAGCAGGTTGGATTAGAAACTGGCTTTCTGTAAGATGGCAAAGAGTGGCAGTTGATGGAAAATATTCAGCCTGGAGTCCGATTAGTAGTGGTGTGCATCAAGGACCTGTTTTGGGACCACTGCTGTTTGTCATTTTTATAAATGACTTGGACGCAGGCATAGATGGATGGATTAATATGTTTGCCGATGACACTAAAGTCGGTGGAGTGGTGGACAGTGTGGAAGAATGTTGCAGGTTGCAGGGAGACTTGTATAAACTGCAGAATTGGGCTGAAAAGTGGCAAATGGAGTTTGGTGCAGATAAATGTGAGGTCATTCACTTTGGGAAGAATAATAGGATGGCAGAATACTGGGTCAATGGAAAGATTCTTGGTAGTGTAGATGTGCAGAGGGATCTTGGTGCCCATGTACATAGATCCCTGAAAGTTGCCACGCAGGTTGATAGTGTTGTTGAGAAGGCATACAGTATGTTAGACTTTATTGGTAGAGGGATTGAGTTCCAGAGCTGTGATGTCATGCTGCAACTGTACAAAATGCTAATGCAAGCTCACTTGGAATATTGTGTGCAATTCTGGCCGCCCCATTACAGGAAGGATGTGGAAGCCTTGGAAAAGGTGCAGAGGAGATTTTCCAGGATGTTGCCTGGTCTGGATCGAAGGCGTTATGAGGAAAGGCGGAGGGACTGGGGTCTGTTTTCATTGGAGAGAAGAAGGTTAAGAGGGGATTTAATAGAGACACACAAGATGATCAGAGGATTAAATAGGTTGGACAGTGAGAGTCTTTTTCTGAGGATGATGATGTCGGCTTGTACTTGGGGGCAGAGCTACAATTTGAGGGGTGATGGATCTCAGACAGATGTCAGAGGCAGGTTCTTTACTCAGAGAGTAGTAAGGGTGTGGAACGCCCTGCCTGCCAATGTAGTTAACTTAGATTAGTTCACAGGTCGACACAACATCGAGGGCCGAAGGACCTGTTTTGCGCTGTATGGTTCTATGTTCTATGTTGAGCCATTTGTGCAGTTGCAGTGGTCGGTGAACAAATTGTGAAGGCCAGTCACTAGCTTGCAACACCTAGAATTTAGTGGATCGGGGCTAAACCATGGCAACAGTGGTGTCAACACTACAAAATGGTGGCAGCAGTCACTCCTCCCATATGATACCATGGACCATGCGGCATGGAGGCCATTTGCATGACCAATGAGCTGAAGAGCAAATGATTTGCATTAGAAAGTCAACATTGACTATTGTGAACGAAGCATCATAAGTCATAGCACAGAAAGAGGTGATGGCCGAGTGGTACTTTTCACTGACCTGTTAATCTGGATACCCAGGGAATGTTCTGAGGACCTGCGTTCAAATCCTGCTGTGAAAGATATTGGAAATTTAATTAAGAATCTGAACATGAATTGATTGCTGGGGAGAAACCCATCTGGTTCACTTATGTTCTTTGGGGAACAAAACTGCCTGGTTTGGCCGATGTGTGACTCCAGACCTGCATCAATGTGATTGACTCTTAATTTTCTTTGGGTAATTAGGGATGAGCAATAAATTCTGGCTGAGCCAGTGATGCCCTCATACAGTGAGCAAGTTTAAAAAAATTCTTAAATAAATGGGAATATGCAGACCAATGCTAGCGAGTTTTGAGAAGATTTGTAGCTCAGGTTGAGGTTCTGGATGTGAGTTTGCTCGCTGAGCTAGAAGGTTAGTTTTCAGATGTTTCGTCACCATACTAGGTAACATCATCAGTGAGCCTCCGACGAAGCACTGGTGTTGTGTCCCGCTTTCTATTTATCTGGTTAGGTTTCCTTGGTTGGTGATGTCATTTCCTGTTCTTTTTCACAGGGGATGGTAGATTGGCTCCAAATCAATGTGTTTGTTGATGGAGTTCCAGTTGGAATGCCATGCTTCTAGGAATTCTCATGCATGTCTCTGTTTGGCTTTTCCGAGGATGGATGTGTTGTCCCAATCAAACCAACCAACACACTAAAACAGCAGCTAATGAACTTAAAAGACCCTATACAGACAACAAATAAAACGAACGTCATCTACAAAATACCATGCAAGAACTGTGACAAACACTACATTGGACAAACTGGCAGGAAGCTAGCCACCAGGATACATGAACATCAACTAGCCACAAAACGACATGACCCACTATCACTCGTATCCTTACATACAGATGAGGAAGGACACCACTTTGATTGAGACAACACATCCATCCTAGGACAAGCCAAACAGAGACATGCACGAGAATTCCTAGAAGCATGGCATTCCAACCGGAACTCCATCAACAAACACATTGATTTGGAGCCAATCTACCATCCCCTGAGAAAAAGAACAGGAAATGATATCACCAATGCAGGAAATGACATCACCAACCCAAGGAAACCTAACCAGATAAATAGAAAGCGGGACACAACACCAGCGCTTCGTCGGAGGCTCACTGATGATGTTACCTAGAATGGTGACGAAACGTCTGAAAACTAACCTTCCAGCTCAGCGAGCAAACTCATATCCATGCAGACCAATGTTTTGGGATATTGGATGGTCAACACATTGCATTCCTATTTTGTAGATTATTTCATTAATTTGGTCCTTTGTATATAATCATTTTTAACACATTTATAATAGCTGTCTTTTTCTGACAGATGGAAAACGGAAACAAAGCCTTATGAGATTTCTGCGTGAAAAGTAATTAATTCAGCTTGGCACCAAATAAAATGGCTTATCTCAAAAAAAATGCTATTGTTAAATAACTGAGTACGGTTTCCAGACTTGAAACATAATTCAGCGGTGAAGTACTCTCAAATTTCCTTTACAGTTTCAAGATTCTTTAAGACATCACTCAAAGACATGGCAACACTTGTTTCAAATTTGCATAACACTGATTTCACTGATTAGACTAAATGCAGTGGGATTGCAGATCATTAGCATAGCATTCAAACATCAATTATTCTGACCCGCATCAGCAAGGTGGAGATGGGTTTTATGTCAAGGCGTAGCAAGATAATTTTACTTTAGGTCATTGGCAGACCACAATGGCAGTGTAATTGACTTGAAGCCGCTAATTTGCTTTGTTGATGAGCATTAACCAAGTGTCATTAGCTTCTTCTTCACCAGTGGGTCAGCTGGCATCTATCAGAATCTCTTTTCTCTAGCATTGTACATGCTCAGATTCAGTTGGGGGCACTTTTTAACTGTTTCCAGCACTTCGAACATCCATGAAGTGGCAGGAAAAGGGTCAGAAACTTACTTTAGGTAGTGAAGCAAAGTTTTGAAACATGCAGCCAAGTTTTGAAACATGCAGCCTTGTATTTAATTAGATTTACTTAGATTCATAGAATCATACGGTGCAGAAGTGATCATTTGGCTGACTATGTCTGTTCTACGAAAAATATAGTGCTACTTCCGCTAGTTTCTCTTTCCCTCACTAGCCCCGCTTATGACACTTTAAGTGCTCATCAAAGTACTTTTTAAAGGTTGTGAGATTTTGGCCTCAACTACCTTACAGGTAGTGTCACCCGACCACCCTCTGGTTAGAAAAAAGGTTATCCCTCAAATCCGCCTACATCTCCTTCCTTTCATTTTAGAATCATGCCCCCTTGTTCTCAGGCCATCAACTGAGAGGAACAGCTGTTTCTATCTATCCTGCTCACATCCTTCATAATCTTATACTTCTCAACCAGTTCCACCCCGAAGCTTCCCTGTTCTAAAGCCAACAATCCAAGCTTATCCAGCCTCGTGGATGAGAAGTTCCATTCCAGGCAACATTCTAGTGAATCTCCTCAGCTTCCCTTCCTGTGCAAACATATCCTTCATGTCATGTGGTGACCAGAACTGCACACAATATTCAAGCTGTGGCCTAACCAAGGTCCGACATGACCATTCCATACTTATTCTCTGCATCACAACTAATAAAGGCAAGTATGAATTTCCTATAAACCTGACATGCCACCTTTTTGCTTTGGATCTGCTCTTTACCAAATTTATCCTCAGGATATGGGCATTGCTTGTAATACTATTCTTCTCCTGTCAAACATTTAAATAGACATTGTAGAGTGTGCTCTTTAAATAGAGAATATTTGTTGATAAAATAGATTCTGCCTGTAAGAGCAGTAGAGGCAAAAACCCTCATACTACTTTAGACATTATGTTGAGGTTGCACAAAACATTGGTGAGGCCTCTTCTTGAGTACTGTGTCAAGTTCAGGTTGCCATGTTATAAGAAGGATATTATTAAGCTGGAAAGGGTGCAGAAGAGATTAACCAGGATGTTGCTGGGAATGGAGAGTTTGAGTTGTAAAAAGAGGGTATGTAGGATGGGGCAATTTTCCACTAAAGCATAAGAGATTGAGGGGTGTCCTTATGGAAGCTTATAAAATCATGAGGTGTGTAGATAAGATGAAGGGCAAATGTTTTTGCTTCCCAGGGTAGGGAATTTCAAGACTGGTGAGCATATTTTTAAGGTGAGAGGAGAAAGACTTTTAAAAAATGGGATTTCATTTTACACTGGTTCATGTATGGAACGAACATTCAGAGAAATTGTTGGATGTGGGTACAATTACAATATTTAAAAGACATTTAAGTAAGTACATGAATAAGAAATGTTTGGAAGGATGTGGGCCAAGCACAGGCAAGTGTGACTAGTTCAATTTGCAATTATAGTAAACGTGGATGGGTTGGTCCAAAGGATCTGTTTCCATGCTGTATGACTGTACGGCTTTCTAAGTATTTAGATGTGTACTTGCAATGTTCATTACGGGCCAAGTGCTGGAAATAGGATTAGAATAGCTCAGTGGTTATTTTAGATCAGCACAGATGAATGTGTTGAAGGACCTTTTCCTGTGTTGTGGACTTCTATGACTCTTGTTTGGTCAAAAAAAATCCACAGTTCACTTTAAGACCTATAAGGAGAGACTGTGAGGCAAGGTGACTGCACAATTAATCCAGAGCTTTGGTACTTAGGTACATGGGTTCAGATCCCACCAAGGCTGCACTGGAATTTAAATTTGGTTGATAAAATCTGGAAGTTTAAGCTCGACCATGAAAGCATCATCAATTGTCACTTTTCTTTTATAAAGAGAAGCAGTCATTCTTCAAACAGGTATGTCAGGCTCAATCTCTTAGAATGGGAGTTTTGAGAATGGGTGAAGCTCCCAAAGATTAACATTTCCTTTCTAGAGGACCTTTCTCATTAACCCCATAGACTTTGAACTTCCCCAAGTATCCTCCCAGCTCCAAACCTATCAAGGAAACATGCCAAATCCAATAATACACTGGACCCCACTGAAGGCAGGGCACTGCTGCCTATCAATGCACCATCTTCCCATATTACTCCTTTTCTTTTCACGCTCTGTCATGTCCTCACAACTAACATATTAAGCTTCTCCACTTTGATATTGTTATTGTTATATTATGTAATTATTATTATATTATGTTGTTAATGCTACTATTATTGTTATTTGCTTTCGTACCTACATCTCTGTCATCAATCTCCACTAGGGCGACACGGTGGCTCAATGGTTAGCACTGCAGCCTCACAGCACCCAGGACCCAGGTTCAATTCCAATCTCAGGCAACTGCCTGTGTGGAGTTTGCACATTCTCCCCGTGTCTGCATGGGTTTGCTCCAGGTGCTCCGGTTTCCTCCCACAATCCAAAGATGTGCAGGCTAGGTGGATTGGCTATGCTAAATTACCCATAGTGCTCAGGGGTGTGTGAGTTATAGGGGGATGGGGATGGCGATGGCGATGGGGATGGGTCTGGGTGGGATACTTCAAGGGACATTGTGGGTTTGTTGGGCTAAAGGGCCTGTTTCCACACTGTAGGTAATCTAATCTAATAAATAACCCGAGCACCAAACCATCATCTCCAACACCATTCACGACCTCATCACCACAGGGGACCTCCCACCCACAGCCTCCAACCTCATTGTTCCCCAACCCCGCACAGCCCGTTTCTATCTCCTTCCCAAAATCCACAAACCTGCCTGCCCTGGTCGACCCATCGTCTCAGCCTGCTCCTGCCCCACCGAACTCATCTCCACCTATCTGGACTCCATTTTCTCTCCTTTGGTCCAGGAACTCCCCACCTACGTCCGTGACACCACCCACGCCCTCCACCTCCTCCAGGACTTCCAATTCCCTGGCCCCCAACACCTCATATTCACCATGGATGTCCAGTCCCTGTACACCTGCATTCCGCATGGAGATGGCCTCAAGACCCTCCGCTTCTTCCTGTCCCGCAGGCCCGACCAGTCCCCCTCCACCGACACTCTCATCCGCCTAGCTGAACTCATCCTCACACTCAACAACTTCTCTTTTGACTCCTCCCACTTCCTACAGACTAAGGGGGTGGCCATGGGCACCCGCATGGGCCCCAGCTACGCCTGCCTCTTTGTAGGTTACGTGGAACAGTCCCTCTTCCGCACCTACACAGGCCCCAAACCCCACCTCTTCCTCCGGTACATTGATGACTGTATCGGCGCCGCCTCTTGCTCCCCAGAGGAGCTCGAACAGTTCACCCACTTCACCAACACCTTCCACCCCAACCTTCAGCTCACCTGGGCCATCTCCAGCACATCCCTCACCTTCCTGGACCTCTCAGTCTCCATCTCAGGCAACCAGCTTGTAACTGATGTCCATTTCAAGCCCACCGACTCCCAAAGCTACCTAGAATACACCTCCTCTCAACCACCCTCCTGCAAAAATTCCATCCCCTATTCCCAATTCCTCCGCCTCCGCCGCATCTGCTCCCACGATAAGACATTCCACTCCCGCACATCCCAGATGTCCAAGTTCTTTAAGGGCCGCAACTTTCCCCCCACAGTGATCGAGAACGCCCTTGACCGCGTCTCCCGTATTTCCCGCAACACATCCCTCACACCCCGCCCCCGCCACAACCGCCCCAAGAGGATCCCCCTCGTTCTCATACACCACCCTACCAACCTCTGGATACAACGCATCATCCTCCGACACTTCCGCCATTTACAATCCGACCCCACCACCCAAGACATTTTTCCATCCCCACCCCTGTCTGCTTTCCGGAGAGACCACTCTCTCCGTGACTCCCTTGTTCGCTCCACACTGCCCTCCAACCCCACCACACCCGGCACCTTCCCCTGCAACCGCAGGAATTGCTACACTTGTCCCCACACCTCCTCCCTCACCCCCATCCCAGGCCCCAAGATGACATTCCACATTAAGCAGAGGTTCACCTGCACGTCTGCCAATGTGGTATACTGCATCCACTGTACCCGGTGCGGCTTCCTCTACATTGGGGAAACCAAGCGGAGGCTTGGGGACCGCTTTGCAGAACACCTCCGCTCAGTTCGCAACAAACAACTGCACCTCCCAGTCACAAACCATTTCCACTCCCCCTCCCATTCTCTAGATGACATGTCCATCATGGGCCTCCTGCAGTGCCACAATGATGCCACCCGAAGGTTGCAGGAACAGCAACTCATATTCCGCCTGGGAACCCTGCAGCCATATGGTATCAATGTGGACTTCACCAGTTTCAAAATCTCCCCTTCCCCTACTGCATCCCTAAACCAGCCCATTTCATCTCCTCCCCCCACTGCATCACACAACCAGCCCAGCTCTTCCCCCCCACCCACTGCATCCCAAAACCAGTCCAACCTGTCTCTGCCTCCCTAACCGGTTCTTCCTCTCACCCATCCCTTCCTCCCACCCCAAGCCGCACCGCCAGCTACCTACTAACCTCATCCCACCTCCTTGACCTGTCCGTCTTCCCTGGACTGACCTATCCCCTCCCTACCTCCCCACCTACACTCTCTCCACCTATCTTCTTTACTCTCCATCTTCGGTCCGCCTCCCCCTCTCTCCCTATTTATTCCAGTTCCCTCCCCCCATCCCCCTCTCTGATGAAGGGTCTAGGCCCGAAACGTCAGCTTTTGTGCTCCTGAGATGCTGCTTGGCCTGCTGTGTTCATCCAGCCTCACATTTTATTATCTAATAAATTACCCAGCTTTCTTACCAAAGCACTAGCCCATACTTTTGACTTTTAGTGGATATATTTATGACAAAGTTACACAAATACACGAACAAACAAATTAGCTGCTGGGTTGGGCCATTCAACCCCTTAAGCCTGGTTCACCATTCACTAAGATCATGTCTGATCAGATTTTAGCTCATGATCCATTTTCCTGTCTACTCTCCATTACGGCTGCCTTATTAGTATTCAATGGAAAACAGAAATAGAAATTGAATTAGATCATAGAATTCCAATAGGGTGGAAAGAGGCCATTCAGTCCATTAAGTTTACACCGACCCACTGAAGAACATGGCACCTAGTCACACCCCAGACTGCTCCCACCCTATCCCTGTTTATCCCAGCTGGACAGACTCAGCAGGCCAGGCAGCATTTGTGAAGATAAAAGAAAGTTAACATTTCGAGTCCAGTGACCCTTCTTCAGAACTGATAACAATTTGGAAAAAGTTGGTGTATATGTTGATGACAGGGAGCGAGGGTAAAAGTATCCCTTTAAATGTCCTCTCCTTGACTGCAATCTGGGGAAAAGAGCTCCAAAGACTCTCAACCTTCTGAGAGGAAACAAATTCACCATTTTTTCCCTTAAACTTTTAAACCTCTGATTCGAGCCTCTCTCAAAGCGGAAAACATTCTTCTACTTTGCTAAGTTCACTCAGGATTGTAAATATTTCTTCTGAACTCCAACGAATACAGGCTCAAGTTAATCAATCTTTCCTCATAAGACAACCGGAACCGCATCCACTCCAGGTACCAGTTGAGTGATCCTTTTGTGAATGGCATCTAATTCTTTTATATCCTCTATTAAATGAGGAAACAAAAAATGTACAAAGTACTCCACATGTGTTTCACTCTACACAACCGCAGCAAATCAGGTTTTATTTTTATGTACAAAATTAAATTCCAAAAGCATCTTCTTCTTCAAAGGCGGTCACAAGTTCTAGATTTAGGACAAGTTATGGTGAGATGTTCGTGGTGGCTGCTGTAAAATCAAGTGTGAAGAGGCTTGTGTGAGGCATAGAAGACAATGTACCGCAGTTAGGCCAGAAGAGCAGTTTCTGTGCTGCAAATTTATGAAATCCTTCTCATGTCAGATGCACTGGAGTCATGGTTTGCTGACTTTGGAGAATCTGGGTCTTTAATAGGCTGCCAGTCAAACAGACTATTTTGTCCTTGATGCCATTGAGTTTTCTGAGCTTTGTAGCAGCTGCACCCATCCCAGAAGAATTATTCCTTGCTCCTCAAACCAAAATTTGTTTTTTTTTGTCACCTATAATTCTTCTTGTACAAATATTTCTATCCAAGTAGCTTAATCAAGATTCTTGAACTGGGAAAAAGCCCTCAATCATTTGATGGAAAATGACATTCTTATCAAAGTTGATACTGTACAATGGAAGACTTTTTGGCAGATAGTGTCAGTATTAAACAATTTCACTTCTAGTGTGATGAAATTAGACCCTTGATTGACCCTGCCCTAATCACGTACTTTAGCAACCACCTCAGGAAAAGACTTATGTGATTACTGATGAGGAAAATGGAAAGATGTCAATTTTGTGGCATGTGTCTATTTCATGCAACAATCTTCTGTGATCGACTCAAGGGGGCTGATTGCTGAGCGGCCTATTGTTATCAAGCTAGGGTAAGTTTTACACGATAGACTTGTGGCTCCTTTTTAAGAAATGTATCATTTCAAGGGATATTGGTATCATTCACAATGTCCAGCATTATTTTTCCCTACTCCTAACTGTTCTTGAAGTCAGTGTCTTGGAGAACAGTGAAGAGACACAGACATTGCTGTGGGTCTGGAACCATACATTGGTTAAATCAAATATGGAGGGCAGATTTTCTTCCTTAAAGGACATTAGTAAACCATATATGCATTTGTGGTCAGGTCCTAGATAGTATTAGTGAACAAAGATACCTTGGAGTGCAGGTTTATAGTTCTTTGAAAGTTGAGTCGCAGGTAGACAGGATAAAGAGGAAGGTGTTTGGTATGCTTGGCTTTGTTGGCCAATGTATTGAGTATAGGAGTTGGGAGGTCATTGTGGCAGTACAGGGCATTAGTTAGGCCACTTTTGGAATACTGTGTTTAGTTCTGGTCTCCCTACAATTGGAAGGGTATTGTGAAACTTGAAAGGGTTCAGAAAAGATTTACAAGGAAGTTTTTAGAGTTGGAGGGTTTGAGCTGTAGGCAGAGGCTGAATAGGCTGGAACTATTTTCCCTAAAATGTCAGAGGATGAGAGGTGACTTTATAGAAGTTTATAAAATCATGAAAGGCATAGATCGGGTGAATAGCCAAGATAATTTCCTCAAGGTAGCAGAATCTAAAACTACTGTGCATAGGTTTAAGGGGAGAGGGGAAATATTTAAAAGGGACTAGATTAATTTAGGATATCTGGTTGGCATGGATGAGTTGGACTGAAGGGTCTGATTACATGCTGTACAGCTCTATTACTCTTTGACTCTACTATGATAATTGATGATAGTTTCATGGACACCAATATTGAATCTCTCTTTAAATTCTATTTTTTAAATTCTAATTATTATTTGAATTTAAATTCCACCAGCTGCCATGGTGGGAACCTTTTATTCAAAGAGTCAAGCCCAGACCCTCTGCTACTCCACTGCCTCCCTTCATGAGGGATTGAATGAAAGTGTTCCAACTCATGTAATTTACACCAACTAAACTTTATTCAAATAATCTGACCTAAAATAAAGCAAAACAAAAGCTGTGGATGCTGCCGGTTTGAAACAAACAAAACAGAAATTGCTGGAGAAACTCAACTGCTCTGTTAACACCTGAAGGGAGAAAACAGAGTTAACATTTAAAGGCTAGAAAGAAGAACAGAGTGTCAGAGACCCCTCTTAAAACGGCTAACTCTGTTTAATACTCTTTTCTTTCCATAGATGTTGCTAAAGTTGTTGAGTTTCTCCAGCAATTTCTGATTTCACCTAGATTTGGTGAAATGGCTAATGTCTGGATCACTGGATTGAAACTAAATTGTATGTGTGAAACATTTCACTCAGGACGTTTAAAATGCTGATAATAAAGTCAATGATTTTTCAACACTTTAATGACTGGATGGGGCCTAGTACAAGGTAAACAATATTGGATTACCACCCTACTGAATCATTCATAGTAAAAGATTTACTCAATGAAGAAAACTTACAATGCCAATTCTGAATTGCCTTTATAACGTTAGGTAAATAATTTAGAAAACAATTACAATTCTGACTTAAAACACATGCTTCTTAAAAAGTACAACATCTATCACAAATAGTAACACTGACATTTATATTAATGTTAATACATCAAAATCAAAAATTTATTTTCTGCTTCCTTTTCTGTGTTGTATTTATGCAGAAGGAATAATCACGATTTTTTTTTCTCCTCTTATTCAGCTTTCTGTAAAAAACGCTGCATTTGGCACTATTTTACTTGAAGACAGTATGTCTTTGCAAGCAGCAAATCATGACTGATATCTTCAGAGGGAAACTTGATATATCATGTTGAATAAGTTATGGTTAGCTTTATGAGGGGAAGTAATTTTTTTTCACATGTCATCGCTGACCATGGCACATTGACAGTGTGCAGATTGCTCTGAAAATGCTCGATATATAAGGCACAAGATAAGAACTTCAAAATTCCATTCAAGTCTTTGGACATACTCTGCTATTCAGTTTGGTTAGGGCGGATTTGCATTTGAACACCATTTATGCAGTTTAGGTGAAATTTTCCCCTCGCTGATGTGACGTGAGCAGAATCACAGAGTTAAATGCGTAATCCTTTATTCTGAGATTGCACCGCCTGGTCCTAGACTCTAAAACTAGGGGAAACAACCTTTCCAATTCAACCCTGTCAAGCTCCTGAAGAATCTTGTATGTTTCAATCCAGCCACCTTGCAAGGCACAGAGCATCATTAACTTTCAGCCTGCATTGATGGGCACCTATTTCTTCCAAGATACCCTAACCCAGGCTGCGATCTATGCCCAATTTGGTTTGTCCTAGAGTTATAACCTTTTGTGATGGTCAACTGGAAAAGACTGTCTTCCTGTTCACATTCTGTTCACAACACCTCCAGGCCTTGTCCATGAAGGAAGGAGTGAGCTTCATTTTCCTCTGCACCATGTGCTGAATCCTAGTGCTCAAGCATGCAGTATGAGGGAAAATTCACCCTTTAATACATATAAAGCCCCTTACGAGTTGTCGGAACATTTTAAAATTCTTATGAATGATTGTGTTGCAGTGCCACTCAAGTTGTTCTGCAGGCAAACCAAGCAGCAAGTTTGAGTGGAACATAAACTATGACATTGTCGGGATTGGAAGGTTTGAGTTATAAAGTAAGGCTGGATAGGCTGGAGCTTTTTTCATTGGCATGTAAAAGGTTGACAGCTGATCTTATAGGGGTTTATAAAATCAAGAAGGGCAAAAGTGGGTTAATGGTAGCTGTGTTTCCCTAGGATGGGGGATTTCAAGACTAGAGGGCATACTTTTAACATGAGAGGGGAGAGATTTATCAAAGACATGAGTGGTGGCAACTTTTTTACACAGAAAGTGCTTCGTTAGGGGAAGTAATTTCCTGAGGAAGCGGTGGATGTGGTTACAATGTTTAAAATACACTTAGACACATTTTATTGGGAAAAGTTTGGAGGGATGTGGACCAGGAGCAGGCAGGTCAGGCTAGTTTAATTTGGGTTCAGCATGGAATGGTTGAACCAAAGGTCTGTTTCTGTTCTGTTACAATTCTGTATGAGGTAAACTTTTGCATCCATCTCTAGATTTCAAGTAGGCAGTGCCCAGATTGCATCATTTAAATGAGCCCTGGGGACCCTCCAATAATGTAATCCTCTGTAGTGTACCATTTTATGAATGGCCAAATGTGCATTGTGCACTCGAGCCCTGAAGCGAGGTTGAAACTCACCTCTGAATTACTAGTCCAAGGGCTACCAACTAAAAGCTGGTTGGCGAATTCAGCTGCAAAGTCTGGTGTTACTGGAATAGCATTCATCATTTGAATGATGAGATGATCCTTCTTAGCTTTCTTCTGTGCTCTCTATGATCACAGCAAATGTGACAGTACTTTCCTCACATTGAATGTATTATTTAGAGAAGGAGCTTCACCATCAACTAAGGGTGGGCAATAAGTGCCAGCTGTGCCAGTGATGCTCAGATACTTCATAACTTTTTAAAGAGGCAATAAATCATGATGATTGTGAATTCTGGAAATAAAATCTCTTTCTTTTAGAATTTAGGAGAAAGTTAAGTGAAAATAAAAATTGTTGGGTTGCCATAATAATTGAATATTATAAATGCCATTAAGCAATGGAGACATGATTACGTGCCCACCACCTCCACCCTCCCCACTGCCCCGAACCCCAGCCCCACCCCTACTCCCACTCCTACAAACCTCCAGTCTGGTACACATGAAATTCTAACCCAATATTATACGTAAGTGTAGTTTGAAGGCGTTTAGAATTGTACATTCAACGGTTCAAAGCTAACTTAATATGGCTAACAGTAATGATTTCATATGAGCTTTAGTGAAATTTAATAGGCTACAGTATTTAAGCAGCAAATTATAAAGAACAATTGAGAATTATATTTTGCAAACCTCATTTTTTGCACTGGAGAATGTATTTAAATTTGTGTGGGTCAGTGTTGCCCCTGGTCCTTGCATATTACATCGCTTGAATTTCCCCCAAAACACTGAACTGTAGAAAAATGCACCGAATTCTGTACTTTCTACTGAATAAGACAATACTAGCTTGACAATACCTATAAACTCACAATTGTACTATTAAAATATAGCTTAGCAATGATTAACACTGAAATTTAGTGAAACATCTTTAGACAGTTGCATTTAAATGATTCACAAGTTCCATCTCCATAGATTAAAAAAAACACAGATGAACTGTAGAGTGCTTGTAGCTTCCCTTGTTCCCTTCCATAGCCTCTTAAGCAAAATCATTATCATTCAAGATATAATCAGCTTGAAAGTTATGGATTTTGCAGAATAGCATTTCTAGCATAAACATTTTTTAAGCCTTCAAAAAAAAATTCTCTTGGGATATGGGTGTCTCTGGTTGGACCAGTGTTTATTGCTTGTCCCTGGTTGCCCTTGAGAAAGTAATGGTGGTGAGCTGCTTCCTTGAGCTGCCGCAGTCAATATGCTGTAGGTCGACACACAATGCCATTAGGGAAGAAGTTCCTTTCTTGTAATGTCCTATTTCCCAAACAAATAGAATTAAAAGCAGATGGTCTTATGGTCACTTGACAGGGGGGGCGTTACCCCGAGCCATCAATTAATCTTATTTCTTACCTTTTTGCAACACACCCTTAATTCTAAGTCTTTAGCATGTGTACCAAGTATGGATGTTTCAAGAGACAAATAAGGATTCAAGAAATAATACAGTGTCTATAAGCTAAAGTTTACAATTTCATGAATAAATCATAAGCTTGAAAGATTCGTCAGTCTTCCCTTTTTCCATATACATTTTGAAGATTTATTTTTACTAAATATTATTTCTCCCAAGTGCACAATTTTCCCAAACAAAATTCTACGTCCTACTCTAATTTAACATCAATGTTTCATGAGGCACCAATCTGTTTAACTACATTTCTGATAATGCCATTAATTAGATTTTTTTTATGCAGCATGTGTCAGTGCCCTAATGATTTTTTTTTAAAGTCTGCTCAGCCACATTAACTATTGATATGTTCAAGTAACTGAGAATGTTCAGACCTGCTTTTCACTGCGAGTTCCCTAGGCATTTCTGCACACTTGTTCTTTCAGCAGGAACAAATGATATTTGCCCTTAGATTGGTATCCCAATATCAGGCCTGATGATGCAAGATGTCCTTGGACATTCAAGGTTTCTTATCAAAAGATTGAGTATGTGTCGAGAGATCTTTACTCATCATTCCCTGCAAGGACTTTGTGTCTTGGGTAATTGACGCATTATTAACTGGGATAGTCTTAATTATTAAGCAAGGATATATGCTACTCTAAGAAAAAAATATCCATTTTCTATTACCACCAACACTTCCCTGACTCTCACTAGCAAGTATCTGGCAGAGAAGTGCACTCAATTTTGTTTTTAAAATTAACTCATGGGAATAGGTGTTGTTGGCCAGCTAACATTTATTGCTTGTCCGTGGTTGCCCTTGAGACGTTGGTGGTTAGCTTCCTTCTTGAACCACTGCAGCCCACTTGCAGTAGGTGAGTGATTGATACAATTGAGTGGCTTGCAAGACCAGTTCAGAGGGCAAATGGGAATCAATCACAGCTGTGGTCTGGAGTCATATGTAGGCCAGACCACGTGAGGATGGCAGATGTCCTTCCCTGAAAGACTTCCATGAACTAGGTGGGTTTTTTTGACAATAGTTATATGGTCATCAGTAGATTCTTAATTCCAGTTATTTGTTTATTGAATTCAAATTCCACTATCTGTGTTGGGTGGATTATGAACCTGTATCCTCAGAGCTGAGTTTCTGGATTAATAGTCTAGTGGTAATTCCACTAGGCCTAGAATAATGTGAGGGTATAACATCCCACAAAATGACAACTTTCTGAGATGAGAAATTCCTCCTCATCCCCATATTAAAAGGGAGTTCTCTTACAAGGAAATGTGCATTTGAGCCAATTCCAATTGCTCCATTAATTCAGCAATTTTCTGATGGAGTATATATTAGTTCTGAAGAAAGATCTTTGACCCAAAATGATTAGGTGGAGTTAAGCCAAGCAGTTGGGATTCTGACAGCAGATCTGAATGTCAGCAGAATTACTAAATACATAGAGAAAGGGAATGACAACTCTTTGTTTACTGGGAACTGAGTCAGGTTTTGCCTCCAGCAAGGTATATTATTTGATGCAGAAATGTTTACGCTATCTCTTGTGACATAAGAACTTACGTATAGGTGATATAGTACTGAAGAATCCAATGGATTTTTATTATATGTAACGTTAATATTTAAATAGTGTACTAATAGACCATTAATTGTGGGGGCTCATTAAGCTATTTCGTTACAAAGAGCAAATGTGATTTCAATAGCAAGCCATGGACAAAGTGATCACAGTTAAGATGGAGAATGTGATATTTATTCTCTAAAGTCAAGTGGCATAGTATAGTAACAATATCATGAACATATTTCTTGAAGGTACTCTGTCGGTGAGAAATAACACCACAGTAGGCAGCCAGTTAGGGAGAGTGAAGCATGGGCTATATCCAACTTTGTCGTGCGTTTGTGCCCTTTTGCACTTCCTACCTCCTCAATGGTGGGTTTCTCTTGTGCCTGAAAATGAGTCCTTTGGCACTTCTC
Source organism: Stegostoma tigrinum (assembly GCF_030684315.1). Taxonomy (NCBI): domain Eukaryota; kingdom Metazoa; phylum Chordata; class Chondrichthyes; order Orectolobiformes; family Stegostomatidae; genus Stegostoma; species Stegostoma tigrinum. The sequence goes on from NC_081360.1 coordinate 91,997,197, forward strand.
CTTCACTTTGCCTTTGCCCAGCAAGAATGAGGTTTGTGGCCTTCACAGGTCTGACTTGGAGTATAGTGTCAATGGGTGCCTTTCAGATCATACTATCAGCTCATTCCCCTCCAATCTATGCCTCTCAAACTCCTTTCATCCTCCTGTGGGATTCAGCTGCAGAATGGCTGCCCTTCCACCTCACTTCAATACCGTTGGCTTTCAAGTCATCCTGAAAGGGCACTTGATAGAAATTTGTCAGTGGGTAAATGACTCTTAACTGTCTTCCTAACAATTTTAATAGAATGCAGGTCATATTCATGAATGTTGTTATCTTGCTATTTCCCCATTGGCCATTTAACACTTGTATAGGTACAGCCATTAGAATTCCGACTCATCCATTCCCATTGGATTTTACAGCCTTTCCACCATGAGTCCTGCTTTGGTGAATTTCCTCAAATCGGTTTGTGTCTGCACAGATTCTAATGAGTACAACTGAATTCAGGCCTCTTCAGCATTTTGCTTTCAAAGAGTAGTATTGTTGGACTGACAGGTTTTGTCAGCTTTCAATTTAATTTCTCCTAAACATAATTCTTTGATGCATAGGATCATATGGACAACTTCCCATGAGTTCCTGCTAATGAAAATTTGATTATCCCTTCAAACATTCAGCAGACCTTTTTTCCAGTGCTTGAAACAGCAACTCAATTCAATTTTGTTTTTATCAGTTCCAATTTCAGAAACATATGATATTCAGCCTTGCTGGTTTTACATTAGAGACAGACAAGATTGCAATTAATTTTGAGATAGCTTTCAGTTCCCTCTTCTTGTCAAACTTACAGTCATAGGAGAATATCAATTGACCCTGAATGGATAATGTCAAGTCTTCTGCAAGTGAAGCCTTCACTTGAAATAGTCACATATTGTGAAATATATGTCTACAGCTTTTAAACCCTGAAAACTGGGGGATTCCTTTCTCCTCCATCAGTGTTCATATGGAAAGCCATGTACTAAAAAGAAAAGAATAGAAAATGCATAATGGCTCAAATTAAGAATCCATAGGTTTAAACCAACAAAATAAAACTTTCATTTCTTCATCGAGCTCCACAACCCACTGCAATATCTGTGTTCCTCTATTTCATCAACACCTTGATTTCCTCAGAAGTTTAAAGAAATTTGGCATAACCACAATGACTCTCATTAATTTTTATGGGTGCACCATAGAATTCACAGCTTGATATGGCAGCTACTCTGCCTAATACTGTAAGAAATTACAGGGAGTTGTGAATGCAGCCCAATCCATCCCGCAAACCAGCCTTCCATTCACTGACTCCACCTACACTAACTGCTGCCTCAGGAAAGCAGCCAATATAATCAAAATCCTCTCTCACCCTGGTTATACTCTTTTCCACCCGCTTCAGCCAACGGATTCAAGAATAGTTTCTTCCCCACTGTTATCAGACTTATGAACAGATCTCTCATATATTGGTGTTTATCTTTCTGTGCACCGTCTCTGTAGCTGTAGCACTATATTCTGCATTCGGTTCTATTACCCTGATATATTTACATAAAGTATGATTTGTTAGAATAGCATGCAAAATAGTACGTTTCACTGTATCTCAGTACATGTGGCAATACTAAAACAAATTAAATCAAACTTCTGGCTTCTTTAGCTTCCTCAATTTTCATTGATCCACCATCACGTCCATGCTTTGTCCCAAAGATGTGAAACATTTCCTTAAAAATCTTCACAGATTTCTATACCTGCTCCTTAAACTCCATATCCTTGATATCAGATTGAAAATTAATTTTAGAAAGAAAAGTAACACATGATTTAAAGGAGGAAAATTACTAGAAAGATTCTGTTGCATTTTTCCTTAAGGTCTGCAAGATTTCATAGTTCTTTCAGAAGCCCCTATGAATTTTTTGCTGATATGGGCGAAGGCTTCACCCACTTGTATTTCTGTGACATCACTGTGAAGGTTTTGATTAACTATGAAAGTTTTCCTTTTCATCAGTTTCATTACAGTTAGACCAAAAGATAGCTGAAGAAAGGAAAGGAATTGTTAGTGCAATTTATTGCTTCTCCAGGCGATTTACATCAGGAGGCAAGGGTGTGGCTGGGGTGTTAAGTGAATACTTTATGTACCATATATTTTGTTTGTTAGAGAGGCCCTTGAGATAGATCTCGGTGTACAGGAAATAATTTCAAAGTTTGCAGATGACACAAGCATGGCAGATTTGTGAACAGTGACGAGGATAGTGCAGATCTGCGAAAGGAAATTAATGCAGATGTGTAGTGGGTAGACAAGCGTCAGATAAGATTCAATGCAGAGAAGAGGTTCACATTCTTGTAGGAAGAGCACAGAAAGGAAACATAAAATCAGGCAGACAATTCTAAAGGGAGTGCAGGAACAGAGTTACCTGGATGTCTAAAAAAAACAAGGTGCAGAGCTGGATGAGCACAGCAGACCAAGCAGCTTCAGAGGAGCAGGAAGGCTGATGCTTCAGGCCAAGACCCTTCTTCAAATCTGAAGAAGGGTCTAGGCCCGAAATGTCAGCCTTCCTGCTCCTCTGATGCTGCTTGGCCTGCTGTGTTCATCCAGCTCTACACCTTGTTATTGGAGATAATGGGAACTGCAGATGCTGGAGAATCCAAGATAATAAAATGTGAAGCTAGATGAACACAGCAGGCCAAACAGCATCTCAGGAGCACAAAAGCTGATGTTTCAGGCCTAGGCCCTTCATCAGGGAGCCTCTCTGATGAAGTGTCGAGGCCCAAAACGTCAGCTTTTGTGCTCCTGAGATGCTGCTTGGCCTGCTGTGTTTATCCAGCTTCACACTTTATTATCTATACCTTGTTATCTCAGATTCTCCAGCATCTGCAGTTCCTACTATCTCTGAAACAACTATACCTGGATGTGTACATGTACAGATTATTGTTGGTTACAAGACAATTGGGGAGAGAGGTTTTCATGAATCTTCTGCCCTTGGCATGTGCTGAGTAATCTTCTGAGCCCTGTGAAATGGACCAATGTAACCAATCTGAATGGTTCCTTGGATCTTCTGGATACTGAGGCATTCTCAGTGGATGTTTGGCTAAGGCAGTCCAGAGAAGTTTTGTTGGGATGATCATAGGTACAGAGGGACTATCTTATGTGGGGAGATTGAGTAGGTTTGTATATGGAATGTGCTGCCACAGGATGGCATTCAAGAAAGGGATAGAAAGAACTGCCAATGCTGGAATCAGAGGTAGCACAGGGTGGGGATGGAGGAACACAGCAGGCCAGGCAGCATCAGAGGAGCAGGAAGGCAGATGTTTCGGGTCAGAACCCTTCTTCAGAAAGCTTCCTGGCCTGCTGTGTTTCTCTAGCCCCACACCGTATTATCACCAATCAAGAAACACCTGGTTAAATGCATAAACAAGAAGGGAATAGAAGGATACAGATTCTATAAGCGAAGACAGTTTTAGTATTTCAAAGAAGGACAAAGTGTTTCAATGCAGGCTTGGAGGGCCAAAGGGCCTGTTCCTGTGCTGTATTGTTCTTTGTTCTAGGTTGGGACAAGGTTGGAGTTTAGAAGAATGACGATGTGAACTTATTGAAATATAAGATTCTTACGGAACCTGAGAGGATAGAAGTAAAAAGTTGTTTCCTCCTTTGGGAAGAGTCTAGGTTCAGAGAGCATGATTTCAGAAGAGAGGGAGCACCCATTGAAGACAGCATTGAAAAACAATTCCTTTTTCAGAAGGAAATGAGTTTATGGAATTTGTTTTTGCAGAGTGCTGTCAAGGCTGAGTTAAATAGATTTTTAATCAAGGGTTTGGGGTGGAGTCAGGAAAGTGGAGTTGAGGATTTTCAGATAAGCATGATTTATTGAACAGCAAAACAGACTCAATGCACTGAATGGCCTCTGTGTGTTCCTATGCTTTATGGTTTTAAGGTCTTATCCTACTGTCATTCTTACATCATCCATTCTATGAGAGTATATGGCAACACGATGGCATAATGGTTAGCACTGTCTAGCAGTGCCAGGGACATGGGTTGAATGTTTGCCTTGGTTGAGTGTCTGTGTGGAGCTGCACATCATTGAGTAGAAATATCACAATGTGGGTGAAGTTAGAAATATCTAGACTGAGAAAGGGTCCTGACATATGGATGTGAACACACAGAAAAGATAAATTTGTGTCACTGAATGTAACTGTAGGTCAAAGATCAGTGTATCTATGATTATTGCACATCGCAATTTGCATGCCCTCCCTCTCTTTGCTTGGCTCTCTGTTTGGTGCTCTGGTTTCCTCCCAAGGATCAAAGATGTGCAGGGGTGGATTAGTAAATTAGTAAATGTGGGGTTACAGAGATGTGGGAAAAGATTGGGATCCTTCAGAGGGCCAGTGCTGACTTGATGAGCAGAACGGCCTCTTTATGGCCTTTTGGGATTCTATGGCTTGGATATAGACATCACCCTGCCAGTAGCAGTGTGACAAGGTGAAACATCTTATAAAGCTGACAAAATTGGATAACTAAAAAGACAATACAGGGAAAAAATGAGGTATGAAGGAAGACTGGCCAAAAATGTAAAGGAGGATAGTAAAAGCTTTTTTAGGTATGTAAAAAGAAAAAAAAATGGTTAAGACTAAAATTTGGCCCTTGAAGTCAGAAACGGGTGAATTTATTATGGGGAACAAAGAAATGGCAGAAGAGTTGAATAGGTACTTTGGATCTGTCTTCACTAGGGAAGACACAAGCAATCTCCCAGATGCAATAGCGGCTGAAGGGCCGAGGGTAATGGATGAACTGAAGGGAATTTATGTTGGGCAGGAAATGGTGTTGGATAGATTGTTCGGTCTGAAGGCTGATAAGTTCCCAGGGCCTGATGGCCTGCATCCCAGGGTACTTAAGGAGGTGTCTCTAGAAATTGTGGACGCATTGGTAATTATTTTCCAAGGTTCTATAGATTCAGGATCAGTTCCTACGGATTGGAGGGTGGCAAATGTTATCCCACTTTTCAAGAAAGGAGGGAGAGAGAAAACAGGAAATTATAGACCGGTTAGCCGGACATCAGTGGTGGGAAAGATGCTGGAGTCAATTATAAGAGATGAAATTACGACTCATTTGGATAGCAGTAACAGGATAGGTCAAAGTCAGCATGGATTTATGAAGGGGAAATCGTGCTTGACTAATCTTCTGCAATTTTTTGAGGATGTATCTATGAAGATGGACAAGGGAGAGCCAGTGGATGCAGTGTACCTGGACTTTCAGAAAGCCTTTGATAAAGTCCCACATAGGAGATTGGTGAACAAAATTAGGGCACATGGTATTGGGGGCAAAATACTGAGTTGGATTGAAAATTGGCTGGCTGACAGGAAGCAAAGAGTAGTGATAATTGGGTCCCTTTCGGAATGGCAGACAGTGACCAGTGGGGTACCACAAGGTTCGGTGCTGGGACCGCAGCTGTTTACGCTATACATTAATGATATAGGCGAAGGCATTAGAAATAATATTAGTAAATTTGCTGATGACACAAAGCTGGGTGACAGTGTGAAATGTAAGGAAGATGTTATGAGAATACAGGGTGATTTGGACAGGCTAGGTGAGTCGACGGATGCATGGCAGATGCAGTTTAATGTGGATAAATGTGTGGTTATCCAGTTCGGTGGTAAGAACAGGAAGGCAGATTACTATCTAAATGGAGTCAAGTTAGGTAAAGGGGAAGTACAACGAGATCTAGGTGTTCTTGTACATCAGTCAATGAAAGCCAGCATGCAGGTACAGCAGGCAGTGAAGAAAGCTAATGGCATGCTGGCCTTCATAACAAGAGGAATTGAGTATAGGAGCAAAGAGGTCCTTCTGCAGATGTGCAGGGCCCTGGTGAGATCACACCTGGAGTATTGTGTGCAGTTTTGGTCTCCAAATTTGAGGAAGGGCATTCTGGCTATTGAGGGAATACAGTGTAGGTTCACGAGGTCAATTCCTGGAATGGCGGGACTATCATATGTTGAAAGATTGGAGCAACTGGGCTTGTATAACTTGAGTTTAGAAGGATGAGAGGGGATCTGATTGAGACATAAAAGATTATTAAGGGATTGGACACTCTGGAGTCAGGAAGCATGTTTCCGCTGATGGGTGAGTCCAGAACCAGAGGACACAGTTTGAAAATAAGGGGTAGGCCATTTAGAACAGAGTTGAGGAAAAACGTCATCACCCAGAGAGTGGTGGATATGTGGAATACTCTGCCCCAGAAGGCAGTGGAGGCCAACTCTCTGGATACTTTCAAGAAAGAGATAGATAGGGCTCTTAAAGCTAGTGGAATCAAGGGTCATGGGGATAAGGCAGGAACAGGATACTGATTGTGCATGATCAGCCATGATCATAATGAATGGTGGTACTGGCTCGAAGGGCCGATTGGCCTACTGCTGCACCTATTGTCTGTTGTCTATTGTCTATTGTCTAAATCTCAAGTCCCCTTTTTCTATAATTTTTGTCACTATTATTCCAGGCAATTTACAGTCTTGAACATTCAACCCTACCAGCTGCCTGAACGGATTTAATCCCTCTGTCTGGAACTCAGGAAAATCTACAGGGTATATATAACTTGACATTTATTTATCTGCCTCTTAAACATGGTAGTTCTAACATGTCTAAGGCAATTTTGATTCTCTTGGACTCTTGACCCACCTTCCTATTCTCAATCATCAGGCCCTGGTATTAATGCCCTCACATGCTGTTGGTGCTTTAAAAGATGCACACTCTGTCTATCTTGAAAAGACAAAGCCTTCTCATCCATTGAGGTCAACCTTCTTTTATTTCAAGTTATCACTTACTGGTCAAGCTGTTAATGTGTGTGGGAGAAGTCAATCACACTCATCGGCCAAAGAGCCATTTTCTGTGCTGAAAGCATTTATGATTCACAGGTCTTAGACATGTAGGGCATGATTCACAGTTCCTTGACGGTAGAAAGGAAATGGCAAGAAGAACAAATAATAGGGAGACTTGGCCCTGGAAACTTTCTTGCTTCTTTGTCATCATTCAGTCATTAAGTTCTGGGCAGGGCAGCCTTCTCACCCTACCAGTTAAAGCTCTTAAGTGATTAATTAATTTATGTATTCTTTTGGCATATTGGTTAGTGATATTGTGTAGTGGCTGTGCCCCTAGCTTTGAATCAGAGAAGACCGATGGTCAGGTCTCACCTTCTCAATACCACATATTAAGTTTGAGACAGACAGGTCAACAAAAAGGCAAAATTTATTTCCCATTAATGTTAAGTACTGTGATATGCAATAATCATAGATACATTCAGTTACAGTTACAACGACATACAGTAACACAAATTGACCTTTTCTCCAAATTCACAACAAAGTCTCAGAACCCTTTCTCAGTCTAGAGATTTCTAACTTCACCAATGATGTGCAGCTCCAAGGCATCATTACAAGGTTGCTCCCGCATCAAATTGCCTTCAACAACTGCCATCTCAGCAGCGAGAAAAGTATCTGGTTATCCAGGGTGGAAGCCAAGGTAACTTGCCTGATGGAGGGAAGGAGGGCTCTATTTACCTGAGGACAAAGAGGCATGGGGATGGGAAGCAAAGGTGTGGCTGTCAAAGTCCACTACTTGTCCTTTCTTCTGAACGCCTGCACTCACTTTTCCCATAACTTGCTCCTGACTATTAACTGAAATGTAAGCACTTATGATACATGCTTTCTTGCTGATGGGGACATAGAGTCAGTCGCCACTGTTAACTGAATGGATTCCTAAATTCTGGTCAAAGTAACCAGTTTAGGAAAACTTTGTTTTAATAACCTTAGAATCAATTTTAAACAAGTTCATGAAATTTTACGTCCTATTTAAGAATGTTGTATTCAGTTCAAACAGAATGCTTTGCAAAGTTAAGGGTGCTTGAACACATTGCGCTTCACAGTTATACAAGCAACCTGCTGATAAAATAAGTAAACAGTATGTTTAATTGAAAATAGTGCTCAACGTGTTTCTCAATTCAGGGTAAACTTCCTTGAAATGAACACAATCAACAACATTTACACTTTCAAGAAACAGAGAAATATTGATCTCAGTGAAGGATCGTGAACTCAAAGTGCCAGATTTGTTTTGTAATATATCCAGGTCAAGAAGCTTACAGTGGGCAAAACCAACAAAAGTGACTCAAATGACTCATAAATTATATCAGTTATTTAAATTTGCTTACATTTATGAAGCATCATTATTTCACATGCTGTTGATACATGCACCAGTTAAATAGAAATAATCAAATGTGAACTTGACCAGTAGCCTGGCAGAGACAATTTATATGCTACCTGCTCAGAACCAGATGGCTCCTGGCTCAATCCTTGAAACAGCATGTCTTTTGAACTATTTACTGCTTTATAAAGAAATACACGCTTTAGTACTATATTCTCAAGAGAAAGAAAGACAGCAAATGAGGCACGTTTCATAATCGCAAAGTGTTGTAAGGTATTTTTCAACTCTTGAAACATGCTTATATTATGCAGTCAGTGTTGTGTTGTAAGATCAGCTCGATCTTACCTGCAGCAAGGCAATACATAACCTGGTAATCTGTGTTTTAAGATCTTGGCTGAGGGTATAAACATATTTTATATCTTCCCTTTTCTGCTTAAAACAGAGGCATCACGTACAACTAATTGAGAGGGCAGTTTAACACCTCAAAAACATTGTTATATTTTAAAGGATCTTTAATTTCATGGAAAACAGGACATGGATTGTTGTCCTTAAACACCACTCACTGAGGATAAGCATGTAGGTGCAGCAGGCAGTGAAGACGGCAAATGTATGTTGACCTTCAGAGCAATACGATTCGAGTACAGGATCAGGGATGGCTTACTGCAATTGTACAAGGCCTTGCTGAGGCCACAGCTGTAGTATTGTGTGCAGTTTTGTTCTCTTTATCTGAGGAATGATGTTTTGGCTATGGAGCAAGTGCAGTAGAGGTTTAGCCAAACTGATTCCCAGGAGGACATATGAAGAGAGATTGGATCGATTCGGACATGTTGGAATACAAATGTGTAAAGTTGGATTTCATAAATTACTAACAGGATGAGACACGGTAAATGTAAGAAGGATGTTCTCGATGGCCAGGGAAACCAGAGTCAGGGGTCACAATTTAAGGATATGGGATAGGCCCAGAGGGTAGTGAACCTCTACCACAAAGTGGTTGGAGGCAATAAATTGGAAGTTTTCAAGAAGATATATATTATATATGTGGTTCTTAGGGTTAAAGGAATCAAAGGGTGGAGCGAGAACAGGGGACTGAATTAGATAATCAACTTTGATCAGATTGAAATATGGAGAAAGATCAAAGGGCCGACGGCAGTTCTTACTTTGTATATTTCTATGCTTCTGTGTTGCATGTTGCTTCATTGAGCATTGTTAAATACCAAGTCACATAGAACATTTTAAGTTAGATCATGAAAAGCTGAAGCAAAAGATTAAGTTTTAGTAAATGCCTTGAAGAACAAGAATAGGTTACAGAGGCAGAAAAGTACAGGGAGGGGAAATCCCAGAGCTTTGGCCAAGGTAGCTATATGCATAGAAATCCGTAGCAAGATGATTAATTTTGGAGATGCTTTAGTGGCTAGATATCTCAGATGATTGTGGGGGTGATTAAGCTTACAGAGATAGGAAGGAGTGAGACAAATGAGGGATTTTATAACAGATGTTGTTTGATCCGGAGCCAATGTAGTTCAATAAGAATGGGGTGACAGAAGAACAGGGCTTGTTGCAAGGTAAGACATGAGAAGCAAAACTTTGAGTGACCTCAAGTATTCAAAGGATAGAATCTGGGAAACCAGCCAGGAATGCAATGGAATAGCCAGGTCTAAGGTAACAAGACTTGAAAGAGAATTTCAGCAGCAGATGAGCTGAGACTGGCTCAGTATTGTGTTGAAGTCCCTGCCAGGATTATGTACTCAAATTTTTGTAGGGCAGTTTGAATCACCAACTTTCTGACTCAAAGATCCCTTTCCACTAAACCACAACTGACACTCTGATACAATGCCAGTTAGCACTTAACATCTGCCAACTGAAAGCATACCTAATAATAGAAAGTTACAGAAGTTTGTACTGATGAAATTGATAGCCAAACTAAACCTCGTCTCACCTTTTGAAATGAAATGCAATAAAGCTATGAGTAAAAGTAAAGAATCAAAGAATCAATAGAATTATAAAATCACAGAATAATGACAATGCAGAAGGACGTCATTTAGTCCATTGACCCGTGCCAGCTCTTTGTAAAAGTTGTCAAACTCAATCTGTTTCCTCTACCATTTCAGTAGCCTTGCAATTTTTGTCTCTTCCATTGAGCGTCCAAACATCTATTGAAAGCCACCATTGAATCTGTTTCCACTAAACTTGCTGACAGTGTATTCCAGATTCAAGACATTCATTAAATGCTCATTAAAGGGTTGTTTTTTTTCTTGATCCTTGTTGTTGATTCTTTTGTCAAACACCCCAAATTGGTGTCTACCTTATTCGTGATTCTGTCACCAGTACAAAGACTTCTTAATATTTACTCTTCTGAGGGGTCCGTGTGTGGCTCCTCATTCATCTGGGCACTGCTTGGCACCACCCTATCTCTGGGTGAGGAAGGACCACCTGGTGTAATTGCTCGGATCTCCGTATTGTCATTGTGTCTTCGCTCCTGAGGATGCATGCTGAAGCCTCTTGGGTGGGGGTGTGTGTTATCCTCCAGCAGAACTTGAGTTTGTTAGGTCTGTTCATCATGGCAGCTGCCAACCTGTCATTACTGTCATGCAGCCAATCACATGAATGAAAAATGGAACACACTCGGTTGGCAGGAAGTGGATGTTTTGGCATCACCACAAGAGTAGACTGTGGGAATATTGGTCAATGATTGCACAGTATCCACTTGTGACTCCTCAGATATTAAACAAATCCATGTCCATGCACAGCAAGGATGGGACAACATCCAGACTTTGGCTGATGTGGAGCAACTATCATTCGCTCCACATGGAAAATGATTACCTCCAACATAACAGATCTAATCACCACCACTTAATTTTCAATGATAATACCATCATTGAATCCCTCAATGTCACATCCTTGAGTTGTCTTTCATCAGAAATGCACTGGGCGAGTGATGTAAACACTATGGATTCTGCAATGAGTCACGCACTTCCTGAGTCTCCAAAGTCTGTCCAACACCCACACGGTACAATTGGGGTAGGCAGAATACTGGCCACTTGCCTGAATTGGTGCAGCTCTGATGCCTTGCAATTAATCACGAAAACTGCAGTGAGAGAAGCTTCCAAACCTGTGACCTTCATCGTCTTGAGAGACAAGGAGAGCAGATGCATAGGAACATCACCCACTGTAAGCTTTTCTTCAAACCACTCACCATCCTGCCTTGGAACTAAATCATCATGCCCTCCCTGTCTCTAGAACCCCTGACAGCATTACACCCCAAGAACTGCAATGGGTTAAGGACAAGATCATAACCAAATCCCTCCAAGAAGAAGAGACAGGCAACAGAAGACTGGCCCTAGCCAGCGACTGCGACATCCCATGAAAGAAGTAAAAATGAAATTCTGTCTCGAAACTTGAATCAAATGAAGTTGGAGAATTTTTAACTGTTTCTCGAGTTGGTAACAACACTGAATTTAATTCTAGCTTTACATACTCACGCTCAGTTTTCAGTGGTAAGCTAAATAAAATCTTAACTAATTATCAGTGGCCAGACTGTATTAAGATGCTGATGCAGTGCTACTAATACATCAATGTGAGCTGAGCAGAAATGTGGTTGTGTAACTGGGAATCAGATTGTGAAGATTGTGCTCATCACTGTTCTGCTGAATGCAGACAGCAATAAGGCTGCAAAGTGAATTTAAAAATAGCTGCTCACCAGTAGAGCTATACATCCGTCCAGACATTATTATATCAACAGATTTAAGCCAATATACTGTAATCCATTTTGTATCTGACATATGACAGAATTTATCATTCAAACTGCTTGTGTTCACTGTGATTATTTTTAAGATTGCTACGTTTTCTTGGTGCCATTTTGTGATCGCCTCTCCTCTTGTATTTAATGTGGTAGTGCCATTGTGACTGGACACTTTCCAATGGGTGAAGGTGCAGCTGAGTTTGCAAGAGATATTGTCTCAGTCAGATACTATTTCTGTCTACAAGTCAGACATACACTACATTCAACACCCAGTCTGTGATTTAACTGCATTTTCTCGGTCACTGTTCCTTGCTGAGGAAATGGTGTCTTTTGAAGTCACTGCCTTTTGATTTCAAACTGAGACTCTAGCTGCCTATCTAAGTGGATATAAAATTTCTCATCGGCATAATTGAAGAAAATCATGAAATTCTGTCATGTTTAGGCCAGTAATTGAATCTCTAACTAAAGAAGCTAGGATTTGTTTTAATTTGTTTCCATTGTGGAATCTTACCATGTACAATTGACTTCTACATTTGCCAACATAATAGATACACAACATTTCAAAAAGTAACTCATTTGTTCCAAAGCTCTTTGCGAATGATAAGGTACTATATAAATGTAAATTCTTTCTTTGTATGTGGAAAAATTTATCTGCTGCAAATGGAATGAGTGAAATATTCATGACTATATTGATGATAGCAGTATCCCCGGGGAAAAGAATATCACGTGTGACTGAGCGACGCAGAGACTTAAACAGTCGCCCCAAGGAAAGTGAATAGGAGACAGTAAAAACTTATAAATGAAACATAATGGGCAGGAAATCGGCCTCGTTAAATCCTGGAACCCAATGTTTCCCCCTTTTAAAGTAGCAAAACATCCCAAGGCACATCACAGGAATTATTAAACAAAGTTTGACACCATCTAAGAAGATAGACAGAGACAGACAATGAGCCTGGTCAAAGAACTTCATCTTGTCGATTGTCTAAAAGAAGAGAGAGCTGAAGAAATTTAGTAAGGTGAATGTCAGACATTGAGGCCTTGGTTGAAAGTACAGCTGCCAAGGTTGCATTGAGATCAGGGGCTCTTAACTTGGCAGGGTGAGAATGGCAGAGATATCTCTTAAGGTTGCCAAGGCTAGATCAGGTAACAACAATATCCTCTCCCTCCACCACTGCTGCTCAATAAAAAGCAATGTGTACTATCTTCAAGGTGCACAGTGGAAATTCACTAAAGATCCTTGGACAACACCTTCCAAACCTACAACCACTAGAAGGACAAGGGCGACATGTACGTGGGATCACCACCAACTGCCAGCTCCCCTCCAAGCCACTCACCATCCTGACTTACAAAAATATTGCCATTCCTTCACTGTTCCTCAGTCAAAATCCTAGAGTTCCCTTCCTAAGGGCATTGTATGTCAACCCTGAACAGGAGGATTGCAGCATTGAAGAAGGCAGGTCACCACCACCTTCTCAAGGGCACCTGGGGATGGGCAATAAATGCTGGCCAGTCAGCAACATCCATACCACATGAATGATTTTTATTTTTAAATGGATGTCAAAACTAATGGAGACTTGAAAATCAATAGGTGCAGATTCCAAGATGATGGGTAAATGGGACTTGGAGTGAGTTACAACATAGGCAGCAGAATGTTGGATGTACTCATGTTTCTGGAGGATAGTTCTACCAACACCAACAGGCTGTGAAATCAAAAGTAGTTCAGGAGGATTATAGAAAAGCATGCCCAGAGCAGCACTTAGCATACGTAAAGTCCATATAAATTTGTTAAAGGTACACCACAGGACTACTTGCATGGCTAGACCATCAATGGAGTATGTATTAGGCATAGCTAGCAAAGCCCATAACCAATATATTTGATCCAAGCTACACAGTGCTGTCACATCCAGTCATGAATGATGATGGACAATTAAAGAAAAGTGCAGCACAGGAACCAGCCCTTTGGCACACCAAACCTGTGCCATCACATGACATCTTTCTACAGTAAAACATTTTGCCTTTGCATGGACGATATCCCTCTATTCTCTGAATATTCATGTATCTGTCAGGATGCTTCTTAAACATTGCCATTCTATCTGTTTCTACTACTCCCTCTGACAGTGCCAAAGAATTACCTGCAAACCATAATCAGAGCAAGAAGAGAGGGGTAGGGAGCAAAAGTCTCAAAAGGATATCACAACATTAGAAAATAGACTTTTGCCGTAAAAATTTACAGATTATTTTGCAGCAAGTCAGAGACATACATTTATGATTATACTCATTATGGATATGGAGACAAAACGTCATGACCTTGAAGCAGGATAGTCCTTGAAAGAAACCGAATTCATAGACCACAGTATTTATTTTTCACCCGAAAACATTGACTACTTAAGGAGATAGATATTTAAATTCTGTTCTTCTTCAATATCGAAGCATTAACTTAAATCTACGGGTATGACTGATGCCAAGAGCTAAAGGAACACCATTAGTGACTTCCTCAGGAACAAGGTCATCAGATGATAGAGTGGACAGCTGAATAAGTAGACTACTTTGTCAATAGCAAGCTGTTTATTAAAGGGACCCTCCAGAACAGATTTATAATTCAAACATTTATTGCTTCCCACTTGATTCATAGCTGAGCGGAATTTAACAAAGAACAAATAAAAAGAGACAAAGGAAATGTTATATATGACAGTGCGTTGATATAGTGAATCTTCGAGGAATAAACTTTGCAGAAAAGTGGATAATAACACTGAATTGAGTGTTATTGACCAGCTGGCAGTAGTATTCACAGACATCATTAGCCTTCTGTTACTACAATCTGAAGTCCCCACCTGCTTCCAGATGACCGCCATCACACTGGTGCCAAATAAAAAAATCATGTAGAGTGCCTCAATGACTACCACTCAGTGGCTCTGATCTCCATAAGTGCTAAGAGATGTTAATCAGGAGTCTAATCAATTCAAACCTATCAAATTGCCTTGATCCTTTGCATTTCACCTACCGGCACTACAGGCCCACAGCAGAAGCCATCTCCCTGGCCCTGGACTCATTCCTGGAACATCTGGGAAACAAAGATACCTATGTCATCGGCTAATGTTCAGCTGTCAATACCATAATTCCAAACAAACACACCTCTAAACTCCAAGGCATAGGTCTCGGCTCCCTTTTCTGGAAATGGATCCTTGACTTCCTGAATCACAGACCACAATCAGTAAGAATAGGCACCATCAACTGCTCCATCATAATCTTCAACGCCAGTGCCCCACAGGGCTACATACTACCCCCCACCAACATCCTTCCCACCCCAACCCTCACCAGCCATACTCCTTACACACACTCCCGACTGTGGATAAATTCCCATACAATTCCATTTACAAGTTTCCTGATAACACTGCCACTCTCTTGCATCTTCTCTGCAGCCATAACATGGTAGCCTTCACTCTGCTGTATTACCCTAATGCACTTTGTATGTTATGATCTGCCTGTAGTGCATGCAAAACAAAACTTTTCACTATATCTGCATACACGTGACAAGAGTATATCAAATCAAACCAAAAGACAGCGCTTTTTCTACTCTAGAGGACTGGAGATTATGGTGAGGGTAGATTTTAACTGCTCAACCAGCTGAAAGGAGATACCAGTGTACTTCCAATGGAAGTAACATACCCACTGCCACGTCCCCATTCTGCAGTTGTATTTCTTGGAGCATTCAATAAACTGCTGAGATACAAAGCTGGAAACTCATTTATCTGTTCAAATCAGAGTGCTATGATTTCCATAGGACTCCAATGTCATGCTATATTCCTATGGGCGGAGCAATTGTTTTGACTCTGAGTTGAGTAAAACTTGATGGTAAAGCATTAAAATATACAAAAACATAACTGGCATTTTTTTTTTGCACGTGGGTGCAAGAGGAGCAGGAATACTTCAAAAGGTTCCACAGGCTGGCTGCTGCTGTCCCAGGTTTCCCCTGACCACCACAATGCAATACTCACCTCATGCCAGCCATGGCTAAGTTAGTAGCTTCCGGGTCACAGATATTTGACTTCATTGAGTTCAAAGATCAATATTGGCTCTTCAATTCTGAAGCAGTACTACATGCTTAGAGGTAACAAAGTGTGAAACTGGATGAACACAGCAGGCCAAGCAGCATCTTAGGAGCACAAAAGCTGACGTTTTGGGCCTCGGCCATTCATCAGAGAGGGGAATGGGGAAAGGGCACTGAAATAAATAGGGAGAGAAAGGGAGGTGGACCGAAGATGGATAGAGGAGAAGATAGGTGGAGAGGAGAGTATAGATGGGGAGATAGGGACGGAATAGGTCAGCCTGGGGAGGACGCACAGGTCAAGGAGGCGGGATGAGGTTAGTAGGTGGGAAATGGAGGTGCAACTTGAGGTGGGAGGAGGGGATAGGTGAGAGGAAGAACAGGTTAGGGAGGTGGGGATAAGCTGGGTTGGTTTTGGGATGCAGTGGAGGAGGGGGAGATTTTGTAGCTTGTGAAGTCCACATTGATACCATTGGGCTGCTGGGTTCCCAAGCGAAATATGAGTTGCTGTTCAGGCAACCTTCGGATGGCATCATTGTGGCACTGCAGGAAGCCCATGATAGACATGTTGTCCAAGGAATGCGAGGGGGAGTTGAAAAGGTTAGCGACTGGGAGGTGCAGCTGTTTATTGCGAGCACGGCGGGGGTGTTCTGCAAAGCGGCCCCCAAGCCTCTGCTTGTTTCCCCAATGCAGAGGAAGCCACAACGGGTACAGTGGATGCAGTATACCACATTGGCAGATGTGCAGGTGAGCGTCTGCTTGATATGGAAAGTCATCTTGGGGCCTGGGAATTGGGGTGAGGGAGGAGATGTGGGGGCAAATGTAGCACTTCCTGCCGTTGCAGGGGAAGGTGCTGGGTGTGGTGGGGTTGGTGGGGAGTGTGGAGCGAACAAGGGAGTCCCAGAGAGAATGGTCTCTCCAGAAGGCAGACAAGGGTGCGGATGGAAAAATGTTTTGGGTGGTGGGGTCGGATTGTAGATGGCGTAAGTGTCGGAGGATGATGCGTTGTATCCGGACGTTGGTGGGGTGGTATGTGAGGATGCGGGGGATTCTCTTTTGGTGGTTATTGCGGGGGCGGTGTGTGAGGGATGAGTTGCAGGAAATGCGGGAGACACGGTCGAGCACGTTCTCGACCCCTGCTGGGGGGAAGTTGCGGTCTTTGAAGAACGTGGACATCTGGGATGTGCAGGAGTGGAGTGCCTCATCCTGGGAGCAGATGTGACTGAGGCAAAGGAATTGGGAATAGGGGATGGAATTTTTGCAGGACGGTGTTTAAAGGAGCCATCTTTCAAGTGAGATGTTCAAACAAGGCTGGGAATACATTTTCAAGTAATCTTTTGGCATTATTTTGAAAGGGAAAGTGAAAATAAGAGAAGTTAAGAAAGACAACAGAATTAACCGAGCAGAAAGCTCAAGAAAGGATCATTCAGAATGGTCAGGTGAAATAGGGATACATTTACGTCGTCATTGGACAAGCATATGGACGTACATGGAATAGTGTAGGTTAGATGGGCTTCAGATCGGTATGACAGGTTGGCACAACATCGAGGGCCGAAGGGCCTGTACTGTGCTATAATGTTCTATGTTCTATAAAAGAAAAAAAACGGTTACGACTAAAATTGGGCCCTTGAAGTCAGAAACGGGTGAATTTATTATGGGGAACAAGGAAATGGCAGATGAGTTGAATAGGTACTTTGGATCTGTCTTCACTAGGGAAGACACAAGCAATCTCCCAAATGCAGTAGTGGCTGAAGGACCGAGGGTAATGGACAAACTGAAGGGTATTTATATTTGGCAGGAAATGGTGTTGAATAGATTGTTAGGTCTGAAGGCTGATAAGTCCCTGGGACCTGACGGTTTGCATCCCAGGGTACTTAAGGAGGTGGCTCTAGAAATTGTGGACACGTTGGTAATTATTTTCCAATGTTCTATAGACTCAGGATCAGTTCCTGTGGACTGGAGGGTGGCTAATGTTGTCCCACTTTTCAAGAAAGGAAGGAGAGTGAAAACAGGGAATTATAGACCAGTTAGCCCGATGTCAGTGGTGGGAAGGATGCTGGAGTCAATTATAAAAGATGAAATTACGACTCATTTGGATAGCAGTAACAGGATAGGTCAGAGTCAGCATGGATTTACGAAGGGGAAATCGTGCTTGACTAATCTTCTGCAATTTTTTGAGGATGTAACTGTGAAGATGGACAAGGGAGAACCAGTGGATGTTGTATACCTGGACATTCAGAAAGCCTTTGATAAAGTCCCACATAGGAGATTAGTGAGCAAAATTAGGGCACATGGTATTGGGGGAAAAATACTGGCTTGGATTGAAAACTGGCTGACTGACAGGAAGCAAAGAGTAGTGATAAACTGGTCCCTTTCGGAATGGCAGGCGGTGACCAGTGGGGTACCACAAGGTTCGGTGCTGGCCTTCATAACAAGAGGAATTGAGTATAGGAGCAAAGAGGTCCTTCTGCAGCTGTACAGGGCCCTGGTGAGACCCCACCTGGAGTATTGTTTGCAGTTTTGGTCTCCAAATTTGAGGAAGGGCATTCTGGCTATTGAGGGAGTGCAGTGTAGGTTCACGAGGTCAATTCCTGGAATGGCAGGACTATCATATGTTGAAAGTTTGGAGCGACTGGGCTTGTATACACTTAAGTATAGGAGGATGAGAGGGAATCTGATTGCGGCGTATAAAATAATTAAAAGATTGGACACTTTGGAGGCCGGAAGCATGTTTCTGTTGATGGGGAAGTCCAGAACCAGAGGAGACAGTTTAAAAATAAGGGGTAGGCCATTTAGAACAGAGTTGAGGAAAAACGTCTTCACCCAGAGAGTGGTGGATATATGGAATGCTCTGCCCCAGAAGGCAGTGGAGACCAACTCTCCAGATACTTTCAAGAAAGAGATGGATAGAGCTCTTAAAGATAGTGAAATCAAAGGTTATGGGGATAAGACAGGAACAGGATACTGACTGTGGCTGATCAGCCATGATCATAATGAATGGTGGTACTGGCTCGAAGGGCCGATTGGCCTACTGCTGCACCTATTGTCTGTTGTCTATTGAATTATTGCCTCTGTTCAGACCAGTATTTATCATCATCTAACGTCAAAAAAGCAGATGATCTTTTATCATATTGCAATGGGGGCTTGCTTTTCACATAATGGCAACAGCAGTGACTACCTCAAAAGTATTTAATTAGCTGTAAAACACTTTGGAGCATCATATGGCTGTTCACTGTGCCAAACAAATGCATGTCTGTCCTTTCTTACTACTTTTACCCTGTTAACAGTTTCTGGGGTGACTAATATTGTTTTCATTTAGACGTAGCAAGCTGTTTTGCAATACCCTTTGAATTCTGTATTCTGCTGGATATATATTAATGTTGACCCCAAAGTTGATCCTTGAGTTTTAATACTTAAGGGTATTGAAAGGGTAAACTCACAATATTCGCGCAAAGGATTCAAAAATTAATTCAAATTAGTTGGAATTGTTCACTCTTTTGCTTATTTTATACTTCTATCCATGGGTTTAGATTCAAGCACACTGGTCAAGGAGAAGGTAAGGTCATAAACTGAAATAAGGCTTTGCCTCTGTTTTAACACTGTTTCCTACATATTAAAATTAAATGTTGTAATACACAGCAGTTAGCAATATACCAGGCTTAAATCTTACTGTTACAATATTGAAAGATGGCCCCATAAAATTTACTGTTCAATGCTAATCACTCTACACCATCCTTGCCTGTACATGTTTCTAACTTCCCTTAGCTTGACTGCCTAATTTTACATATGTTTCTCTGTCCTTCCTTCTAATTCTGCCCACATTGTTCCACTTATGCCCAATGAAGAACAGCTCCATGATGTCACTGCAAAGTTTCTCTAGGATCCGAAACTACATTTCCCTCTAACGACATTTCCTTCTACGTTAACACTGTCCAGAAGAGTTTAGTGCTCATTGCACAATGAGCAAGGACAACATGGCACAAACTCATGTATCTACATGGCACAATGCCCTGTTTCTCAAAAACAACTGCAAGTTCTTCAGTCACAATGAGCTGCTTTGAAATGTTCTACTTTTGGCAATGCAAATGAGCAGTGACTGATGTACCTCAACTTGTCATTTGATTTAATTGAGTAAATGTTGGCAGCAGCCATCTGGACCTTGCCACCCTTCACTTGCCTTTAAAGGGAAGCTTGTTACCCAGTGCTGAGAAACTTGCTTGCAAGAGGCAGGACATGGCTGAATATTTTGGAGGAAGGTTGTGACCAGATGGTCAAATTGGCAGCAACGTAATGTGGAAATCAGGCAAAAGGCCAGTTGTTATATATTTGTGGGCAGACCCTGCAGCTTCAGAGCGGGGAAACATTTCATTGCTTTCCTCACAGCGTTATTAACATTGATGCTCATAATATCCTAATATTTGAAAAATATTAACAATGTTGGAAGGAGGAATGACCACTCAACTTACAAAAGCTTCTCCAGCTTTTAGAGTTGACCTTTTTTTATGTATTCGTTATATTTTTGTACATGCTATCTCAGAATGTAGTTCAATTCAAATTCTCTACTGGGGTACAAATACTTTACGGCAAGGGCCACAGCACTTTCAGGGCACTCAGTATCAATGCCAGCAATTCTCCTCTTAAAAAGGCACTGGGCTCTTGTCTTATCATGAAGATTAGAGAATACATTTTCCCTTGTCAAGCTGAGCCAAAGTAATCACAGCATTCACATAGCAAGGGAAGTCACTTTTTTTTACTGACATATTCACAATCATTAGCTACCGGAATAGCACACATCGTTATAAGTCATTACTGTCTCAGGAGTCAAGAATAATAATGAACTTGCACATTTAAGATCTGCAAAAAACAATGGCCAGTTTGAATCTTTGTTTTATTTATACACTGAAAGCTACTGCATTCAGTTTATTTGGAGTAAAAAAGAATACTTGCACAAGGAAAGAAAGAAAACATTAGGCTATTTCTTTAAGAAAGAGCAGTTACTGGCGTACAATAGAAAATGGGACAGCTGAGATCCCACAGCAACATGACAATAATGATCAGATAATTTGATTTATGATGTTGGTGAGGGAATAATGATTGGCTAGGACACTGAAGATAACCTCTCTGTGTTTCTTCAAGATTGTTGTTTTTTTTCCCAAATTCCTCTCAGACAAAAAGCAGGACCTTGTTTTCATGTCACAACCAAGAGATGGGACTTGTAACATTGAAACACTCGCTTAGTACTTTTATTGAATTTCCAGCCTAGTATGTCTGTGCTATGGCTAAGATGAACAGTGTCATGTATTCCTCATATAATGCTGAAAAACAAATATGCGCCAGTATACATAATGTTATTGTGAAATGTTTTGACTTTACTATCGTGTGAATTGTGTTGCATGGGATTCAAATATAAACCCACCAAAAATGTTTTGAAATGAGTAGAAACCAATATCTGTCGGGATTCTCACCCTCGTTCATGTTCCTGGGTATGTCACGATTGCTACGGCTAGGGCCTGGGTGATGGTCCCCAATTTATTATATCTTGGTGAGGAGAGATGAACTTGCTCTCTTTCTTTATTCATCAAACTCCTCAGTTGGTTGCAACATGTTTCTTGTAAATGGAATCCCTTTGCACTTGGAAACCTTTCTCCCAGACCCAAATGAACTTGGGCTTTAAAAGGAGCCTACTTACCCAGAGTCTCTGAAATATTCTAAAAGAGTGAATTTGTTTATTAATAAATGGGAGAATTAGCAACACAAGACACATAGAACATAGAACAGTACAATACAGTACAGGCCCTTTGGCCCACAATGTTGTACTGGCCTATTGTCGTACTCTAAGATCGAACTACCTTGCATACCCTACATTTTATTATCATCACATATATAGAGTTGGAATAACAGGTGATACAAAAAGAAAAGAGGCTAAGAAAATAAAAGCAATGCATAAATCTCTGAATTATTTTGAAAGGTTTGCTAATCGAACCTTACAGTTGTTGCAGTGGAGTCGTGTTTAAGTTATGTCCAGACTCGTGCAACCTTGAATGAATGAATGATAGTAAATAGAACCCACAGATGGACGCAGCCATGAAATTAACTATGAGACCATAAGACATAGGAGTGGAAGTGAGGCCATTCAGCCCATCGAGTCCACTCCGCCATTTAAACATGACTGATGGGCATTTCAACTCCACTTTCCTGCACTCTCCCCATAGCCCTTGATTCCTAACTAAACAAGACTAACACCTTTTGAATTATGAAAGGGCACTCTAATCGCATTAAAATAACCATTAACACTCAACAATAACCGGTAACGTTTAGCATGTGTTTAAACCATCTCCGATTTCCTGCAAAACAGTTTTTGTACAATAAGAACCAAAAGAACTGTGGATGCTGTAAATCAGGAACAAAAACAAAGTTGCTGGAAAAGCTCAGCATGTCTGGCAGCAACTGTAGAGGAGAAAATAGAATTAACGTTTCGGGTCTGGTGACCCTTCCTCAGAACTGAGGACCCGAAACGTTAACTCTGTTTTCACCTCCACAGATGCTGCCAGACCTGCTGAGCTTTTCCAGCAACTTTGTTTTTGCTCCAGTTTTTGTACAATGTCTACTACTTAACACTCAAGTGTTAGGATGTTAATGTATAATTCTGTATAAAATGGCTGCTTTTGAGCTATGAATTTGGGGAATTCTATTTTGCCTTACACCGTGCTGCTGTGAAGGTGCAATAAAGAAGCTATTTTCGCCACTCACCGATACTGGTCATCTGGTTCTTTGCACGCAATCTCACACTTGTAATGAGGCAACAAGAACTGGACGCAATACTCCAGATGAGGCCGAACCAAGCTTTTGTATAGCTGGAGCATAACTTCACGGCTCTTGAACTCAATCCCTCTATTAGTGAAAGCTAACGTACCATACACCTTCCAAACAACTCTATCTACCAGGGTGGCAGCTTTCAGGGAACTGTGGACATGAACCCCAAGGTCCCTCTGCTCCTACATACTACCAAGAATCTTTCTGTTAACCCTGTATTCTGCTTTCAAGTTTGTCCTTCGAAAATGAATCACCTCAGGCTTTTCAGGGTAAAACTCCATCTGCCACTTCTCAGTCCAGCTCTGCATTCTATCAATGTCCCTTTGCAACTTAGAACAGCCCTCCATACTATCCACAACTCCACCCACCTTAGTATCGTCTGTGAACTTACTAATCCACCCTTCCACTCCCAAATCCAAATCATTTACAAAAATCACTCATAGAAGAAGACCCAAAACAGATCCTTGTGAAACACCACTCACAACTGAGCACCATGTTGAATATTTTCTGTCCATTACCACCCTTTGTCTTCGAAGGGTCAGCCAATTTTGAATCTAATCTGCCACATTTCCCCCATCCCATTCCTCCTTACTTTCTGCATGAGCCTACCATGGGGAACCTTATCAAACGCCTTACTTAAATCCATGTATACTACATCCACTGCTCTACCTTCATCCACATGTTTGGTTACCTCTTCAAAGAATTCAATAGGTTTGTGAGGCATGATCTACCCATCACTAATCCATGCTGACTATCACAAATCAAACTGTACTTATCCAAGTGATCATAAATGCTGTCTGTCAGAGCCTTTTCCAATAATTTGCTCACCACTGACGTAAGGTTAACTGTAAGACATTTGTTAACCTTTGTTTTGGGTTCCTTACCTGAAGTTCCTTGCGTTGTCTTGCCACAAGGACAGGTAACTGTATAGCATTGGTCTGAATAATGTAGACAAGGAAAAGTCATTCAATGGTACACGACTATTCCACACAGGTTTAAAGGTATTCATCAAAAGTTGCAAGGGAAATGGAAAAGGATTTACTCATTGAACTTGCTGCCCATGTGAGTGGCGGAAGTGGAGTCAATGATTTCAAAAGGAAGTTGGATAGGTCCTTGAAGGAGATAAACTTGCACGGCAATGGGATGGAGCTCAGCAATGTGACTGACTGAACTGCTTTGTGGAAACCTGGCATAGACACAATCGGTCAAATGGCTTCTTTGTGTGATGCACATGACTCCACATAAATAGAAGCTGTTTTTATTGAGAACAATCTAAACAGTTCAAGCTCAAATACGTTATTATCAAGGTAAAGTACTGATGTTTTGCCATTGCATCTGGTGAATGAAAGTGCCACAGCCTATAGGAATGAAGGGAAAGCTTTTCCCATTTACCAGCGCAGTCACCCTTCACTTTAACAAGCAAAGAGTTGGCAAACAAATTTCATTTCTCCCAGGATGTTTACAAATGAATGAATGCTGATTATGTTGCTTTGGGCAGCAGAAGATAAAACATGTAACAGATGTGTCGGATTTGTATAGTCATAATCAACATGAATACAAGAAGTGGATCTTTCTATAACTCTGTTTATATATTCTGTAGCACAGCACTTTTTTTACAATATAGAGATCTGGTAACAGCAACTCAAGAAAAACAACATCAGCAGTGGACTGAGTAGTTGGATGATGGTGCTTTGACAAACTGTGAAAGAGGGCCAACTGTCAGAAGAGAATGCAAATGGTTGGATCCACTATAATCCCCACTGATCTTTATGCGACAGAGCTGTAAACAGTGGCATCTGTACAATGTGACCTTGGCCATATTAAGATGGTCCCATCTGCAGCTCCACAATAATCAAGAACACAGCCATTGAGACTGACCTGTCCAATGTGATCAGCATGTGTCAGTAAATCGTTCGCAAACTGTGGCTTGGTGCGCAGCTGCAAAAGATAAATTTCTTGGTGTTGGAAATTTAGAATTAACGTGGCAGATAGACAATGAAAGTTGGTGAGATAGTCCTACCTCATGGCACAACAACGATAATATAGATAGCTGAGTGTTAAACAGCTTGAGGTTTTTTTTATTTATAACTCAACAGTATGCTAGATTAATTTCATATTGGAACTATGTTATTAACATATTTTGCACTATTGATCTGTAAATTTGATTTGTCATAATTGTGTTTCTAAAAGTGTAAGTTGGCTTTAAAGAAAGAAATGGTGCATGAGAAGGAAATTGAAATAACAACAAAAAACGTGAGAAATAATCAATTAGTCCATTGGTAACTGACAAAGAAAATAAAAGTTAGCATTTCTACATGTTGATAATTTGTGCATTTTCTGTTGAAGGATTGATATGATATTATCCCACGTGTTTAATCAAAGCTGAATTTCTGTATATTTCAACATTTACTTGTGCTGAGCTGTTTTTTCAATTGCAATGGTAAAACTGAAGTTAAGATATAAGAATTTTCAACACAAAAAATTAAAACTGCTGGGAAGATTCAGCAGGTTTGGCAATATCTGAAAATGCTGCCCGAAGTGCCAGAATCAGTTCTGATGAAGGGTCACTGAAACAGAAATCTCTCCACACATGCTGCAGATCTGTTCATTTTCTCCAGCAATTTGGTTTTTCTTTCAGATTTCTAGCATCTGCAGTTCTTTATTTACTTAAGAATTTTCAAATTAGAGCTGCAAACACAGGGCTTACAGTTAAATCAGAATCATCACACTGTAAGGACTTTGCTTCTTAACCCAGTGCATCACTGGAGTTGAAAAGACCTATGTTTTATTTATGTATATCTTATACACTCATACACACACACATATACACACACTCACTGCATACGCATACTTTACATATCTTTAAAATATCTAAAGGCTCTTTTGAGCATTATCATTCAAAAAGATTTGAATTCATATTATTATAATGCAATCCATAGTTCACATTCTGTTTCATGCATCGATTGTGTTTTCAAAGCCTGTACTTATTTTAAGACACTCTCTGATCTAAACAAAAATACAAATCTTCAGACTCTGGGAGGAATTACAAAATGGAATTTCTGGCTGTGCCATCAGATTTCTGAGAAATCAAGCTGTGACTTAAGTTGCTTGGAGAGGATGCTAACTGGGAAGAATAAACAAAGCTAAGTGGTCAAATTATCCAAGGCAAGAAATAGCAGGGGTACTGCCAATAATTTTCAATTCCTTTCTGGCCATAGCAGAGTTGTTGGAGGACTACAGGGCAGCCAATGTTGTGCCATTATTTGAGAAGGGAACAAATGATATAGCAGGAAACTATCAACCTGTCAGTGCAACCTCAGTGCTGGGGAAACTATTGAAAGTAATTTCAAGGGATAGAATAAATCTAAATTTGGAGAGTTAGGCAGTAATTTAGAACAGTCAGCATGGTTTTGCTAAGGGGATATCATGCCTGAACAACTTGATTGAATTTTTCAAAGAAGTAGCCAGGTGTGTAGATGAGACCAATTTACTTGACAAAGTCGACTTTGACTTCAACAAGACTTCAGATAAGGACCAACAGGGGAGGTTGATAGTGAAGCTAAGAGCACATGGGATCCAAGGAAGTTTGGCTAATTGGATCCAGAGTTGGTTGAGTGGTAGGAAGCAGGGGGTGATAGTCGAGGAGTTCTTTGTGATGAGAAGCCTTTGTCCAGGAGTGCTCCACAGATATCGGCATTGAGATCTTTGCTGTTTGTAATATAGATAAACAATTTTGACTTTAATGTAGGCGAGTTATTGGGGAGATGATGGACAAGTAGTATTATCATTAGGCTATTAATCCAGAGACCCTGCTTATGTTCTGGCAGGTGAGGTTCAAATCCTGTCATTACAGATGGTGGAATTTGAATTCATTAAATATCTGGAATTCGGAGCCTAATGAAACCATTGTCAATTATCAGGAAAAACCGATCTGGCTCACTAATATCACTTTAGGGAGGGAAACTGTTGTCCTTACCTGGTCTGACTTACATATGACTCCAGACACATGGCAATGTGCTTGACACTTAACTGCCCTCTGGGTAATTTGGGATTGATATTACATTTTGACCTGGTCAGTGATGCGCGCATCCCATGAATGAATGAATAAAAACAAAAAGTTGATCAGTAAATTTGTGGATGACATAAAAATTGTTTGGGTGATAAATGTTGAGGAGGATAGTCTTAGATTACTTGCAAATGTTGATGAGCTGGTCTGATAAGCTAATCAGTGGCAAATGAAATTCATTCCAGGTAAGTGTGAGCTAATGCATTTGGACAGGACAAACAAGGCAAGGGAATACATGATGAATGGTAGGACCCTGGGAAGCTCTGAGGAATGGATAGGCTTGGTTGTACATATTCACAAGTCCCTTAAAGTAATGGCAGGTAGATAAAGTTGTTAAGAAGGCACATAAATTACATACATTTACTGGATGAGGCATAGACTTTAAAAGGAAGTAGGTTATGTTGAAAGTGTATCCAAATTTGGTGAGGCCACAGCAGTTCGGGAATCCATATTATTGAGGGATGTGATTGTTTGGAGAAGGTGCAGGCCAAATTTACCAGGATGGAGAATTTTAGTTATGAAGGCAGATTGGGTAAACTAGGGGAAAAAACAGAGCCAACATTTCAGGTCCAGTGACTGTTTTTGGGTCCACTGATTCCATTCTGATGAAGGGTCGC
The DNA here is from genome assembly GCF_030684315.1 of Stegostoma tigrinum. Taxonomy (NCBI): domain Eukaryota; kingdom Metazoa; phylum Chordata; class Chondrichthyes; order Orectolobiformes; family Stegostomatidae; genus Stegostoma; species Stegostoma tigrinum. Next base: position 92,024,648 of record NC_081360.1, read on the forward strand.
TGGACCTGAAAAATTAACTCTACTTTCTCTTCACGGATACAGCAAGAACTGCTGAGTTTCTCCAGCAATTTCTGCTTTTGTTTCAGAATTCAAGCATCCACAGTTCTTTGTTTTATTGGATAGACAAGGGTTGCTTTCCTTAAGGTTGGGGTGACTGAGGGGGGCCATGGTTGAGAAGTATAAAATGATGAGGGGCTTAGACAGGTAAACAGTGGCTATCTGGCAGAAAGCAGAGATTGGGGATGAAAAGGCCTTTCTCAGGATGATAGCCGGTGACAAGTGATGTTCTGCAAGGGTCAGTGCTGGGACCACAAGTTTTCACTTTATACATTTATTATCTAGATGAAGGGACTGTGGGCATTTTGGCTAAATTTGCAGACGATACAAAGACAGGTGGAGGGACAGGCAGTAATGCGGATGTGGGGAACCTGCAGAAGGATTTGTACAGGTTAGGACAGTGGGCAAAGAAGTGGCAAATGGAGTACAACTTGTGAGGTCACGCACTTTGTTGAGAAGAATAAAAGCATAGACTATTTTTCTAAATGGGGAGAAAATTCAGAAGTCTGAAGTACAAAGAGATTTGGGAATTCTAGTCCAGGACTCTCTCAAGGTAAACTTGCAGGTTGAGTCATTCTTCCATTGCAATGGAGTACAATGTTGGTAAGTGTGAGGCCATCGGTTTCGGTAGGAATAACAGCAAAATGGACAATATTTTAAATGGCAAAGAAATTGAAGCACGCTGCTGTGCAAAGCGATTTGGGTGTCCTTGTGCAGGAATTGCCAAAAGTAAGATTGCAGGTGCAGCAGGTAATTAAAAAGGTAAATAGAATTTTGTCTGCCATTGCTAGAGGGATGGAGCTTAAAAACAGGGAGGCTATGCTGCAGCTGTATAGGGTCCTGGTGAGGCTACACCTGGAGAACTGTGTGAAGTTTTGGTCTCTTTATGTGAGAAGAGATATACTAGCGCTGGAGGGATTGCAGAGGGGGTTCACTCGGTTGATTCCAGAGTTGAGAAGTTTGGATTATGAGGAGAGACTGAGCAGATTGGGATTATATTCATTGGAATTCAGAAGAATGAGGGCATATCTTACAGAAATGTCTAAGATTACGAAGGGAATAGCGAAGGTGAAGGCAGGGATGTTGTTTCCACTGGCAGGTGAAACTAGGACTAGAGGGCATCGCCTCAAAATAAAGGGAAGCAGATGTAGAACTGAGGTCAGGAGGAACTTCTTCACCTAAAGGGTTGTGAATCTGTGAAATTCCCTGCCCAGTGAAGCTGTTGAAGCTACCTCGCTGAATGTTTTTAAGGCAAGGCTAGAGAAATTTTTGAACAGTAAAGGAATTAAGGGTTATGGTGAGTGGGCAGGTACATGAGCTGAGTCTCAAAAAGATCAGCCATGATCTTATTAAATGGCAGGGCAGGCTTGAGGGGCCAGATGGCCTACTCCTGCTCCTAGTTCTCATGTTTTTATGTCCTTATGTTCTCGTGAGTCAGTAGTCAAGAAGGCAAATACAGTGCTGGCATTTATTTTGAGAAGTCTTGAATATAAAAGCAGGGATGTACTACTGAGGCTTTATATGGCTCTAGTCAGGCCACATTTGGAATATTGTGTGTGGTTTTAAGCTTCATATCTCAGGAAGGATATACTGGCCTTGGTGTGGGCTCAGAGGTTCACTAGAATGGTCGCAGGGATGGTAAGCTTAACATATGAGGAACATTTGAGGCCTCTGGGGCTATACTCATTGGAGCCTAGAGGGATGACGGGGGGATCTAATTGAAACTTTCACAATACTGAATGGCCTGGACAGACTGGATGTTGGGAAGATGTTTCCTTTGATAGAAGAGACTAGGATCTGAGGGCACAGCTTTAGAGTAAAGAGAAAGCCTTTTAGATCGGAGATAAGGAGAAACTTATTCAGCCAGAGAGTGGTGAATCTATAGAATTCACTGCCACAGAAGGCTGTGGAGGCTAGGTCGTTGAGTACATTTAAAACTGAGATAGACAGCTTCTTGATTATCAAGAGGATCAAAGGTTATGGGGAGAAAGCGGGAGAATGGTGTTGAGGAACTTGCCAGCCATGATTGAATGGCAGAGCAGACTCAATGGGCCAAATGACCTAATTTCTGCTCCTGTGCCTTATAATCTTATGGACAGGAAGAAAGCTTACCCATTGGTGGAGTGAGTACTGTACAGCAACATGGCTATTACGTAAGGTGGAGAAGGTTGAGAGGGGATGCAAGGAAACTTTTATTTCACCCATAGCGTAGAGAGAGTCTGGAACTCACTGTCTGTAAGGGTGACAGAGGCAGAAACCTTCATAACAATTAAGAAGTATTTAAATGTACACTTGCAATGCCAAGCCAGACAAGGTGATGGGCCAACGCTGGAAAATAGATTGGAATACTTAGGTTAAAATAGTATCAGAGATAATGGGAACTGCAGATGCTGGAGATTCCAAGATAATAAAATGTGAGGCTGGATGAACACAGCAGGCCAAGCAGCATCTCAGGAGCACAAAAGCTGACGTTTCGGGCCTAGACCCTTCATCAGAGAGGGGGATGGGGGGAGGGAACTGGAATAAATAGGGAGAGAGGGGGAGGCGGACCGAAGATGGAGAGTAAAGAAGATAGGTGGAGAGGGTGTAGGTGGGGAGGTAGGGAGGGGATAGGTCAGTCCAGGGAAGACGGACAGGTCAAGGAGGTGGGATGAGGTTAGTAGGTAGCTGGGGGTGCGGCTTGGGGTGGGAGGAAGGGATGGGTGAGAGGAAGAACCAGTTAGGGAGGCAGAGACAGGTTGGACTGGTTTTGGGATGCAGTGGGTGGGGGGGAAGAGCTGGGCTGGTTGTGTGGTGCAGTGGGGGGAGGGGACGAACTGGGCTGGTTTAGGGATGCAGTGGGGGAAGGGGAGATTTTGAAACTGGTGAAGTCCACATTGATACCATATGGCTGCAGGGTTCCCAGGCGGAATATGAGTTGCTGTTCCTGCAACCTTCGGGTGGCATCATTGTGGCAGTGCAGGAGGCCCATGATGGACATGTCATCAAGAGAATGGGAGGGGGAGTGGAAATGGTTTGCGACTGGGAGGTGCAGTTGTTTGTTGCGAACTGAGCGGAGGTGTTCTGCAAAGCGGTCCCCAAGCCTCCGCTTGGTTTCCCCAATGTAGAGAAAGCCGCACCGGGTACAGTGGATGCAGTATACCACATTGTCAGATGTGCAGGTGAACCTCTGCTTAATGTGGAATGTCGTCTTGGGGCCTGGGATGGGGGTGAGGGAGGAGGTGTGGGGACAAGTGTAGCATTTCCTGCGGTTGCAGGGGAAGGTGCCGGGTGTGGTGGGGTTGGAGGGCAGTGTGGAGCGAACAAGGGAGTCACGGAGAGAGTGGTCTCTCCGGAAAGCAGACAGGGGTGGGGATGGAAAAATGTCTTGGGTGGTGGGGTCGGACTGTAAATGGCGGAAGTGTCGGAGGATAATGCGTTGTATCCGGAGGTTGGTAGGGTGGTGTGTGAGAACGAGGGGGATCCTCTTGGGGCGGTTGTGGCGGGGGCGGGGTGTGAGGGATGTGTCGCGGGAAATGCGGGAGACGCGGTCAAGGGCGTTCTCAATCACCGTGGGGGGGAAGTTGCGGTCCTTAAAGAACTTGGACATCTGGGATGTGCGGGAGTGGAATGTCTTATCGTGGGAGCAGATGCGGCGGAGGCGGAGGAATTGGGAATAGGGGATGGAATTTTTGCAGGAGGGTGGGTGGGAGGAGGTGTATTCTAGGTAGCTGTGGGAGTCGGTGGGCTTGAAATGGACATCAGTTACAAGCTGGTTGCCTGAGATGGAGACTGAGAGGTCCAGGAAGGTGAGGGATGTGCTGGAGATGGCCCAGGTGAACTGAAGGTTGGGGTGGAAGGTGTTGGTGAAGTGGATGAACTGTTCGAGCTCCTCTGGGGAGCAAGAGGCGGCGCCGATACAGTCATCAATGTACCGGAGGAAGAGGTGGGGTTTGGGGCCTGTGTAGGTGCGGAAGATGGACTGTTCCACGTAACCTACAAAGAGGCAGGCATAGCTGGGGCCCATGCGGGTGCCCATGGCCACCCCCTTAGTCTGTAGGAAGTGGGAGGAGTCAAAAGAGAAGTTGTTGAGTGTGAGGACGAGTTCCGCTAGGCGGATGAGAGTGTCGGTGGAGGGGGCCTGGTCGGGCCTGCGGGACAGGAAGAAGCGGAGGGCCTTGAGGCCATCTCCATGCGGAATGCAGGTGTACAGGGACTGGACGTCCATGGTGAATATGAGGTGTTGGGGGCCAGGGAATTGGAAGTCCTGGAGGAGGTGGAGGGCGTGGGTGGTGTCACGGACATAGGTGGGGAGTTCCTGGACCAAAGGGGAGAAAATGGAGTCCAGATAGGTGGAGATGAGTTTGGTGGGGCAGGAGCAGGCTGAGACGATGGGTCGACCAGGGCAAACCTGCCTGCCCTGGTCGACCCATCGTCTCAGCCTGCTCCTGCCCCACCAAACTCATCTCCACCTATCTGGACTCCATTTTCTCCCCTTTGGTCCAGGAACTCCCCACCTATGTCCGTGACACCACCCACGCCCTCCACCTCCTCCAGGACTTCCAATTCCCTGGCCCCCAACACCTCATATTCACCATGGACGTCCAGTCCCTGTACACCTGCATTCCGCATGGAGATGGCCTCAAGGCCCTCCGCTTCTTCCTGTCCCGCAGGCCCGACCAGGCCCCCTCCACCGACACTCTCATCCGCCTAGCGGAACTCGTCCTCACACTCAACAACTTCTCTTTTGACTCCTCCCACTTCCTACAGACTAAGGGGGTGGCCATGGGCACCCGCATGGGCCCCAGCTATGCCTGCCTCTTTGTAGGTTACGTGGAACAGTCCATCTTCCGCACCTACACAGGCCCCAAACCCCACCTCTTCCTCCGGTACATTGATGACTGTATCGGCGCCGCCTCTTGCTCCCCAGAGGAGCTTGAACAGTTCATCCACTTCACCAACACCTTCCACCCCAACCTTCAGTTCACCTGGGCCATCTCCAGCACATCCCTCACCTTCCTGGACCTCTCAGTCTCCATCTCAGGCAACCAGCTTGTAACTGATGTCCATTTCAAGCCCACCGACTCCCACAGCTACCTAGAATACACCTCCTCCCACCCACCCTCCTGCAAAAATTCCATCCCCTATTCCCAATTCCTCCGCCTCCGCCGCATCTGCTCCCACGATAAGACATTCCACTCCCGCACATCCCAGATGTCCAAGTTCTTTAAGGACCGCAACTTCCCCCCCACGGTGATTGAGAACGCCCTTGACAGCGTCTCCCGCATTTCCCGCGACACATCCCTCACACCCCGCCCCCGCCACAACCGCCCCAAGAGGATCCCCCTCGTTCTCACACACCACCCTACCAACCTCCGGATACAACGCATTATCCTCCGACACTTCCGCCATTTACAGTCCGACCCCACCACCCAAGACATTTTTCCATCCCCACCCCTGTCTGCTTTCCGGAGAGACCACTCTCTCCGTGACTCCCTTGTTCGCTCCACACTGCCCTCCAACCCCACCACACCCGGCACCTTCCCCTGCAACCGCAGGAAATGCTACACTTGTCCCCACACCTCCTCCCTCACCCCCATCCCAGGCCCCAAGACGACATTCCACATTAAGCAGAGGTTCACCTGCACATCTGACAATGTGGTATACTGCATCCACTGTACCCGGTGCGGCTTTCTCTACATTGGGGAAACCAAGCGGAGGCTTGGGGACCGCTTTGCAGAACACCTCCGCTCAGTTCGCAACAAACAACTGCACCTCCCAGTCGCAAACCATTTCCACTCCCCCTCCCATTCTCTTGATGACATGTCCATCATGGGCCTCCTGCACTGCCACAATGATGCCACCCGAAGGTTGCAGGAACAGCAACTCATATTCCGCCTGGGAACCCTGCAGCCATATGGTATCAATGTGGACTTCACCAGTTTCAAAATCTCCCCTTCCCCCACCGCATCCCTAAACCAGCCCAGTTCGTCCCCTCCCCCCACTGCACCACACAACCAGCCCAGCTCTTCCCCCCCACCCACTGCATCCCAAAACCAGTCCAACCTGTCTCTGCCTCCCTAATCGGTTCTTCCTCTCACCCATGCCTTCCTCCCACCCCAAGCCGCACCCCCAGCTACCTACTAACCTCATCCCACCTCCTTGACCTGTCCGTCTTCCCTGGACTGACCTATCCCCTCCCTACCTCCCCACCTACACCCTCTCCACCTATCTTCTTTACTCTCCATCTTCGGTCCGCCTCCCCCTCTCTCCCTATTTATTCCAGTTCCCTCCCCCCATCCCCCTCTCTGATGAAGGGTCTAGGCCCGAAACGTCAGCTTTTGTGCTCCTGAGATGCTGCTTGGCCTGCTGTGTTCATCCAGCCTCACATTTTATTATCTTGGAATACTTAGGTGCTTGTTTTTGACAGGTACAGGTTAAATGGGCCAAAGTGTTTTTTTTTCCCCATCAACCTCCATGAAGCTCTTGCTAAATTACAGCCAGCGGTCAGAAAAGGCAAGGATTTATGATGCCGAGTTTCTTGCCAAAGAAGAGTGCAGCGCTGAAGACCCTATGCATTAAGACAGCTCAGGTGAAAAGCCCTGGCACAGATGGAGGAGACTAAAAGTACTGATTTGGTGAGCAGATTTATGAAGGCTGCAGGGATGTGTACTTTTTAGTGGCTACAATACCTGTGGATCTTGGGTAGACTAAAGGAACCATCATTTTCTTCTTTGTTCATGGGATGGTTTGGTCATCATGTATTGCCTATCCCTAATTGCTGATCCATAGCTGCAATTGAAAGGCAGAGGTGAGCAGCCTGCTTGAACTGTGCAGCCTATTGCCATGAGATAGGGTGTTCAAGGATGTTGGCCGGGCCACACTGAAGGAACTGCAATATAATTCCAAGTAAAAATGGTGAGTGGCTTAAAGGAGACCTTGCATGTAATTGTGTTCTCACTTATCTACTCTCCTTGTTATTCTGGATAATAGTGTTCATGGGCTTGGACGGTGCTATCTCAGGACCCTTGGTGCATTTCTGCAGTGCGTCTGGTAGATGGTATACTCGGTTGCAACTGAGCATTAGCATTGAAGGCAGTCAATGTTTATGGATGTAGCACCAATGAATTGGGCTGCTTTTCCCCAGATTGTGTAAGCTTCAAATATGAAATATATTCTGCATGAAAAAAGAAACTAAAACTTAAAGAATAGGGCTTTGTGGGAGTCCATGACTGAAAAGTATATGGCATCTATTTTTGTTGTATTAGCTATTTAATATGTAATTTATAGATTGTATGGAATATAAATTACTTGTTAATTGATACTTAACTTTTGTTGATTTTCATTTGATTATTATGGCAGAAATTTTTTTTTCGAAAAGTAATATCTTGCCCATTGGATTTTTCTGTTGATGTTGTTTTTGACGTTTGGTTCTTCCCATAGCAATCATTAACATTACATTCCTACTCCCATAGTTATTGAGAATGCACCTGATCATACATATTGAAACGTACATAAAGTGTATGAATGAAATAGGTACCAGGCACAAAGTTTATCTGTAAAATTGGTCTGAAGTATGGCCACTATTTCAGATCAGTATCTGTTTAATTTGCTGATGGTAAGTGGGAGGCATGTTGCGTTGAGGACATAACAAACCTTCAAGGGGATATGGATAGGTTAACGAGTGGACATAAAAAAAACTTGGCAGCGGGAGTTTAAATGGAGGAAAATACTAGGTCGTTCAATTTGGGAGAAAGATTCAAAAGACACAATATCATAAAAGTAGAGGGAGATTCTGAAAAAAAGAAGTCCAGTACAGATCTGGGTGTTCTTGAGTGAGAAAAATAAAATGTTGGACTGCAAATGCAGCAAGTAAATGAGAAGGCAAATGGAATTTTGGCTGTCATTGTTCATAGTTTAGGGTTTTAAAAGAAGGAAGCCTTGTTCCAATCACATCGGGTAAGGCTACACCTGGAGTGCAGTGTACAGTTTTAGTCAAGAAATAATCTATTGAGTAAAGCTCAAAAGAGATTGACTAGGCTGATTCTGGATGAATGCATTGATTGATTGAATTAGCACAAACAGCTAAAGAGGGTAGGCCTTTAATCATTTGAGTTTAAGAAGAATTAGGTTTGACCGGATTATAACATGCAAGATTCCACTTGATAGGCTGGATATTGAGAAGACATTTCCACTGGTGGAGGAAACTCAAATAGGAGACATAGTTTCAGAATAAAAGGACACTCATTTATATCTGAGATGTGAAGGAATTTCCTCTTAAGGGGTAATGAATGCCGAGAAATCTCGATCACAAAAAGCCATGGAGTCTAGATTGTTAAATGTATTTGAAGAATTAAATAGATTTTTGAAATATCAATGAGTTGAAGGCAATAAGGAGCTGACATGGAAGCAGAGTTGAGACCTGGGCCAGATCAGCTGTGATCATATAGGATGACAGTTCAGGCTTGAGGGGTTGAATAGCCTACTCCTATTTCTATTTTTTAAGCTCTTATGTATCCAAACTTTTTAACCATTCTAATGTAAACAGCTACTGCAAAACCTTCCAGACTATCTTGGTCCCATGGAAAAACTGACCTCTTTTGGATGTGCACATTATTCAGTGAGCTGGTGAGTGCGATAAGTGGCTTTTTCAGAGAATTTAAGCATAAAATCATAGTAATGGCCACTTTACCTTGGTGTTGCAACGTTTAATCAGAAGTCTCTTGGGAAAGTGTGCTTGAACATACTTCATTTTTCATCTTCACCTGCAGCTGTTGCTAAAAGTGACATTGCTCTAGTTCCTGATGAAACCATCCTCTACATTGCAGATAACTTCAATTTCCACAGGCCAAAAGGGAATGAATGACTGTGAGTTTAAATTTGAGAAAAATTATGAGTCCTGATTGTTTGAAACAAGAAACAAAGTACGTTGGAAATAGATCGCATACCAATCCACCACGGAAAGACAAAGGTAGGTTAATGTTTCGAGATTCAGATCATTTATCAGAAGAGGTATAATTAAGATGAGAGTCTCTTCACAGAAATAATTGGGTGTTAATCTGTCCTCCTTTATTCCAATTATTGTTGCCTCTGAATCAGAAGGTTATGGGTACATGTCCCATTCAAAGAATTCAACGCAAAATCTAGGCTAACGTGTCTATTTCAGGACTGTTAAAATATTCCATTTTCAGGTGTGTCCCTTTTCTGATGAGAAGACAGAAGTACAGACGGAATGTTCCTGGACTAACTTGTCCATTAATGTCCAGGTTAATACTTTGGGGACATGGGTTCAAATCCCATCACAGCGACTGGTGAGATTTAAATTAAATAAATAAATCTATAATTGAAAGCTAATCTTAGCAATTGTGGCCATGAAATTATCATTGATTGCTGTTAAAAACCCATCAGGTTCATTGATAGCTTTTCTTTAAGTCGAAAAATCTGCCATTCTAACCTGATTTGCCCGACACAAGTCTCCAGACCCAAATCAATATAATTAATTCTTAACTGGCCTCTGACTTGGCCTAGGAAGCCAATCAGTTCGAGGGCAGTTAGAGATGGGCATAAATGCTGGTCTTACAAGCGACTCCCTACTCCACCACCATTCCCATAAAATAATAAAGACAAGAAATTAAACTAAGGCTTCACCTGTCTCTCCAGGCGGACATGCAGAATCATTTTTTTAAATTCACTTGTGGAAGTTGGCCAGCATTTATTGCCCATCCCTAGCTGCCCTTGAACTGAGCGGCTTGCGAGGCCATTTCAGAGGGCAATTGACAGTCAACCACTTTGCTGTGGGTCTGGAGTCATATGGATGCCAGACCAGGTGAGGATGCCAGATTTCCTTAGGACACTAACGAACCAGATGCGTTTTTTCAACAATCGACAATGGTTTCGTGGCCTCAGTAGATTGTTAATTCAAGATTGTTTTTAAAACATAGCAGGATTTGAACCTGGGTCCTCAGAACATTAACTGAGTTTTTGGATTAATAATCTAGCGATAATATCATTTGGGCACCACCTCCCCTCAAAGAAGAGCAGGGGAGTTATCACTTACACACTGACCAATATTTATGGCTTGATCTAAAAACTGATTATCTGCTCATTCCCATGTTTCTGTTTCTGGGACATTATTGTTTATTACTCACCATTACTTAATATTAACCACCATTTTGTGCACCCAGTTTGACTGCAGTTGTAGACAATTTTTATGAATACCATACAATTACAATTCAATTCAATACAGCACAGGAACATGCCCTTTGGCCCACCAATCCTGTGCCAATTCCTAATTCTTGTTTTGATACTTTACTTATTGCCCATGCATGCTTTCTATCCCTGTGTTCACCTCATGTGCCTATCAAGATATATCCTAAATGTTGCTAATGTGCCTACTTCCACCAGCTTCACTGGTAGTGCGTTCCAGGCACCCACCACCCTCTGGGTGATTAAAAAAAACTTACCCTGCACTTTTTACTTAAACTTTTTCCCTGTAAACTTGAACCTGTGCCCTCTTGTGGTTGATATTTCCACCCTGGGAAAAAAGCCTCTGACTATCCACCCTGTCTATGCCTCTCACGAACTTCAACCTTTGTCTGTCCAGTGAAAACAATCCAACTTTATCCAACCTCTATTCATAACTAAAAGCCTCCCGACTAGGTAACATCGTGGTAACCTTCTTTGCATCTTATCCAAAGCATACACATTCTTCTGGTGTGACAGCCAGAACTGCACGTAATATTCCAAATGTGGCCTAACTAAAATTTTGTAAAGCAGTAACATAGCTTGCCAACTTTTATATTTGATGCCTTGTCCGACGAAGAAAAGCATGCTGTTTGCCTTCTTTACCATCTTATCCACCTGTGTTGCCATTTTCAGGGAGCTTTGGGCCTGTACGCCAAGATCCTTCTGAATGTCAATGCTCCTTGGTGTTCTACTATTTAGTGTATAATTCACATCTAATCGCCCAAAGTGGGCATTTGCCCAGATTAAATTCTATCTGCCATTTCTCTGCCCAAATCTATAAACTATCTATATTGTATTGTTGTGCCAGTTTTTGTGCCTGTGTTTCTAAAAAGCTCATAAACAAGGAAAGTTGTTGTCATGGGATCCATGTCCTCATTTCAGCTGTCTACAGCACCATCCTTTTGGTGGCCGCGCAGATGGGCAAAAGGAAAATTCATACGAAAACATTCATGAGCGCGAAATAGAAATTTTCGCTGTGTTAAATAGAAAAATGTTTAATTCAAATGTGGATCATATCTTCAAATAATGCAAATATGAACAAGGCTTTTGACTTTCTTAGCAACAGTATCATATGCCGACTGAGATTGGAGCCAATTAACGATGTTGAATACATGTGCAAACTGCAGCATTCACTGCATATCTGATTAGGATGATAATGTATATTCATAACTGATACTTAGTCTGTTCAACAGAAGGCAAATTATTAGCACCTCAGCACCCAGGAACAGACAACACGTCAAACACTTCCAAATGTGCATGTTACTTAATCATTGTGACATGCAAAGGCTTATTCAGAACATGCTTAGCTCAGTAGGCTAAACAGCTAGCTTATGGGTTCAATAATTTTGCTGTGAAGAATTTGCCTTCTGAGCGCCTCTCATGTGAGATGTGGTGACCCTGAGGTAAAACTATCGCTTGTTATTACTCTCCAATAAGGCCTATGGCTTGGTTAAGTCTTTACATTTCTTCGCCCATCATATGAAAATTTAAGACTTGTTACCAATATCCTTTAATGCCTTTGTTTCAACAAAAAATTATCTGTCTCAGATATAAAATTAACAACTAATCCACCACCCACTGCCATTTTTGGAAGGGAATTCTAAATATCTACCATCCTTTGTGTGTAGAAGTGCTTCCTAACATATCTCCTGAATGGTCTGAACTTATTCTTAGGTAATGTCCCCTAGTTCTAGAATCTCCAACCAGTGGAAATAGATTATCTTTATCTCTACCCTACCTGCTAATATCTTTAAGTTTTTGATAAGATCACTTGTTAACCCTCTAAATGTCAGAGATAACAGGCCTCCAGTATAATGTGTCCACATAACATGTGAAGTCCCAGATATCATTCTTGTAAGCCTACATTGTACTCTTCCTCAGGTGAAGTGCCCAGATCTGCTTACAGCGCACTAAGTGGGGTTGAACCAGGGTTTTCCACAGTTCTGCAAAGCTTCTGCATTCTTGTATTCAAGTCTTTTAGATGTAAAGACAAGCATTCCACGAGCTTTTCTGATAATTTTCTGTACCTGCTTGTGACCTTTTAAAGATCTTTGTACATGATCCCCCAAGTCGGTTTGGACAGCCACTGTATTTAACTTTACACCTTCTGGACAGGATCCTGAAATATCTTTTTCCAGACTAAAGTGGATATGTTTACATTGAACTCTTACATTTACATGGACACAGTTTTGCCCATTCACTTAGCCTATCAATATCTTTTTATAATTTTATGCTGTCATCTATTATGGAGTGGTAGTGGAAACAGTATGGAAACAGACCCTTTGGTCCAACTCGTCCGTCCCAAGCAGTTTCCCAAACTAAACTAGTCCCACTTGGCTGCATTTGGCCCATATACTTTACACCTTTCCTATTTATGTATTCATCAAAATGTCTTATGAATGTTATAACTGCACGTGCATCTACCGCTTCCACTGGTAGTTCATTCCACATTTGCGCCACTCCATGTGAAACAGTTGCCCCTCGGGTCCCTTTTAAACCTTTCTCATCTCACCTTAGAATTATGCCTCCTAGGTTTGAACTCCCCCCTCTTCGGGAAAATACTCTTTTGCTATTCACTTTATATATGTCCCTCATTATTTCTAAACCTCCATAAGGTCACCCCTTAGCATCCTCCGCTCCAGTGAAAAACAATCTAACCTAACATGCCTCTGCTTAAAGCTCAAACTTTCCAGTCCCGGTAGCAACCTTGTAAATCATTTCTGAACCTCCCCAGTTTAGTAACATCTTTCAGGAAAACAGATTTGTCGATTAAAGCATGTTCTGAGTGAAAAGCTGCACTTCCCTTTTAATAGGACTAGACTGGGGACTTACAGACTGCAATAGTAGCATCCCTACCTCTGAGCCAGGGGTCACTGGTTCAGGCTCCACCTGTGCCAGAGGCACGTAAAACATCCTTGACCAGGCTGATTAGAAGATATCTAGGGCTAGACAGGGTCATTTTTAATTCAAGCCAATTGCAAAATCCGTTGTGCCAAGCAGAAATGCACCAAAGCTCATGTCAAAAATACTCTTCACATATAGAATAAAAAGCTGAAGTACAAAAGTTAAGCTGACCCTTACTGTCCAATTAGATGAAAATTCAAAATTATTTAAAAGATGAGTTCCAATTAAAAGACTTTGAAGTCTGATCAGAGGACCATAATCACAAAGTGCAATCCATTTCATATATGTTGGAATGGTGAAGGTCTGGCTGTTCAAATGAAAGAGATATAGACATTCAATGCAAGACTGAAGCAAGTACTTGAACAACCAGCAGTTAACAGCTTGTGAGTTCTTGCCAACAGTTGTCACATATCTATGAAGTGATTTGATATTTACTAATATTAATTTTTAATTGTACAGCGACTAAATGAATCATTGATTCTGTGGTGCAAATTAATCATGTCTCTAAATATGGGACAACTTATTAAACAACGTTGGCTCTCATATATCATTAAGTGCAGTGAAAATAAAGTTCTTTGAAATCACTCAGCAGGTCAATCAAAATCGTTGAAAGGGAAAAAAAAGTTAACATTTCCAGGCTGCTGTAAGCTTTTCCTGAAATATTAATACTCCTGTTCTCTCCAGGGGCTGACTACCCTGCCTTGTGGTACTGTTTGGTGTTTCTGACTTTTAGCAGTGATTTTTTTTGCTTCAAAACCCATTGTGGTTTCATCTCAATGTACAGCCATTATAAAATACTTTGAATATTGTGATCACTCCATTAATGGAAATTTGCATTGCTTATCCAGCAAAGACAGAAGAATTGGGCACAGATAGGTTTCTCACGTGCTCTAATGATTCGCTCATGAAATTCAAAATTGAATCATTGACCTATGCAAACCCAGGGTATAATGCTGCCTAACTTTGTGTTCAATGATTTCAAAAGATCAGCAGACCTTCTTAACTGCAGCTTCATCTCAAACGTTCTCTTCAAGGATTAACATCTCATTAAAAGCAAGACCCTTCCTAATTAACAGATGTTCAATCAAGAAATTAATCACTTCAGATTCCTATGAGTATAAACTGCTGAACATTCCTTTTTCCTTGACTTCAGGTTAAGTACTCCTGTACTGTCTTTATGGAATCCTTAGAATCCCTACAGTGTGGAAACAGGCTATTCAGCCAACGAGTTAACACCAACCTTCCAAAGAGCACTGTACCCAGACTCACCCTCTTACACTATCCCTGTAACCCCGCAAATCCCATGGCCAACAAACGTAACCTAAACATCCCTGTACACTATAGGCAATTTAGCATGGCCAATCCACCGAATGGAAATCCATGCAAACACAGGGAGAATGCATAAACTCCACATTGATAGTCACCCAAGAATGGAAATGAACCCAGAACCCTGGCAATGTGAGGCAACAATTCTAACTGTTGAACCACCCATTGAAGAGAAATAGACGCCTTCATAGCTGTGAACATCATAACATCATTGGCTGGCCAGCATTTATTGCCCGTCCCTAGCCGTCCTTGAACTGAACGGCTCACGAGGCCATTTCAGAAGGCAATTAAGAGTCACCCATTTTGCTGTGAGTCTGGAGTCATATGTAAGAGGATGGCAGATTTCCTTAGTACATTAATGAACCAGATGCGTTTTTCCAACATTCAACAATGGTTTTGTGACCATCAGTAGATTATTAATTCTAGATTGTTTTTAAGACATAGCAGGATTTGAACCTGGGTCCTCAGAACATTGGCTGAGTTTTTGGATTAATAATCTAGTAATAAGGTCATTTGGGCATCACGTCCCCTCAAAGAAGAGCAGGGGAGTTATTGTTTACACTCTCACCAGTATTTATCTCTTGATCTAAAAACTGATAATCTGTTCATTCCCATGTTTCTGTTTCTGCGACATTGTTGTTTATTCCTCAGTATTACTCAACATTCACCACCAACATCATTGGCAGCATTGGGATTCACGCTGATGCCTCCACAGAGACTGGAACTTGAGTCCAGTACCTGAGACTACACAGTCACACTTCTCTAAAGTTATTTTTGAAAATATTCATCTTTGGCACTTCAAACAGAAATTGATGAAGAATCTCAGCAGGTCTGGCAGGATCTGTGGACAGAAAGCAGAATTAATGTTTCAGGCCTAGTGTCTCTTCTACATAACTCAGAACTTGAGTTCTGAGGATGGGTCAGTGGACCCAAAGCATTGACATGTCTCCAGCAACTTCTGTTTATTTTTCAGATTTCCAGCATTGACAGTTTTTTGTTTTATCATATTCTTCAGATATGTTTGTCGGTGATCCAGCCAAACTTTATCACTTGTCTCCAGTTGCCCTATATTGAAATGATTAATTTTTCAAGTCACATCATATTGTCAAATTGGCCTGTTCAGGGATTGAGTCTTAGAATCATATGGAAATAGACTCTTCAATCTAACTAGTCCATGCCGACCAGGTTCCCAAACTAAACTGGTTCTACTTGCCTGCACTTGTCGCATATCCCTCCCAACCTTTCCTATTCATGAATGTATCCAAATGTCTTGTTGTAACTGTACCTGTATCCTCCACTTCCTTTGGAAGTTCACTCCATACATGAGCTACTCTCTGTGTGAAAAAGTTGCCCCTCATGCTCTTTTTAAAACTTTTTCCTCTCACCTTAAAAATATGTCCCCGAGTGTTGAACTCCCTTGCCCTAGGGAAAAAAAACCTTAGCTATTTATCTGATCTCGTGCCCCTCATGATTTATAAACCTCTTTAAGGCCAGCCATCAACCTCTTATGCTCCAGAGAAATAGGGCCCAGCCTATCCAGCCTATTTTAATAACTTAATCCCTTCAATCCAGGAAACATCCCAGTGAATATTTTCTGAACCTGATTTAATAATAACCTTCTGATAACAGGGTGATCACCGAACTACACACAGCACTCCAGAAGAGGCCTCACCAACATCTCAAATCCTATACTCAAAGGCCTGAGTTGTAAAGTCAAGCGTTCTAACTACTATCTTAACCACTCTGTCTACTTGTGACACAAATTTCAAAGAATTATGTGCTCGAAGCCTTAGGTCTTTCTGTTCTACACCACTACCGAGGACCATGCCATTAATCATCAAAGTCCTGCCCTTGTTTGTTTTCCCAAAATGCAATATCTCATATTTATCCAATTAAACACCATCTGCCACTCTTCAGCCCATTGACACAATTGATGAAGTTCTCTTTGCAATCTCAGGCAGCATTCTTCACTGCCCACTATACCAACAATTTTGCCGTCTTCCAAAAACTTACCATCATACACTCTCAACTAAATCTTTTATGCAAGTGACAAATAGAAGTAGACCCAGTGCCAATCCCTGCTGGTCACATGCCTCCAGTCTGAAAGACAATTCTCTACCACCACCCTCTGCCTCCCACCATCAAGCCAATTTTGTATCCAATTAGTAAGCTCACCCTGAATCCCATGTGATCTAAATTTACTAATTAGTCTACCAAGCAGAACATTGTCAGAGGTTTTACTAAAGCCCATTGAAACAATGTCTACCATGCTGCCCTCAATCTTTTTGGTTACTTGCTCAAAAAGCTCAACCAAGTTTGTGAGACATGATTTCCCATGCACAAAGCCATGCTGACTATCCCTAATCAGTCCTAACCCCTCCAAATACATGTAAATTCTATTTTCAGAATCACATCCAATAACTTACCCATCACCAATGTCAAATTCACAGGTCTATAACTCCCAGTCTTTTAGATACAGCCTTTCTTAAATAAAGTTACAACATTAGCCACCCAGAACTGCAAATTTCTGCAAATTCTGCAATTTCTTCTCTAACTTCCCACAATGTCCTGGGATACATTTGATTAGATCCAGATTATCTACCTTAATGTTTTGTAAGACCTCTAGTACTTCCTTTTCTATAATGTGAACTGTCTTTAAAACATCAATATTTAGTTCTCTAGCTTCCATTTCTTCCTCCACACTAAAAACTGACAAAAGATATTAGCTTAGTATCCCCTCCATCACTCACAGTTAAATAGACAGATGACCTTGTTGATCTTTCTGGGATGTAAAGACACACCTCTGGAGTAGGTAGGACTTGAACTCAGGCCTCCTGGGCTCAGAGGTATGGACACCAATACTGCACTGCAAGAGCCCCAAGATGCTTCTTCTTATTTAGTGTTTTTTTACCAGATCTGGTCCTATGTCCAGAAATAGTTTCCTGCACAACTGAACATTTTTGTCTTCTCAACAACAAATCTTTACTTTCCCCTTTCATCCATCACCACTAAATCACCGGTGTTTGCAAATAATATCCAATTTACATGTAGAGCATGCCAAGAGCACTGTAATGACATCAAAGATAAGGGAACCTACCTTTCTTAAATACAATTTCAGAAGTCAGATGACACCAGGTTATGATCCAACAGGTTTATTTGAAATTACAGGCTTTCAGAGTGTTGTTCCTCTGTCAGGCCAAGTGGCCAAGAAGCACAAGGGCATATAATGTATAGGCAGAGAGATCAAGGGCCAGACAGATCAAAAGATAATAAAAATATTCTTTGTGGAGTGTCGACAGGCCAAATAATAGGTCTCTGCTGGTGATCAAGGGTGTCAGGTTGTGAAAGTCAAGTGTCAACAGCTGAGTAAGAAGATGAGAGATAATCTATAATCTGATTAAATGGGGCAGAGTAACAATGGCAAACAAATTAAAAAGGAGATAGTGCTGGAGACAAACCAAATGACTGGAAATAATTGAGTGCGTATAAGAGTCATATGCCGAGGGTCTAAGCAAAGTAGTAAGTAATCCAAAACAGCACAAACTAATGAAGGTAAAGAGATCAAAACAATGTATTAAGGTGATGGCGTCAGAACAGGACAATAAGGAAGATTTTACAGATTCAGAACAGTGTGGTGGGATCACATGTAGCACTACATGAACCCAAGATCACAGTTGAAGCCATCTTCATGGGCACAGAACTTAGTTATCAGTTTCTGCTCGGAGATTCTGCATTTTTGTGTATTTTGAAGACTGGTTTGGAGGATGCTTACCCAAAGATCGGAGGCTGAATGTCCTTGAAGTGTCCCCTGACTGGGAGTAAACATTTCTGTCTGGTGAATGTTGCATGGTGTCCATTCATCCATTGTCATAGCGCCTACATGGATTTCCCAATACACAATGCCTTGGCACATCCTTGCCTGCAGCATACAAGATGTCAACATTGGCCACGTCACATAAGTATTGCCATATACATGATGAGTGGTGTTTCGACGTGTGATGGTGGTTGTTGATGATTTGACATGTCTTACAGTGGTTACTGTAGCAGCATTGTGTGGTGTTCTGATCAATGTGACCCTGAAGGCTGGGTAGTTTGCTCCAAACAATGATCTGTTTAAGGTTTGGTGGTTGTTTAAAAGTGAGAAGTGAAGAAGATCTTGGTGAGTTGCTTGTCATCATTGATGACATTTTGAAAACTTTGAAGAACATAGCATAGCTTCTCCACTCTGGGGAAGTATTGGAGGATGAGGAGTACTATCGACCATACCCGGTGTCTGTTTAGTGAGGAGGATGTTGCTGTCTTCGCTGTGGCACGCCAGAGCTTGCAATCAATGAGTTGAGCATCGGATCCCATTCTTATGAGAGCATCCTTCAAAATCTTTAGGTGTGCATCGTGTTCCTCCTCATTTAATTAGATTTTATGTATGCACAGGGCTTGTAGGGGATACCATCTTTAACATGTTTAGAGTGGAAGCTCGAGAAGTGCAGCATTATGGGTTCATCCATGGGCTTGCGGTAGAGTGAGGTGCTGAGGTGTCTGTCCTTGATGGAGATGCATGTGTCCAAGAATGAAACGGATGCTGAAGAGTAGCCCATTGTAAGTCTGATGGTGGGATGAAACTTGTTGATATTACTATGTAGCTGTTTCAGTGATTCCTTGCCATGAGTCCAAAGGAAGAAAATATCATTGATCCATTTAGTATGTAGCATTGGTCGGAGGTCCCGAGCAGTAAAGAAGTCTTGCTTGAACTTGTGCATGAAAATGTTGGCATACTGGGGTGCAAATTTGGTCCTGATTGCTGTTCTGTGTGTCTGGATGAAAATTTTATTGTCAACGGTGAAGACATTATGATTGAGGATGAAGAAGATGAGTTGTAGGATGGTGTCTGGAAATTGGAAATTGCTGATAATGAGTACTGAGGCTGTTACAGTGATGCTGTCATTTGTGGGGAATGCTGGTGTAGAGTGCCAAAATGTTGATTGTGAAGAGGAATGTTTCTGGTTTGACTGATCTGTAGGTGCTGAGTTGCCGTCAGAAATCTGTAGTGTCATGATGGAAGCTGGGGATTTCTTGTACAACTGGTTTCAAGATGCTTTCAACATAGCCAGACAGGTTGCCACACAGGATAACAAAGTGTGTAGCTGGATAAACACAGCAGGCCAAGCAGCTACTCAGGAGCACAAAAGCTGACGTTTTGGGCCTAGACCCTTCATCAGAGAGGGAGATGGGGAGAGGGTTCTGAAATAAATACGGAGAGAGGGGGAGGCAGACCGAAGATGGATAGTTGCAGTGGGAGAGAGAATTCCTGAGGTTGGTCCGGAGGGAGGAGGGTAACTTCTTCAGGTTAGGCATCCCTGGAAGAGGCTTCGCAGTGAGGTTAAAATTGTGATCAGTGATAATGGAAACTGCAGATGCTGGAGAATCCAAGATAACAAAGTGTGTAGGTGGAAACATCAACTTTTGTGCTCTTGAGATGCTGCTTGGCTTGCTGTGTTCATCCAGCTACACACATTGTTATCTTGGATTCTCCATTCTCACACAGGGTCGAGTTGCTGCATTGCGGATCTCTCCGTTGACTGTTCCACTTCACTGGTTGTCTAATTAGGCTCACTGTCGATATCTTAAGAAGTGTGGAAGAATTCTGAGAGTCTCATTTGTCTGATGAATTCCTCTGTGTCTGCCACGAGACTAATGGAGTCCATTTTGGTAGTGGGACTAAAATTGAGCCGTCGGCTGAGAACTTCAATTTTGCCTGGTTGAAGGGTGTGGTCAGACAAGTTTATGATGCATTTCCCTGTGGTGGTACACACTTCAACTGTGGTACCGGTGTGGGGGGGCTTGGTTACTGCTGGTGGTGATGTCGAGTTTCTCCAGTTTTCTGTTCTTAGTGTTCCAGTAGGTAGTGTAGTTCTGTTGCTTCATCTCCTTGACAGTGTCTTGTAGCATGTCCACTGTACCCTGAGAGCAAGCTGAGAACATGGACTCTCTCAATTTCACGGTTGCGACATCTGCTTTAGAGCCGGTGTACGAGGTGATTGAGGAGTGTGCATGAATTGCAACAGCAAAGTCTCTCATTGCAATCTGTGTTGTAGGTCGACCTGAGAGTGCTCATGACTCATTGTGGTCTGTATACAATTGACTAATGATTCCACAACACCTGTTTGCAGCATTACCTTTAACTCCTAAGTGTTTAGCATTTATGCAGGACAGTTGGTTTGTGGTGTAGAGTGAAGAAAAGAGCACTGGTTGAATTCCCACACCAGCTGAAGTTACCATGAAGGTCCTAAATTTTGCCCCTTGCCTGATGAGTGGTGATCCTCAGGTTAAACTACTGCCACGTAACTCTTCCTAATGAGAGAAAAGCTCTATATTCTGATAGTACTATGTGCCTTTATCTTTAACAGGATTAGATGCTTACATTTCAAAGGGCTATTGACATGGCACTGAAAGTTTCCTTCATTAAAGAGCATAAGTGAATCAGTTAGGTTTAAAGTTTTTGAGAAGATCTATAGCTCAGGTTGTGGATGAGGTTGTAGACTTGCTTGCCAAGCCAATGTGTTTGGTGTCAGATGTTTCAGCACCCTTGGCATTGGTCTATACCATTTACTCCAGCAAATCGAGGTATATAAATAATAAGTGGGACAGAACACCAATGCTTCACCTGAAGTTCAGTAACAATGTTATCGAACAGGGTGACAAAATGTCTACAACCAAACGCACTGTTTCAGCAAGCAAATCTGCAACCAAATCAGTTAGGCCTTTATGTTAATATAAGATCTTTATGACCATTACTTTTCTCCCCAATGTCTACCTTTTAATCCAGATTTTTGAAAGCTTGACTAACATTTACAAATTGTGCTTTGAACTTGATACAGAGAAGGTTAGCAGCTGAGCCAGATTGTTGATGCGTTCTTTTGGATTTCAAGGGTCACCCAAATCATTAATAGCCCAACTTCACTGATCTGTATGTGTTGTGAGCCATTTTTTCTTAGAGCATCAAATGTTATCACAATGTAGCTGTTGTTGTTAGCCGCCATTGGAAACCTCAGCTGGGCTGTAAGAACCAAAAAAAAGTGCAGCCGTGATAGATTGTTCTGCTCAAGTGTGTAGGCACTGCTTTTAAAAAATGAGCACTGTCCTTCTGAATGGTTCACCCACTTCCCCACTTTACTGTGTGTTTAACCATTTTAAATTGTTCGACAGAGAATCCCATCTTCCAGAATATTATAAATTCCTTAAGAAACATGGCCATTTCTAATCTCGAAAAACTTCTTTTTGACCTTGCAGTGAACAACTTTTTTTTAATGTTACCTAGAAAGTACATTACATTTCAATTTATTTGAATTTTGTCGCCAAAGTACATTGAATCAGATATTCACAGCAGAGGGCATTTCTCTCAAGAACTGTAAACGTGACTCAGCCTAATGTACTGCAGGCACAGTTAATTTGAAATCAAAGGCGCAGTTTATCACAAATTTAATGGAACCGTTTAAAATTGTCCCTACCTGAGAGGTGCTTAAGTTGCCAAAGGGAAGAACTGACGACGAGAGCAAAATTTTCTCCAGTTTTGTGAATGGTAGTCAGGAAGCTTAAGTCTGTTCCTCTTCTATGTTATTATAATTTGAATCCGTAATTTGTCATGAAGGGATTAAAAATCCAAAAATGGAATAATAGCACAATGAATTACTGAATCACAGAATAATAAAACATACAGCAAAACTGAGGCTATTTAGCCCATTTTATCTGTGCTGACTCTTTGAAAAACTATCTACGTAGTCCCACTTACTATTTTTTTAGCCCCAGAAATCTTACATTTTCACATACATTCCTTCTCACTTTTGAAAGTTTTGATTGAATCTGTTTCCATCAACCTTTCAAGGAGTGTATGCTAACCAACAGTTCAATTTTACTCGTTAAGAATATCAACAAAATAAACTGACACAGGTTTACAATGACATCAATTAATATAGTACTGAGCTTAAAACAAATAAATTTCAACTTTGGCCTTAGTTGGGAAATTGGGTGCAAATTGAACTTTTGCTCTCTGATGAAGGGTCTAGGCCCGAAACGTCAGCTTTTGTGCTCCTGAGATGCTGGTTGGCCTGCTGTGTTCATCCAGCTTCACTCTTTGTTATCTTGGATTCTCCAGCATCTGCAGTTCCCATTATCTCTTCATTTATCCCTAGTAGGTTACATTTCAAATTTTTATCAGCTTTATTGGCAAAAGTCAAATCTTCCATGAATTAGCACAACTGGTCAGCCTGTCCTCAATAGATAGCCATTGTTTTACGTTGTTTTAAATTACACATATATTATTTGATGTATGTGCACAGGGAACCCTGTTTCAGTTTAATCAATATGGTTTTTTCGGGTCCAGACCCGAAACGTCAGCCTTCCTGCTCCTCTGATGCTGCTTGGCCTGCTGTGTTCATCCAGCTCTACACCTTACACATTTATTCTACTTGCAGTCTCACTGATAATCTTTACAATTTGAAATAACTTCATGGCATTATAGATAAAATCCACTATAATGGATATTTGATTGGCATTGATGTGAACAATGGCATTTAAATGTCATTAAATAATTGAACAATCACACTTTGATTCCATTCCTCTCTAATCCCACTCATGCACATGTTCCCCAATGCCTGCTATATCCTGTTGCAACTTTCTCCACTGTGCATCCATCACACTGTTTTACCTATAAGGTTTAATTGAAAGAGATGAAAAATAAGCAGAAATACAGCAGACTACATTATTTATTTATTCTTGCAATTGTCAACATTAAATATTCCTAGCTGCCAACAAAAAAGATATTCAGTGCCAAGAGGTAGTTAGAGTTTGCATTGTGTATAAAGAAAGAGTTTCACTGTTACACCATCTGCAGATAAACATCATGCCACGACAGGAAGATGAGGGTCAGGTGAGAGTTGAGGCAGACCAGTCTTCACCATGAATGATCTTAGTGAGGCAGATGCTACAGACTTTGCCCCCCAACCCCATGATAGAACAGCCATCTCTTCCATCTGCTGATGAGGCACTGGGTTCCTGCCAGTTCTCTGCTACTCCTTTACATCTCATACCATGCTGCCATTCAAGAGAGAGGCAAGAATTTTCACACATTGTTGTTCTGTATTTAAGTGATGTGACTGCCCCAGCTGTATAGCTTGATGCATGTGGAAGCAGCAAGAGGTGACTGAAGTAAGACGAAGACCAGCAGATGTCGTGTAATGATGGGGAGGTGATAGTCTATTAGTATTGTCACTTGTTTACTAATCCAGAGATCCAGATGGCAGTCTGGGGACCTTGTTCTAAATCCCACCACAGCAGATGTTGGAAATTGAATCTAAAAGTCTGGAAATTAAAATCAAATGATGACTATGACCATCGCTAATTGTTGGCGGTGCAGTGGGTGGCTGAGTGGTTAGCACTGCTTCCTCACAGCTCCAGGACCCTGAGTTCAATTCCACCCTTGGGTGACTGTATAGACGTTGCACATTCCCCTCCTGTCTGTGGGGGCTTTCCTCCGGTTGCTCTGGTTTCAACCCAAAGTCCAAAGATGTGCAGGTTAGATAGATTAGCTACGCAAAGTTGCCCAGAGATGCACAGGCTAGGTGGATTAGCTGTGGGAGATGCAGGGTTACAAGAACAGGTAAGGTTGGGGGGAGGGCGGTTGCTGCATCTGGGTAGGTGCTGTTTGGAGGCTTGGTATGGTCTCAGAGGGCTGAATGGCCTGATTTCACACACAATGGATTCTATGGTTCTAAAAACCTTTCTGATTCACTAACATCTTTGAAGAATTGAAAATGCCACCCTGACTTGGCCTACATGTGACACCAGACCCACAGCTATGTGGTTGACTCTCAACTGCTCTCTGAAATGGGCTAGCAAATCATTTTGTTGTATCAATAACTAGAAAATAAAATTGAATGAAACAGACAGAATAGCTGGCATTGATCAGTGCTGTGGAAAGAAACAACAGTAAACACAGCCACATTGATCCTGTGAAGTCCTCCTCACTATTATCTGAGCACTATAGTCAAAATTAGTAGAGCTCTCTAACAGATAGTCAATCAACAGCCTTATATAGTCAAAATCATGAAATCATACCTTGTGTACAATGTCATAGACTAAATCATCACCAATGTCCTGTTACCTGTTCTTGTAACCCTGCATCTCCCACAGCTAATCCAAGCTGATGAGGTAGTACAATGTTTTACCATTGGGAAGGAGCTGACCTAGGCATCTGAAACATTGACTCCATGATGGTTCAAGCTTCAGGTCAAATACAGGCAAGGAAACCTGATCATTACCATGTATCATCCTCCCTTGGCTGATGATTCTATGCTGCTCTATGTTGAATAAAACCTTGACGAAGGACCGAGGGGGGAAGGAGTGCAAAATGTACTCCGAATGGGGGACTTCAAGGTCCACCACGAAGAGTGGCTTGGCAGTAGCACCACTGACTGAGCTGGTTGGATCCTAAAAGATACAGCTGCTAGACTTGGTCTGCAGCAGGTGGTGAGGGAACCAACAAGAGGGAAAAGCAATCTTGACCTCATCCTTACCAATCTGCCAGCTGCAGATGTATCTGTCCATCATAGTATCAGTATGGGGAAGACGATGGTCTAGTGGTATTATCGCTGGACTGTTAATCCAGAGACCTAGGTAATGTTCCAGGGACCCGAGTTCAAATCCCACCACAGCAGATGGTGAAATTTGAATTTAATAAAATATCTGGAATTAAGAATCTAATGATGACCATGAATCCATTGTTGGAAAAAACCATCTGGGTCACTAACATCCTTTGGGGTAGGAAACTGCCATCCTTACCTGGTCTGGCCTACACGTGACTCCAGACGCACAGCAATGTGGTTGACTCTGAACTACCCTCTGGGCAATTAGGAATTGGCAATAAATGCCACCTCGCCAGTGACACCCTCATCCTGTTAATGAATTTTTAAAAAATCAAAAGAGTGACCACCTTGCAATCTTTGTAGAGATTGAGAATGCTCTCTATCCTGTTGTATGGCACTAACAGTGTGCTCAATGGGAAAGACTTCTAACAGGTCTATTAACTCACTGATGGCACTGTGGGCCATCAAAAGCAGCAGAATTGTACTCTAGTATAATCTACAATCTCATGGCCTGACATATGTCCCTCAACCATTACCATCAGATAAGGGGATTAGGCCTGGTTCAGTGAAGAGTGCAGGATGGCATGTCAGGATCAGTACCAGGCATTCCTGAAAATGAAGTATCAACCTGATGAAGCCACAAAAACAAGACTACTTGCACACCAAACACCAAAAGCAACAAGTGATAAACAGAGAAAAACGATCCCACAACTGATGGATCAGGTCTAAGCTCTGTAGCCACATCCATTTTGAACGGCAGTGGGTATTTGAACAACTCAAATGAGGAGTTGGCTCCACATACAGCCCCAATGTCAATATTGGGGTAGCTCAGCACAAGTACAAAAAGTAAGTCTGAAGTATCTGCAATATTCCTCAGCCAGAAGTGCTTGAGTGGATGATCCACTTCAAACTCTTTCCTAAGTCATAGCATCATAGACACTAATCTTCAGTCAATACAAGTTTCTGTACGTGATATAAAGAAATAATTGGAGGCACGGGGTACTGCAAAGGTTACGGGCACAGACAACATTTGCACAATAGTACTGGAGGCTTATGTTCCAAAACTTACTGCTCCCCTAGTGTAGCTATTCCAGTACAGCTGGAACATAGCCATCTACCCTCAGGGGTGGAAAATTGCTGTGTCCTATACACAGAACTGTGGATAATTGCAAACAGGTCAATTATCTCCCCATCAGTTGACTCTTGATCATCAGTAGAGTAATGGACAGTGACATCAATAGTGCTATCTAGCAGCACATACTCAGGAATAACTTGCTGGAGTGATGCCCAGTTTAAGTTATGCCTTGGCCACTCAGCTCCTGACCTCATTTCAGCCTTGGTTCAAACATAGACAAAGAAGATGAATAGCAGAGGTGAGGTGAGAGTGACTGTGACTAACATTGAGACCACATTTGACCCAGTGTTACACCAAGGAGACCTAGCAAAACTGGAGTCACTGGGAATCAAAGGGGAAGCTCTCTATTGGTTGAAGTCATACTTAGCATGTCGGAAGATGGTTATGACTGCTGGAGATCAGTCATCTAAGTTCCAGGCCATCTGTGCAGGAGTTCTTTGGCGTTGTATCATTGGTCCACCATTGTCAGCTGTTTTATTAATGACAAATAAAGCTAATCACAGAATCCCTGCAGTGTGGAAAAAGGCCCTTTGACCCAACAAGCTCACACTGTCCCCCCGAGCCTCCCAGCCAGACCCATCCCTCATAACCCACCTAATCTGCACATCTCGGAACACAGTGGACAATTTAGCATGGCCAATCCACCCAACCTGCACATCTTTGGACTATGGAAAGAAACTGGAGCACCTGCAACAAATCTACACATACACAGGGAAAATGTGCAAACGCCACACAGACAGTTACCCAAGGGTGGAATTGAACCCGGGCCCCTGATACTGACGAGGCAACAGTACTAACCACTGAGCCACCTTGCCACCCTAATAAAATTTGTTCCCATCACAAGGTCAGAGATGCAGATGATCACTGCTGACTGCACAAAGTTCAGCCCCATTTGTAACCCTGAATACTGAAGCAATCTATGTCCAAATGCAGCAAGACCTGGACAATATACAGGTTTGGGTTGACAAGTGACAAGTAAGAGTCTCCACACAATTGCAAGGCAGTGACCATCTTCAATGAAAGAGAATCTAGCCATCACCACTCAATATTCAATGACATTTCCATCGCTGAAACCCCCACTATCAATATCTTTGGATTACCATTGACCAGAAACTGAACAGAACTCTCCACATAAATTAATGATGACAAGAGCAGTTCAGAGGCTCGGAAAACTGCAGTGACTAACTGAGCTCCTGATTCCCTGAAGCCTTTCCCCAAAACTCAAGCCAGGAATTTGATGGGATGCGGCCCACTTGCCTGGATGAATACAGCTCCAACAACACATAAGAAACTTGACACTATCCAGGACAAAGCAGCCCGCTTGATTGGCACCACATCCACAAACAATCACTCCCTCTTTTACTGACAGTCAGTACCAGCAGGGTATACCATCTCAAGAACAACTGCAGAATTTCTCCAAGACTCCTTAGATAGCACCCTTCGAATCTATGAACATTTTTAACTAGAACAACAAAGCAGCAGATACATGCAAACATTACCACTTGCAAGTTCCCTTCCAAGCAACACAACAGCCAAACTTGGAAATGTGTTATTGTTCAAAATAATGAAATTCTCTCCCTCAGGACGATTAAGAAGGCAGGCCACCATCAATTTCTCGAGGGAAATTAGGGACGAGAAATAAATGCTAACCCAGTGAATGACAGCCACATCCTATTAATTAATTTTAAAAGAATGATGCGTCGGAGACTGTGAAAATGAGGTTTTGGGCTTGTTCTCCAATGATTGATGAGATTGTGGCTCATTGAGCAGTGTGAGAGCATGTAAATGGATAATGCACATGCTCAGATGTATTCATTCACCTCCATCATTCAAATGACTTCATTACATCTCTTCCACCATTGCTGCCAGGTTCTCAGGATCTATTTTTGAACACTGCCTTCCCTAGTCCCTTTGGAAGGAGTCCTGAAGGGACCGTTCAACCCCTGTGAAAATGTGCCACTGTCAAATTAAGGCCAACAGTGTTGCATTGAAGGACTCCAGATTGCTTTCCCTATCTGGGCGCTCAATTTCCCTTGTTTGAAATGCAGAACTGGCATTCAGCTTCATAGGTCTTGACCTTCAGTGCAGCTTTCGTAGAAGTGGGATAGTCTGCCTTTAAGAGCTGTTGTTCTGCCAATAGCCAACCAATAGCTTGTGCCATGCTGGATTGATGCAGAAAACGTTTGAATGTGGACATCACAAGATATGTGTGCTCATTAGCAATGAGCCTAAGTCATGACACTGCAATCCAAATGCAGGAGTTATCCAATTTGCATTTGGGGATAATTTACCAGCACCAGAGAGGGCAGGCGGGACCTTGATTTAGTGCCTAATCTGATACAAAACAAAGTTTAAGTAATAAATATTTAAAAGAACATGGGCTTAAATATCTGTCCTTCAGTGCATTCAGCATTACCATGTTTTCATTACTAACTTTCAACTTTGAACAGATTTTATTAACTTTGAATCCCATCTAAACGCTGGGAAGTATTGTATTAATATTTATGTAGGCAACTGTAAATTCAGATGATCTATAACTGTGAAAAATGAATAAGAAAATACTTAGTCACCTGTCAACTATTTGACACACATATAGGGAAAAAAAATTATAAAATCTATATTCTATGGTGCCATCCAGTGTAGAAGTGAAAAAGGAATTTCAAATATCTTTCAGAAAATCTTACGTACTTGAGCAGAATTTACATTGTACTTTAATAAAACAGAAGTGTTTGATTAATACATTTTTTAACCAACAGTGAATTTTCCTATTTAAACCATATTGTCTCATTCCATAAAGGAGAATAAAGTAGCTTGGTAAATCATTTTGTTTTGTCTTGTCAGTATGCACTTCTCTAAATTGCTTCAGTTCGCAGACACATAACACCTGTTTGTGTCAATTAGAATTTTAAATTAATAAAATGTGAGGCTGGATGAACACAGCAGGCCAAGCAGCATCTCAGGAGCACAAAAGCTGACATTTCGGGCCTAGACCCTTCATCAGAGAGGGGGATGGGGAGAGGGAACTGGAATAAATAGGGAGAGAGGGGGAGGTTGCAACCTTCGGGGTTGGTTGCAGGAACAGCAACTCATATTCCGCCTGGGAACCCTGCAGCCTAATGGTATCAATGTGGACTTCACCAGTTTCAAAATCTCCCCTTCCCCTACTGCATCCCTAAACCAGCCCAGTTCGTCCCCTCCCCCCACTGCACCACACAACCAGCCCAGCTCTTCCCCCCCCACCCACTGTATCCCAAAACCAGTCCAACCTGTCTCTGCCTCCCTAACCGGTTCTTCCTCTCACCCATCCCTTCCTCCCACCCCAAGCCGCACCCCCATCTACCTACTAACCTCATCCCACCTCCTTGACCTGTCCGTCTTCCCTGGACTGACCTATCCCCTCCCTACCTCCCCACCTATACTCTCTCCACCTATCTTCTTTACTCTCCATCTTCGGTCCGCCTCCCCCTCTCTCCCTATTTATTCCAGTTCCCTCTCCCCATCCCCCTCTCTGATGAAGGGCCTAGGCCCGAAACGTCAGCTTTTGTGCTCCTGAGATGCTGCTTGGCCTGCTGTGTTCATCCAGCCCCACATTTTATTATCTTGGAATTCTCCAGCATCTGCAGTTCCCATTATCTCTGATAGAATTTTAAATTAACAAGTTTTATTAAGCTATTTATGAAATGCTTTTTAGCCGGGAAGTTAGAATGCTATCTTGAAATTGTGGCCTTGGTGGATATAAGTGATTGAAGGCTTTCAGAAGATTGCACAATATAGATTAAAGATATTCTTTTGAGGTGTAACAATTCATGAACTAACACAGATTAGTCATACTATCGAACTTCTCATTGTACATAGGAGCTCTAACATGTCAAAAAGTCCTACTTTCCACAGTTGTTGCTAACTTTTCGTAAAACTGTTATGGAACTTGCTGTTTATGAAAGGACTGTGGGAAGCAATGGCTTCATTAACTTGGAAAACTGCAATCTCCAATACGTCATCGAGTTTATTGCATCATGAATTCTTAATGGCTTCCATGCCAATAAAGCACTACAGAAAGTAGTTCTCTGAAGAAACCTTCCCTATGAATGCCAATGTTTGGTGTTTTTAAAAAAAGAACAAAGAACAGTGCAGAACTGAAACAGGCCCTTCAACCCTCCAAGTCTGTGCCAACACATTTTGCCTTTCCACATTAAAGCTGTCTTCACTCTGGGATTTATCCTTCTATTCCCTTCCTATTCGTATATTTGTCCAGGTGCTTCGTGAACGCTGCTATTGTGTCTGCTTCCAGCACCTTCTCTGGCACCTCATTCCAGGCACTCACCACCCTTTGTGTGAAAAACATTCCTCATGCATCTCTTTTAAACTTCCTCCTTGCACTTTGAACCTGTGTCCTCTGGTAATTGACCCCTCCATTCTGGGAAAAATCCATGTACCTTCCATTCTATCTATCTAATCTTATGAACTTCTATCAGGTTGCCCCTCAACTTCCTGTATTCCAGTGAGATCAAACTCAGTCTATCTAACCTTTCTTCATCGCTGATACGTCCCCACCCCCATACCAGGGAACATTCTGGTAGAGTTTTTCTGTACCATCTCCAAAGCACCCACATCCTTCTGGTAATGTGGTGGTCAGAGCTGCACACAATGTTCCAAATGTAGCCGAAATAAAGTCCTATGAAGCTGCAGCATAACTTGCCCATCCTTATGCTCAATGCCCCATCTAATGAAGGCAAACATGCCATAGGCCTTTTCTACTACCTTATCCAATTGCACTGCCATCTTTAGTGATCTGTGGACCTGCACACTGAAATCCCTTTGCATATCAGTATTCCTAAGAGTTTTGCCATTCAATGTGTAATTTCCACTTGTAGTTGACTTTCCAAAATGCATCACCTCACATTTCACCTGATTTAACTCCATTTCCCATTTTACTGCCTATGCCTCCAATTGATCTATATCTTGCTGTATCCTCTGACAATCTTCCTCACTGTCCATAATTCCACCAACCTAAGTATCGTCGGCAAAATTACTCATTAAACCAGTTACGTTTTTGTCCAAATAATTTATGTAGGCTACAAACAGCAGAGGTTCCATCACTGATCCCTGTGGAACACCATTAGTCACAAACCCTCCATTCTAAAAAACATCCTTCCACTGCTACTATCTGGTTCCTATGACTAAGCCAGTTCTGTATCCATCTTGCCAGCTCACTCCTGATACCATGTGACTTCACCTAGTTTGCCAAAACCCATAGAATTATAGAAAATTCACATGCCTTTCTAATGCCACTTTCCAGAGCCTGGTCTGTGTCCTTACAGTTTGCAGCCTGTCAAGTGCTGATCCACGTATGTTTCAGTGAGTTGAGGGTTTCCAGTTCAAACACAAAACCTGGCAATAAATTCCAGACATCCACCACCTTCTGGGTGAATATATTTTTCCATATTTCACATCTAACCAATCAACTTAAATCTATGCCCCTGATAATCAACCATACAAAGGGGGAAATAGGAATTTTCAATACGTTTACTTTTTTGTAACATACTTAAGTCACCCCTGTTCAGATATGAAAAAAAACCCTGTCTAGCAATTCTTCTTCATAAGTGCAATTTTACAAGCCTTTGCAACATTTTTGTAAACCTCTTCTGTACTCTCTCCAAAGTAATTTATGTTCTTCTTATAATGTGGTCACCAAAACTGTACATAAAATTCCAGTTGTGGCTTATAACATGTTTCCTGTTTTGATTTTGCCTTTAGGTTTCCTTTCTCCTATCAACTTATTTTAAAATTCTCAACAGCACGAGCAATTCTCCCTGCAAGAATATTTATCAATGGTTGACCATTTGGCTTGTAGAGATCCTGCCTTTCCCAGAAATAGTCCCTAAGCCCAGCAATCTGATTCCCATCCACTTACATCAACTTTCCAGCCACGTGTTCAATCCCTAAATTCACCTCTTTCAATGTCCTCTAGAATAGAATCTTAGAACCCCTACAGTGTGGAAACAGGGCCTTTGGCCCAACAAGTCCATACCAACTCTGTGAGCATCCCACCCAGACCCATCCCCCTATAACACTGTGGGCAATTTAGCACAACCAATCCACCTAATCTACACATCTTTAGATTGTGGGAGGAAACCAGAGTACCCAGAGGAAGCCCACACAGTCACAGGGAGAACGTACAAACTCCACACAGGCAGTCAGCCGAGGGTGGAATTGAACCCGGGTCCCTGGCGCTGTGAGGCACCGTGCCACCCATCTAGCATAGGTGGCTGACAATAATTCATAGACTGTCATGCTTTCCAACTCTTACCTTACTCCCTGCAGTCTGATTTCAGGATTTCATCCCCGTTCCTACCTATTTCATTGATGTTAACATGGATTATGACTTCTGGTTAATGACCCCCCTCCATAGTGTAGTTGTGCAACTATTTCATAACATTCCTTACTTTTTTGAGAGAGACAACATAAGTCTAAGGAACAAGTACCTTCGACACTAGCCAGTAAAGAATACTATTTAGCTCACTCAGTGGACTCAGGGTACTCCTGCACTGCCTGTTTGGCTCTCTTTCAGGCATCCATGCAGCCATTGTTCCCTTGGTCAGGCCTGTACGCCTACAGGCTGAAGTGTGACCAACTCTCTAAATGTGATACCCATTTAGGCCTCTGCGCAGATGCACAACACTGGCTGAAGCCTGCTGCTTAAGTTTCAAAACCCAGACCTGAAGCTAATGCAGCAGGTGACAATTCCTCCACATGAAAATGTCTGGGAAGCATCTCACACACCACAGATGTACATCTCTCTTGTCTGAGCTGACCTGCCATCCTGCAATTTTAAACAAAAAAAAAGTTTCTTGCAATTAAAATAGTAGAAACTTACCAATACTGTGTAATCAACTTGTTTCCATGTGCCTACGTGAAGGCCAACTACAGGAGGCAGCGCCCAGTGCAGAGTCCTCTTTAGCATTGATTTCACTCTTTCAAACCATTTTCCTGTACAGATGATGCTATTCAAAGTTGGATAGAGTACTTGTGGGTTGGAACATAGGAAGTTAGAATTTGGTATTTCTAAAATGCCAGTTGTGAAAGCAGCATGTGGCCCATTTAAAAGAATTTGTGTTTTTTTTCTGTGCTTAGAGATTTAAACAAAATGTTTGTAGGCAAAAGCTTGTAGTTTTGCAGGTGCACAGAAAGTATTTGAATTGAGGCATTTGTATCAGAAAGCCAAACAGCTAGCAGGCCACGCAGCAGTTTTGTTTTGTTATCAAGACAGCATGTTTTGAATTTAGCCAATCAACTTGAATCAGACATTGAGAGACGAAAACAACAATTAAATTTAAATCTAATGGTTTTGACAAAATAGGGCCAATCCATTGTAAGAACTTGATTTGTCATCAAAAGTATTAAAGGACAGGGCAGTTGGAAAATGAGGAGAATTAACTAGCCATCTGCTAGAGTTAACAACTCTCAGTTCTGAAGAGAGAATTGCTGGCTCTCAGAGTCTTCTCCAAGTTTTAGAGAAAGCACCATCGAAATCAAAGTTATCTACAGCACAACTAGTTAATATTCCTGACGAAAGAATTTGACTGAGGAGGCATTCCTGACAGAACATTTGACAGAGAAGGCACAGAGCATTCCGGAAGACATAACCTGACTGTACTTTTGAATGAGTGATAATGGGAACTGCAGACGCTGGAGAATCCAAGACAACAAAGTGTGAAGCTGGATGAACACAGCAGGCCAAACAGCATCTCAGGAGCACAAAAGCTGGCGTTTTGGGCCTAGATCCTTCATCAGAGAGGAGGATGGGGAGAGGGAACCGGAATAAATAGGGAGAGAGGGGGAGGCGGACCGACGATGGAGAAAAAACAAGATAGGTAGAGAGGAGAGTATAGGTGGGGAGGTAGGGAGGGGATAGGTCAGTCCAGGGAAGTTGGACAGGTCAAGGAGGCGGGATGAGGCGGTAGGTAGGAAACGGAGGTGCGGCTTGAGGTGGGAGGAAGGAATGGGCGAGAGGAAGAGCAGGTTAGGGAAGCAGAGACAGGCTGGGCTGGTTTTGTGATGCAGTGGGGGAAGGGGAGATTTTGAAGCTTGTGAAGTCCACATTGATACCATTGGGCTGCAGGGTTCCCAAGCGGAATATGAGTTGCTGTTCCTGCAACCTTCGGGTGGCATCATTGTGGCACGGCAGGAGGCCCATGATGGACATGTCATCTAAAGAATGGGAGGGGGAGTTGAAATGGTTCGCAACTGGGAGGTGCAGTTGTTTGTTGCAAACCGAGCGGAGGTGTTCTGCAAAGTGGTCCCCAAGTCTCCGTTTGGTTTCCCCAATGTAGAGGAAGCCACACCGGGTGCAATGGAACCCTGCATGAACCCTGCAGCCCAACGGTATCAATGTGGACTTCACAAGCTTCAAAATCTCTCCTTCCCCCACTACATCCCAAAACCAGCCCAGCCTGTCTCTGCTTCTCTAACCTGTTCTTCCTCTCACTTATCCCTTCCTCCCACCTCAAGCCGCACCTCCATTTCCTACCTACCAACTCATCCCGCCTCCTTGACCTGTCCATCTTCCCTGGACTGACCTATCCCCACTCTACCTCCTCACCTATACTCTCCTCTCCACCTATCTTCTCTCCATCTTCGGTCAGCCTCCCCCTCTCTCCCTATTTATTCCAGAACCCTCACCCCATCCCCCTCTCTGATGAAGGGTCCAGGCTCGAAACGTTAGCTTTTGTGCTCCTGAGATGCTGTTGGGCGTGCTGTGTTCATCCAGCTCCACACTTTGTTATCTTGTAGTTTTGAATGGCTAAAGTCTATTTTTTTTTAAATTTTGTATAAGTGGGATTTGTATCTATTGGAATCTTGTTTAATTTGGGAATAGTTAGCTGTTAGAAGGTGTTTATTCGATCTGTTAATAATTTAGTTAGTTTGTTCACAGTTAAAGATAGATAAATAAATTGTTACTTGTTAATTGTAAAGTGAGCATCAGGGGTTTATTTTATTTAACCATGGGAAGTTATGGAAAAGGCGGGTTACACCACTTCTCACTTTTTTTTACAGATTACAGGACAAGGCGCTCCTCTCAGGATGTTCTGGTTTTAGTTACTGAGTGTGGGGTTGGGGAGGGGGAAGGGCTAAACCTCTTCTCTATAACATTACTAACTGCTGCTGTCAGTGAATTTTATAGCTAAATAGTCTGTTTTTTTTGCGGCATAACTATGCTTCATAGCAATGCTATACACAGTGAAGTAAATTTTCTGATTTTTGATCCCAAGATTTGGGCATAACATATAAGTTTTCAACTGGAAAATTGGCAATTCCAGATCTTTGATCACTTCCAATCCCACTCTAGGCTGCTGTGGTATCTAGGATAGTATCAGTCACAACTAAACAATTTGTGGACAGGACCATACAAATTGGGCCAAAATAACATAAGATTGACAATTTTCCACCAGTTTTAATGGTTTGGCACAGCGTAACACATTGGAGTGAAGAAGGGTGAGAGGTGACTTGATAGAGGTATACAAGATGATAAGAGAAATAGATAGAGTGGATAATCAGGGACTTTTTCCCAGAGCAGAAATGATTATTATGAGGGGGCATAATTTTAAGGTGATTGGCGGAAGGTATAGGGGAGATGTCAGAGGTAAGTTCTTTACACAGTGAGTGGTGGGTGTGTGGAATGCGCTGTTGGCAATATTAGTGGAGTCAGAAACTTTAGAGACTTTTAAGCAACTCTTGGATAGGCACATGGAGGATAGTAAAATGTAGGGTATGCAGGGTAGATTGATCTTCGTAGGATAATGGGGCAGCACAACATCATGGGCGGAAGGGTTTGTACTGTGCTCTACTGTTCTCTGATATATGCTCAATGTTCTATGTTCTAACTCATCTCTACACATTAAGCTATTGAAATTACAGTCATAGAATAATATAAAACAGAAACAGGCCATTTGGCCCACTGACTTGGCAATAGTCATTCAGAGCTACAGTTCACTTAGTCTCTTGCACTGGCTGCCCCTCTATGTATCTGCAGGTTTCATTTCCCAAAGTATTCATCAAATTCACAGTTGATAGCCATCATTGAGTATGGTTCCACCACTGTGTTAAACTGTAAATTGCAAACTCTATCCGTACATGGCTAGAAGAGTTTTATCCTTCATGTTGTCTGTGGTTCTTCTGCCAATTGTCTTAAATCTGTGCCCTTCTGCTATTGGAAGAGTTGACCTTTTTATTTACTCAATCCAAATTCTTTGTTAAACACTTATTTTAGATCTTCTCTGAGTAATCTCTATTCCAATGAGAATTCTAAAGTGGGAAAATAGTGAAATCCCAAATGTTTATGTCAGAAAGTTCGAGTTGTGAAAAGGAACAAAATATAATATTGAGAGACTGTAGCACCCAGCCCTGCTGGGTCTTCACCATTTCACCAGATCTCCCCCTCACTGAGGACAAATAGTCAGTCCTCAGTAAAGGGCTCACCTTTATCCCCCTCCACCCTAACATCAATGAATACCGCTCACGCATGGACGTTGAACAGTTTTTCTCCCACCTCCGGCTCTGTGCTTAGTTCTTTAATCATGAGCCTAACCCTCCCTCTATCCTCCCTCTACTGACCCTGTCTCCCATCTCCAATACACCCCCTCCTCGAGGACACCACCCAAAGCCTCCTACCCTCCCTCGACCTCTTCATCTCCAACTACCATCGAGACATCAATCATCTCAACCTCTCCACCGTACTCACCCACTCCACCTCTCCCCCAACAGAACATGCAGCCCTCCGCTCCCTCTGCTCCAATTCCAACATCACTCTAAAACCCGTGGACAAGGGAGGTGCAGTTGTAGTATAGTGCACTGACCTCTACATCACCGGGGCCAGACACCAACTCTCCAACGTAGCCTCCTTCCACCTCCTTGATCATGACCCAACCCTGGCCACCAAAACATCATCTCCCAGACCATCCACTGCCTCATCACTTCACATGACCTCCATCTCCTTCCTGGACCTCTCTATTTTCATCTCTGGCAACCACCTGGAAACCAATATCCATTTCAAGCCTACCGACACCCTCAACTACGTAGAATACTCCTCCTCTCACCCACCTTCCTGCAAAAATGCCATCACTTCTTCCCAATTCCTTCGCCTCTGCCGCATCTGCTCCTGAGATGAGGCATTCCACTCCTGAACATCCCAGATGTCCTTGTTTTTCAAGGCCCGCGACTTCCCCTCTACAGTGGTTGACAATACCCTCAGCCATGTCTCCCACATGTTCCACAACTCATCCCTCATGCCCCATCTCCACAATAACAACCAAAACAGAATCCCCCGGCCCTCAAGTATCACCCCACCAAACTCTGGATCCTCCGGCATTTCTGCCATCTGCAATCTGACTCTGCTACCAAAGAGATTTTTCCCTCCCCAGCGTTATCTGCCTTCCTGAGGGACCACTCTCTCCATGACTCCCTTGTCTGCTCCACATTCCCCACCAGCCCTTTTCCCTGCAACTGCAGGGAGTGCTACGCCTGCCCTAATACATTCCCCATCACCTCCATCCCAGGCCCCAAGTAGACATTCCAATCAAACAGATGTTCACTTGCTCATCTGCTAATGTGGTATTCTGTATTCACTATTCTCTATGTGGCCTCCCCTACATCAGCAAAACCAAATAGAGGCTTGGAGGCTGCTTTGTGGAACACCTATGCTCGGTTTGCAACAAACGACTGCACCTCCCAGTTGCACACCATTTCAACTCCCCCTCCCATTCCTTGGATGACATGTCCATCCTGGGCTCCTCCAGTGCCACAACAATGCCACCCAAAGGCTGCAGGGACAAAAACATCATATTTCATTTGGGAACCCTGCAGCCCAAGGGTATCACTGTGGACTTCACAAGCTCAAAAATCTGCCCGGCCACATTCCAAAACCAGCCCAGTTCGTCTCCACCTCCCTAACCTGTCCATCCTTCCTCCCACTCATCCACTCCTCCCACCTCTAGTCCCACCCCCATCTCCTACTTACCAGCCTCACCCTGCCTCCTTGACCTGTCTGTCCTCCCTGGACTGACCTATCCCCACCCTGTCTCCCCATCTACACTCACCTTTACTGGCTCCATATCCACCTCTTTGACCTGTCTGTCTCCTCTCCACCAGTCTGCTCCTTTATCCATCTTCCATCCGCTTCTCCCTCTCTCTTTATTTATTTCAGGATCCCCTTCCCTCCGCCATTTCTGAAGAAGGATCCAGACCTGAAACGCTGTCTTTCCTGCTCCTCGGATGTTACTTGGCCTGCTGTGGTCATCCAGTTCTACACCTTGTTAACTCAGTAAAATATTGAAGAGGCTTAAAATGTAGTTGCTTGATATTGAACTATACCATGGATAATTTGTGAGATTTTAGCCAGGTTTCTATGCTTCTGTCCAAATCACAATGAACGTGGACAGGGCATAAAATTGTGAGCAATATCTAATTCAAAATTATCCACCTTATGGAATTTTTAGAGTGTGGATTGAGGGTGTGGTAGCGAATCTACGTACAGTAATCTCAATCCTGTATATTCTGCTATGGTGTTGGTCTCTTTAAACACCCTACCTACCACCATTTCCATTGACTCACAACTAGTTTGGCAGGAGGTTCAGTTGACAACACTTCATAGGCATTGTGGTCCATGGGGAAAGCCTAATCTGGTTTGTGGACCTTTGGACAGGTGAGTTGCAACAAATATTTCTAACTTTACATACCATGCTAAAATTCTATGTAACAAGTTAAATATGATAATTAATTATAGGGGAAATGTTTAACAAAGTTAAGTGATCATTAATTGAATGGAATTGTGAAAACACACAGATATTTTAGTACTTTAGTACTTCATCAACTGGATGAAGAACTCTTCAGCATTCAACATCATTCAGATGCAGGTTTTGATGTGAACATTTTCTGCTGTGACCTAATCTTTTTTATTTATTGTCTGCTGAACATTTGAAGCAATAGATCAGCTTGCCATTTCTATTTTTAATTCATGTACTTGTTGGACAGAGTTGTCACTTTCTGGCCCAGATCAGACAGTCATGATCAAGAAATCAATCTTTATATTTATGACATAGTTCTTATTGCCTTTTGGAAAGTCGTCTTCTTGAATACTTCCCTCCATGTATTAAGCCTTTAAAGGATCCCAAAAAACTTTTCAATTGCTTGTAAATTTTTAAAGCATTAAGCTCACAAACAGGCTCATGAAACTGTCAAAATGAAAACCTAGCCATTCCAGATATTTATTGCCCATCAGACTGTCAACCAAAAAAAAATTCTCAGTTCTCTTGACAGTGGTAACAATAAACTCTACCGAATTGAACCCATGATTAGGGTTTGAAGCTAACTCTTGCATTTATAATCGGATTCCTCTGCAAGGCTTTGCCAATAAAACTTCCAGATTTGAACGTATTAGAAACATTGATGTATTCAAACAGATGGCCGTCAGCTAAATTATACCAAAGAGTCAACAGATGTCTTCAGTATAAGTCAAACAAATGATTAGATCACTGTGGAAATTAGACTTATTGGATGTTCAAAATGCTTTATCCACTTGATAAAGTATTCCCACACATCTAAACACTTTA
Source organism: Stegostoma tigrinum (assembly GCF_030684315.1). Lineage (NCBI taxonomy): Eukaryota > Metazoa > Chordata > Chondrichthyes > Orectolobiformes > Stegostomatidae > Stegostoma > Stegostoma tigrinum. Next base: position 92,064,535 of record NC_081360.1, read on the forward strand.
ACAACTTTGAAAAAGTAATTTTGCCAAACAAATCCATGTAAATAATCACCATTACATTATGCCATAGGAAGTTTACAACACTTTTTGAACTCACCTTTCAACAGGCTTCAAATTCCACATTATACATTCCCTGTATTTCAACTCTCCTCTGAAGCGCAATGAAGTAAGGCAGCTACCAAAATGCCAGAATCCATGAAAATAGTGTCAAAAATGATTACCCTTCCATTGGACTAAGTATAATTGATTTCTGTTGTGTCTGGTTGTGCAATCCATACCATTATACTCCATCATTTAAAAATCAACATGACGCAATTGGGTCCCACCGTGGTATTTAAATCCCATCCTGAGATGGAAGGAGACATCTAGCTCTTAGTGGAGAAGACAGAAATACAACTTCAGTAAATGAGTGTTGTGTGGCAGAAAGCTCCTCCCAGGGCATGATATAGCAATAACATCTGTGCATCAGTCCTGTGCATAAGCGGCCCAGTGTCTTTGGCTGTACGTAGATTGATTTCTTGATGATGATTGTCTGATCTGGCACACTCAATGACTGGGGACAACAAGGAAAGCAACGCCTCCCACTCACTCTTCATCCTTGTCTTTTTAAACTGTTTGCACCCTCCCCAGCAGTTCATTGAAAAACATCGAAATTCTCATTCAAATCTCTCCATCACCTTATTCCTTCCTATTTCTGGAACTATCTCAGGCTCCAGCTGCAATGTCTTTCTTCTCCAACTCTAGTTTCTTTCACATCACTGGTATGTATTGGCCCACGTGTATGACTCAGTTGTGTAGCCATAGCTCTAGAATTGTTACCCTAATCCTCTTTCACAGGTTTCCTTCTGCCTTTAACTTGAACCTTGAAACCTTTAGCCAAGCTCTTGTTCACTTCTGTCAGTATGAACGCGGTTAGCAGGACTTTACTAGCTTAAGGACAAGTTGTTACTTTGTTGTTGATTTGCAAACCTTGATCTTGCAAACATCTAAATTAATGGCAGAAAACAAGAAGCTGTCAGTTTAGTCTAATTGAAGAGTCTTCCCTCTGACTGTCTCCCTGTATCTGTGAATGTCTGCTGAGTGAAATAAGTCTACTGGCACCTCTAAATTGGCTCTAGCTTTCAGGCAAGGTCAATATAACTAGTCATGGTGACACAATACCAATTGTGTTATGATAAGTTGACATCAAATCTGACTGAGATATAATTAACCTGAAAAGGTAGGAGGGAGCTTTGGATTTAGGAATAAGATTCTCACCTCAGAAGGTGCTTGGTCAAAACTGCATTCGCAGATTTTGGAGTAGATTTGTCACTCGTGTTGTGGGTGTTGAGGTTGTTGACATTGGTTGGCTTGCTGAGCTGGTTTCTTATTTCATTACCATGCTTGGTAATATCCTCAGTGCAGCCTCCGGTGAAGCATCGGTGTATTTCCTCACCTGGTTTTTAAACTCTGGGGTCCGTTGAGGTGGATTGCCTCACTCCCAGTTTTCCTTCGTTGTGGAATGTATATGGGGTCGAGTTCAATGTGTTTATTAATAGCATGTTTTGTGGAGTGCCATGCTTCCAGGAAGTCTCATGTTTGTCTCTGCCTAAACTGTACCAGGATCTTGGTGTTGTCTCCAGTCAAAGTGATGGTTCTCCTTGTCCATGTGGATTGAGATGAGTGAAGCAAAACCGGAAGCGAGGCAATCCATCTCAATAGACCCCAGACTTTAAAAACCAGGTGCGAAAACACACCAATGCTTCACTGGAGGCTGCACTGAGGATGTTACTAACCATGGTAATGAAACATCTGCAAAACAAGAAATCAGCTCAGTGAGCCTACCAACCTCAACAACCTCAGCATTCACAGAGTTGACGGAAATTCGTGTTCACATCCAATGGGATGTTTACATTCTTGATCAGTCGAAGAATCAAAGTTTGTGGGGAAAGTCAGGAAATTGGGTGTGAGAAATGTCAGATATGACATACTGCTATTGAAGGGTGGAACAGGTCAAGGGCTGAGCGGCCTACTGTTGTTCCTTTTTTCTTAGGGTCCTATCTATTAGGTTCACATAACTAACCTTTTGTTGCAAGGTTTTTGGGAGCTCATAAAATGCACAAAGGATTAACTATTTTCTTGTCATATACAATAGTAGTTACAGCCATGGCAGAAGTGTTCATATTCTACGTGTTAGACTATGAATCAAGCTATGTGTCTTTATGCTATATCACACTGATTACTAAGAGAAGTTTTTGAGTCGGCAAGAGTCAGAGTAGGGACATAGTAATCACTTAAGATTATTTAATAATTTTAATAATTGTGCTTTTTCCCTCCTTTTATTATAAGCAAAAAAGATGAATTGTTGAATACATTTTTCTGGGCTTTCAACCAGGAAAATTATTATTTTCTCCTCATGCTGCATAAAAGAACTTCAATCACTTTCAAAACATTTCTAAATTATCGACATGAAAGATTTAATGTTTCATAGTTAATGAGAACAAATTGCTGCGGAAACAACCATACGTTAACGTATTTTCACAGATGTGTTGGCACAAATACATTACTTACCATCATTATGAATTTATCGGGATCACTTCTAAGCCAATAATATTCCGTTTTACATTTTCATACATTGATTTCATTAGAAAAATCAAAGGACTGGTCAGCACTAATAATAGGATTGTTTCACAAACAGTCCAGTGTGTGGCTTAATCTAATTCAGTTTGAAAAGCAACTTCTGCTTAACTTGCAATATTTACGTATGCTGCTGTAGCCTATTGAATCTTTTATGGAGTGCCAAAGGATCTTGCACTTTCAATGCAGAAAACATCCCAAGGCTCTTTAAAGAGGCAAAAACAGTAATAAGGAATGGCAGGATATTAAGGAAAAAGGACTGAAACATTTATGGAATCAGAAGACACAAGAGCTGTAAGAAAGACATGACATTGGGAAGATCAAGTCTAGAATGATAAAAGAGTTTTAAAAACAGCCGGGAGGATACAGAGAGAAGATAAATAATTCTGCAAAGGTGGAAACAAATTATCTCAGGCAAGGTTTGAGGCTTGAAAATTAACTTTACTTAGAAAAAGGTACTTACATTTTCACATACAACTGAAGACGTGGCCATCGATAAGTTGGAGTAGTGGTGAGTGTGAAGGGAAAAGAAAAAAACTCGCACTTAATATTTTCAGATTTAAACTGAAACCTTCTCCATCGTTATTCACTCTTTGAAGAGGTAGAAGTGTCACCCCATCATCTTCAGACATGTTCAATTTAGTTTTAAAGCAGCAGGATGTTAAAAGATGTCTCAGATTATTGCAAAGTCTTCACTCTAATTCTCCAACATAAGTGTACGTTTTTTCAGCATTGGATCTGAGAGTGAAGGAAATCCAGTGTGACATTTAGACAGAACAGTTTCTAGTAAAGGGATGGTGTGGGGTGGGGGCCTGGTGGTGGTGGGGATTGACTAAACATCCATAAGTAAGCACATTGAAAATGCCCCAGCATAATGAGTGGGCCTCAGCATCCTAGAAGAATATTTTGAGAAATGGAACCACTTTTATGTGAACCTGCCACAATGAAAAAGTTACTCCATCCCATCTTGTTAACAAAAACGTTCACTCCCTGAAAGTGACCTTTTGAGGCAAAATTGTGTCAACTTTGACCTGTCGCAGAGTAAAACTGGGCAACTTGGTAATCTACAAATGACCACCCAAATTAAGAGCGGGAGTAGGCCATTCAGCTGTTTAGTCCTGCTATGGCATTCAATACAATCATACTAATGTGATTCTAACTTCAATTCCTCATCCTTTCTTTATTCACTTGTGGTACTTCGGCATTGCTGGCTGGCCAACATTTATTGCCAATGCCCTTGAGAGAGTGGTGCTGAGCTGCCCCCTTAAGCTGCTGCAGCCCACCTGCTGTGGGTTGACCCACAATGCCCTGAGGAAGGGACTTCTGGGATTTTAATCCAGTGACAGTGAATATGTTTCCATTTCAGGACAGTGAGTGGTTTGGAGAGGAATTCGCTGGTGGTTGAGTTCCTATATCTTCTGCTGCCCTTGTCCTTCCAGATGGAAGGGGCCATGGGTTTGGAAAGTGCTTCCTGGGGATCTTTGGTGAAATAACTTGTACGACGAATGAACCGAAGGATAAAGTGGGACTGCGGAGTGGTGCAGCCATGAGCTAGTGTGTTATGATGCTGTTGGAGAGAAAAATTGAGAGTGCGCGTGTGATGCCGCATGGCACTGTATGTGGATCTCAGGATGCGGCGACGGCAGCTGTCCTTGGAACGTTAAACAGCAGGGAGGCATCTTTCCTTGTTCCAGCCCTATTCCGGCCCCCGCCCACAACTCTTTCTCCGATACATCAATGATATAATCAGTGCTGCTTCCCTGTCTCATTTGGAATTGGAAAACTTCATCAATTTTGCCTCCAATTTCCACCCCGACCTCACTTTCACCCGGTCTATCTCTGACTCCTCCATTCCCTTCCTCGACATTTCTGTTTCCATTTCTGGTGATAGACTGGCCACTTATATCCATCACAAATCCACACACTCCCACAGTACCTGGGCTATACACCCTCACCCCCCAATTCCAGTAAAGACTCCATCACATTCTCTCAGTTCCTCAGTCTCAGTTGAATATGTACAGGTGAGGCCAAATTCAAGAAGGGAACCTCTGAAACTCCACATTCTTCCTCAATTGAGGATTCCCCAGCTCCGTTGTCCCCAGGGCCCTCAATCGGGTCTGACCCATCTCCTGCACTTCTGCCTTCACCCCTTCTCTTCCCTCCCGCAACAGTGATAGGATTCCACTTATCCTCACCTACCATCCCACCAGTATCCACATCCAGAAGGTCATCAGATGCCATTTCCGCCACCTCCAGCAAGATGCCGCCACCAGACACATATTCCCCTCCCCTCCCTTGTCCACCTTCTGCAGGGACCATTCATTCCGTACACCCTGGTCCATACCTCCTTCACCCCCAACACCTCCCCACAGCCCTACAGCACCTTCCCATGTAACCGGCAAAGGAGCAACACCTGCCCGTTTACCTCCTCAATCCCCAGTATTCAACGGTCCAAACATACCTTCCAGATGAAGCAACACTTCACCTGCACTTCCCAGAATCTAGTTTACTGCATGTGCTGCTCACAATCTGGTCTCCTCTACACTGGGGACACGAAGCGTAGACTTGGTGACCACTTTGCAGAACACCGACATTCTACTCGCAATAAAGACCATGAGCTACCTGTTGCCTACCACTTCAATGTACCACTTTGGTCCCTGGCCAACATCTCTGTCTCTGGCTTGCTGCACTGTTCCAGTGAAGCCCAGGGCGAGCTGAAGGAACAACACCTCATTTTCTGCTTGGGGACCCTACAGCCCTCCAGACTCAATATTGAGTTCAACAATTTTAGGGCCTAAACTCTCCCATGTCCCAGCTCCCCACCCCATACACCAGGCCTGGTTAACACATAGCCTGCCACTAGACACCCCCAGTTGTTAGCCACTAACAGTCATTAACAACTGCTCACCCTCCCAGCCTGATTGTTAGCAACCCCTTTGTCTGTCCAACGTCTTTCTCTCTCTTTGGGCTCTACCCTATCATTTACTCTCTACCCCACCCTCTTCCCTCTTTGATGAGGGTGTATAGTCCAGATATTGTGGGAGTCTGTGGATTTGTAATGGATATTTGTATGCTGCAAATAGACTGACATTTTCCCAGCCACCATCAGCTCTGAAGAAGGGTCACCGGACCTGAAATGTTAACTCTGTTTTGTCCTCCATAGATGCTGCCAGACCTGCTGAGCTTTTCCAGCAAGTTTGTTTTTAATCCAAACTTTAGGCTTGTTCTTTTCATCATGGAGTTTATGTGGTGAACCCACTTGAGCTTCTGATCGACGGTAATCCCCAGGGTGTTGATGGTGAAGGATTCAGTGATGATAACACCGTTGAATCTGAAGAGGCAGTGTATAGATTATCTCTTCCTGGAGATGTTCATTGCCTGACATTTATGTGCCACAAATGTTACTTGCCACTTGTCAGCCCAAGGTTTCATATTGTCCATATCTTGTTGTAGTTGGATATGGACTGCTTCAGTATCTGATGACTTGTGAATGGTGCAGAACATTGTGTAATCACCACTGCACAGCTCTACAGGATGGAGAGAAAGTTGTTGGTGAAGCAGCTGAAAATGTTTGGGTCTTGGACACTACCCTGAGAAACACCTGCAGAGATATCTCTGAGCTGAGATGGCCGATCTCCAAAACATAGTCATCTTCCTGTGTGCCAGGTATGACTCCAAACAATGAAGAGTTTTCCTTCTTATTCTCAGTCATTCCAGTTTCACTTGGACTCATTGATGCCACACGTGTTCAAATACATCCCTGATTCCAACCGATTCCATTCTCACATCATATTACCTCCGAACTCAGCTCTTTTCTCTATGTTTGAACCAAGACTGTAATAAGGTCAGGAGCTGAGTGGCCCTGGTGGAATCAAAGCTGGGTGTCACTGAACAGGTTACTGCTGATTTGGAGCTGCTTAACAGTACTGTCGATGCCAGCTTCCATCACTTTACTGATGATTGAGAGTAGACTGATAGAGCGGCAATTGCCTGGGCTGGTTTTGTCCTGCTTATTATGTACAGGATATACCTGGGCAATTTTTCACATTGGTAGATGGATGCCAGTGTTGTAACTACACTGGAAGAACTTGGTAAGGGGAACTGCAAGTTCTGGAGCATATATCTTCAGTGCTATTGCCGGAATGTTGTCATGGCCCATAGCCTTTGCAGTATCCAGTGCCTGCAACCGTTTCTTGATATCACATGAAGTGAATCCAGTTGGCTGAAGATTGGTATTCATGGAGGCCACTGGAGGAGATTAAGATGGATCATCCACTTGGCACTTCCAGCTTTGATTGCTATGAATGTTTCAGTTTTATCTTTCACACTGATGTACTGGGCTCTTACATCATTGAGGATTGGGATATTTATGGAGTCCCCACCTTTCAAGTTGTTTAGTTGTCCAACACCATTCACCACCACACATGACAGGTCTGTTGAGCTTAGTCTGAACTGATGGGTGTGGGATTACTTAGCTCCATCTATCACTTGCTGTTTATGTCAGTTGGGATGTAGGAAGTCCTACATTTGTTGGCTTCACCTCACTGGCACCTGATTTTTAGATTGTTGAAATTAATCAGTAGTGTTGCTGCTGAGACAGTATTGTTGGTGGACATTGAAATCCCCCACCCAGAATATAGTTAGCACGCTTGCCGCCCTCAGTGCTTCCTCCAAAACGGAGGAAGCAGTGATTCATCAGCTGAGAGAGAGAGCAGTAAGTGGTACTCAGTGGGAGGCTTTGTTGTACATGCTAAATCTGAAGCCTTGAGACTTCATTGGGTCCAGAGGCAATGTTCAGGACTTCCAGAGCTACACCCCCATCATTGTATGCCACTTCTCTCCCACCCCTGTTGGGTCTATCCTATCCTAGGCAATCCAGGGGTGGCGATGATGGTGTCTGGAACATTATCTGCAAGGTGTGATTGCATGAGTAGACTGTCAGGCTTTAGCTTAACTGGTCTGTGAGATTGCTCTCCCAGTTTTGGTGCTAGGCCCCAGAAGTCAGTAAGGAGGACTTTGCAAGGTTGGCAGCACTCTCTCTGCCATTGTCTTTTCCAGTGCCCCAGTCAAGGCCAAGTGGTCCATATGGTTTCATTTCTTTTTTGAGATTTCATAGCGATTGATGCAAACTGATTGGCTTGTTGGGCCATTCAGAGAACAGGTGAGAGTCAACCGCATTGCTGCAGGTCTGGAGCCACATGGAGGCCAGTCATGGGAAGGTTGGCAGTTTCCTTCTGTAAAGGATATTAGTGAGCCAGATGGGTTTTACTGCTATTGACAATGGTTTCATGGCCATTATTAGATTCTCCATTCCAGATATTTTTTTTAAAAGTTGAATTTAAATTCCAACAGCTACCGTGGTGGGATTTGAACCCAGGTCCCCAGAGCATTAGCTGAGTCTCCTCAACTCATAATCAAGCAATAATACCAATCCAACAATCAGCTAACTAAACAAAAAATAAAAGATGCTGTATATGCAAAAAAAGGTGTTGTATATTGAACACATTAATTGCTGCTGAGGATTATCACATTTACATTAATCCAAACACTTCAAAAATAACCAAGAGTAATTGCATACTTTCTATCTCCGCAGTAATCTCAGAAGCAATGTTACGCTCATTTTCCCAAACTGCAGCCAATATTCAATTTGTGATCTCATCGTTAGATTTGAATTTATTTCTAAATAAGTTAGAACAAGGACAGTCTAATTTTGCTTTAATAACATTGGCTACTACTCACTTAAGATGAAAATAGAAGCATTAATCAAGGCAAGTTCTTAAAATTGAACTCTATGGAGTTGGAGCAGGGAGGACACCTAAAACATATTCCAAAACTCTCATCATCCCTTTGTATACATAGAACATAGAACATAGAACATAGAACAGTACAGCACAGAACAGGCCCTTCAGCCCACAATGTTGTGCCGACCACTGATCCTCATGGATGCACCCTCAAATTTCTGTGACCATATGCATGTCCAGCAGTCTCTTAAATGACCCCAATGACCTTGCTTCCACAACTGCTGCTGGCAACGCATTCCATGCTCTCACAACTCTCTGCGTAAAGAACCTGCCTCTGACATCCCCTCTATACTTTCCACCAACCAGCTTAAAACTATGACCCCTCATGCTAGCCATTTCTGCCCTGGGAAATAGTCTCTGGCTATCGACTCTATCTATGCCTCTCATTATCTTGTATACCTCAATTAGGTCCCCTCTCCTCCTCCTTTTCTCCAATGAAAAGAGACCGAGCTCAGTCAACCTCTCTTCATAAGATAAGCCCTCCAGTCCAGGCAGCATCCTGGTAAACCTCCTCTGAACCCTCTCCAAAGCATCCACATCTTTCCTATAATAGGGCGCCCAGAACTGGACGCAGTATTCCAAGTGCGGTCTAACCAAAGTTTTATAGAGCTGCAACAAGATCTCACGACTCTTAAACTCAATCCCCCTGTTAATGAAAGCCAAAACACCATATGCTTTCTTAACAACCCTGTCCACTTGGGTGGCCATTTTAAGGGATCTATGTATCTGCACACCAAGATCCCTCTGTTCCTCCACGCTGCCAAGAATCCTATCCTTAATCCTGTACTCAGTTTTCAAATTCGACCTTCCAAAATGCATCACCTCGCATTTATCCAGGTTGAACTCCATCTGCCACCTCTCAGCCCATCTCTGCATCCTGTCAATGTCCCGCTGCAGCCTACAACAGCCCTCTACACTGTCAACGACACCTCCGACCTTTGTGTCGTCTGCAAACTTGCTGACCCATCCTTCAATCCCCTCGTCCAAGTCATTAATAAAAATTACAAACAGTAGAGGCCCAAGGACAGAGCCCTGTGGAACCCCACTCACCACTATACATGTGATGCATTTATAGTTCTACAGGAAAAGTAACATAGACAGAAGAAAGTTTGACTCAAATGCACAACTACTCATTCATTTTTACAACACAAGTTCTTATTTTAATTATTCTTAGTCGTTTTGGGGACATAGGCATATTGGTTTTGTGAGAATTTATTCAAATTTCCAAATAATGCAACAATGAAATTGACTCCCTTTAAAAACTGATGTAAACTGTGAAGTTATATAATCCCACAGTGCTGTTTGGAACAGAGTTTAAGATGTTTGAACTAATGGTGATGATAGAATTGCTGATATATATGCAGTACAATAACCATGTGAATGGTATTGATATAGGTGGCTCTGACATCGGTGGGAGAGATTGAGAGAAGATGTAAGAGTAGAAGGAGCATATAAAGAGCAAAGTCTCAGACACTACACTGGAGAGTTGTGTTTTTAGCTTGAGATGCAAATTAATGTAATGTAAACAAAGGATTGCTACCATTCATGAAGGGTTCAAGAACCTTTCTTGAGGGTAAAAGTCAAAAGCCTCAGGAAAAGTGTGTATGGAGATATCCATGGTGCAGATATGAAGGAAAATATCCAACTATGTTAATAGCAGTATTACCGTAAAGTATGGAAAAATACACAATCTCCAGTAATCACCACCTCGCTTTTTGTGTTAAGTATGACTTCAATTGTGGAGAGATTCCCCCTGATTTGCGATGAGTTTCCTTGGGCTCTTTGATGCTAAACTCAGTCAAATGCTGTCTCGATGTCAAGGGCAGTTACTCTTATCTCATCTTTTGAATTCATCTGTGCTGACATGTTTAGACAAAGTTGTGCAGGTTCAGTGGTTTGACCATACTAACTTGCTCATAGTGTCCAGGGGTGTGCAGAATAGGTGGATTATTCATTGGAAATGCAGGGTTACAGGAATAGGGTGGGGTTTGTGTATCTGTTTGGGATGGACTTCAGAGGATCAGTGAGGATTTGATGGGTTGAATGGCCTGTTTCCACACTGCAGGGATCCTATAATTCTATTTCATGATTCTACTTTTTTTTAGTTTTTTGGAACTATAAGCTGAAGTGGAAGTTAGACTGTTCAAACTGAGAATAAAACAGGAAAGTTTTCCAACCTGAAAATCATATGTTAAAACTGTCAAGCCGGGCAACACAATGTGGCATTTTGGAAGCAAAAGAAGTAAGAATTTGAGATGAAGATGCACAGAGAATCTTTCAAGTTAAAGAGATTCTCTGAGGTACCAGACCTCTGAGTGTTTGAATTGAGGATGATTAATAATTCAGTTGGGAAACAGACACCTTTTCTCTCTGGTATAACAATGTGTAGAGTTGGATGAACACATCAGGCCAAGGAGCATTAGAGGAGCAGGAAATCTGATGTTTTGGGTCTAGACCCTTCTTCAGAAGTGGAGGAGGGGAAGGGAATTCTGAAATAAATAGGGAGAGAGGGGATGGCAGATAGAAGATGGGTAAATAGGGAGAGAGGGGGAGGCAGATAGAATGGCTTAGAAGGGGTGGATGCTGGGAAGTTGTTTCCGTTAGGCGAGGAGACTAGGATCCGTGGGCACAGCCTTAAAATTAGAGGGGGTAAATTTAAAATGGAAATGAGACAGCATTTCTTCAGCCAGTGAGTGGTGGGTTTGTGGAATTCATTGCCATGGAGTGCAGTGAAGGCCGGGACGTTAGATGCCTTCAAGGCAGAGATCGACAAATTGTTGATCTCACAAGGAATCAAGAGCTATGGGGAGAGTGCAGGAAGTGGAGTTGAAATGCTCATCAGCCATGATTTAAATGGTGGAGTGGACTTGATGGGCCGAATGGCCATACTTCCACTCCAATGTCTTATGATTTTATGGTCTAAAGGAGAAGATAGGTGGAGAGGAGACAGACGGGTCAAAGAGTCAGGATTGGAGCCAGTAATGGTGAACGTAGGTGGGGAGTTAGGGAGGGGCTGGATCAGTCCAGGGAGGACGGACAAGTCAAGGAGGTGGTATAAGGCTGGTAGGTTGGAGGGGTGAGGTTTGAGATGGAAGGAGTGGATAAGTGGGAGGAAGGACAGGTTAGGGCGGCGGGGACGAGCTGGGCTGGTTTTGGGAGGCAGTTGGGGGAGGGAGCTTTTGAAGCTTGTGAAGTTCACATTGATACCATTGGGTTGAAGGGTTCCCAAGCAAAATATGAGATGCTATTCCTGCAACCTTTGGGTGGCATCGTTGTGGCACTGTAGGAGGCCCAGGATGGACATGTCGTCCAAGGAGTGGGAGGAGGAGTTGAAATGGTTGGCGGCTGGGAGGTGCAGATGTTTGTCGTGAACTGAGCATAGATGTTCCCCAAAGTGGTCCCCAAGCCTCCGCTTGTTTTCGCCGATGTAGAGGAGGCCCCAAAGGGACATTGAAGAATACAATGAAATTTTGATCAACAGGGCCAGTGAGGTAAGGAGCAGGAGATGGAATTTATTTTAGATAAAGGTGAGGTGTTACATTTTGATGAGACAAATCAGGGCAGGACTTACACAGTTAATGTTAGGGTCCTGGGGAGTGTTGTTGAACAGACAAACTGAGGGGTACAGGCACATATTTCCTTGAAAGTGGCCTCAAAGGCAGCCAGGGTGGTGAAGAAGGCATTTGGCACACTTGCCTTCATTGGTACAGGAGTTAGGATCTCGGGGTTCATGTCCATAGTTCCTTGAAAGCTGCCAGCCCAAGTGGATAGAGTTGTTAAGAAGGCGTGTGGTCTATTAGTTTTCATTAATAGAGGGATTGAGTTCAAGAGACGTGAAGTTACGCTCCAGCTATACAAAACTGAGGTTCGGTTACATTTGGAATATTGTGGCCAGTTCTGGTTGCCTCATTACAGGAAAGATGTGGAAGTGGTGGAAAAGATGCAGAGGAGATTTACCAGGATGTTGCCTGGAATAGAGGGAAGGTCTTAAGAAGAAAGGTTGAGAGAGCTAGGGATTTTCTCTTTCGAACAATGAACGATGAGAGGTGACTTGATAGAGGTGTACAAAATGATCAGTGGTGTAGAGAGTGGATAGACAGAGACTTTTCCCTTGGGTGGGGGTAGCTATTACGAGGGGACATAGTTTTAAAGTGAGTGGAGGTAGATTTGGGGAGATGTCAGCGGTTGGTTCTTTACTCAGAGAGTGGTAGCGGCATGGAATGCTTTGTCAGATAGGATAGTGGAGTCGGCCTCATTAGGGACATTTAAGCGGCTGTTGGATAGGCATATGGATGATAGCATAAGGTAAGGGGTGGAGGTTAGATAGACCTTAGTTTTAGGGTAAAAGTTTGGCACAACAGCATGGGCCAAAGGTCCTGTACTGTGCTGTACTGTTATGTTCTGTGTTCTATGTTCTATTATACAAGACATTGTTGAGGCCACATTTGAATTAATGTGTACAGTTCCACTTTTGCTGCCAAAGGATGGATGTTATTGAACTGCAAAAGATACAAAAAAGATTTACAGATATGTTCCCAATACTGGAGGATTTGAGATATCAGAAGAGGCTGGATAGGCTGGGACCAAATACTGTGGACATGAACAACATGTTTCCACAAGTGGCAGAGTCCAAAACCCAATGGCACAACATCAATGTGAATGGACAACTCTCTCGAGCTGAGATGAGAGGAATTTCTTCAGCCAGAGGGCGCTTAATTTGTGGAATTCATTGTGATGAGGGCTGTGAACCTCCAGTAATTGAGTGTTTTTAAAGAAGAAATAGATTGGTTCTTGATGGGTTAGCAATGAAGGATTACAGGAGAAAGCAAGTGATAGGGTTGTGAATAAATATCAGCCATGTTCAAATGGCTGAGTAAACATAATGGGCTGAATGGCCTAATTCTACTTTGATATCTTCTAGTCTCACTGTTATATGATCTTTGAAATGTCACTTTCAACCTACATTAACTCTGAATAACTGTCTACAGTAGCCACACTCCACTTTCTGTTTCGTAGCCAGCCAACATTCGATTCGGCGACTAAACTCTGACAACACATTTTCTGTCTTTATTCACTTATGTTTTAAGGGGCATTTTATCAAAGGATTTTGGAAATCCAGATACATTTCATTTACTGCAATAACTCTGTCTACTCTCTACCATTTCCTCAAAAAAGTAAGACTTTGATTCAGCAAGATTTTTCCTTGCCGCTTTCACACTAGCTGTTTTTTTGCTTGTCAAAATTCTATTCTTGTTTAGTAAGGATTAGATTACATTTCCTAATAATGGTCTGAACTAAGTGATCATTAATCCTTGAGGCATTGTCTGTCCCATCCCACCCTCCCTTTCTTAAATAAAGGAATTACATCAGCAGTCCTCCGGATCTATATCTCTTTCTTGTGAATTATTAAACACACATTATATTGGGAGTAGTTTAGCTCAGTTGGTGGGGCAGCACAATGCAGAGTGATAGCAATAATATGGGCTCAATTCCAGTGTTGGCTGAAGTTACCATGAGGTTTTCTCCTTCTCAGCCCTCATTTGAGGTGCGGTGACCATCTGGTTAAACCACCTCTCTCTATTGACACGCAGTGCTTTGGAACTGTGGCAACTTTACCCTTATCATAAATCTATCCTAAAATCTCTTGAAATACATAGATGCAATCAAATTCATACAAGGGGCTTCATCTTCTATGAGCTTGCTTCATATATTCAAGGCATTGTACTTGCAAGGCATATTCCCCACTTCACCATTACCATCAAGTCAGGGGATCGACCCTGGTTCAGTGGAGGAGGACATGCTAGGAGCAGCAACAGGCATTCCTAAAAATGAAGTGTCAACTTGATGAAGCCACCAAACAGGACTACTTACATGCCAAACAACATAAGCAGCAAATGATAGACAGAACTAAGAAATCCCACAACCAATGGATTAGATCTAGGCTTTGCTACAAATATCCACATCCTTAATGATGGAAGAACTCAATATATCAGTGTAAAAGATAAGTTTAAAAATCAATGTGTTTGTTGATGTTCCAACCGGAACTCCATCAACAAACACATTGATTTGGAGCCAATCTACCGTCCCCTGAGAAAAAGAACAGGAAATGACAGCACCAACCCAAGGAAACCTAACCAGATAAATAGAAAACGGGATAAAACACCAGCGCTTCGTCGGAGGCTCACTGATGATGTTACCTAGAATGGTGACGAAACGTCTGAAAACTAACCTTCCAGCTCAGCGAGCAAACTCACATCCAGTCGTTGGGGTGATACGTAAGGACGCCTTACGTGTAAAGGATCAGTTGCGGGAAATGTATGAGACATGGTTAAGCTCATTTTCAACCACTGTAGAGGGGAAGTTGCAGTCCTTGAAAAATGAATACATCTGGGTTGCTCGGAAGCAGATGCAGCGGAGGCGAAGGAATTGGGAACAGGGGATGGCATTTTTGCAGGAACTGGGTGGGAGGAAGTGTATTCTAGGTAGCTGTGAGAATTGGTAGGCTTGAAATAGATATCAGTTTCTAGGTAGTTGCCAGAGATAGAAACTGAGAGGTCCAGGAAGGAGTGAGAGATATTGGAGATGATTGTCCAGGTGAGTTTAAAGTTGGGGTGGAAGGCATTTGTAAAGTGGATGAACTGTTCAAGCTCCTCATGGGAGCACGAGGTGGTGCTGATACAGTCATCATTATAACAGAGGAAGAGGTGGGGTTTAGGGCCAGTGCAGCTTTGGAAGAGGGATTGTTCCACATAACCTACAAAGAGGCAGGCATAGCTTGGGCCCATGCAGGCACCCATGGCCACCCCCTCTGTCTACAAGAAGTGGGAGGGATTGAAGGAAAAGTTGCTAAGGGTGAGGATGAGTTCAGCGAAGTGGGTGAGGATGTCAGTGGAGGGGGACTGGTCAGGCCTGCGGGACAGGAAGAATTGGAATACCTGTAGGTCATCTGCGTGGGGAATGCAAGTGTACTGGGACTGGGCGTCCATGGTGAAGATGAGGTGTTGGGGACCAAGGAATCGGAAGATTTGGAGGAGGTGGAAGGCGTGAATGGTGTGGGTGGTGGGTTGTGGTTGTTGGAGACCATTCATCCCAGCTCTGCAGGAGATCGTCAAGGCAGTGTCCTAAGCTGAATCAACTTCAACTGCTTCTTCAATGACCTTCACTTCATCATAAAGTTAGCAGTGGGGATGTTCATTGATGATTTTACAAGGTTTAACACCATTTGTGACTCCTCAGAAGCCGAAGCAATCCAAGTTAAGATACAACAAGAGGGTGGCAAGGTGGCTCACTGGCTTGGGCTGACAAGTGGAAACTAATAAATGCCAGGCTATGACTATCACCAATAGGACACAATCTTACCACTGCTCTTGACATTCAATGGTGGCACCATCACTGAATCACCCAATGTCAAAATCCTGGGGTTTATCATTGACTAGATACTCAACTGGGTTCACCACATTAAGACAGATCAGAGGCTAGGAATATTGTGATGAGTAACTCATCTCCTGACACCCCAAAGTCTGTCCATCATCTATAAGGTGCATGTCAGGAGTTTGATGGAATACTCCTTACTTGTTTTATGCATGCAGCTCCAGCAACACTCAAGAAGATTGACACCATCCAGGACAAAGCAACCCACTTGACAGGCTCCACATCCACAAGCAGCTATTCCACCCACCACTGATGCTCAGTCACAGCTGTGTATTTCATTTATCAGATGCACTGCGGAAATTCACCAAAGGTCCTTAGACAGCACCTTCCAAATCCACAACATTCTATCTAGAAGGAAAAGGGCAGCAGATACCGGGGAACACCACCTTCGAGATCCCCTCCAAGCCACTCACCATCATGGCTTGGAAATACATTGCCAGTCCTTCACTATAACTGGTCCATAATCCTGCAATTCCTTCCTCCATTGCATTGTGGGCCAAGCCGTAGGAAGTGGACTGCAGCAACTCACCTCACCAAGAGCAACAAGCACTGTGCAAAAAACACTGGCCACCTGGCAATGCCCACAGTCCATCAATGAACTTTGAAAGTATCTTTTGTTAAAAAAAAAATCACCTCATTACTCAATGTCATGTTTACCACCCTATCTTTCTGGTAAATGCTGAAGGTCATGTAATTATTTAATATTTCCATCACCTCTCCATCGTTACCTATTGCATTATCCTGTCTATTCATTTATGTTCCTGTTCCCATCGCACAATTCCAATGCATTATTAATATGCCTGTAAGAGGTTTTATTATTTTGTTTATGCTCCTTGATAATTTAATTTCATACATTTTCTTTGCCATACTAATTGTTTTTAGATGTCTCTCATACAATTTCATTTTATTCACTTACATCAAGCACTCTTCTGCTCTCTATGCATTAAGACAAGACTTTAATGTTTCCACTTGTGTTAGAATATAAACAAAAGTTGGATCAAATCCAATTTTGGGATTTCTTCCCCTATTACTGATTCAGGTAATTTTCAGCCATCCTTAATTTCCTTCCTGGAAAACTACTGCTCTGTTGTGAAAAGTATATTCTCCTTTACAGCATCCTGGATCAGTCAATCATTTTCTCTTGAGTCAAGGGAAGCTCTTTTTTTTATGTTGTGTTGGATGCTTAGGCCAGGAAATTTCTTCTTGGTGACCATATCCTGAATCCATGAACATTGGTCTGACTGTCATGGAGTCAAGACAGTTTAACCTTCTGGAATTGATCAAGCTAGACTTCTAAACTTCTTTTGTCACACTTGAAATATTCCTTACAGTTACGCCTCATGGAGCTTCATGTCAATGGTTACAATCCTCACTGCAAGAAATAAGAACTCTCTTTCACACACTCTTGCCTTCCTTTTCTGGTCTTTTCATAATTGTTTTTTCATAAAACAGTTGCTGCTTCCCTTAGGGACTTCTAATTTTACATTGTGGACCACTCAGTTGCTCTCTACAGAACCTCTTCTATTAAGGGTTCAGTGTATTCTCTATTTTTCTAGCCTACACTCTTGCTTCAGTGATTCTTAACAGTTTCTGTCAGGTTTTGTCTTTGGAGTTCTGACCCCCTGTCTTTGTGTTGTTTCCACAGCTGTCGCAGTCTCGCTTTGTTTGTAAATCCCTTTGAATTCTTAACTAGCAGTTTGCAACTTCTTAAAGTGGCAATGCTCTTGGAATGGCTAACTATTTTGTTCGACAATTTTATTTTCTTCTATGTCTTCTGGATTTTTTCCTCCTTGAGTTAGAGGTCAGATCCAAACCATGTGACCATGACTTATTCTCTCAGGTGATCATTCCTGATGCTTTGCGGTTTTTGTCACCTTTACAGGCGTTTGGGACTAAGCAGAGGTTTTTGACTTGATTTGCTGTTACATTATTTACCTTTTTGTTGGATTATCTTGGCCTACCTAGTGATTAAAGGAGAGAAAACGCCACTGCAGGGCATTGGCAGAGTGGCATTTCTTTTCTACTAAACTGACAGAGCATGTTTTGAAGCGCCTTCCTGCCTGATGGGAGTTAAACCTGGACAACCTGACCCAAAAGTACTTTTCTTAGATTAAAAAAAATGTATTGCATGATAGCAATATGTACAACTACTTTTCTTCATGTATAATTACTCAGGCCAGAGGGAGCTTTTACAGACACAACCATTTCCTACAAAAGCTGGAGTGCAAACCCTTGACTGCACTGAAGGATTGTGAATGTACTGTGCCAATGTAACATGAACATTAATGGCCTCGGTACTATTACCTGAAAAAAGCAACATGGGGAATCAAGTGTCAGCTGCAGTTATCCAGAAGATAGACATGACTTTAATATTCCCTAAATAACAATTTGGATACCTACTTTGGAACTGTTTGAATTCTCCACGTCTAACTTGGAGCACTAGACATTTTTGTAGGCCCCTAAGGAGCAAGGGCTTTGCCTATCTATAGCTCTTTTCCTGAATGAAGTCAATACAGTCTGAACAGATCAGAAGTTGATGTCACCTTGGAGAAACAAAGATGTCCATATGGTGGCTTAACATGAGTGTCACTACACCTCAGGTGAAGGTGGAGGATTGAGAAGGAGAATCCCTTGTAGTGGCTTTAGCCAGTGTGGTATCACAATCCAGCCATCCAGCTGACTGAGCTAACTGACGTTTAATGCTTTGCAGCCTACAATATTTAATTCCCTGCTTATTTTTCATTTACCCAGGTCTCAGTAACCTACATTATACATCAAGATCTGGCATCATTTCTATTATTAAAAGCCAATGGAAAAATTTCTGCCTGAAACATATTGAAAGATTCTGAGTTCCAAAGACATTTTGAGAGAAAACAAAAGTTGCCCCCATTTCTGTCTAATGTGGGCAGCATTTACTTTGCAACAGCAACCCCTAATTCAAGATTCTCTCACAGGATGATGTATTATTTCCACATCCACCCTCTCAAAACCCCTCAGGATCGTATATGTTTCAATCAAGTTACCTCTAAATTCCAGCAGATACAAGCCAAGACTGTTCAAACTTCCCTTTCCAATCATGAGTCACTTTAAGAGCACTTAAGCAATTAATTTGTTTAGGTGCTTAGAAGGGAATTTGTTTACTCCACAATGTGGCAGATCAGCAGAGCCATTTTATTGCCGCACCACAATTATGTTATCTTGAAGCAAAGTTAGAGACACACTGTATCCCACAGATGGGGTCAATGCAAATTATGGTTTGCTGGTCCATTGGAATAATTACTTTTGAAGCAAAAGTGATTATGTACATTTCTGCTGCATCATTCATAATTTCAAAATGGAATCAGTAATGTAATGTTGGAAGAGTAGATAATGTTGCAATTTCGGAAACATTCAAGTCAATTTGTTCACAGTAAGCTCCCACCCTAATAGCAATGTGACAATGATGAGTTAATCTCTGATTCAGGGATAAATATTGGCTAAGATTCCAGGGCCTGCAATGGAGCTATCTGGTTTGGGTTGGCAGAGGGATATCAGTTCTACCATAAATTTTGTTGTAAGATCATTCACATTATCTCATCAGAAAAATTAAGGTTGACACACCTAGTTAGATTTGCATGATGTTAAATTTAAAATTAGCAGTTCATTAGAGGCCAAACACTTGTGCTGGCAATTTATTTTCCCTCATTCCCTTGAATCACACTATTCGCTTTGAAAGTATTTGAAATCATATTCCAAATGGAAATAATAATGCTCTACTCAACAAAGATATTTACTTTTAATTTAATTGACATAATAAATCCTCAAAATTGGTTGCCCACTGGAACGCAGTTATATGCTGAACTATGTATTTCGGTCAACTATACGACAATTAAGCAGACTGCACCTGAGTCCATTATGGCCATCATCAGATAATGGATTTCCAGTAAAGTTTTAGGCATTTGACACCCTATGAGCTATTGTTAGCATACCAATGCGAATATAGTGCATAAATTGGTGATTTTGTGTTTTCAGCATCGTCATTAACATGCACGGCATAAATGGCTTCATGAATGTAGTAGATTAATGCAGACTGGAATTTCTCTGAGCAGGTGTTTCCAAATTAACCGTGTCAGTGCTATGTTGATAAAATGGGATGGGACTGAATCAGATACTTGGGGTGGTTCTCCACAGATCCCTAAAAGCAGCAGGACAACTGAATAAGGAGAACTAAGAAGGCATATGGGACTCTTGCCTTTACCAGTAGTGTATCAAGTATAAGAGAAGAGGTTTTATGTTGGAGCTGCACAAACTTTATACAAGGCCACAGCTGGAGTGGAGTTCTGTTCACCCCATGATAGAAGGGATGTGTTGTACTGCAAGGGCTGGGCAGACGGCATGGTGGTTTAGTGGTTAACACTGCTACCTCAGGGCATTAGGGGCATGGGTTTAATTCCAGCTTTGGGTGATTGTATGTGTGGAGTCTGCACATTCTCCCTGAGTCTGTGTGAGTTTTCTCTGGGTTCCTATAGAGTCCAGGGACATGTAGCCTATGTGAATTTGGTGTTGCTTGGCCTGTTGTATTCATTCAACTCCAAACCTTGTTATCTCTTGTCATGGTAAATGTAGGGTTACAGGGATAGGAAGGGGTGGGGGTGAGTCTGGGTGGGATACTCTTTGGAGAGTGTGTGTGGAATTGTTAGGCCAAATGAACTGTTTCCACACTGTAGACATTCTATGGAAGATATTCACCAGGGCGTTGGAGACAGCAAGGACTGCAGATGCTGGAAGCTAGTCAATTAATGTGCAGCAAGAAAGGCACAGCAGGTCAGACAACTTCTGAGAAGCAGGAAAGTCAATGTTTTGGGCTGAAACTCTTTGTCGGGAAGTCGGCCAAAAACATTGACTTTCCTCGGGTGCAGTCTGGCCTGCTGTTCTTTTCCAGCTCCACATTTATTCCCAGGATGTTGTCTAGGATAGAGTAAGTTAGCATTGACAAAAGGCTAGACAAACTTCAGTCATTTTCTTTAGAACATTGAAGGTGGTGGGGTGAGGGAGGGGCACTAGAGCATGACTGATGTGTACAAGATCATGAGGGATATGGACGAGATGAATAAAATGTGAGGCTGGATGAACACAGCAGGCCAAGCAGCATCTCAGGAGCACAAAAGCTGACGTTTCGGGCCTAGACCCTTCATTCATTCTCCAGCATCTGCAGTTCCCATTATCTCTGGACGAGATGAATAGAAAGCTTCTGCTCTACTTAGTTTAGTGGTTAATAAAGAGGGGACATAATTTTCAGGAGAAGAGCTGGAGATTTAGAAGGGAATTGAGGAAATTTTCTCCTAGATGTGGAATTCACTGCCTGGGAGGGTAGTAGAGGCAGGAAACTTTGCAATCTTTAAAAAGTATATCGATGAGCACCTGAAATGTCATAGCATTCAAAGCTCTTTGTGCCAAATGCTGGGAAGAGGGGATGAGCGTGGATAGATCAGTGCAGAACCGATGGGATGAGGGCCCTCTTCTGTGCCGTATTACTCTGATGCTGCAGGAACAATCCTTTCCTGTGGGAAATGCTGGACCTCCCTATTTCCTTGTGATAAACAGTTCAACTGTGGAGACCATCGCAGTTGGACTACATATAGTCTTAAACTTTGACATTCACAACTCAGAACTTTCTGGTGAGGTTATTGTGCAGTGGTGTAAAGTTGGAAGACTGGAAAAAAATTCTTCCTTTCATAGCCCAGCAATCCTAGGGTCAGATGTCGCACAACAGCGATTACTACGGTTGACATCAACTGATTGAGTACAAACTAAAGATTGATGTTAAATGATTCAACATCACATAAGTGTTACATGTAGGCACTAAAAGGTTTTAAATGTTTGAAAAGAAATTTACTCAAGGTTTTAGCTGTCCTAGTTGAATTAATAATTGCAACACACTTAACTTTTAAGCTTTTATTCAAAAGAAACTTTCTACACAATTTCCGTGAGATAAATCATTTCCAGCAGTGTTCTACAACAAAAAAAATTGTTCATTCTCCAAACTGCGTTTTACCCACTGAACCAACATGCAGCTGAAACAGATAACTGTGGATTGACCACAACTGTTGCCAGAGCGAACAATACATTTGGCTACTTCAATACAATGATGTAACCCTTACCTAATATGAGGAGGACATATACAAAATGCAATATTTTGCCTCTGCCTCTTTTATAACACATCACAG
Source organism: Stegostoma tigrinum (assembly GCF_030684315.1). Taxonomy (NCBI): domain Eukaryota; kingdom Metazoa; phylum Chordata; class Chondrichthyes; order Orectolobiformes; family Stegostomatidae; genus Stegostoma; species Stegostoma tigrinum. The sequence goes on from NC_081360.1 coordinate 92,086,586, forward strand.
AAATGCTACATATTTCATCTTTTCACAATTTCTGGCCGTCTCCGGTTAATTGGAAATCCTCTTAATCAACTGGGTTGAATATGCCTTGCAAAATATATCAAAATCTCGCCTTCAGCCATTAAACATGGATGAACATGTGGATTCATGAGGATATGGTTTCAATGCAGAGATGCATAAGGTGCTCCATTGGAAGACCAAGAAGGCCATGAATTCCTTGGAAGAGGGTTCTAAATGGGATGAAGAAACAATGAAATCGAGAAGTGTGGGTTATATAGAAATAATTTAAAATAGAAGTACGGATTCAGATGGTCATATAAATGAGAACAAGAGCCTGGGTTGACCTCTGAAAGAATAGAAATGAAAAGTAGGGCAATGTCTTTATTTAAAATTATATAGAGCTTTGGTCAGACCTCATTGAAGCACTGCGGACAGTTCTGATTTCCAAAGGATGAACATTATGGGCCACTATCAGTGGGTTTGCAGGCAACAGTGCCCAGGTAGCTCTCTGCCCCCTACTTACTCATATCTGTCTGGTCAGAAGCTTTACAGTGGAGGGTGTGCATGGCCTGGACTGACCAGGCAAGTTTGGCAAATTGCTAGTGCTTTGGGTAGGAAAGCTGGCACTGCCTCCATCGTTAGTTCCCTATCCAGATTGTGAAAGCAACCCACAAAGCTGCCACTGCCCAGCCTCCCAGCCTTTCCAATGTGAGACCCAGCCTCTCCTTTGAACAAGAGGCCCATGGCCCTTTATCTTCACTATCTCTCTCCACTGCGCCTCCCTCACCCCAAGACTTAAATTTGTGCTGGATTCCTGCCACTTGGAGTCTATGGATCTCCTTTATTAAAAAATGTATTTAACCTATTTTTCTAGTCAACTTGTTCAGAGACATTATTGCACACCTCTCTAGCAGGTGGGACTTAAACACAGACGCCCTGGTCCAGAGTCAGGACATCATCATTATGCCACAAATGGACCTCCTGCCAGTAGCCAGGACTCTGGAAATGATTTCCTGATAGGTCCCTGAAGTGAGATTTATCCCTGAACGAGGGAGTGGAAGTCCCTTCTCTTTGCCATTTTGTGCTCCATGGAATGTTAAATAGCTGCTGAGCTACCAACATGGAGAAGAGATGCATTCCTCTTTAAATTTTCTAGTAAGGGGACCTGCCATCTGAAAACATCCAACATCAGGCTCGAACACAGGGACATAGGAGAAGGAAAATTTGTGAAGATAGCACGAGAACTGAGAGGCTATAATTATCAGTTAAACCTGAGAGGTTTGGGACCCTCGTCTCTATGGAGAACAGAAAGTTGAGAGGTGATCTAAAAAAACCCTTCAGAATAATGAAAAGAGAACAGAAATTTCTGGAAAAACTCTGAGGAAGGACCACTTGACCTGAAACAATAACTCTGATTTCTCCACAGATGTTGCCAAACCTGCTGAACTTTTCCAGTAATAATGGGAACTGCAGATGCTGGAGAATCCAAGATAATAAAATGTGAGGCTGGATGAACACAGCAGGCCCAGCAGCATTTTCCAGTAATTCTCTTTTTGCTTCTAATTTGCAGCATCCACAATTCTTTTGCTTTTTATTCAGGATAGTGAATTGGTTCAAACCTTAGATGAACAGAAAATATTTCCAACCGTGGAGAAACCAAATAGGTGTAATCCACAAAAGGAAGAAATCCAATACGAATAAAAAATAATTCCGAAGAGATGTTTTTATCCAGAATGGGGTCAGAATTCAGACCTTGGTTACACCAGGAGCAGTTACAGTGAATAACATCAATGTATTGCCAGTTTGTGCTGAATTAACAGTTTAAGGCTGAGGAGGGGAAGTGTACTGTAGTTGGCCAGAATGACCAGTGTTGCTGATCCTAATCCTGTCCTGAAAGTGTGTAGATTGGAAATGATAACAACATCAGCCTCACCTGCCAAGTTCTCTATAGCTGGGTGCCAAGTAACATCGAGGCTTACACAAAGTCACAGTAACCTGCATGCTGCTTGGTACAACTATTCTCCTGCCGGTGAGTACCTATGATGTTTTTTTTGATGTTTTTTCTTTCCCCTATAACTATAAGAGAAACTAGAACTGAACATATTAACAATAAGTTTGTAATTCCAGAGGAAATTCAGAAATTGTGTATCATATGGCAGTTCTGGCTGATTGGAAAACTATGAGTGTGACACCATTGCTTAAAAAAAGAGGGATACGAGAGGCAAGTAGCTATAGGCCTGTCAACTTAACCTCTGTAGTGGGGAAATTGCATTAATCTATAATCAAGGAAGAAATAGCAAGACGTTTGGATAGAAATTATCCAAATGGGCAGGCACAGCCTGGGTTCCTGAAAGGCAGATCAAATTTAGCTAATTCTCTGGAAATCTTTGAGGATATTATGAGCATTGTGGACAACAGGGAACCAGTGGATGTGGTGCACTTGGATTTCCAGAAGGCACTCAACAATGTGCTTCACAAAAGGCTGTTGCATAAGATAAAGGTGCAATGGATAATGTGTTAGCATGGACAGAAGATTGGTTAACTAACAGAAAGCAAAGAGTCAGGATCAATGGGCATTTTTCTGGTTGGTGATCCATGGTTAGTGGTGTACCTCAGGGATCAGAGTTGGGGACCAAATGTAATGCATCAAAGTTTGCAGATGACACCAAGATGAGTGGGAGAGCAAAGTGTGCAGCGGACATTGAAAGTCTGCAGAGGGATATATTAGATTAGTATTTTGTCAAGTGCCTTGGCAGATGGCGTACAATGTTGGTGAATGAGAGGTCATCCATTTTGTCAGGAATAACAGTAAAACAGGTGATTACTTAAATGGCGAAAAATTGCAGCATGCTGCTGTTCAGAAGGACCTGGGTGTCCTTGTGCATGAATCACGAAAGGTTGGTTTGCAGATGCAGCAGGTATATGAATAGGAAGGGTTTAGAGGGATAGAGGCCAAACACTGGCAAATTGGATTTGATTAATTTAGGATATTTGGTCGGCATGGACAAGTTGGACTGAAAGGCCTGTTTCCATGATGTGTGGGTCTATGACTCTATTTAAATGCTTTGCAGATGCAGCAGGTAATAAAGACGGTGAATAGAATATTGTGCTTCATTGCTAAAGGGATCAAGTACAAAAATAGTGAGGTTATGCTGCAGCTGTAGAGAATGCCGGTGAGGCCACATCTGGAGTACTATGTACAGCTTTCATCTCCTTTCTTGAAAAATGATGGACTGGCACTGGAGGGATTGCAGAGGAGGTTCACTAGGTTGATTCCAGACTTATGAGGGTTAGTTTATGAGGAGAGATTGAGTAGACTGGACAAAGTCATTGGAATAGGATTGGGGCTCTTATGGAAACGTATAATATTATGAAGGGAATAAATAAGACAGAAGCAAGGAGGTCTTTCTTTTCCATTAGTAGGTTAAATTAGAACTAGGAAAAATAACCTCAAAATTAGGGGGAGCAGATTTAGAATTGAGTTAAGGAAGAACTTCTTCACCCAAAGTGTTGTGCATCTGTGGAATTTCTCTACCCAGTGAAGCAGTTAAGGTACCTCATTGCATATTTTTAAGGCAAAGATGGATAGATTTTTGAGCTGTAAAAACAGTGAGAGGGAGGGTAAGTGGAGCTGAATCCATGAAAAGATCAGCCATGATCTTATTGAATGGTGGAGCAGGCTTGATGGGCCAGATGGCCTACTCCTGCTCCTGTTTCTTATGTTCCACTGAAGCACATGAGTAACAAATTAAGAAAATTCCAAACTAGCAATGAGTCAATAATAAAGATTCAAATTTATATAGCACTTTATATATAAAATACTAAACACATCCGATATCACATCACTGGCATGGTAGGGGCCAGATCTATTAGTGAGTTACATCAATGAACTGGTAATCAAATAATCACCAAGAAAATCTTTAGAGTGGGCGGCACGGTGGCTCAGTGGTTAGCACTGCAGCCTCACAGCACCAGGGACCCAGGTTCGATTCCTGCCTTGGGCGACTGTCTGTGTGGAGTTTGCACATTCTCCCCGTGTCTGCGTGGGTTTTCTCTGGGTGCTCTGGTTTCCTCCCACGGTCCAAAGATGTGCAGGTGAGGTGGATTGGCCATGCTAAATTGCCCGTGGTGTTCAGGAGTGTGTGGGTTATAGGGGGATGGGTCTGGTTGGGATGCTTCAAGAGGCAGTGTGACTTGTTGGGCCGAAGGGCCTGTTTCCACACTGTAGGTAATCTAATCTAATCTAAACATATTAAGGAATGACAGAGATTAGTTTAGAAAAGTAATTTGAAAGTTTAAGTGTTTGATATATGAAGGTACGCATATGTCTAATCAAATTCAATGCATTGACAGAAAGCCAATGGAGAACTACAAGGGGGCAATTTAATGTATTGGATGAATGAGAGGGTTTGTCAAACATAAATTTCTTCACAAATTTGCAGCCACAGAAAGCTTAAAACCAATATAGGCAATTTTATTTGAATAGGTGCTTTTGTTATTATAGGACAGTGATAGGGTCACTGAGGAGATGGGAGAGCAATGCAGATTCTTAGCAAACTATCACGATGATGCAAATGATGTAAAAAATAATGACTGTCTGTTTCACACCTCTCTAAATTTCTTCAGCAGACTCAGGATAATTGGCTATAAAGCTAAAATAGTTTGTTCATATTAGTGATACCCATGACATGATCAGAGCCTGTATAACCTTTGATATTTACGGTTTTTATGCATTGTAAACTGAAAACTAAATGACTCCCTTATTGGAATGATGATACCACAGCAATTTCTCCCCAACTTCTTTTCATGTTTTTAATGTGAATTCCATGGAGATTTTGGAAGTAAAAGCAGTTAATTGTTATGCCACCCATTAGGGTATTTTTTTTCTTGAAGAAAACAACCTTGACCATAGCTCAGAAGGAAGGTGCTTCTGGATCTCTGTTCAGATTGCTGGACCTTGTAACACTTAGCATCATTCCTTTCATTACTAGTTCTTGCTTTGGCAAATCTAGCACATCATTTTGCCCAACCCCCTTGGTTGCTCAGGGAGCTGAGTGACTGGACGTGAATTAGTAATTCAAGTATCTGAAGCAGAGAAGCTTCCCCATTGCACCTGCAGGAGTTAAGGACAAAATATGTCACTCATTCTTTCTTTAAATAATTATATTACAATATAATTAATTCTTATGATTCCCCATTCTGGAAGAAAAAAGCACATTTATTCATTCAAAGCTGGCTTAGCTATTGTCTGTGGTGACTAAAATGCTTGAACTTTGTTTTTTGTTCTCATCAATGACTCTCAAGTACCTTATACATCAACTCCCCAGGTCTTACTCTTTTTATATGTTTGAAAAGGAAATGGCTCACTTTTACCCCCCTCCATTTTTCTTTATTTATATCTCTCACAGTCAGTCACTGGAGATCATTGATGGCATCACAGAATGAGGCTTGTCGCCTTGCTGAGTTTAACAATTTATCATTCAAGCCTTGGACGACCTTTATAGGATGACAGTGTCAAATAGATTCTTTTCAAAATGTTTCCTCATGGCGTAATCTGATGTTCAATGGTTTTCTTTAAAGAAATGTTGCTATGTCTAAGTAATTCCTTGATAGGCTGCTATCTGAAGCTTCTTACAATTTCCATTTTATGATGTATAATTTCCAATCCAGTGAGCCTAATTATTTCCAGTGATAGGTTAAAAGCAATAACAAAATCACCTTTCTGGATACAGGAAAAGACAGAACTCTAAAAAGTACATTTGGGAAAGAAAATGTCAGTATTTCAACTATTTTGTCAGTGCTGAAAAGGAACAAGATTGTCTTCTTGAGGGAAAAGTGGAAGGCAGCTGAAACAAGGATCTGGCCAAGGTGACATTGGATAGTGGGTGACTCAGAATAGTTGTTGAATGATAACAGCGAATGGACCAGGATGCAACAATGGGGCAGGACCACGTGGCATACCATGACAGCAGATGGTGCATACAATTTGGGAACTGGAAGCCGAAATTGATTTGGGGGAAATAGATGCCTGTGGTATGATACAATGAGAAAGTTTGCCGGGCATCACAGAAGAAATACCACCAAAAAATTCATACGTTGCCAGAAAAATATAAGCTTGTGCCGAGAATCTTTGAGGAGGACTAATTGTTAGGTCCCACTCCCATCCTGACATTTACCCTGAAAACAGTAGACATGGGCAAATTGTGACTCTGTTTTACAAATAGACCTTGAGACCCTCCTGGATAGAATGGTGCATTGATAAGACTTTGTCTTCACAGAGGGCCAGTGGTTGAACCATGACACCAAATCAGGTCAGCTTGGTATGAGGTTTCACCCAGGTCAATGCATTATCAGCCTTCTGGAGGACTGCCCAAGAATGACTTCCTCCACTCTGGCAGTATAATTGCCATCATCTTCTCCCCAAACAATCACACTCTGTCCCATCAAGAATCATGCTCTAACCCTCTCAATACTGCCTTCAGCATCTTCCTTCATTTGTTCTTACCCAATCCAAGTCCCAACAGCATTAAACCTCTATTCCCTCTGTGCTGCTAACTCATTCATTCAGGACACTCCTCCATCTGCGCCAGCAATGACAGCGAGGCCAGACATTTCCATCTCACTTGCCTCTTTCACATTCCAGGAGGAAAGCAGCCTCCAGGACAGTAGGAAGTGTCAAAACAACTCCCTGATGTTATATGGATAGCAGCCTGACTCTGACCTCTCTGAACAACTCACTGACTGACCAAGCGTCTGTTCCTCTGTCCGTAGATACTGTTAGACCTGTTGAGCTTCTCCAACACTTCCCGGGTTCATGACCAAGCACTTGGAATTGTATCGGAGGCTGCCCTTGACCTAATGTGCCAGCATGCCCATTGCAAAGGCTTCCTCTTTTGACTTAACTGAGATTAGATTAGATTAGATTCCCTACAGTGTGGAAACAAGCCCTTCGGCCCAACAAGTCCACAGTGCTCCTTGATGCATCCCACCCAGACCCATCCCCCTATAACCCACACTGTGACTTTGACTTTGTCTTTCCACTAAATGGTATGGCAATGTAGGGACAATATTAGCTTGGCAACTCTTGCTAAAGGGCAAAGGAACAAAAGGCAGAACAATATGTAAGGCTGAGATGCTGCAAAAATTGACTTAGGCTCAGATCAAGTCAATGCCATGATAGTAGGTAAAGAGCCTGCAGGATGATGCAGCTTGGTCTAGTCCATCAACTAGGTTTGTGTCCCTTTGCTCAGGATGTCCGTGCTGCAAAATTACAATGGTGTCTTTCAGTGCACCCCTCATACAGATTTGAAACATCCTATTAGTAAATGGGAATGTGTATATCGGATGCTACTGTCCATATACATGGAAAGAGTGTGTCTAGAGTGCATGGAGTGTACCCTGAGATTTTGTTATCCAGTGTCCCACATGGAGGTCCTTCAGAGCAAACAGTGAGCTGAAGTCTGCATATATCCATTCTGACAGTCATGTAGTGTTTTTTTCAAGCTGTCGCTTTTTTGATGATTACAAGGTGTAGAGCTGCATGAACACAGTGGGCCAAGCAGCATCAGAGGACCAGGAAAGCTGACATTTCGGGCCTAGATCCTTCTCCAGAAATGGAGGAGGAGAAGGGGGTTCTGAAATAAATAGGGAGAGAGGGGGAGGTGGATAGAAGATGGATACAAGAGAAGATAAGTGGAGACGTGACAGGCCAGTCAAAGAGGCAGGGTTGGAGCCAGTGAAGGTGAGTGTAGGTGTGGAGTTAGGGAGAGGATAGGTCAGCCCAGGGAGGACAGACAGGTCAAGAGGGCAGGATGAGGCTAGTAGGTAGGAAATGGGGGTGGGGCTTGTGGTGGGAGGGGGGATAGGTGGGATGAAGGACAGGTTAGGGAGGCGGGCACGAGCTGGGCTGGCTTTAGGATGCAGTAGGGGGAAGGGGGAGGGGAGATGTTGAAGCTTGTGAAGTCTACGATGATACCATTGGACAGCAGGGTTCCCAAGTGGAATATGAGGTGCTGTTCTTGCAACCTTCGGGTGGCATCATTGTCGCACTGCAGGAGGCCCATGACGGACATGTCATCTGAGGAATGGGAGAGGGTGTTGTAATGGTTCGTGACTGGGAGGTGCAGTTGTTTATTGCGAACCAAGCGGAGGTGTTCTGCAAAGCTTTTCCGCAAAGAAACATCAACTTTCCTGCTCCTCTGATGCTGTTTGGCCTGCTGGGTTCATCCATCTCTACACCTTGTTATCTCAGATTCTCCAGCATCTGCAGTTCCTACTATCTCTGAAGTTTTTTTGATGAGTTTGGTATGATAGAAAAGTTGGACCATTCACAAAGTGTTTAATGTTCAATGATCTCCCTTAATTCACAACTCATCACTGCCTAATGAGAAGTTCTACCACAGCACCTGTAAAAAGCAATAGAGGTTAATCAAGATGCTCCTAAAGAAAAGTACAAGCTCACTGGATTTCTGCCACAAATCGCACCTTAACCCACCTTGCTCAGACCTCTGTAAGATTCTGTCCTCAATAATTTGTAACTTGTTGGTATCATGCAATAAAATGAGGTTTGTTCACAAGAAGAGACACTTTTCTCAAAGTGAGTTTCCTCTGAAATACTGGACCAAGCAGGCTCAGTAATTACCTATGCTTAAATACAATTATGAATTTTCATTATGTACAACAGCCCTTAAAATGGAGTGAACCGACAAGCCCATGCAATTCATGTCATTTTTTTTGTTTCCTCTCTTCATTTCTTCATTTCTGTTTTGTGTCATATCCATTTCTCATCAGCATTATGACTGTGGCTTTATCAAAAGCTGTTAATAACATTGGTCGTTCTGGTCTGTTTCTCCTGGAAGTGGTTTTAGTGGTGGCTATAGCAGTGGCGGCCTGTTAGTTCCAGTTCTTTCCTCGTGGTTATGGCAGCAATATGGCATCTTCAGGCGCAACTGCAACATGACATGCCCACTTTTATATTTAGCAGCCCAACTGAGGAAGATAAGCATTTTGTATGCCTTCTTTACCACATTATCCACTTGTATTGTCACTTTCAGAGGGCTACGTCTGGACTTGCACCCCAAGATTGCTCTGTATATCAAAGCTCCTAAGAACCTTGTCATTTACTGTATATTTTCCCCTTACATTTGACCTCACAATGTACATCATTTTACATTTGCCCAGATTAAGCTCCACCTGACATCTTTTCTGCTCCAATTTTCCAATTGAAACATCTGCTCTGTACAATGATATGCTTTTTCTGTAAGTTTGATGCTTCCCTGAATATTTTCATTTAACCACAAGTGGTGGTCTATGTGAGAGTTGGGATGTACTCATTGAGTATTCTGAAAATATTGGCCTCTGCCACTCCACTCATCTCTGTATCAAAAGTACCATTCACTTCAACTGGCTCAGTGTTCATGCCCATATAATTACCATTAGTTAGATTTAAAACAGTAGCCGTAGGCACGATGCTGTTCAATTTTATAATCACTATCTTTTCAAAGCAGAGCTTTTCAACAACTGCTGTATTAAACACATATATAACTCAGAAAATAACAGCATTTTATTACAAAACAAAATTGGCAAAGATATTTGAAATTTCCTTCAACGCACCTACCAATCCTAAATAAGGATTTATCTCATGGTTCAAAATTGCTAAACAGTTGGATACAGACTCACATTTTCGAGCCCTTCATCAATGATGAAGAAATTTGGAGGAGATTCTAATAATGGTAATATTTTCAAAATTACTCTTGGAACACTGTACAATTCAGAAGTGTCAAACAATGTGATTAAAGAGTCAATAGCTGACTAGCAACTGAAAAGTTGACCTATGAGATAATTAATTAAAGCAGAGACATAATATAAATAATTAAAGATCTTATGATCACCTATAAAGATATTTTATTCAGCCTTTCAACACTCTACTTAACATTATTTGTATTTATCTGTTGACACTGTTAATTACCTGCAATTATCTTGCCATTATCTCTCTGCCTATAAATTCTGCGCCTGTGAGCTTCCCTCCATTTCACTTTGAAAGCTTGAGATTTCAAATAAACCTGTTGGACTGTAACCTTGAATCATGTGACTACTGACTTTGCCCACCCCAATTCAACATCGGCATCTCCACACTTTGCTCTGGGAACTTTAATAACATCTACTGAACCCTCCCTCCCTTTAACATTTTCCATGCAACTGAGCCCCCAAACCGCTCCCCCTCTATACTTTAAAGCCCTGTACACAATTAACACAAGATTCACCAGGACTCTGGTCCCAGTATGATTCAGGTGAAGCGCAGCTTTTTGAAACATCTCCCTCTTTCCCCATTACTGGTGTCAATGTCTCATAACTTTGAACCTAATTTTCCTTTGAGCCACGTGTTTACCTTTTCAATCTTGTTGACTCCGTCCGATTTTGCTTGTGGCTCAGGTAGTAAAATTTTTACCTTTTTGGTTCTGCTTTTTAATTTAGCCACTAGCTGCTCATATTCCCTCAGCAGAATATTTTTCCTCTTTTTGCCTACATTGTTGGTACCGAGGTGGACCACAACGACTGAACCTTTCCCCTCCCACTCCAAACTCCTTGGCGGCCCAGATAAGATATCCCGAAACCAGGCACCTGGCAGGCAATATAGCCTTTGGGAGTCTTGATCCTGGCACAGTCTCCATTTTCCTGACTATATAATCTCCAATTACTTGTAAATTTCTCATTTCTTTCCCCTCTTGAATGGCTCCCTGTACCATGGCACTATGATCAGTTTGCCCATTCTTCCTTCAGCCCCTGCTCTCATCCTCACAGGTATCAAGAATCTCAAATCTGTTCGACAAGTTTAAGGGTTGAAGCTCCTTCAGGACTACCTCCTAAATTCCTCTATCTGCCTCACTCACAGCCACACCCTCTTGTCCCTGACCACCGACTAAATTTGAGGTAGTTGATCTAAGGAATTACAGAGAGAACAATGCACGTGTCTGAAAATATAGACAATAATGTTGCACTGAAGATAATACTCACTTTTAGTGAGTATTATCTTTTATGTCACATATTAAGATTAATATTACTTTCTAAGCTATCATGGGGAAATGGTGAAGTAAATCTTCAAACATACTGGATTGTAACACAGTGTTAATGGGAACCTATTTTTAACTCTTCTGCTGAAGAAAGACAGAAAAGGCAATGAGTATTAAGCAAGAGCTCTCCACACAAGTTTGTGCAACAATCCTGAAGTGCCACAACATGACAGCATCTTTAAATAACCATCTAATATGCAGCCACTCGTGCAGCTCATTTAACATCAATTCCTTACTAATAAAAAAAAGAAAAAATATTTCATCATTTCGGCACTCACACAAGACGGATACAAATAATCAAATAAACAATAAGAGTATTTTTGCTGAAAATGTGAGTACAATTAAGGTGAGAGATTTGACTTTAGAGGCTTTAGTATGTTGTAAGCAGCATAAAATGCTAAAGTTTTAATGCACACAAATCTTTCAATTTTGCAGGACAGGTTGATAAGACCGCTGCAAAAGCAAAAAAAGGATCTTTTGTTTTATAGTTAGAAGCAAATTACCCAAAGGCAGGGAAGTTATGCTATACCTTTCAGCTGGAATACTGCATCCAATTCTGTGCAATATACTTTAGACATTTTACATGTTATGCACAGCCAATGTGCAATGAAAAGTGTCTTGAGCACACTTATAGAATGACAACATGAATGAATGACTTCAGTGGTGTTTTGAGACTAGAGAGGTTGGGATTGTTCTCCTTAGAGCAGAGAAAGTCAAATGGAGATTCAATAGAGATGTTGAAAATTACATCTGTGATTTAATAGACAATAGCTGAAATAAAGCAGTTCCTACTGACAGGAGGATAGCAAACAGAAATGATAGCTTTATTATCATTTGCAAAAAAGCAAGAAGGGAAGGAAATAATTGCATTTTCCTGACTCAGGGGGTTGCTGTCATGAGAATGCTTAGCCTGAAAGGGTGGTTGAAAAACAGCAGGATGTGGGACCTTTGGAGAAGGTTTACCTGCCTGGATTAGAAGGTATGAGCTCTAAGGAGAGGCTAGAAAAACTCAGGTTTGTTTTCTCTGGAGTGCGGAGGCTGAGGGAAGACTAAATAGAAGTCCATAAAGTTATGAGATGCATGGCTAGGGTTGACAGTCAGAATCCTTTTTCCCAGAGTTGAAATATCTAAAACAAGGGGGCATGCATTTAAGGTCAGAAGGGAAAAGCGCAAAGAAGATGTGAGGTGCAAGTTTTTTTCAGAAATCTGGAATGCACTGCCAGAGGTGTTGGTGGAGGTAAATATGATAGGGGAATTTAAGAGACTTTTAGATAAACTCATGAAAATGCGTGGAATGGCGATAGATTGACAAAAGGCATGTAGAAGGGATTGGTTAAATTTGGTGTCATGTTTAGCATAATATTGTGAGCCAAAGTGCCCATTCCTGCTTTGTATTGTTTTATGTTCTATGGTCTAAATAGGTTCAGTCATAATTTTCAGAGGCATTTGGCAAAAGGATGTACTTGCTGGGCTATTGAGAGAAAAGTAAGCATATTTGGTGCGGTCTATCATACTACACTCAACAACCACAATGTGTTGAGTAGCTTTTATCTACACCATATGATTCCATGAGTTATAGCTTCGGGTGTTGCATTTCTTACTGTGCTGGTAAAAGGAAGTGTAATGACAGGGCATTAAAAAAGATTTTGTTTAGGTGAGATTAAAGGTAATTGCTTCCCGGAGAATAGATTCATAGTTGACTGTAAGTGTTGATGCCAGTAGTAATGTGATAGCCCACTAAATTACTGGAAAGTGGTAAATGGAGCATAATATTTTTGCAAACATTACATCTCTAGTATAAACCATGCTGTCAATATTTTCAAATGTGTTCAGAAAATCGTCAGTGTTAACTACCTCATATTTTGGAGAACATGTGATAGTGCAATTCACACTTTTCAGTTAACTTGAACAGGGATATTTAATCCATAATTAATAAGCATACAAATGATGTTGCCTAAAGTCACAAGAACGTACAAATTGGGAACAGGTGTCATCATTTAGTCCCTTAAACCTCCTCCACCATTCAATATGGTCACAGCTGACCTGATGACTTCACAATCATGCCTTCTCTCAATAACTTTTCATCCCCTTGCTTAGCAAGAGACTAGCCAACACTGCTTTAAAATATTCAAAGATTCTTTTTCCCTTGATCTCTGTCTTTAAAGGGCAACTCCTAATTTTTAACCAGTGACCTCTAATTTTAGATTTTCCTTCGAGAGGAAGCATCCTTTCCACATGAACACTGCAAGTACACTGAAGATAAAACACCTCCTACCCTTCTAAATTTCAGTAGATAGTACTCTCATATGTCCAATGTTTTCTGTTATAGCCACTCATCTATTCCAGACACTACTCTTGTTAACATTCTCTGAAATGTTTCCTATGCTTCATCAAAGAAAGTGTCCAGTACGGTACATAATACTCCAGATAGGAATTCATAAATGCCCTGTATAACAGAAGGAAGGCTAGCTCAGTTTTGTATTCAATTCCCCTTGCGATTAGTTACAATATTCTATGAGATTTGCTGGACTAGCATACTAACCGTTTGCAATTCAAGCATGAAAACACTCAGATCGCTCGGATAATCTGCATTGTGTAGAAATAAACTGAGAGAGATGTGTAGTCAGGGCATTTTCAAAATATGTTAATAAATGGGGTGGAGCAGGCCAGAACTCTAAAATCAAGATTGCATAGAAGCAAGCAAGAAATAAATACATCTGCATTTATACAGTTTTCACATTTGACAGAATTCATGGGCTGTATGAATCCATTCATTGCTGTGACTAGTCCATTGTTCACTAACTCTTTGACTCTACCAGCACTTCCATCAAAATCTGGCTCGCAGTAAATTTTAATTGATAGGGTGTTGCTCTTTCCCTTAGTTGAACATTTTTCACAAAATTAATACAGTGGATAATAATGCAAAGGAACTGTGATCAAGTACTTTTCCAAAGTGAAGCAACACGTCAGTTGCAAATTGAGATTCTGAATCTTTATTAGTGTATGCTCACAAAGATTTGACCAAATAAAACTGTAAAGCAGATTTTGGGAGCAATTAGGAAAGAACAGGGCTGAGCAGGAAGCACGGTGACTCAGAGGTTAACACTGCTGCCTCACAGTGCCAGGGACCCAAATTTGATTCCCATCTTGAGTGACTATCTGTTTTAAGTTTGCATGCTATTGAGAATCTCAACAATGTGAAAACAGGCCGTATGGCCCAACAAGTCCACACCGACTCTCCGAAGAGCATCGCACCCATATTCACCCTCCTTACCCTATCACTGTAACACTATATTTCCCCTGGCTAACCCACATATCACTGTACACTATGGTCCAGTATTCAGCATTGCCAATCCACCTAACCTGCTCATTTTTGAAATGTGGAAGGAAACACATGTAGGCACCAGGAATATGCAAACTCCAAACAGACAGCCACTCAAGGCTGGAATTGAATCCATGTCCCAGGCACTGTGAGGCAGCATTGCTAATCACTAAGCCACCATCCTACATTCACCATTAGTCTCTCTAGGTTTCGACCAGATGCTCCAAGTTCTTCCTGCAGTCCAGAGATATGCAGGTTAGGCATTTGGGTCATGTGAAATTGCTCATAGTGTTCGGGGATGTGTAAGTTAGGTGGGTTAGCTATGGGAAATGCAGCGTTAAAGAGATAGGGTGGGTCTGGGAGGAATGGTCTTCAGAAGGTCGGTATGGGCTGAGTGGCCTGCTTCCACACTGTAGGAATGCTATGAATATTTGAGATTTCCACCTTCAAAGTAATGTAAGTGAGTGAGAGATCCCATACCTGGAGTATTGTGTACAATTTTGGTCTATTTACTTGAAGAAGGATATAATTGCTTTGGAGGCAGTTCAAAGGTGGTTAGATTGATTTCATTGACTGATGAGAGATTGAGTAGTTTAGGGGGAAGCAGCAACAAGCAATTTTGTAGCACCATGGTGCGCTCCGCTGCACATCAACAGAGGAAGAATGAGAGAGTTTTAGTGATAGGGACTTGATTGTAAAGGAACTGACAGGTGGTTCTGAGGCAGCAAACTAGACTCTCAAAAACATGTCGCCTCCATGATGCCAAGGTTGGGGATGTCTCAGAGCATCTGGGAGAGGGGTTTGTACAGCAGCAGTCGTGCAGTGTGTCAACATCAAAGTGTTGTGTAGCAGGGGTTTAGTGAGTTTAGGTAGTAGTTTAAAGAGTGGGATGACAAAGGTTGTAATGTCTAGATTACTTCCAGTGCCACAAGCTACTCAGTGTAGGAATAAGAAGGTAGGTCAGATGAATTTGTGGCTAAAAAGACTGTGCCGGATCTAAAATAACAAGGTATGGAGTTGGATGAACACAGCAGGCCAAGCAGCATTTTAGGAGATTATCTCTGTGCCAGATCTAATCCTAGAGAATGAGCTGGTTAAGTGGTTGAAGTTACAGTGGGCATGCATCTTGGGAATAGTGATCATAACTCTGTAAGTTTCAAAGTCACCAAGGAATAGGACGAGGATAGTGCAAAAGTATCTAAATTTGGGGAAGACTGATTTCAATATTGTTTGACAGGATCTGCCAAACATAGACTAGCATGGCTACTTACAGGTAAACCTACATTTGGAAAGTAGGGATCTTTTAAAAGTCGTATCATGGGAATTCAGGGCGAGTATATTCCTCTAAGAGTGAAGGACAAGGCCAGAAGTCCATGGATCACTGGGTGTCAAGGGATATCAAGCTTTGCTAACGAGGAAGAAGAAAGCATGCGTCAGGTATAAAGAGGGAGGCCCTTCACAAATATAGGGACCATAGGCAGTTATTTCAAAAGGAAATTAAAAGGGCAAAGAGAGGCCTTAAAATATCCCTGGTTCACAAAACAGAAAGACATTGTAGGTCGGGATACCAGTTGGGATGGTGAGGTTCTAGAGCACATTAAGATTAATAAGAAAGAACTATCAGATACTTTAGTGGACATACAGGTACATAAATCCTCAGGGGCTGATAAGATATATCCTAGGAGGCATGGAAGGCAGAGGCATTTACTACTTTGTTGGCCAAAGGAGAAGTGCCAGGTGACTGAATAATAGATAACGTGTCAGAGATAATGGGAACTGCAGATGCTGAAGAATCTGAGATGACAACGTGTGGAGCTGGATGAACACAGCAG
Organism: Stegostoma tigrinum; assembly: GCF_030684315.1. NCBI lineage: Eukaryota > Metazoa > Chordata > Chondrichthyes > Orectolobiformes > Stegostomatidae > Stegostoma > Stegostoma tigrinum. Next base: position 92,102,806 of record NC_081360.1, read on the forward strand.
GCCAAGCAGCATCTATAATAGATAACGTGGTTCCTTTGTTCAAGAAGGGCGCCAGGAATAGGCTAGGTAAGTACAGACCAATTAGTCTTGGGTCAGTGGTTTGGAGATTATTGGAAAAAAATCTGAAGAACATGGTTAATGTATGCATTAATTATTTATTAATTTCATTAGTTTAACTGGGATAAATGCAAGGTATTGCATTTTGGTAAAACAAAGATAAGACAGATACAATTAAAAGTAAGGCCTTGGGTAGTGCTGTAAAACAGAGACATCTAGGGTTTCAGGTCCATAATTCTTTGAATTTTGCATCACATATAGACAGGGTAGTTAAGAAAGCATTTAGCGTTCTTGCCTTCATTGCTAAGACTTTTGAGTATATGAGTTGGGACGTTATAATGAGGTTGCATGAGACTTTGGTGAAGCTTCTGCTGGAATACTGCAACAGTTCTGGCTTTGCTGTTATACGAAAGATATTATTAAGCTGGAGGTGGTTCAAAATAGCTTTTTCAGGATGCTGAAATAATTTTAACCTCTACTGTGAAGCCTCTTCTAAGGATGCCTACCTTGAAGAAGTTACCTTCCTTCTTCTGGAAAGACCCCAGTGGATCTCTCTCCCACTGCAATCCATCTTCTACCAGCCTCCCCCTCTCTCCCTATTTATTTCAGAACCCTCTTCCCCTCCCGCATTTCTGAAGAAGGGTCTAGGCCTGAAATGTCAGCATCCCTGCTCCTCGGATGCTGCTTGGCCTGCTGTGTTCATCCGGCTCGACACCTTGTTATCTCAGGTTGTCCAGCGCCTGCAGCTCCTACTACCTCTGTTCAGGAAACGGATGGTTTGAGTTAGAAGGAGAGATTGGATAGGCTGGGAATTTTTTCACTGAAGTGTGGGAGATCGAGAGGTGATCTTATAGAGGTATATAAAATCATGAAAGGAAGAGATAAGGTGAAAGATGAGTGTCTTTTCCTCCTAGCGGGGGATTTCAAGGCCGTGGGCATAATTTTAAGGTGAGAGGAGAAAGAATTTAAAAAGATATGAGGGGCTTTTTTGTTTTGCACAGAGAATAGTGCATGTGTGAAATGAACTTCCTGAGGAAGTGGTAGATGCAGGTTTGTCAGCCAGGATTACATTAAATGATGGAACAGGCTCAAAAGTTTGAATTGCCTACTCCTGCTCTTAGTTCTTATGTTCTTATGTTACACTGAAGCCCTTTGAGTGGCCAACCCAAAATCTCTTCAAACAATGCTTGCTGGACCAGAAGTACTTGTGCATGAAACTTGCAACTTGAAACTTACAAATGTTCAAGAAGTGATTTTCAAAGAGGTGTATTGGCCATGTTAATCAAATAAATAAAACTAACAGTTTGTCCTCACACAATCGGGGCTAGCTGATCTCACAAGAAGCAGAGAATGGAAGTCTCTGTTGCCTGAGTATCTGCACACATTGTGACTCAGTGGCTCTTGGGTAAAATCAGCCTCTCCCTTTTTATTCCTCATTGACTGCCTCTGAAATATGGCCAGTGGTGAGTTTTAAATCAGGACTCGAACAAGGTGGATACTTAGGTTTATATGTTGTCACTTGGATATGATACTGAAGGCCTGTTAGTGTGGAAAAAAAACTGATGTGAGAAATCTTCAGGCAAATTTTAAAGCACATATTTTAAAAAACAAAACTTTAATTCACATTCTTTCTGATAGTAATGAATATATGATTGTTTATGGTACTGTTTGCAAATTAAGCAATGAATTGTCAACAGCCAGCTAACTTGATCGGATTGAGCTTTATGGTTATTTCTAATGTTCCACAAACTCCTTCATCTACGAGCAGGAGCAGAATATTCATTCTCTTAGCAGCAGAAAATACAGATAAAACACAGACATTATTGGCGCACACAGTACTGTAGAGAAAACGTCATTGGACCAAGTGTCTAGGCTTTTGCAGTAGAGACATTGGTTCAAATCCTCTCAAGGATGAATTATTCTACAATTGGAAATCAGTACCAGTCATGTTGATCCATGATGATTTTTTGTTCATTGTAAAAACCTGTCAGTTTTCACTAATGCTGTTTCAGAAGGGAAAGCTGTTTACATGTGATTCCAGACCCACAACAACGTGCATGACTTTTAACTGGCCTCTGAAGTGGTCTGGCAGTCATTCATTTCAAAAGGCAATGTAGGGAGGGCCAACAGAAATGTTCCCTTGCCAGCAACGTTTGCATTCCAAGGAAATATAAATTTTAAGACATGAATATTTGACATACAATTTGACTAAATACTGGACAAAGGCAAGGAAAGTTACTCCGATAAAATCTTTTGCATAAGATAATTCATTGCATCCTGTTTTGCTTTTCGTGCAAGTCCTGCAATATTGTAAATGCTGGTACAACTGTGTTCAATGCTTCGCTTCTAACTCCAGAACGAGCCAGCAGCCAGTCACTACACTCCAACTGTCTTCATGACAATGTTTATCTTGAAATGTTCATGCTACAGCGGCTAACAGCTTTGGTCTGCAGTGAGGCTAGTAGGAATTTTGAGAGATTCCTGGGCAGCTCCAGCACTAGGTGAATAAAACAAAAACGGAAATTGCTGGTAACGCTCAGCAGGTCTGGCAGCGTCTGTGGAGGGATAACAGAGTTAAGGTTTCAGGTTGAGTGACCCTTTCACAGAACTAGTTGAATAGGCTGCTTAAGTAACAATGGCTTGTTACTCATAACGTTCATCAATATAAAAGGATGAGATTAGATTCCCTACAGTGTGGAAACTGGCCCTTTGGCCCAAAACATCCACACCGCTCTTTGGAGCATTTCACCCAGACCCATCCCCCTATAACCCACACACCCTGAACACTATGGGCAATTTAGCATGGCCGATCCACCTAACCTGCATATCTTTGGACTGTGGGAGGAAACCGGAGCACCCGGAGGAAACCCACGCGGACACGGGGAGAATGTGCAAACTCCGCACTGACAGTTGCCCAAGGCTAGAATGGAACCTGGGTCCCTGGCACTGTGAGGCTGCAGTGCTATCTACTGCAGGAAAACACAAAATTATGAGCTAAAAAGATACCTCGGAGTGTCCATTTCCTGTGTTGTCCAGTGTCGAAGTTTGCACATTTTGTTGTGCCTTTTTGGGCAGTGCACCAACTGTTAAATAGCCATTTGGGTTTATTATTTTCAACAAGCTGTAATTTGAACTGTTGCTTGCTTCGTAAATTTTACTCTGGAAATCTAGCTTTTATGGCCTGAGGATGACACTAAGCAATGTTCTCATTAATAAAGTCAGTTTCCACACTTTGTCAGAGCACCACTGGTGTTGTGACAATCTCCCTCCAGTCTTCCAAGTACTCCCAGCAACTAAGATGCAGATTGATGAAACGTGAAGAGGGCAGATGTTCAGAAGAAACAGAAAACTGCCTGGTGCCAAAAACAAAATATTGCAAACCAGGTGGGTGTTGAGTTCATATGCTCAATATTTGACTCTGCGAATGTTGACTGCTCATTCTGCTCTGTGCTGTTAGTCAAGACAACGGGGCTGGTTACAGCAAAACTGAAGACAAACAGTAAGCATGAGAGGAGTAAACATTCTGGAAACTTTGAAATAAAGCTCTTGTTCCACATCATCAGCGAATCATACAGCACGGAAACAGACCCTTCAGCCGAACTCCATGTTGACCAGGTTCCTAAAATGAACTAGCCCTATTTCCCTGCATTTGGCCCATATCTCTGTAAACCCATTCTATCCATGTATCTGTCCAAATGTCTTTTAAATGTTGTAATTGTATTTGCCTCTAACACTTCCTCTGGTAGCTTGTTCCATTTATGCACTACCTCTGTGTGAAATTGTCACCCCAGTCATCTCCACATATCTCTGAGGTACGAAACATAGCTGTGTGAGGAATAGGAGAGGCTGGAAGTCCTCATTTAGAAATCGCAAACATTTGATGTAAAATGCCACTCCGCCTATTTTGTAGCAGCAGCACACTTGCAGAAACTCATTTTGTCAATTACAATTGGTTTCAGTCACAAAAATGTCAGTGAGAATATTCTAAATGCCAATCATAAACAATACAAACAAGAAAGGGACCAGAAAGGTCTTGCATGAGATTTTGGCAGGCAGGCATAAAGTATATGGATTTATATTGCACTGGTAGAAATAACAAAATGACATTTAGCTCAATGTGCTTGATCTGCAATTTATTTTAGACATGGTGTTCCTTTTACATTATTGTCTCAACTCCCTGGCTTTTTTCCACTTCTATTAGCACATCATTACCCTCCATATTCAAAAGATGGTCCCTCATCATTTTTGCCACCATTTGTGTTACTTTGTAGCAACATATCCTCTCCTTCCCACCCATTCCCTTTCTGCATTCTCTTCCCTACATCTGTTACAGCCTGGTACCCTCTGAATAGTCCCAAACAATCTAAGCCTGAACATCCCAAACCAGACTAAGAAAGCAAATACCGACCATTTATTTCTTGAATCCAGATCTAAAAGAATGCTCACCTCGATCCCTGAGATCCCAAGTGCAGATTTGATGATTGCTTGGCAAAAAGCTGCCATCAAGCATGATCCTTGAACTTCTGGCTGCATATCATTTCAATTCCCCTACAACTTCCACTCTGCTCCATCTGTTTTATCCTTCCTGCACTGTTTTACTGAAACACAGAAGAAGCTTGAGGAGTAGAGCCTTATTTTTCAATTGGGTTATTTTAAACATTCTGCGCTGAACATGGTGTTCAACAATTTTACTCCCAAATAAAAACTGAAAGAACTTCAGATGCTGTAAATCAGGAACAAAAACAGAAGTTGCTGGAAACGCTCAGCAGGTCTGGCAGCATTTGAGAAGAAAAATCAGAGTTAACATTTTTTGTTCCAGAGACATTTCCTGTTCTGAGGAAGGGTCACCGGACCTGAAGCGTTAACTCTGATTTTTCCTTCACGGATTCTGTCAGACCTGCTGAGCTTTTCCAGCAACTTCTGTTGGTTTTTTTTTTCCCCAATTTTACTTCCAAACCTTATTTCTAACATTTTCAGACAACCAATGTTTGTTGCGGCTCTGATGTCAGTTCTCAAGACCAGTGGTTTCAGAATTTTCAGTGCCGAGGCACACTTCATTGCGGGAAACATTTTTGTGGCACATCTGTTTTCATATTTGTGCATAATGTTGAATCTGGAGGCTTGCACATGCAGCTATTGTCTGTGCAAGGACACACACCAAAACTCTAGAAGAGAATCAGAAACATGGATGGGCCCCCACACTCAAAGCTCCTCTCACAAATTTTGTGCACAACCAGTGTATCACAGCACACTGATTACAAACCAATGCTTTAGATTCCTTTTGTTATTGTCTTTGCCATCAGATTTGATTTCACCACTGAATCTCTCCTGTCTTCCGCCTTCACTCAGACCTTCCTTTTTACTTGCCCCTTCACTCTCCTCTGTCCTTGCTTTAAATCTGTTACTTTTTTCAGTTCTAATCTAAGATCAGTAATGTGAACTCTTAACTCTGTTTGTCCCCCCCTCAGACCTGCTCAACGTTTTCTCCATTTTAAGTTTGGCTATAGGGTCATTGAGTTGTACAGCATCAAAATGACCCTTCAGTTCAACTCATCCATGCTGACTAGATATCCTAAATTAATCTAGACTCATTTGCCAGCATTTGGCCTGTGTTCCTCTAAAGCCTTCCTGTACATGTATGATCCCAGATGCCTTTTAAATGTTGTAATTGTACCAGCCTCTACAATGTCCTCTGGCATTGCATTCCATGCACACTTCACGTTTTATGTGAAAAATTTGTCCCCTTAGGTCCATTTTACATCTTTCTCCTCTCACCTTAAACCTCTGCCCTGTCCTTTTGGACTCCTGTACCTCTGGGGAAAAGACCTTGAGTATTCGCTCTATCCATGCCCCTCATGATTTTATAAATTTGATTAAGAGCAGAGTAATTACTATTCCCAGTTTAAATTTCATGGAATATAACTTGTTTGCTAAAACTCTTTACATAACTTAATCCGTGGAATCCAAGTTTTGGGGATAGAGGCAGCTGAAAGGAAGAAACTTAGACATTTCATTCTCAACAGATTACATGGGGATGCAGAAGCTCTCCCTGATAGGATATGAATTGTTCCTGATCTAAAGTGAGTACATGGAATGAAAGGGTCAGATCAGTGGTGATTTAACTAATTCAATAGGCTGAAAATTGTACACTTTTCCTATGGGAATGTGACAGTGGGAGCAAGGGATCTAATGGGAAGATGAGCCCATGTGGTACCCTTAAAGGCATTCTTTAAAAAACTTTTGGTTTTCTATCTATGTCTAAAATCTTTACTTTTTTTTCCTTTATTCATTCATGGGATGAGGGCATCACTGCCTAGGCAGCATTTATTGCCCATCCCTAATTGCCCAGAGGGCAGTTCAGAGTCAAACCACATTGCTGTGGGTCTGGAGTCACATGTAGACCAGACTGGGTAAGGATGACATTTTCCTTCCCTAAATGGCATTAGTGAACCAGATGGCTTTTACTGGCAATCAACTCATGGCCATCATTAGATTGGTAACTCCAGATGTTTATTGAATTCAAATACCACCATCTGCCATGGTGAGATTCAAACCATGGTCCCCAGAACAAGGTCTAAGTTTCTGGATTGACAGTTAAGCAATTCAACCACTAGAACTTCGTCTCCCCTACATCATCACACATACAGACTTCAATATTCTCGTTCAAAGAAATTTGCAAATCATTATATGCACCATACTCACGTTCAGCTGTTAGTTCTTATTGGTTTAGTTTTAAATTAGCTTTCACGATTTCTGTCATTAATACTCATCTGGTGAATAGCTACTCTGTGCCTGTAAGAAAAAGATGTGTAATTACACATTTTTTGGTGAAAGCAATTTGCACATACTAAGGGGAGAGAGAGATAATGGGAACTGCAGATGCTGGAGATTCCAAGATAATAAAATGTGAGGCTGGATGAACACAGCAGGCCAAGCAGCATCTCAGGAGCACAAAAGCTGACGTTTCGGGCCTAGACCCTTCATCAGAGAGGGGGATGGGGGGAGGGAACTGGAATAAATAGGGAGAGAGGGGGAGGCGGACCGAAGATGGAGAGTAAAGAAGATAGGTGGAGAGGGTGTAGGTGGGGAGGTAGGGAGGGGATAGGTCAGTCCAGGGAAGACGGACAGGTCAAGGAGGTGGGATGAGGTTAGTAGGTAGACGGGGGTGCGGCTTAGGGTGGGAGGAAGGGATGGGTGAGAGGAAGAACCGGTTAGGGAGGCAGAGACAGGTTGGACTGGTTTTGGGATGCAGTGGGTGGGGGGGAAGAGCTGGGCTGGTTGTGTGGTGCAGTGGGGGGAGGGGATGAACTGGGCTGGTTTAGGGATGCAGTGGGGGAAGGGGAGATTTTGAAACTGGTGAAGTCCACATTGATACCATATGGCTGCAGGGTTCCCAGGCGGAATATGAGTTGCTGTTCCTGCAACCTTCGGGTGGCATCATTGTGGCAGTGCAGGAGGCCCATGATGGACATGTCATCAAGAGAATGGGAGGGGGAGTGGAAATGGTTTGCGACTGGGAGGTGCAGTTGTTTGTTGCGAACTGAGCGGAGGTGTTCTGCAAAGCAGTCCCCAAGCCTCCGCTTGGTTTCCCCAATGTAGAGGAAGCCGCACCGGGTACAGTGGATGCAGTATACCACATTGGCAGATGTGCAGGTGAACCTCTGCTTAATGTGGAATGTCATCTTGGGGCCTGGGATAGGGGTGAGGGAGGAGGTGTGGGGACAAGTGTAGCATTTCCTGCGGTTGCAGGGGAAGGTGCCGGGTGTGGTGGGGTTGGAGGGCAGTGTGGAGCGAACAAGGGAGTCACGGAGAGAGTGGTCTCTCCGGAAAGCAGACAGGGGAGGGGATGGAAAAATGTCTTGGGTGGTGGGGTCGGATTGTAAATGGCGGAAGTGTCGGAGGATAATGCGTTGTATCCGGAGGTTGGTAGGGTGGTGTGTGAGAACGAGGGGGATCCTCTTGGGGCGGTTGTGGCGGGGGCGGGGTGTGAGGGATGTGTCGCGGGAGATGCGGGAGACGCGGTCAAGGGCGTTCTCAATCACCGTGGGGGGAAAGTTGCGGTCCTTAAAGAACTTGGACATCTGGGATGTGCGGGAGTGGAATGTCTTATCGTGGGAGCAGATGCGGCGGAGGCGGAGGAATTGGGAATAGGGGATGGAATTTTTGCAGGAGGGTGGGTGGGAGGAGGTGTATTCTAGGTAGCTGTGGGAGTCGGTGGGCTTGAAATGGACATCAGTTACAAGCTGGTTGCCTGAGATGGAGACTGAGAGGTCCAGGAAGGTGAGGGATGTGCTGGAGATGGCCCAGGTGAACTGAAGGTTGGGGTGGAAGGTGTTGGTGAAGTGGATGAACTGTTCGAGCTCCTCTGGGGAGCAAGAGGTGGCGCCGATACAGTCATCAATGTACCGGAGGAAGAGGTGGGGTTTGGGGCCTGTGTAGGTGCGGAAGATGGACTGTTCCACGTAACCTACAAAGAGGCAGGCATAGCTGGGGCCCATGCGGGTGCCCATGGCCACCCCCTTGGTCTGTAGGAAGTGGGAGGAGTCAAAAGAGAAGTTGTTGAGTGTGAGGACGAGTTCCGCTAGGCGGATGAGAGTGTCGGTGGAGGGGGCCTGGTCGGGCCTGCGGGACAGGAAGAAGCGGAGGGCCTTGAGGCCATCTCCATGCGGAATGCAGGTGTACAGGGACTGGACGTCCATGGTGAATATGAGGTGTTGGGGGCCAGGGAATTGGAAGTCCTGGAGGAGGTGGAGGGCGTGGGTGGTGTCACGGACATAGGTGGGGAGTTCCTGGACCAAAGGGGAGAAAATGGAGTCCAGATAGGTGGAGATGAGTTCGGTGGGGCAGGAGCAGGCTGAGACGATGGGTCGACCGGGGCAGGCAGGTTTGTGGATATAGTTGTGCACATACTAAGGCTAAGGTTTTATCCTTCAAGAAAAACAGTGGGAAAGTGTAAATGTTAAATAGGACAATCACATGAGTGTTAAACATAATAGCTTTTTCATTTACTGGCCCAGAGTTTGTAGACAGCTGCAAGCAAATAGTGATCAACAATTATTATGCCTACTATTGTGATTGTAATGATGTCAGCAAGGTTGGCCCGTGGACTTCCCTGATTGGTGTTGTTAATCTGATCCAATCAGATAGCCTTTGCTGACAGATATAAATGGGAGTGTCAGGGGTTCTATTCACTCTGAGCTAGCTAGACAGCGTCACGTACAATTAAAGGGTGACTTGGCTACAGGATACCAGCCTTCATAGAACTGTTTCATCTACAACTGCCTCTTAGTTTTTTAATTTGTTTTGCACAGCAGCTAATAGCAATTAGCAATCAATTTCAGCATTTTGCCTTTCTAGGGTTTATGTGTGCGGATTGATGGTGAGTCTCAACCTCAGGATAAAAAATTAAACACAGGCCCGGTCTGTTCCCTCAAGTGGACATAAAAGATCATGTGGTGCTACTTTGAAGAAATGAAGGGAGTGTTTGCCAGTGCCCAGGCTAATATGTATTCTTGATTGATATCACTTATATAGACTACGTGATCATTATCTTTGCTCTTTAGAGAATCTTGCACTGTGGAAAATTAGCTGCTGCACTGTCCACATTGGCACAGTGACCACACATTGAAAATGCTCATTGACTGTAGCACAACTCATTGGGATAATGTGCTGGAAATCAAATCCGATTATTCCCAGAGTTGTCACAAATTTGATTAAACCAACAAATTATCAAATTTCACTGAACTGTCTAAATCAGTTTAGGAGAACAAGCTCATGAGATTTTGTTCGTTATCAAGAAAATAACAATTTATTATAACCACAGAGATAGCAGGAACTGCCCATGCTGGAGAATCTGGCTTTGGCATGCAGTCGGGTGAGGGGAGATTTTGAAGCTTGTGAAGTCCACATTGATACCGTTGGGCTGCAGAGGTCCCAAGTGAAATATGAGATGCTGTTCCTGCATCTATCAGATGGCATCATTGCGGCACTGCAGGAGGCCCAGGATGAGCATGTCGTTCGAAAAGTGGGGGGGTGGAATTGAAATGGTTCACGACTGGGAGGTGCAGTTGTTTGTTGCGAACGGAGTGTAGGTGTTCTGCAAAGCGGTCCCCAAGCCTTCGTTTGGTCTCCCCGATGAAGCCACAACGGGAACAACAGATACAGTAAATAGCATTGACAAATGCACAGGTGAACATCTGTTTGATGTGAAAAGTCTTCCTAGGGCCTGGGATCGGCATGAGGGGGGGAGGTATAGGGGCAGGTGCAGCACTTGCTTCAGTTGCAGGGAAAAGTGCCCGGGTGGTGGGGCTGGAGGGGAGTGTGGAGCGGACAAGAGAGTCATGGAGAGAGTGGTCCCTCTGGAAAGCACATAAGGGTGGGGAGGGAAAAATGTCTTTGGTGGTGGGGTCGGATTGCAGATGGCAGAAATGTCGGAGGGTGATGCGTTGGATTTGGAGTTTGGTTGGGTGGTATGTGAGGTCGATGGGGATTCTGTTTTGGTTATTATTGCGAATAGGTGGTGTGAGGGATGAGATGCGGGAGATACAGTTAGAACATAGAACATAGAGCATAGAACAGTACAGCACAGGACAGGCCCTTCAGCCCACAATGTTGTGCCGGCCATTGATCCTCATGTATGCACCCTCAAATTTCTGTGATCATATGCATGTCCAGCAGTCTCTTAAATGTCCCCAGTGACCTTGCTTCCACAACTGCTGCTGGCAACGCATTTCATGCTCTCACAACTCTCTGTGTAAAGAACCCGCCTCTGACATCCCCTCTATACTTTCCTCCAACCAGTTTAAAACTATGACCTCTCATGCTAGCCATTTCTGCCCTGGGAAATAGTCTCTGGCTATCGACTCTATCTATGCCTCTCATTATCTTGTATACCTCAATTAGGTCCCCTCTCCTCCTCCTTTTCTCCAATGAAAAGAGACCAAGCTCAGTCAACCTCTCTTCATAAGATAAGCCCTCCAGTCCAGGCATCATCCTGGTAAACCTCTTCTGAACCCTCTCCAAAGCATCCACATCTTTCCTATAATAGGGCGACCAGAACTGGACGCAGTATTCCAAGTGCGGTCTAACCAAAGTTTCATAGAGCTGCAACAAGATCTCACGACTTTTAAACTCAATCCCCCTGTTAATGAAAGCCAAAACTCCATATGCTTTCTTAACAACCCTGTCCACTTGGGTGGCCATTTTCAGGGATCTATGTATCTGCACACCAAGATCCCTCTGTTCCTCCACACTGCCAAGAATCCTATCCTTAATCCTGTACTCGGCTTTCAAATTCGACCTTCCAAAATGCATCACCTCGCACTTATCCAGGTTGAACTCCATCTGCCACCTCTCAGCCCATCTCTGCATCCTGTCAATGTCCTGCTGCAGCCTACAACAGCCCTGTATACTGCCAACGACACCTCCGACCTTTGTGTCGTCTGCAAACTTGCTGACCTATCCTTCAATCCCCTCATCCAAGTCATTAATAAAAATTACAAACAGTAGAGGCCCAAGGACAGAGCCCTGTGGAACCCCACTCACCACTGACTTTCAGGCAGAATATTTTCCTTCTACTACCACTCGCTGTCTTCTGTTGGCCAGCCAATTCTGTATCCAAGCAGCTAAGTTCCCCTGTATCCCATTCCTCCTGACCTTCTGAATGAGCCTACCATGGGGAACCTTATCAAATGCCTTACTGAAGTCCATATACGCCACATCCACGGCTCGACCCTCATCAACTTTTCTAGTCACATCCTCAAAGAACTCGATAAGATTTGTGAGGCATGACCTACCCCTCACAAAGCCGTGTTGACTGTATTTGATCAAGCCATGCTCTTCCAGATGGTCGTAAATCCTATCTCTCAGAATCCTTTCTAACACCTTGCAGACGACAGACGTGAGACTTACTGGTCTGTAATTGCCGGGGATTTCCCTATTTCCTTTCTTGAAGAGAGGAATTACATTTGCCTCTCTCCAGTCCTCAGATACGACTTCAGTGGAGAGGGAGGATGCAAAGATCTTCGCAAGTGGCGAAGCAATTGCATTTCTCGTTTCCCAAAGCAGCCGAGGACAAATCTGGTCCGGGCCTGGCGACTTGTCAATCTTAATGTTTGACAAAATTTTCAGCACATCAGCTTCCTCTATCTCTATCCATTCCAGCATGCACACCTGCTCTTCAAAGGTTTCATTCACTACAAAGTTTGTTTCTTTCGTAAAGACAGAAGCAAAAAACTCATTTAGGGCTTCCCCTACCTCCTCATGCTCCACACACAAGTTCCCTATGCTATCCCTGATCGGCCCTACTCTTTCTTTGATCATTCTCTTATTCCTCACGTAAGTGTAAAATGCCTTTGTGTTTTCCCTGATTCCTTCTGCCAAGCCTTTCTCGTGCCCCCTCCTGGCTCTCCTCAGACCATTTTTGAGCTCCTTCCTTGCCTGCATGTAATCCTCTCTAGCTGAACTTGACCCTAGCTTCCTCCACCTTATGTAAGCTACCTTCTTCCTTTTCACAAGAAGCTCCACCGCTCTCGTCATCCAAGGCTCCTTAATCTTACCCCTTCTTGCCTGTCTCAGAGGGACATATTTACTCATCACTCACAACAACTGTTCCTTAAACAGTCTCCACATGTCTATAGTTCCCTTACCATGGAACAATTTCTCCCAGTCCATGCTTCCTAACTCATGTCTAATCGCGTCATAGTTTCCTCTTCCCCAATTAAATATCCTCCCATTTTGCCTAATCCTCTCCTTCTCCGTAGCTATGTAGAATGTGAGGCAGTTATGGTCACTATCACCAAAATGCTCTCCCACCACAAGATCTGATACCTGCCCCGGCTCGTTTCCGAGCACCAAGTCTAGAATGGCCTCTCCCCTCATCGGCCTGTCAACGTACTGCGTTAGGAAACCCTCCTGAACACACCTTACAAAAACAGCTCCATTCAAATCTTCTTCTCGAAAGAGGTTCCAATCAATATTGGGAAAGTTAAAGTCACCCATTACAACACCCCTACTGCGTCCACACTTTTCCAAAATCTGCCGACCTATGCATTCTTCAATCTCCCTGCTGCTATTGGGGGTCCTGTAGTAAACCCCTAACGAGGTGACTACTCCCTTGCTGTTCCTAATTTCCACCCATACTGACTCGGTAGGCAGATCTTCCTCGACAATGGAAGCTTCTGTAGCTGTGATACCCTCTCTGATTAGTAGTGCTACACCCCCTCCTCTTTTTCCCCCCTCCCTATTCTTTTTTAAATGTTCTAAACCCTGGAACATCCAGCAACCATTCCTGCCCATGAGAAACCCATGTCTCTGTTAAGGCCACAACATCATAGTACCAGGTACTGATCCATGCTCTAAGTTCATCACCTTTATTCCTGATACTCCTTGCATTAAAGCAAACACACTTCTAGGCCCGAAGTATCAGCTTTTGTGCTCCTGAGATGCTGCTTGGCCTGCTGTGTTCATCCAGCCTCACATTTTGTTAACCGATCCCTTGGTTCCTTCCCACTAGCTGGTCTACCTCTTGCTACTGCCTCACCTGCATCAACACTCACCTCTGGTATACAGCTCAGGTTCCAACCCCCCTGCCATACTAGTTTAAACCCTCTCGAACTACTCGAGCAAACCTTCCACCCAGGACATTGGTCCCCCTCCAGTTCAGATGCAACCCGTCCTTCTTGTACAGGTCCCACCTTCCCCAGAAGGCATCCCAATTATCTACATATCTGAAGCCCTCCCTCCTACACCATCTGCGTAGCCACGTGTTCAGCTGCGCCCGTTCCCTGTTCCTCGCCTCGCTATCTCATGGCACCGGTAGTAAACCAGAGAACACTACTCTGTTCGTCCTGCTCTGCAGCTTCCATCCTAACTCCCTGAAATCACTTTTTATATCCTCAATCCTATTTCTGGCTATATCATTTGTGCCAATATGTAACACGATTTCTGGCTGTTCGCCCTCCCCTTTTAGAACCTTATACACCCGATCGGAGACGTCCCGGACCCTGGCACCAGGGAGGCAACGTACCTTCCGGGAATCCCGATCCTGATCACAAAATCTCCTGTCGATTCCCCTAACTATCGAGCACCCTACCACGAGTACTTTTCTATTCTGCCCCCTTCCCTTCTTTGCCACAGTGTCAGGCTCAGTGCCAGAGAACTGACTACTATGGCTTTCCTCTGGTACGTCATCCCCCCCAGCAGTATCCAAAACAGTATACTTATTGCTGAGGGGGATGCCCACAGGGGATCTCTGCACTGTCTGTCTGTCCCCTTTCCTCCCCCTAACTGTAACCCATCTATCCTTGTCCTGAGCCTTAGGAGTGACCAACTCCCGGTAACTCCTCTCAATTACCCCCTCTGCCTCCCGAATGATCCGTACTTCATCCAGCTCCAGCTCCATTTCTCTAACACGGTTTTCAAGGAGCTGTAGTTGGGTGCACTTCCCACAGATCTAGCCAGCGTAGTTGAGGCAGCTGTAGTCAGTTGAGGGCATCTTTGATCAATGAGGAGGGGAAGTTACCATTTTTTGAAAAAGAGAACATCTGGGATGTTCAGAAGTGGAATGCCTCATCTCAGGAGCAGATGCGGCAGAGGCAAAGGAATTGGGAATAGGGGATGACATTTTTACAGAAAGGTGGGTGAGAGGAGGAATATTCCAGGTAGTTGTGGGAGTCGGCAGGTTTAAAATGAAAATCGATTTCCAGATGGATGCCAGAGATGGAGACAGAGAGGTCCAGGAAGGAGAGAGAGGTGTGAGAGATGGTCCAGGCAAACTTAAGGTTGGGGTGTTCTCCCCTCTCCCGACCACATGCCAAAACCAGCCCAGCTAGTCCCCACTTCCCTGACCATTCCTCCCACCTCAAGCCCTGCCCCCATCCTCTACCCACTAACCTCATCCCGCGCCCCCCCCCCCCACCCCCCCCCCGACCTGTCCATCCTCCATGGACTGACCTATCCCCTCCCAACTCCCCACCTACATTCACCTTCACTGGCTCTAACCCCGCCTCTTTGACCTGTCTGTCTCCTCTCACCCTATCTTCTCCTTTATCCATCTTCTATCCACCTCCCCCCTCTCCCTATTTGTTTCAGAATCCCCTTCCCCTCTCCCATTCCTGAAGAAGGACCCCGACTCAAAACACAAAGCTTTCCTATTCCTCTGATGCTGCTTGGCCTGCTGTGTTCATCCAGTTTCACACAGTGTTATCTCAGTTTATTATAACCAAACAGTTTTTATACCAGGATCAAAAAAGAAACTTAGGTTGTTAACATCTCACTGTATTATTTAAACTTTACCTCATTTAAAATTCCCATTCATATATGAACAGAAACACAAAGAGAGAAGTCACAAATATTTTGGATGAGGAAAGGGGAAAAAAAAAATCAAACGAGCACAATTCTGGCACCAGTCCAGGTCACAGACTTTGGTCAGTTCTTTTACTTCATTTTTTTCTCTCTCAACTACTTGTGTTCATTGCTAATGATTCAATGTTGTCGGTTCACCAATTTTGACTCTTTCGTTCACTGTTTGAGAATTTGGTTTCTCAATCCTTTTTTTTGTGATTTCCCCTTTTTCTCTTTCATTAAGGGTATTTACAAAGAACGATTTACTTGGAAATGATCAACCAGAACGGCTACAAGGAAATTTTTATGTTCCTTCACCATAGGACCAAACAAGAGAACGACAGAGAGGTAAAGAGGGAGAGATTTAGGTGCTTTCCCTTTCCAGGCTCAAACTTTACTTCCATTGTCTATATATAAGGCTGTAGCCATTCACCCAGGAATCCATCAGGAACTTTTTCCCACATTGAGCTCTCCTGACCCCACGCAATGTGCACTGACTGAAACAAATGAAAAGACTGTCTCACTGTCTCTGAGCAGAATTCTCCTGAATAAATGAATGAACAAATGAAGACACACACACACACACACACACGTGCGCGCGCAAGCAGATGCACCTTTACACCTGGAATATACTTTGAGAAGTCATGAAAGAAGGCCTATTATTCCATTGTTCTTTCATGGGATATGGATGTCACTGACATGATCAACATTCATTGACCATCATTTTATATCCTTGAACTGAATGGTTTTGCTTGGCCATTTCGGACCATAGTTCATAGTCAACTGAATTGCTGGAAGCCTGAACTCACACAAAGATCAGATCAAGTAATGATGAAGGATGTTCGTGAACCAAATGAACTTCCACAGTAGTCAAGATTATGATCATGGCAAAATTGTTGAGACTAGCATTATGTTCCAGATGTATTAATTAAATTTAAATTCAAGCAGCATCCACAGTGGTATTTGACGTCAACTCTGAAGAGCATCAATCTGTGCTACTGGATTACTAGCCTAGTGCCACTGCTTATGTCACTGTCGTTAAGTTCTTCTTTTAAATCACGGTGTTTAAATCCATATACATATCAATTCAACAGTCATAACTACTTTGGCATGTTTTGTAAGTAAATATTGGGCGAATACCTCAAGTTCATGCCATTCATGTATTTTGATGCACTGCTTCTTGTGAATACCAATTAGACGGCATGGCAGTTCAGTCATTAGCACTGCTGTCTCACAGCACCAAGGATTATGGTTTGATTCCAGCCCTGGGAGGCTGTGCAGAGATAACACATTCTTCCCATGTCTGCTTGGATTTCCTTCAGGTGCTCCAGTTTCTCCCACAGTTCAAAAATGTGTGAGTTATGTGGATTGGCCATGGGAAATACAGGGTTCCAGGGAAAAGATGAAGGCTGTTCGGAGGGGATAGTCTGCAGCCAATGGGCTGAACAGCCTGCTTCTACACTGTAGGGATTCTATCATTCTAATGTAACAAATTCCAGCATTCTGGTTTTACCTGTGCACGAGCAGTCACTGGACGTTGCTGTTTGATTCGTTGTATAACAACAGTGAGCAGTGCCAACCTCACCATTATTCCAAAAGCACAAGCCAGAGGATTAATACCATTCATGCTGGAAAATTGCTTTTTACTTCTTTGATGCCACCTAAACCTCTGGGGAAAATAATGCTGTCTCATTTTCTTCAGGCACTACAATAAACAAGATTCAGTAAGGAAGGCATTAGTCATGGCCTTAAGCTTTTGGCTATTTCTTTCAAGAGAAGTTATTGCAACCTTAGCAGCCATGGTACAGCATAACCTAAATCCTGCATCATGTCTAAGGATCCAGGAGAGAAATCCCAAAGATATCAGCAAATTGCTTCAGCAAGGGTAGGACTGGGAATATGTGGCCAATGGCATTCAGTAAAGGCATTCAGATGTGAGCAGGATTGGCAAGGTATTTACACTTAGCAATGGGATCAGAGGAGTAATGCACAATTTCATGAGGTTTTTTGGTTGTTAAACTGGCAGAACTGGTCGCCCCACCTGTAGAAAATGGTGCAAGATTTTTTAGTTTCTTCTTAGGACATAGGCATCCCCACCAAGTTTAGCACTCATTGGCCATCCCTACTTGTCCCTGAGGTGATGATGCTGATCCACCTTCTTAAACTAGTGTACTATAAGCATACCCACAGTGTTTTATTTTCTGTGCAGTTCCATGCAATTGAATGACTTTTCAATATATTTCAGTTAAGAGTCAGCCACTTTTCTCTGGGCCTGAAGTCACAGACAGATCAAATCCAAAGAGGATGGTAAATTTCCTCCTTTGGAGGATATCAGTGATCCAGAAGCAATCTAGTCATTTCACGATCATGAATATAAAGACGAACATTTTATTCCTGGTTTGTTAATTATATTTAAAATTACCCCAGTTGACTTGGTGGGATTTGAAATTTTACCTCTGGAGAATTTGCCAGCCATCCACCTACTCCACCAACTTCTCAATTTTTTTAAAGTGTCACGCTGTTGGCCTCATAGTTTACAATATTTCCGGGTTTATTGTCATTATTGTTACATCCTTTCTTGAAAAATGATTGCAATCCTCCATTCTTCTGGTACTTCCCCTGGATATAGGAAAGGCTGAAAAATTAAAGCCCTTGCCCCAGCAATTTCTTCTCTTCCTTTAAAATCCTTGGATACATCTCCCAGTGCCTTGTCAACTCAAAGCGCCAACAATCGATCCAAGATTTTTTCTGAATAATTTTGAACTCCTCTACTGACAGAGTTAGCTCCTCTGCCACCATGGCTTGAGCAGATTTCTTCTCTTTTGTAAAGGTAAATACAAAGTATTCATTTAACAACTCAGTTTTGCCTTTACTTACATTTGTAAACTCCATTTTTTGTCTCTGATTGGCTCTCCTTTGACTATTCTATTATTGTTTACATGTCTACAGAAGGTTTTGGGATTCCCCTCTATGTTACATGCTAGTCTTTTCTCAGAGTTGCTCTTTGCTTTTCTTACTTGTCTTCTCACCTCTCGTAAACCCTCAGTATTCTGATTGACTCTCAGTTGTATTTCTACCTCACACCTACTATAAGCTCACGCTTTCCGTTTTAATGTTAATTTCTACCTGCTTTATCATTGAGGAAACTCTGGCTTTATTTGTTCAATTGTTTACATTAGAGGGGACATACCTTGACAGTTCCTGAACTATCTGCGTTTTGAAAGTACAGTTACAATTTTTCCCATCAATTTCTTACTCTAGTCAATCTTGTTCAACACATATCTAGCCAAATTGAAGTTAAATCTCTGCCATATAATTTTCCTTGATCTGGATTTTTTGCCACTCATTCTCCAGCACCATCCTGAACCTTACAACACATCCATCTGAGAAAACAGACAGGCCCTGTTTCAACATCTCATATGAACAACCGTATCCCTGAGAGTTAGCATTGGAGTTTCAGCCTAGCTTACTCACTCAAATCTCTCAGCAGAAATACATTCTATTGAGCCTGTAGAGAAGGATCTCACTTGTTGTTTGGAGGAATGCACGTGTGCACTATACATTGCAACTTGTGATAGTCACGTGGCTTTTGTAATTGTTCATTTTAGAGGCCGAAGTCATTAAATCCAGCCCATGAAATACTTTGTCTCCTACAGAGATATATTGAATGCTATCAATGGATATGCTGTGATGTTCACTGTCAATGTAAGCCTGAAACTTAGATAACAAAGTGTGAAGCTGGATGAACACAGCAGGCCAAGCAGCATTTCAGGAGCACAAAAGCTGATGTTTCCGGCCTAGGACTCTCTGATGAAGGGTCTAGGCCCAAAATGTCAGCTTTTGTGCTCCTGAGATGCTGCTTGGCCTGCTGTGTTCATCCAGCTTCACACTTTGTTATCTTGGATTCTCCAGCATCTGCAGTTTCCATTATCCCTAAGACTGAAACTTATTTGCTGTAATCCTGGATTTGCAATTAAGATTTCCCCTTGCTTTGGAGGTGAACATATAGGGGATCTTATGTAAAGTCAGTTCATGCAGACTTAAAACTGTGCTTGTGATTGCAAATCCCTAGTTTAAAACTGCCTTTGAGCCAGCACATTTCAAACTAAGTTATCAATTTCAGTCAGAGGGCACTATGATTGCTGAAATGGGGACTAGAAATATCAAACTGGCCAATAATTTGATCTCAGAGAACTTTAATCATGGCCACGTTATACTGGGCTTAGAAATTCTCAGTGCAGAAGGTGTAAAAGTTATTTCCTACCAATTGTATGAACTTAACTCATCCAAATGAGTACAAAAGAAATTGATCCAGCAGAAATATGAGTCAAAAAAGACTTTCGGCATTCTCTTCAGCTAAATATAAACTCCCAAGGACCAAGGATGATTGAAAATTGCTGTGGATGCAGCAGTCTAAGAATTCTCATAGCCTTAGTCATGACCATTCCCTTATAAATTCAACCTGGAATGGCAAGGATGTACCTTATCCTGTAGGCATTGTGAATGTAAGTGCCAGCTAAAAAGTTGCTCAGAGAACTTCAACTGTTCAATTTCAATGCAACTAAATTAACATATCACCTGCTGCACATTTGATGGAAGAAAAAGATATCATGTACAAATTCTTACATAAATGAAAGCATGTATAAGATGTCACGCCTTTGTATGTTAATACAAAAAAATGAATGTTTAGTCGTCAGTTCTGTGACCGTTATGTGCAGATTTTGAAATTAAGCGTGGAACAGTAACATTAAAACTCTGATCACGTTCACTTCTAAAATAACAGTGAAAAAGTAATAACAAGAGGACATCTAATCGATATATTAGAGAATTATATTTTCGTCTCTCTCACAACAAGTTCCTGACTGCTTAAGTTGCTGCAGCAAATACTCTAAGAAGACCAGTCTGGCTTCCCTGGAAGATGAGAGTACATAACTGAGATGTTGGCATTCATTTCAGTGTTACTCATTAGACAGTATGTATTTTAACACATAATGTGATCATTCGTCTGAACAATGTGTGACAGCATAGATAGAATCACCGACTTCAAACTTTCTTTTTGGTATTGTTTATGTTACTGATACCAAATAAGGAAGAATGCCTACATAAAGTCTTTGGAAAAAACAGACTCATTGTGATCAATAGAATAGGTTCATTCCATAGTACTTGATAACTAACTGCATTGTATCTGTGAGAAATCAGGCTATAATTAAGAATAAGTATGCTTTACTGCTATGAAAACATTCTGCATGCAACATAGAGATAACTGAACAACCGCCTAGCTCCACCTAAGATCAGCCTTTTCTGTCTTGATGGGTGAACTTTATTTCATGAAGTCAGTGAGCCCTTTCAGGAACTGCCTAATGCGTTGTCTCAGCAATTTTCTGGTTATCAGATTCTTCTCATAATTATTTCAACTGGTTAGCACAGGTTTACCATTACCTGATATCCCCAGGCTATCTGACTGTATAGATAGTTGACAACTTTATTGGGTTGTAAATTTGTTGTTTGAGGATGAAACTGTGAAGTGCATTTTGTTGCAAAACTAGAGCTTTGATTCCTGAATGGCATTTTCAGAGGATACTATATGGCATTGCTGTTACAGTTAAATGTTTGTTTCTCTTAGAGGATCATTAGTTTTCTAAAAATGTGCCAGCGAAGATAGTTGTGTTTCTGAAAAACTAAACTATTGTTGATGTTGTTACTATGTAAGCTGACATATGATCCTTTCATTTTTGCAAATATGTTTTTTGATCATATCATAATTCTTTCATAGTCAACTGACTGCTGTTCTGGTACTCCTACTGTACAAAAATATGAATGTACAGGTATTTCTCTTACACCGTGATAGTTTTGTTCTTGTGTGACTTCACACGATAGAAAATCATGATATGGCGAAATCACTACAGAAAATCTCGATAAATGTCTGTGCAGCAGAAAGTTCACACTATCCAAACGGCATCCACTATTCATCAAATGTGTTACAGCCAATTCACATAATTGAAAGATAATAAAATGTGAGGCTGGATGAACACAGCAGGTCCAGCAGCATCTCAGGAGCACAAAAGCTGACGGTTCGGGCCTAGACCTTCATCAGAGAGGGGGATGGGGAGAGGGAACTGGAATAAATAGGGAGAGAGGGGGAGGCGGACCAAAGATGGAGAGAAAAGAAGATAGGTGGAGAGAGTATAGATGGGGAGGTAGGGAGGGGATAGGTCAGTCCAGGGAAGACGGACAGGTCAAGGAGGTGGGATGAGGTTAGTAGGTAGATGGAGGTGCGGCTTGGGGTGGGAGGAAGGGATGGGTGAGAGGAAGAACAGGTTAGGGAGGCAGAGACAGGCTGGACTGGTTTTGGGATGCAGTGGGTGGAGGGGAAGAGCTGGGCTGGTTGTGTGATGCAGTGGGGGGAGGGGACGAACTGGGCTGGTTTTGGGATGCGGTGGGGGAAGGGGAGATTTTGAAGCTGGTGATGTCCACATTGATACCATTGGGCTGCAGAGTTCCCAAACGGAGGCTTGGGGACCGCTATGCAGAACACCTCCGCTTGGTTCACAATAAACAGCTGCACCCCCCAGTCGGGAACCATTTCAACTCCCCCTCCCATTCTTTAGATGACATGTCCATCATGGGCCGCCTGCAGTGCCACAATGATGCCACCCGAAGGTTGCAGGAACAGCAACTCATATTCCGCTTGGCAACCCTGCAGCCATATGGTATCAATGTGGACATCACCAGTTTCAAAATCTCCCCTTCCCCCACCGCATCCCAAAACCAGCCCAGTTCGTCCCCTCCCCCCACTGCATCACACAACCAGCCCAGCTCTTCCCCTCCACCCACTGCATCCCAAAACCAGTCCAGCCTGTCTCTGCCTCCCTAACCTGTTCTTCCTCTCACCCATCCCTTCCTTCCACCCCAAGCCGCACCTCCATCTACCTACTAACCTCATCCCACCTCCTTGACCTGTCCGTCTTCCCTGGACTGACCTATCCCCTCCCTACCTCCCAACCTATACTCTCTCCACCTATCTTCTTTTCACTCCATCTTCGGTCCGCCTCCCCCTCTCCCCCTATTTATTCCAGTTCCCTCTCCCCATCCCCCTCTCTGATGAAGGGTCTAGGCCCGAACCGTCAGCTTTTGTGCTCCTGAGATGCTGCTGGGCCTGCTGTGTTCATCCAGCCTCACATTTTATTATCTTGGATTCTCCAGCATCTGCAGTTCCCATTATCACTCACATAAATGAAACGTGTTAAAGCAGAAACACCTGTACCAATAGTCTACCACTAGCTACCGATGGCTGTGGTATCCTGAAAATATTATATGACCTCTTTCATAGGCTACCTTTGTCCATTTAACTTTTCTAGTCTCGTTAACAATTAAAATCTGGCATGATTATTATCATAATTTTCTATCAAACTTCCATTATTTCTTCTTTCATGCTCCATCAGACCATGTGATTGCCGTTAGATGGTCCAAATGTTACACTCATAAGTGAATCTTTGTCTTTTTCATTTCTCTTCTCTACCTAAATTGCAACTACACCCTGCCTTTTTTTTTAATTAGGCCATCATTCTGTGCTATATTAATATCATCATTAATGAACAGAGTCACCCCTTCACCTTTTTCCAAGTTTCCTCTCCTTCCTAAATGTCATGTAACCCCTTGGCCAATGAAATCTCAATTTATATCATCCTGCAGCCATGTCTTTGTGATGGTTACTAGACTTAATTATTTGTACTTGCCCTTTCTGTTCATCTGTATTGATTTGAGAATTACTGGCATTCAAAAGTAGAGTCCTCAATTCCAAACTTTTTTTTCTCATTTTGCAACTTGTGTTACCATTAGATTTGTATTCGCTATTATTCCCCTTCACAGTCTGCGTATCATTACCCTCAATATCTTTTGACCTGTCCCTACTCTTTGATTTACCACACCTTCTCAAATTTATCCATTGTCCTCACAATTGCAAACCTTCTAAACTTCAGTGTTGAAACTGCTTAAAAGATTCTAGCTCATTTCACTTCCTCGGGTATTGGTGACAATGCCCTATGAACTGGATCTCACGTTTTCCAAATCAGCTTCTGGAAACAGGTAGCAACTCTCAACTGTGAAATGCTATCACCTCAGAGCTACATCTCTGTATATCACTATTATCACTAGATCATACCCAGAAGTGAAGTATAAATGATCATGATAAGCTGCCACCTATAAGTATCCTTCAAGATACGGGATGCACTTCCTGACAAATAAGAAAGGGTGAAAGGTATGCATGACTGGGTTGCAGGTTTGCACAGAAAACTACACAGAAGACAGAAGGCCAAACTGTAAATCTCACAATGGGAGCCATGGTTACCAGTTGAGATTTCCAAATTTTGCAATGAATGCATGGAAAATAACATATGTGCTAAATGAGAGGATAGTACTGATTGGTTGCTAGTTGCACTTCTATTAGTAAATGTGTCACCTTGGAGAATACATCAGTTAATGATGGCTGACAGTTAGCTGCAAAGTTTTGGCTAACCAATCAGCAGTTTCTTCTTGTACAGTATAAATATTACAGCCTCTTCACATCTGCATTCTTGCAAATTATCCTGTTAATTGCAAGATATTATAACCCTTTCAAATACTGTTTCATGTAATATTAACTACAGCCAAATTCTGATTTACCTAGGTCCGTGAGAACACTTGCCACTTCATAAGCCTTTCTTCAAAATGTGACAGTTTTAAAATAGGAGCTGAGGACAGCAATCGAAATGAGAATAAGAATTAAAAATGTAGAGTAATAGAGAAAGAAAACATTGAATAGCATCTTGGAATCTCAGAACATTCCAAAGTGCCCTATGGCCAATAAGGACCTTTGCAGCATAGCCACTGTTGTAACTCAGGAAGAAACAGCAACCAAAATTGCACATCATAAACTCCCACAAATTGCAATGTGATAATGACAAAATAATATGTTTCAGTAATTTTGGTTGAGGGACAAATATTAATCAGGGCACAGAAATTCTCTAGTTCTTCCTCCACATAATACTATATCTAGCTGAGATAGCCCTGTGAGTCTTGTTTTAACATGTCATCTGTAAGACAGTACAGCAGACTCTTGATGTTACACAGAGCTGTAGGCTTCGAGTCTGTGCTCAAGTGTCAGAAGTGGAATGTGGCCCAATGACTTCTGACTTGAGATAGCTGCAGCTGAACAATGGTTGACATCCAACTTGTTTAGGATTCTAGTCCTCAGCACAAAGATGGTGAGGAAACTGTTTCAATATGCTTTTCATAATGCATCCATTTCTCCATCTTGTATTTTCATCCCACATAATATCTGCCACTAAATAGCCTCAATGAAATATGCAAAAAGGAAAATGTTCTCTAGTGGTTAAATGAAACAGATGGTGCACAATTCAAGTTTACTACACAGGTATATTAGCTTTTTGCATTGATATTCTCACCAGAATTTACCTCCCTCACAGTCCATTTTAAGGCTTTGACCTGAGAGCTACAAAATATTCTGCTCCTTCATTAAAATTTCATAGGGGTAGAGGGTCCAGATCATAATGCTGTGTCCATTGACACTTTGCTTGGAAATATATTCCCATGGGATTGAAAGTCTATTCCACTGCTTCAGGAGATCGCTGTGAATTATTCCTTTAAAGATACTGATCGGCATATCATTTTCCAGTTTCATAAAATCGGTACTGCATATGGGAGTGTGTCAACAAACATGGGTATTTTTAGAAAACATTTCTGTGCATGTTGTAATCATTTCCAAGATTATGTGCGATATCAATTAGCACAGTGGGCATTATGGGTTCAGCCAAAGTGAGATAAAGAAATATCACATGCATCGCCTGGGATCATTTTATTTATGTATGTTTGAAAACAAATGGAGGAGGCAGCTTAACCCTCCTGGCTATGTTTACCAGACAACAAGAATAAAGATTTGATGGTGTCATCTGTTGAATGGACACTTATGAAACTGTTTAGCTGATCTTCAGAATATCAAAGAAAGGACATATATTTGTATGCCTCCTTGCAAAGTACTTAAAAATGATTATAGCAAAGCCATGAATGCAGCACTAAGATGGGTAATAATTTAAACCATATTGTTTGTGACCTTGGCAAAGAGAAGAGTGCTCACGAGAAGACCAAGAGTATACATCATCCTATTCTAATAGTTCCCTGTGAACATCAGTATTTAAGAGGTAAATCACTGAGCTCAAAGGAGACAATGCTGATATGTAAAAATATTTGGGAGCATAAGTCACTTAAGGTCTGTTTTCAGAGTCTTGTCAAATGTCTTGTATTTCTTTTTTATTTACTTAGTGAATGCGGGCATCGCTGGCTGAGCGAGCAATTATTGCCCACCTTTAGTTGCCCTTGAGAACGTGGTGATGAGCTTCCTTTTGAACCGCTACAGCCCACATGTAGTAAGTTGACTGATAATGCACTTAGGGAAGGAATTTCAAGATTTTTGCCCAGCAACAGCGAAGGAATGGCAATGTATTTTCAAGTCAACATGGTGACTGGCTTGCAGGATGCTTGAAGGTGTGGTATTCCCATTCATCTACTGCCTTTGTGCTTCTAGTTAGTAGTGGTCTTGGTTTTGGAAGGGTCTTTGGCGAATTTCTGCCACGCATCTTGTCAATGGTACACATTGTTGTGACTGAACGTCAGTGGTGGATGCTTCTGGATAAAGTACCAATCAGCAGGCTGCTTTGTCCTGGATGATGTCGAACTTCTTGAGTGTTAATGGAGCTGCTCTTGTCAGCAAGTGGGGAATATTCCATCACACTCCTAACTTGTGCTTTGTGAAAAGCGTTAGAGAGTCAGTTGGTGAATTGTCATTCAAAAACCATAATTTTAGGATATGGAATGCAATAAAGTACATCAACTGAAGTTGCAATTGATTGTTTGTCCATCACACAGAAGTGAGCCAAACCATCATATCTCCCTTGGGTTCAATCCATTTGTACTTGTATTAGTAGCAAAACCAGAAATTGCTGGGGAAACTCAGCAGGTCTGGCAGCATCTATAGAGTGAAAGCAGATCCAGTGACCCTTCTTCAGAAGATGTTGAGCATTGTCTTGCTGGGTGGATTCAGGAATGAAACTTCAGTTGGAATGCATGTGAGGTAAGTCTGAACCAGAAGCAGCCACTGAGGAAGGTGATCTCACAGTAGAAGTGAGTTTTGGCAAAGACCTTATCAAACATTAGGAGCAAAAACCAAAGTAATGATGGTGAAAAAGAAGGAAAATTAGAATAGGAATCATGTCAGAGAGAGAAATAGAACTTCTTCAAGGTATGTTTCACTTTAACGGATGTCGGAGTGAGTTAACACTAAACAAAAAAAATGCTGCCGATGCTGGAAATCTGATACAAAAACAGAAATTGCTGGAGAAACTCAGCAAGTCTGGCAGTGTCTGTGAAGAAAAAGCAGAGCCAACATTTTGGTGCAATGACTCTTCGATTATATCCATCTTTAATTCAATGTCAAAATAGCTGGATTTCTCCTAAAATATTATGACCTGGCTTAAATAGTTTAAGGTTTTGCTCGGATCTCCTGTATCACTCTCAGAGCTTGGAGCAGTTTTTTTTTATCTTTGTCAGGACAGAAAACAATATTTACACTGACTTATTTGACAATCTTGGAATATTGAAAAGTATTTTATTGCTGTTGACTGGGCTGGGATGAGTGTCCTGTTTTTCTGTAGTCCAACTACCACATAAGTCACAACATCATTGCAATCATATTCATTTAAAAAAAAAGATCCATCAACTAGCTTTAACTTCAATAAACGAAAAATTATTAATTTGTTATAAAACAGTTTTATTACTTGAAAATGTTCAACTGTTTAATACAGTTTTCCGTATTAAATTAGAGATATTTATCCCCCTAAATAAGCCAAAACACATACATATCTCATGCACAAACATCATATGAATGGATATACACACTTACACACCAAAGCAAAATTCATAATTTCTCCCTACAGAGACTCACTTTGCAGAAAGAAAAAAACACTCTTGACAATAGCTCTTCAAGAAAAATTATTTTAATGAGTTAGGGCATTTAGACGGTTGTCAATCTGCTAGTCTAACATTTTGACATGGGTGGAAGGTTATTACAGAATACAGACAGTTATTTCCGGGATCTTAGCAGATACATCTTGCTCAGGAAACACAGTATTGAGAAGTCTTCCCATCAGTCTTCAAGGCGACAATCAGGTTCCAGACAGAATTCATCACAAAAGTGCTCCAGAAATTGGAGACTTGAAATATATAGGCTATGCCTGAACTGGTTTCTCTCAACTGAAAATATAAACGTGCACCAAGCTTGCAAAATACTGTTTAAACCAAACAGCTAGAACAGAATGGCAGAGTGCTATTCCAAAGAGAATAGATTACAAAAGCTCATGCATAAGGATACTTGGCTGCCTACGTACACCAATCATTGAAAGCAAGTATTTGGTGCAACAAGCAGTTAGAAAGGGAATTGGCTTGTTGGCCTTCATTACAAGGGGAATTGAGTACATGAATAAGGATGCTTTAATGCAGCTGTACACAGCCTTGGCAAGGCCACACTTGATTTATTATTGGTAGGTTCCTTACGTTAGAAATGAAATAATCCCACTAAGAAACTGCAGCAACATTTGCCACAACAAGGTGTGGAGCTGGACAAACACAGCAGGCCAAGCAGCATCAGAGGAGCAGGAAAGCTGAAGTTTCAGGCCTGGAGTCTTCTTCAGAAATGAGGGAGGGGAAGGAGGCTCTGAAATAAATAGAGAGGAGAGAGGCAGTGAAAGAAGGTGGATAGTGGAGCAGACAGGTCAAGAAAAGATGGACATGTCAAGGGGGTGAGGTGAAGCTACTAAAGCTGAGTAGGTAGATGGGAGGGAAGATGGACAGGTCAACAAGACGGGCATGAAGCTCTCGGTGAGTGTAGGTAGGAAGTGGGTGTGGGAGGTTGGTCAGTGAGGTGGCAGGGGCAGATAGGTAGGAGAAAAAATGGACAGGTCAAGGAGGCGGGGACAAGAGAGGGTGCTGATCTTGGGATGAGGTCGGGGTGGGGAGATTTTGAAGTTAGTAAAGTCCACATTGCGACTATTAGGGTGTAGAATTCCAAGGCAGAATATGAGGTGCTGTTCCTCCAGCTTTTTGGCAGCATCATTGTGACACTGGAAGAGGCC
Source organism: Stegostoma tigrinum (assembly GCF_030684315.1). Classification (NCBI taxonomy): domain Eukaryota; kingdom Metazoa; phylum Chordata; class Chondrichthyes; order Orectolobiformes; family Stegostomatidae; genus Stegostoma; species Stegostoma tigrinum. Next base: position 92,131,386 of record NC_081360.1, read on the forward strand.
TGGTATGGACATATCATGTGGGCAGTAGGAGGGGGAATTGAAGTGGCTTGCGACTGGGAGGTAGGTCATTTGTTGCAAATTGAGCATAGGTGTTCCACAAAGCGGCCTCCAAGCCTCTGCTTGGTCTCCCTGATGTAGAGGAGGTCACACCGGGAATAGCGGGCACAATAGACCACATTAGTGGATGTGCAGGTGAACATCTGTTTAATGTGGAAGTTTTCTTGGGGCCTGGGATGGAGGTGAGGAGGCAATTGTACGGACATGAGTAGCACTTCCTGTGGTTGCAGGGAAAAGTGATAGGCATGGTGGAACTAGTGGAGAGTGTGGAGCGGATGAGGAAGTCGAGTAGAGAGCAGTCCCTCCAGAAGTGTGGGAGGGAAAGATGTCCTTTGAAGTGGGGTCAGATTGCAGGTGGGGAAAGTGGTGGAGAATGATGCATTGAATCTGAAGGATAATGGGGTGATATGTGAAGACAAGGGGAGTTCTGTGATAACAAGATGTAGAGCTGGATGAACATAGCAGGCCAAGGGGAGTTCTGTCTTTGTTTTTTTTGCGGGGAGGGTGTGTGAGGGCTGGGGTGCGGGAAACGCAAGAGATGTGGTCGAGGGCATTTTCGAACACTGTGGGGGGCGGAATTTGCGGTCCTTGAAAAACAAGTACATCTTGGATGTCTGGGAGTGGAACGGCCCATCTTGGGAGCTGATGCGGCAGAGGCAGAGGAATTGGGAATAGGGGTTGCATCCTTGCAGCAAGGTGGATGAGAGGAGGTGTAGTCTAGGTAGCTGTGGGAGTCAGTGGGCTTGAAATAGATAACAGATTCCAGGTGGTGACCGGAATCAGAGATGGAGAGGTCCAGGAAGGAGTGAGAGGTATCAGAGATGTTCCAGATGAGCTTAAGGTTGGGGTGGAAGGCGTTAGTAAAGTGGATGAACTGTTCGAGCTCCTCGTGGGAGCACGAGGTGGCGCCGATACAGTTATCAATATAACAAAGGAAGAGGTGGGAAATGGGGCCAGTGTAGCTGTGGAAGAGAGATTGTTGCGCGTATCTTACAAAGAGGCAGGCATAGCTTGGGCCTCTGTAACCCTTGATTCCCTGACTATTTAAAAACCTATCTATCGCAGACTTAAATATACAATTTTCTGTGAGAAGAAATTCTTCCTCACCTCAGTCTTAAATTGGTGTCCCTTTATTTTGAGAATAAGCCCCGAAGGGAAAGCATTTACCCTGTCAAGTCGAGGGCTTATAAAACTGCAAAGAACAGTACAGACCCCACAGCATGGGACAAAGGCAAGACCAAATGTGACCAGAAAGTGGCTGATAAGAGCAATTGCAAAGGATTCTGAAAGAAAATTTGCAAGTGACATAAAAGACAATAAGGAGCGATTTTATAATTATAAAAAGGGAAAAAGGCTGGTTAAGAATATTGTATCAGAGATAATAGGATCTGCAGGTGCTGGAGAATCTGAGATAACAAAATGTAGAGCTGGATGAACACAGCAGGCCAAGCAGGAACTTAGGAGCAGGTAAGCTGGCGTTTCGGTCTAGGCCCTTCATCAGAAATGGGGGAGGGGAAGGGGGTTCTGAAATAAATAGGGAGAAAGGGGGAGGCGGATCGAAGATGGATAGAGGGGAAGCTAGGTAGAGAGGAGACAGACAAGTCAAAGAGGCGGGGCTGAAGCCAGTAAAGGTGAGTGTAGGTGGGGAGATAGGGAGGAGTTAGGTCAGTCCACCTCAAGTCGCACTCCCATTTCCTACCTACTAACCTCATTCCCCCCCTTTGACCTGTCTGTCCTCCCTGGACTGACCTATCTCCTCCTTACCTCCCCACCTACACTCAACTTTACTGGTTCCATTCCCATTTCTTTGACTAGCATGTCTCCTCTCTATCTATCTTCTCTTCTATCCATCTTCGATCCACCTCCCCTTCTCTCTCTATTTATTTCAGAACCCTCTACCCATCCCCCTCTCGGACGAAGGGTCTAGGCCCGAAACGTCATCTTTTGTGCTCCTAAGATGTTGCTTGGCCTGCTGTGTTCATCCAGCTCCACACTTTGTTATCTCAGATTCTCCAGCATCTGCAGTTCCCATCATCTCTAGGCCCAAAACGTCAGCCTTCCTGCTCCTCCGATGCTGCTTGGCCTGCTGCGTTCATCCAGCTCTACACCTTGTTATCTCAGGTAAACTAATTGTACTGATTGGAGATTCTAGAATCAGGGGTATTGTCTCTGAATTATGGCCACGCCAATCAGGAGAGACGCTGGAAAGCATTTCTACTTGCAAAAATTAGTGGAGGTTTGAGATTCTCTATCTTAAGTAGTGGTTGACGCTAATTCAATTCTTAAATTTAAATCTGAGGTAGATAAACTTTTATTCAGGAAGGGTGTCAAAGGAAATGGATCCAAGACAGGCATAGGGAGTTAGGCAACAGATCAGCTACATTCTTATTGAATGGTGGAGCAGGCTCAAGGGATTGATTTGCCTATTCCTGTTCTTCTTACGTTGCTATAATCCTAAGTTTGTTAAGAACGCTGTAAGTTTCTCATGTACCAAAGTGGTATTAATACTCTAATTTTATAAAGTACAGTTCATTGTTGTTTGCTCAGAACCATGGAATTTTGTGGCTGGATATCATCTTTTATGACTGACTCGTTTCGAAATCAAAATTACTGGTCCCTTGTCAGATCATATCATAAATTTGATGGTCTGCTCTGGGATTGTAGCTTCATTTGAGCCCAGGAACAACAATATGCATTTTTATACTGTTTTGGGTGTCTTGAAGTGTATCTAGGTACTCCACAGCAACATTCGTGAACAAAATTTAACATTGAATCACGCAATGAAACATTTGAATAAGTGATCAAAGACATAGGTTGTAAGGAACTACATGAAGAAATGAAGACAGATAGAGAGCTGTAGAGTCATAGGGAGGGAATTCTAGGCAGATTAAAACTTAATTATTAATGATGGATTGATCAAAATCTGGGAAGTGCAAGAGATCAAATTTGGAATGGTAGACATTCGTTGAGAAATAAATATAACCATGCAGTGTGTTCCAAATATGTTGCCCGTGGAGTAGAATTAAATGTGCGATAAAGAAGGATGACTTCTGGCATGCAAAGACATTCTCATTTTTAAATGAGGCCATGTGGTGGAGCATGTTGCAATTTACACTTTTGTCTGTGAATTGAATTCATTGTTGCATTGAAGTGCACTGAGCCCGTAAGTGAGTGTTCAAGTATTTTTTTAATTGTTGCTCTTTAGTGAATGTGAAATTTAAGATAATCAAGACACTGTGTGACTTGATGTCAACACAAAGGCAGTTTCCCTACATTATGCAGATATGCCAGACGTGTTCTACTTACATAATTTTTAATTACAAAGTTATAACTTGATGAAAATTCTCGCATATTTCTCTAGGAATTCTCTGAAATTCATCAGCCCTCATTCATCATATGTTTGGTGTCATTCTTGTTACTCTTCTTTGCATTATTCTGAATTCAGTTTTCTTCCTTTCAATATACAGGTATAAATCCTAAGACGGTTAGTCTGACTACTTTCTTTATTCTTTTCCTTATTTTGCTGAAAGAACTTAATGTATTGCAAACATTTCTAACTCCTGCTTCAACAGATAACTTTGTTGTCATGCCCATTCTTATTTCTCAGGTTCGCTGTGCTAATTCTATTCATTTTTTTGATGCAGTTTTGTATTTGTTTTCTTTTGCAAAGAACCGTTTATTGATGTATTCAAAACCTGGGGGAGTTGTTAACCCAAGAAAACTGCTTGCCACACACAGACACTTACAAAGATGTTTGTCAAGAAAGAAAGAACAGAAAAGAAAAGAAAGAAAATGAAAGAGGTCAAAATTGTGAATTACTTTGAAAGCAAAGATGTTGTATCAGTTCACATAGTTAGAATCCAGTAAGATACCGTGCATTGGAAGTCTTTCTAGTTGCTTGTACGAAGAAACTCATTTTGATGCAACTCCCGAACTGTCTAACTATGGTTGAAGATGCAGCAGTTTTACAACTAGGAAATTGGGAAAATCTTCCCAGAACACAGGTTTTTGTGAGATATGATGTGAAGGTGCCAGTGGACAAATAGCACCGAGTTATAGTCCAAGAGGTTTATTTGAAAGCAGAAACTTTCAGAACCTCAGTAACACCTGAAGAAAGAGTGAGGCTCCAAAATCTTGCATTTTCAAATAAACTTGTCGGACTATAATCTGTTGTCGTGTGGTTTCTGACCTTGCTTTCGTGAGAGATTGAGATCAAAGGCTATTGTTAACTAAGGATGGAGCTGCTAATGCTGTTTATTCCAGTGTCAAAAGTAGAAAATGTTTTTTAAAAAAACTGTGTCATTGAATTTGTTTAAAACCAGTGACTGGACTCTATTGAAGGAATTGTGTTGTTGATGCTATGTCTAAATGCACTACATCCTTATATCATCAAATGTCCAAGGACACTATGTCCTTGTATCATCAAAGCTGAGGATTTTTAGAATGCCCTGTCTGCTGCCTCTTTGGTGGAAAGATGTAAATAGATTTGTTCAACTCGAGCTGTCTGGAGTTGATACTTATTGAAGCCAACACACAAAAGAAATATGAGACATGTATAACATTATTATTTAGATTTAATTTGAGAATTCTGAAACAGAAGAACATTTTGAGACTCCTGAAACTCCTAGATTTAATATTGTTGACATTTGAGCAATTTGAAAGCTTTAGTGTATGTTGAGCACGCCATTTTCAGTCAGACGGTGAATCAACAGAATACAGAATTGAAAAAGGAAAAGGCAAAAAACCACTATGAAACTTGCCAATTTTGACATTTTGTTCATTTCCGGGAAAATTCACCTCAATGCTCTAGATCAAAGCCACATACCACTTTGAGCTTGAAAGTGCATATATGGAAACTGAACCATTATTGAGCAGATAGGTCACAAGTTGTGCTCAGCCAGACAGCAGCAAAAACAGCACATGGAAAATAAGAGTAAGAGCTTTGAAAAAATAATTCTACCATCAACAATAGAAATGAATCTCAGAGGCAATGTGCTGAATAAATTTAGTGTCAAATTGAATTTGATGATGCATCCTATTACTTGCTTTTAGTCCACTATGAGTGAACAAAGCCTTCTGATAATAAAATGTGAGGCTGGATGAACACAGCAGGCCAAGCAGCATCTCAGGAGCACAAAAGCTGACGTTTCGGGCCTAGACCCTTCATCAGAAAGGGGAATGGGGAGAGGGAACTGGAATAAATAGGGAGAGAGGGGGAGGCGGACCGAAGATGGAGAGTAAAGAAGATAGGTGGAGAGAGTATAGGTGGGGAGGTAGGGAGGGGATAGGTCAGTCCAGGGAAGACTGACAGGTCAAGGAGGTGGGATGAGGTTAGTAGGTAGATGGGGGTGCGGCTTGGGGTGGGAGGAAGGGTTGGGTGAGAGGAAGAACAGGTTAGGGAGGCAGAGTCAGGTTGGACTGGTTTTGGGATGCAGTGGGTGGGGGGGAAGAGCTGGGCTGGTTGTGTGGTGCAGTGGGGGGAGGGGACGAACTGGGCTGGTTTAGGGATGCAGTTGGGGAAGGGGAGATTTTGAAACTGGTGAAGTCCACATTGATACCATATGGCTGCAGGGTTCCCAGGCGGAATATGAGTTGCTGTTCCTGCAACCTTCGGGTGGCATCATTGTGGCACTGCAGGAGGCCCATGATGGACATGTCATGTAAAGAATGGGAGGGGGAGTTGGAATGGTTTGCGACTGGGAGGTGCAGTTGTTTGTTGCGAACTGAGCGGAGGTGTTCTGCAAAGCGGTCTCCAAGCCTCCGCTTGGTTTCCCCAATGTAGAGGAAGCCACACCGGGTACAGTAGATGCAGTATACCACATTGGCAGATGTGCAGGTGAACCTCTGCTTAATGTGGAATGTCATCTTGGGGCCTGGGATAGTGGTGAGGGAGGAGGTGTGGGGGCAAGTGTAGCATTTCCTGCGGTTGCAGGGGAAGGTGCTGGGTGTGGTGGGGTTGGAGGGCAGTGTGGAGCGAACAAGGGAGTCACGGAGAGAGTAGTCTCTCCGGAAAGCAGACAGGGGTGGGGATTTATTATCTTGGAATTCTCCAGCATCTGCAGTTCCCCTTTATCTCCAAAGCCTTCTGATGACAGGAGATTCACTTCAGCACATATATTAAACAGGCTTTGTTACTTAGGGTAGGAATTGGTAAGAGCACTGGACAAGTCAGATCCCAGACTGAAATCTGACTGGATAGATTATATGAAAAACACAGAGCGGAGCTAGAGGAACACAGCAGGCAAGACATCATCAGAGGAGAAGGAAAGTTGACATTTTAGGTCAGGACCCTTCCTAGGATCCTGACGCGAAACATTAACTTTCTTGCTCCTCTGATACTGCCTGGCCCGTTGTGTTCCTCCAGCTCCACACTGTTATCTCTGACTCTAGCATCGGCAGTTCTTATGATCTTTCTCACTATCTCTGGATAAATCATATTGTGTTTCTTTATTAATTTTCATGAAGTGGCCTCTCATTGAAACATAGACATGCAATTGGAATCTGAACTTCTTTTTACAAGTTTTGCTTTTGACAATAAGATGGAAGTTCATTACACAAAAGAAATGACCGTAGAATGTAATGAACCAAACTATTTACTTACAAGTAAAATTTAAAGGTTCTGAAACAACAGTGAAAATGTAATGCAAATACCAATTCCTATCATTTTGGGAATTAGAGAGGCCCTTCTTGGAGCCCTCGGAAAGCTGAGTTTAAATTTTCTCAGTTTCAAATAACCCTTTCAGATTTACACTGCAGTAACCAATTTTGTTAAGAAAAAATCTTAACTCTCATTTCTCTTCACTAGGAAAGTGTGTCTTATATGAAACACATCAAGCAGCAGCCAACACACTTGGAGAACTGCCCAAACAGAAATGAAGAAGAAAGCTTGTTTTGCCACTAAGCAAAATAAAACAAAAAAAATCAACACCTAACTTTCTAAACTAGCGCCTAACACACAAATATTTATTTAGATCGCTCATAAAAGGTTCCCAATATAAATAATGACCCATTACTCTCTAGGAATTCTTCCTCTCACATTGTGTCTTAAAATAAGGCACAAAGGTGACTGAAATACAGGACAGGTACGCTTTATGCACACATCCAAAAAGTGAAGAAACCTAAAATCTGAAGATATCTTTGAAATCAGAACTGAATGACCCTAAAATGAATATTTCTTTCCCAAAGGCCTAACTCAGCAAATCCACAGGTCTACTCACATCTGTTTGGGCCTCTTGGAGAAAAATCTTTGCTTCTAGTTCCGTTCAGGCCAAATGAGGAGTCTTCTTTCCAAATGGCCCAGGCAAACCTGAATGGTAATTGTAGAAACAATTGGAGGCAGAGAATAATGTTGCAGAGAAAATGAAAAAAAAAGTTTACAGATCCCATCAAGTTTTTGATATCGATAATGTGATCCCATTTCTTAATAGGTTACATTACAATGAGTTCAATAGTTAAATAAATGTTACGTTTTTTTGTGAAATGATTAGTAAAAGGACTTAGACGGTAAAATAAATGTGCATGAGAAATGAAAATATCCTTCATCCAAAAAAAACAGTTAGTCCCAATTTTTTTTTGGATCAAGACTTCCTGACCTATCTTAAAAAGTTACTCATTAAACCCCTTCAGGCACACAGAAACTCATGTACCACAAGTTCAAAAACAACATCTGTCATCTCTCACTGAGCACTTTTTTTAAGAAAAACAAAATGATGCATTTATCCATCAGTATGAAATCAAATACCTCAAGTCAACAGATCATGCAAATCCAGGCATACTTTAGGGATTTCCTGTGAAGAATAATTTGTTTCCATACATCTCTGAATTACTGTGCATATACAAATTATTTGCCAGTGTCTACCAGAGAAATTAAAGGAGAAACTCACAAGGATGTGTTTTGCAACAACGAACTTAATTATAATGAATATCCAGTCTTGAGAGAATGAAGATGAGAAATTGCAGGAGGATTTTACACATAGAAATTAACTGAGTAAGGATCAGGACTATCTCATCTGGGGCTTATGAATCATTACTCAGCCAAAGTTTAGAAAACAATTGTTAGAAGTACTTCATCAAGAGCATATGGTTTTAGTCTGCAGAAAGCAATAGCAGGAAGCTATTTTTGGTATTCAAAGATATATTGAATTCCTGTTGAAAAGTTGTGAAGTGGGTTTCAGAATGAGAAATGATCCAGCCAAGGTGTTTTTCATTCCACAATCAAATGCAAGAAAACCGTAGCAATAAGTGGATGTTGATTGTATTTTTTTGAAAGTGGAAGGAAAAGTGGCTCTTGTTTTGATTGATAGTTGCAGCAAGGGGATACATTTTGATTCCATAGCCAGCACCACACATACCAAATCATTAAGGTTTTGAAAAATTAAGTTGCAACATATGGACTGTTAGAGGTGATGATGTCAGAGAACGGTCCACAGAGTTTCAATGACAACTGAGTTCACAGAGTTTAACTTGTATCATTTCCATGAAATCCACTCAAGAGAAGAGGGAAAGAAGCTGAGTAAATTGTATGCATATTCTCAGAGGTTCAAAGAAAGGAAAGCTCATCTCATTGAAACATTCAAGGCTGTAGAGAGCTTCGCAAAATCGATACTAAGATGTGATTTATGACTGGAAATTTTGAATATGAGGGCGTAGTCTCAGGAGAAAATGTCAACGATTTCGATATAACATGTGCAAAACTTTGCTCAGATGGCTGTGAATCAAGAATTGTCTCATTTTTGTTCCCAACAATCATTGATAGTTCTCTGAACATAATTACTGACACTAAATTTTATTTCCAGATTTGACTCTATGGTTCTATGACTCCAATTATTTACAACAAATTTTGTTTTAACTAGCACCTTATGAACCACTTGTCTTAATTAGTCATCAAAAATGACGTACCTCAAATACAGCAAAGTTTACTGTATTATTCTGTCCAATAATTACGATTTTTGAAATGTATTGACCTCATTGTAAATATACTTTTGGTTCAATTGAATGACAAAATGAAATAGCAACAGTTGATTCAATTCTGAGTCAACTTCTCCTCAAATACTGCAATCTACCACGTGGAGCAGGAGGAACAGAGCAGGCCAGGCAGGAAAGTTGACATTTCGGGTCGGGACCCTTCTTCAGAAATTTTCGTCAACTTTCCTGCTCCTCTGATGCTGCCTTGCCTGTTGTGTTCCTCCAGCTCCACACTGTTATCTCTGACTCCAGCATCTGCAATTCTTACCATTTCCTGCAATAAACTGTGATATCCGAGTCATCAGCTGAAGGTGCAAGTGTGAAGCATCTCTGCCGGTAGCTTTTATGTAAGGCAAAAGCGCTTTTTGATTTAAGCTGTAGATAAAATATAACAGTGATGTGTATATCCCTTGCATTACACTTCTACTACTTACTGTATGTTTTTATATTGATAATGGGGGCCTCTCGATTATATAAAATATTTGATCAATCAATATATTCCTGGTCTCATAGGTGCTGGATAATAAACAGTTTACAGGAATTGAATTTATAAACTCCACAACTGAGGGGATTGGAACCTATGACCACAGATCTTGCATTGCTGAATTATAAGTCCAATGACATTACCACTTTCCACCATCTCCTTTAGTAAGAATGTATCAATTCTACCACGTCCCTGCCGGTGTCCCAAGGCTTTAGACTTTAAGAAAACTAAGCAAGAAATTTGTCACTGTGGGAGTCAATTCAATAGACTTTAATTTTGCTGCCACCTTAAGATAAACTCTTAACTTCAGCTCCCAACATGAGTGATTTTATTTTCAGCATTTTTAATGCTTCCTTCTTTGCATCATTCATTCCTGCATGGACTGCCTTTTTTATATTATCTAAAGACATTTTAAGAATTCATCACTTCCCAACATCTTTTCCCACAACCTTGACACGATTTGAGGCATAAACATATCACTTTGATCAAAGCTGTATCTAAGACTTTCATTTTAGCTTTCACAGGGAAGATTTCAAACAATTGTTGTTAAAGATAGGACATAAATGTTGAGGAGTCACAATTGATAAATGAAATGGTTTACAACATCTGAAAGCCCTGTTGACATTGCTTTATTCTTGAAAGGAATATAAAAAATTATAATATCTTCCAATAAATTAAAACAATTTTGAGAGCAATGCACAGAAACTTATCCCATATTTCTCTGGCATTTCAGCAAAACGTGGGACTGATTGTCAAAGTGCCATATCCAAATTTAAAGTTTCACCACAATGTGTCAGAAAAGTGGAAACTCGATGAACTTAAATTTCTTGATTTCCCTTTTTTCACAGCTTTGCGCAATGTGCTCAAGCGCCTGTGAAATTGTAAAGCATTGTGCTTACACAGGCAATGCATAAACTTTAGTCAGCAGTTTCTTGGCAACAAATTGAGTCTATTCACCAAGTAAATTATATTAGGGAAGTGGCAGGCAAATTTCAAATAGTCAAGACTGTAAAATTAAATCATTGTTTTTATGGAATAAATATGTCACTTCTATGAATTTTGTTTCAAAATATTTATTTCAAGCAGGAGTTGAATAAATGTTAATTACTCTAGAATATAAAATGAAATCATTTGTTTCCTATGTGCTATTTATTTGTTTTCAGCAACTAAGTGTGCTACCTCCTCATTTATCTGTTTCCTTTGATGGATACTTGCAACTAGCCCTTGTGCCACTACCAACCAGATTAATTGTTGGAAATGTTCACCTTACCTCTTAATGTGTATTGTTGTTCCAATGGTTCTGAAATAGAGATAGACTTGAAACATTTCACTCTCTAAAGATACTGCCAGACCTGCTGAGATTCTCCAGCATTCTCTGTGTTTGTATGGACCCATGAGAGACAAATGTTTGTACTTAGCAATGAGCCAATGGCTCAACTGAATATTTGGTCAACTTAACAGGTAACTTGACATACCAAAAATGTAACTGTTGTTCTGAGTTGGTCTTAAGTAATGAATTCTCCACTGATTCAAGAAATGACTAGATTTTATAGAAATTAATCTCTCTCAGTGTACTGAGAGAATGACTAGGTGATCTTGGTTTAATTTCCAAAGTAAGGTTGTTTTTTAACAAATGAAGCCTTGGATAAAAACCGAAGGCTTGCAAAGGAGGATATGACCATGATTTCTGATAAGACCAAAACATCTGACCAGATTTGGGTTCTGAAAGTCTGAAGGTTGCCATCAGAAGGGAAGGCCTGAGAGAAAAATCGTACCTTTTGTTTTCACTCATTTCTATTTCATGCACTGCACTGTTTTGAATGGATGCGTCATTTAGCTCAGTTGTGTAGATGGTTAACATGTGGATCAGAATAATACCAACAGCAATTTCAGAGGCTGAGGGGCAACCTGATAAGGATGTATAAAATTATGAGAGGCACGGATAGAATAGATAGTCAAAGTCTTTTCCCCAGAATAGAAATGCCAATTAGTAAGCAACATAAGTTGAAGGTAAAAAGGGGAAAGTTTATTGGAGATGTGAGAGGCAAGTTTTTTTTACTGCAGAGGGTGATGAGTGCCTGGAAAGCACTGCCAAAGGAGGTAATAAAGAAACAGATATAGTGCAATGTTTAAGAGGCACCTTGACAGATACATAAATAGTCAGGGAACGGTGGGATGCAGACCACCTGGAGGAAAAAGCTTTTTAGTTTAGAAAGATGTCATGTGTCATTGTAGACTTGACGGGCCGAATGACCTGTTCATTTGCTGTGCTGGTCTTTGTTCTTTGTTCCAGCACACGGTTTGATCCTCATTCAGACTGAGGCAGACTCAGGGCCTAAGTCCTCATGCTACCCATAATTAAAAGTAATGCCAGTTTAGCATATGGTTTGATGATTGTCAACCATGTAGTGTATTCAGGCTGATAATTTAAGAAGGAACATGTTTTGAACACTTCAAAACACTCTCAAAAAAATTAGTTGTACTACCTTATTGCAAGCATAGACTATGATACACATTCCCAAGTTGTCAAGGTAGAGGCTGAATCTTAAATACCAACTTTGAACCAAAGTCAGAAACCAGTCCCTCATATCTGACTTCCAGCCAGCCATGAAGCTAAAGCTCGAAGCAGAAAGGAAAGAGCATATATTGAGCTCTTCAAATGAATCTTGGGTGCAAAAACTTCAATATCACAGAAAAAGAAACTCTAACATGGAATTAAATATTTGATAAATAGTTTCTTTGGAAAGCTACCACTACTGTGTGCTGTGGTAGCATGGATGTTTCTCATATTTATTGTGGCAAGCATAATTTCTGGTAAGCGGTCTCAATGTAATCAAAAGTCATTCACTATGGTTCAACACTCATGAAAGATGACAAAATATCTGATTTTTTTCCAGATGTAACATCATTGGCCTGAAACATTAACACTATGTCACCACTCTGTCCATCACAGCTGCTCCGATATTTCAAATGAAAGTCTCACTTGGTGTCACTCTCCTGTTTTCATCCGTTAAACCTGCACGTATTTCTTTATACCTTATTCACTTTGCATGCCTCAGTTGAACCCATCTCTGCCATTCCCCCAGGCCTTGCATTCCAGATCCTAATCACTCAACTGTATGAAAACAATTTTCTTCATATCATTTCTGCTTCCTTCATGAACTACCTTAGATTTGGGCCTCTTGTTCCTGATACTTTCACAAGAGGGGACAGTTTTCTTCGTCTACTCTGACTAGACCTCTCATGATTTTCAATACCTCTATCAAATCTTTCAGGTGAAACTTTGGCAGGGCAATGGGAAGCATTCAAGGAGGAAATAGCAAGAGTGCAGGACAAGTACATTTCCGTAAAGACAAAGGGTGGGGTCAAGACCTGAAACACCTGAGTGTCAAGGGAAGTAAAGGCTAAACTTAAGAGAAAAACAGAATTGTGTGCCAAACAATGAGGTCTCAACTCAGGACAGTCCCTAGAGGAGTATAAACAGTGCTGGGGAGAACTTAAAAGTAAATTAGGAAAGCTAAGCAAGTGCAACAGAAAAAGCATTGGTAGGCAAAATAAATAAGCATCTGAAGGGGTTTTGTTAGAAGTATTACATAAAGGGCAAGAGAATAATTAGGGAAAGAGTAAACCCCTTTAGCTCCTGTTTGGTAATCTATGTGTGGACACGGAAAACTCGATGACTACTTTGCATTGACCTTTTCGACGGTGGCACAACATTCACAAAAGAGGAGGAAAACAACAACAAACTGCCATTCCTAGTTGTCACAGTAGAGCGAACAGCCAATGGGGAACTTCAAACCAGCGTCTACAGGAAAACAACACATACGGACCAAATACTGAACTACAGGAGCAACCATCCCAACACCCACAAACGAAGCTGCATTAGAACATTATTCCAACGAGCCACCACACACTGCAGCACAGAGGAACTACGCAGAGCAGAGGAAAATCACCTATACAGCATATTCAAGATGAATGGGTACCTAATGAACACAGTCCGCCGATTTCTCAGCAACAAACCCAAACAAACAGACAAAATGGGCTCGAAAACCATAACCACTCTCCCCTACATCAAAGACATTTCTGAAATGACTATCAGATTACTCGGACCTCTTGGCATCAGGGTAGCCCACAAACCCACCAACACACTTAAACAGCAGCTAATGAACTTAAAAGACCTTATAGAGACAACAAACAAAACAAACATCATCTACAAAACGCCTTGCAAGAACTGTGACAAACACTACATTGGACAAACTGGCAGAAAGCTAGCCACCAGGATACACGAACATCAACTAGCCACAAAACGACATGACCCACTATCACTCGTATCCTTACATACAGATGAGGAAGGACACCACTTTGATTGGGACAACACATCCATCCTAGGACAAGCCAAACAGAGACACGCATGAGAATTCCTTGAAGCATGGCATTCCAACCGGAACTCCATCAACAAACACATTGATTTGGAGCCCATCTACCACCCTCTGAGAAAAAGAACAGGAAATGACATCATCAACCCAAGGAAACCTAACCAGATAAATAGAAAGCAGGACATAACACCAGCGCTTCGTTGGAGGCTCACTGTTGATGTTACGTAGAATGGTGTCGAAACGCCTGAAAACTAACCTTCCAGCTCAGCGAGCAAACTCACATCCAGAACCTCAACCTGAGCTACAAATCTTCTCAAAACTCGCTAAATGTATCTAAAGTTGGCAAATCTACTACCGTTGCAGGCAAAGTGTTCCATTCCCTTACTACTCTCTGAGTAAAGAAACTACCTCTGACATCTGTCCTATATCTTTCACCCCTCAATTTAAAGCTATGCCCCCTCGTGCTCGCCGTCACCATCCTAGGAAAAAGGCTCTCCCTATCCACCCTATCTAACCCTCTCATTATTTTATATGTTTCAATTAAGTCACCTCTCAACCTTCTTCTATCTAATGAAAACAGCCTCAAGCCCCTCAGCCTTTCCTCATAAGACCTTCCCTCCATACCAGGCAACATCCTAGTAATTCTCCTCTGCACCCTTTCCAAAGCTTCCACATCCTTCTTACAATGCGGTGACCAGAACTGTACGCAATACTCCAAGTGCAGCCGCACCAGAGTTTTGTACGGCTTCACCATAACCTCTTGATTCCGGATCTCGATCCCTCTATTAATAAAAGCTAAAACACTGTATGCCTTCTTAACAGCCCTGTCAACCTGGGTGGCAACTTTCAAGGATCTGTGTACATGGACGCCGAGATCTCTCTGCTCATCTGCACGACTAAGAATCTTACCATTAGCCCTCTACTTTGCCTTCCGGTTACTCCTACCAAAGTGCATCATGTTTAATATATCTCCTGGAATTCTTTCTTTGATGTTATAATCCAAAGAATAGATGATAGACCCAGTGGAAGTGATTTACTTTGACTTTTAGAAAGCTTTCAATAAAGTTCCATATAAAAGATAAGCATAAAATTAAAGCTCATGGATTGCGGGAGGTGGGGTGGGTTGTATACTGACATTCATCGAGCATTTTTTGATAAACAGGAAACAAAAAACAGTAAATATGATGCCACTGTTTAAAAAAGGAAGTAGTTGGAAGGCAAGTAACTGTGGACCTGTTAGCTTAACTTCTGTCTTAGGGAAAATGCTTGAAGCTATAATCAAGGAAGAAATAGTGAGACATCCGGATGGAACTTGTCCCAGCGGGTAGACACTGCATGGGTGTGTGAAAGGCAGTTCATGTGTAACCAATTTACTGAAATTCATTGAGGACATTACGATAACAGTAGACAATGGGCAACTGGTGGATGTGGAGTATCTGGATTTCCAGAAGATATTTGACAAGGTGCAGCATAAAAGGCTGCTGCATAAGATAAAGAAGTATGGCATTACAGGAAATGTATTAGTACAGATGGAGGGTTGGTTGACTAACAGGAAGCAAAAAGTGGTGACAATTGGGTGTTTCATTCGGTTGGCGAGCAGTAGCTAGTGGTGTGTCTCAGGAATCTCGGTTGTGACTGCAGTTGTTTCCAATTTACATAGACGAGTTAAAGTTGAGAATCAAGTGTGGTGTGTCAAAGTTTGCAGATGATACCAATATGAGTGGCAGAGCAAAGTGTGCAGGCAATACTGGAAGTTTGCAGAACGATATAGATAGGTTAAATGAGTGGACAAGGGCCTGGCAGATGAAGTACAATGTTGGTAAATATGAGGGTATCTGTTGTGGTACAAATAACAGTAAAATGGGCTATTACTTAAATAGGTAAAGATTGTAATATGCTGTTGTGCAGAGGGATCTGGGTGTCCTTGTGCATGAATCAGAAACAGCTGGTTTGCAGATGCAGCAGGAAATTAAGAAGACAAATGGAATATTGTTCTTCACTGCTAGATGGAGTTTAAAAGCAGGGAAGCTATGTTGCAGCTGTATAGCGTGCTAATGAGGCCTCACCTGGAGTACTGCGTACAGTTTTGGTCGCCTTATTTGGAAAGGATGGCACTGGAGGGTGTGCAGAGGATGTTCACTGTGTTGATTCCAGAATTAAGCGGGTTGGTTTACGAGGAGAAGTTGCGTAGACTGGGATTATGCTCAAAGGAATTTAGAAGAATGAGGGAGGGGATGTGGATCATATAGAAACATACAAAATTATGAAGGGAATAGGTAAGATAGAAGCAGGGAGATTATTTACTGATATAACAAGGTGTAGAAGTGGATGAACTCAACAGCCCAGCAGCATCAGAGGAGCAGGAAGGCATATGTTTCTGACCTAAACCCTTCTTCAGAAATAGCATTTCTAAAGAAGGGTCTAGGCCCGAAACGTCAGCCTTCCTGCTCCTAAGTTCCTGCTTGGCCTGCTGTGTTCATCCAGCTGTACACTTTGTTAGCTCAGATTCTCCAGCATTTGCAGTTCCTACTATCTCTGAAGCAATTTTAACCCCGCTGCAAAGCCTCTTCTAAGGATGCAAACCCTGAAGAGGTTTCCCTCCTCCCTCTCGAACAATCTCAGTGGATCTCTCTCCCACTGCAACTCTCTTATAATCTCTTCGGCCTTGAAACTGCTCGACCATGTCCTGAAGCAAACCAGGTACTGCAGCCACATCACCTTTCTTAGTTCCTGCCTACGGAACCGGATCATCCCCAATGGACTACAGTCCACAGTCAGGTGTCCCAATTTGGCCCCAAACATGACAATGTCTACATTCAGAGCATTGAGATCCTTCAGAAGCATTTCTCCCTACGACACCTGAAACACACACTCACAGCAAGGCGCCGGCATCTCCTGGCACTGCAATCCAGCCTGCCCCAGCTCAGAGCATCCTTCTCCCAGACCTGCAAAGGACCTCTCAGGTTTTCTATTCTTCGTAGAATCCACAACCTGAACTCACAATTCTACTCAGCTTTATCGGACGCTAAAAACCGTAAGTACAGTAAACTTACTGGTGCCTACCACTCAAAAAGGCTTTGTCCACCTCCCAAATTCCCAACCCTACCCAGAATGTTCCCCACAATGTGCCCATTGCCATTAGCCATGTGGCCAATGTCAGAGCACCCACGGATGACATCCATTTCTGAAGAAGGGTCTAGGCCCAAAAAGTCAGCCTTCCTGCTCCTCTGATGCTGCTTGGCCTGCTGTGTTCATCTAGCTCTACACATTGTTATCTCAGATTCTCCAGCATCTGCATTTCCTACTATGTCAGGTTGTTTCTATTGGCAAGGGAAATTTGAAAGAGGGGGCATAGCCTCAAAATAAGGGGGATCAGATTTAGGTCTGAATTGAGGAAGAACTCCTTCACACAGAGGGCCGTGAATCTGTGAAGTTCCCTGCACAGTGAAGCAGTTGAGACTACCTCATTGAATGTTTTTAAGGTAAGAATAGATAGATTTTTCAGCAGTTAAGGAATTGGTTTTTGTTTTAGTGAGCAGGTGAGTAAGTGGCGCTAGGTTCACTAAAAGATCAGTCATGATGTTATTGAATGGCAAAGCAGACTTAATGGCCCAGACAGACCCTTGTTCCTTTTTCTTATGTTCTTGTGTTCTTATGTAATAAATACATCCTTTTATCACCAGTGGCAGGCAGAGAATATTGGAGTACTACAGTAATCAGTGCTTGGACTCCATCTATTCTTAGTATCTCTGCATGATCTAGATAAGGGAACAAAATGTAATATCTCCAAGTTTGCAGATGACACAGAGGTGGGTGGGAGATTGAGCTGCGAATAGGATACAGAGACGTGTCAGAGATGTGATTTAGACAAGTTAAGTGAGTGGGAAAATGCATGGCAGAGAATGTGTACTATAGATATTTTTGAGATTTTCAAGTTTGGTAGCAAAAACAGGATTATTATGTTGTGTATGGCAATCAGTTGGGAAAGGGATTGTTCAATGAGACCTGGCTGTCTTTGTATGTCTGTCATTGAAAATAGGCTTGCAGACGAAGCAAGCAGGGAAGAATGCAAACGGTACGTTGGCTTCCACGGAGAGAAGATTTGAGTACAGAGGCCGAGATTTTTGTTGCAATTACGCAGGACCTTGTTGAGACCATACCTTTTCTTCACGGATTTCTGATGCCTTGACATCCATCCTAATGTGCAAAACTGGATGCAATATCCCAGTTAAGGTCAATTTGTGCCCCGTACAAGTTCAAAATGACCTCCTTTCATTTTACTCCTCAGATGTTTCTGATCTGTGAAGCACTTTCAGCATTTTGTGTTTCTTCTTTTGATTCAGAACATATTGCATTGATTGTCAGTTGAAAGGTCTTCCTCACGCTGACTGTTACAGCACACTGGGGAAGCATGCAGGAAATCAAGGTCTGCTGTTCCTGTAGTTATCACAAAAGTTTGATCTGAGAATGCTATGTTCCTAATTTATCTGTCAGGTAGATCCAGGTTAACAGAAAACATGAACCAGGTTTCTGTGTTAAACTGGAACCACTATTTATTACAGTAAGTACATTTCAATCACAGTAAAGCAACGATGAGCTGTTGATATAAGAAAACTGCTAAGTAAACTTGTAACTCCCTTCACAATGTCTGCCCTGGCACCTCCTCCACCCCCTCCCCCACATACAAACATATTGACAGATCCAGACCAAAAAAGTTGGTGTGTCAGGTGGAGGAAAAGAAAAATGGAAGGAGTTCAATGCCTCCAATCCAGAGGATTCACTGAGTTAATTACTTTGCCAGCAAGAATTTCATATTCCTCAATCTGTCTTCTCCAGGTTTTTTCACTTCTTCACAGGAGACGTAGATGATTGGTACATTAACTTTAAAGTTTTTTTAGTTGCTGGATAAAAGCCACAGCTTACAGTAACTGTTTGGAGAAAATAAACTGGCTTTCTTCAGGCTCTAGCAACTTTATTGAAGAGACAGAGACACCATCTGCCCTTTCCAGCAGTCCAACAATTTCCGCCAATATCATGCACACCCACAAGTTACTCAGCTACCCAGGAGACAACCAAACAGTTATTGTCAGGTCGGTGACCTTTGTCCTGCATACCTACTCACCAGTCCACAAACCAATTAGCTACATGTTGCTGGTTATACCTCACTTGTGTACATTTTCTAGTGTCATCTCCTCTACAAACAATTTCCCTCACTGCCTGAGTAAAGCAGCAAAGTAAACATGACTTGCAATATTTTTCGGCAATTTGCTTTTCAATGAGCAGTAATTCCTTCAACAAGTCTTGTTTAAAAATAGCTCTTTTATCACTAAAATCCAAAATTTAAAAATAATGTAAAACAAAATGGTATGATATTTACATGGCAATCAACAGCTGGCAAGAATTGAGCAGACTGTCTAGACAAGATTATTTATATTCAGCTCTGTGGATTATCTCACTGCAGCGTTCATTAAATGCTGACTGAACCTATGAAGTTATAGTATCTTATTTCTCAAACAAATTTATTAGTTCATTTTTTCCCAAGATTTCAATAGAGATCTAATTGACAAAAACAGCATTGATATATTTTAGCTTTAAATCATGCTTCATACGCAGTTGACAATGGCTGTGTTACCAACTGATTACGTAACCTTCCTCAACAGCATATCTTCCCTCAGCGAATTCTGCCTCATATTTTCTGGAAATGACTAAACAAGCAATCTAATGATCTAAGGCGTGCACTGTGTTTTTAAAATCATGTTCTTTTACCCCATTTCTTCAATGTTTTTGAGGATATTCCATTCACAACAGTGTCTGTGGTTTGTTATATTCTCTACTTTGTCGGGGCTGGAAGACAGCTGAGGCAGTGCAACCATTGATGAAGAGTTGTGGGTGAAGATGAAAAATCTCATTGGGAATCATTGGATGTCAGTCTCACTATGTATTCAGATTGCTATGTGTTGGGACACAGTCAAAACTGTTCAAATGGATTTTATCAGAATATCAGAAAGCCACGGACTAATAAAATTAATTTTCAACCTTATTTAGGTCATGAGAATAAGGCAAAAAACTGTACACAAACATACTCTAGGAACAGCCGAGTTGTGGAGGAGAACTATTGTTGGTATGGAGCTTAAGGAATGAACCAAGCCAATTCATGACATAATTGAAACAATATAATTTAATAATTGCAAAGGTGTTTTTCACATCCCCCATGCAATAATTCCAGCTGAAGTTATAACTGGACAAGTCAGATCCCAGAGTGGATCTGCTTTGATATATTAAAATATTCTATTCTTCCTTTGGTTATTTTTTATGGTCATTCATTGATATATTCACAAGAGGCTGCCAATGTACCTTTAACAAAATAGAAAACATTGATTCACACAAAAAGATAAAACACCTTCTCTGTTACAATTACAATCTTGGTGCAAATATCAGAAAGAAACACATCGCTATCACCCCAATATCAAATTTACAGGCTTACAAACCTCAATCAAAGATGACCTCTATCTGCACAATAATGCTTATTGTTCAGTTTGCTTGGCTAAAAGCACAGAAGGGTCTGTGTATTTTTTTCAACTTTTTTAAAATGTCTGCTCCTGAGACTCTTGAACAAGCTACCAACTGAGCAGTTTTACTACTGAACGTGTGTTACTAAAATTCATATTTTCAACACCCTTCCTCAGTGACAAATCTCTCAGAACCTTCTACAGCTGAGGGATTTCTCTTTCTGACATTAAAGCCACTCAGGACTTTTTTTTCCCACATTAAAATCCAGGCTCTCAAGCAACAGTAATGTTTGAGGGCAGAACAGATCTGGGTTAATGCGTTGATCATTTATAAAGGAAAGATACCCAGTTCAGGGGTATCCACATTAGATACCATATCAGAATTTTCTTGCAATGGGCTCCTTTATTCTCTGTTCTTAATGAAATTGATGCAGTCTCAGCAATGGCCACTGTTCCCTGCTAGGATAGAGCTGTCAGCTTTTAGACTGGTCAGCAGTTCTTATAGCAAGGCTTCTTTCCAGTGGAGGATGACTGAAGAGCCAGCGGTCAATGAATAGCTCTGGGGCAAGCCAACAAAGCAGAGGTGGAATCAACTGCTGAATCTAATGTTAAAGTGTGGGAAACTCGACCTCGGAGTTAAATTTGGCCCGATGAATATATCTCAATTTCCACTGCACCACCTTCACAGATTCAGAAATTGGCACCTAGAAACAGTGAAGATATAAAATCATCAGCCGCACATAGATATGTCATTGAACAGAAAAACTGAAGTATTTTGTATCCCACTCACTGCTGCACACTATGCTAAAGCCGTTAAAACATTCAACAAAAGTTTATCTCTTAAAGATAAGGTTAGTAGCAAATCTTGCAGAATGTGAAAGGATTAATTTGTGTTAGATTCATGAGAATTGGGGTCAAATAGCTTGGAAAAATTTCAGCTGTTCAGGACGAGTTGCTGAAATTAGGAGCTCATTACATATCCATGGAGTTTAATGGGCAACAGCAGTTGTATAAATAGCCTGATTTATCTGCTTTATTTGAAAAATGCAACCATATAATATAGTAGCATATTTATAAATCATTTGCATGTTTGTCTGTCAGACCAGCATTGAACAGAAATGCTCCTGATGTTCCATCTTTGTGTAAAATAGATCACAAAGCCTGGGCTTTATTTTTGACTGTATTTTGATTTATTGCATGCAATAATTCAGATGCTGGTTTCTGTAGCTGAGTTGAATTTTATGCAGTCTGTAGCTTTTTTCCTGATGCCTACATTTGTTTAAATTACTGTACCACTCTTATGCATTGGTAATTCAAAGCCAGCCAACAAAGGAGCTGTATTTTTCTATGCAAATACCAGGACGACCTCATCTTGTTTTTAATTATGATCAATGACCACGGGATCCAGGCTTTGGTATTGTTACTGGGTGTTCCACCCCAGCAATTCTGCCTGTTGCTGGGCTATTTTATACATTTTTCTTTATGAACATCATTCTTCAAGAATGCATACTGTTAACTACAGAAAAATGCTTGCTTCTAATTTTGTTGCGTCTTATTATCTATCATTTTCTCCAATTATGCTTAATGCCAAATATAATTGAATTGAGATTATTTATTTATTTTAGAAATCCAAGTCTCCAGAGTTCAGATTACTTCGTCTTCGAGTTTAAGGTGATTGTTTGTGGTTAGACTGTAGAAGGGATACTTTTTTTGGGAATGCACAGGATTGATTATGTAAAAGCAAAACACTGCGAATGCTAGAAATCTGAAACAAGCACATATAATGCTGGAGATTCTGTTCTGAAGAAGAATCATGCCAGGCTCAAACATTAACTTTGCTTCTCTCTCCACAGATGGTGCCAGATGGGCTAAGTTTCTGCAGCATTATTTATATTTCTTCATGTGGGGGTAAGGGGTTTGTACTGAAGTCCCAGTGGTAGAGAATGACGGTACCTGGATTGACTTGAATCTGTTTAGGAAGAACCCCACTCTTGCTTATTCAAAAACCTGCCATTTGACTGATGGAACTCTGTCACGTGGAACTTTTGATTTTAACTTCAAGAATTCATTGTAGGTTTTGTGAAGGGAACTTCTTTATTGAATGAACCGGGGGAGAGGAATAGAAATTCAGAGTCAAATCAGGAATGACACTTTGTTACAATTTATTGTCAAGGGTAGGTGATACAAAAAGGGGTGAAGAGAAGAAGTATGGAAAAATGAGCACAAAGAAATGTCCTTTAAGTAGTCAAACGAGACAACTCATCACAAGTCTTGTGCAGTAACATTTTTTGCTATCAGGCATGCTTAAGGTGGCGTTGATCGTCACTACTGTAGGCTCAGAAAAAGGTTATGTTCTGTGTTTGAGGGGTTGGGGTGAGAATGAAAGCAGTTGGCTCATCAAAATCCCCAGGACAACATCACATTAAAGCTAACACAACTGAAGAACCAAACAATGCTACAGCTGATACCATGACCCTCAAACATGATATTAAAAATAAACTGGAACTTGCCTCTAAGAATGTTAGCGGCAGACACCCTCCTAACATTTAAGAAGTATTTAGATCTGAACTTGTCATGCCAAGGTAATGCCCGAGTCGAATTTAGCATGTATTGTATGAGGTCAGGAGGCTGAATAGGCTGGGGCTTTTTCCCTGGAGTGTCAGAAGCTGTAGGGGTAACCTTGAAGACTTGTTTGCCAAGCCAGTGTGTTTGATTGCATATATTTTGTCACCCTGCTAGGTAACATGGTCAGTGCACCTCCAGTGAAGCGTTCATGTTCTGTCCTGTTTGTTATTTATATGTCTTGGTTTGCTGGGCTGGTTGGCATCACTTCCGGTTCTGTTTTTCAGTGATTTGTATATCGGGTCCAGTTCAATGTGTTTGTTGTTGGAGTTCCAGTTGGAGTACCTGCCCTCCAGGAATTCCCTGCTATATCTCTGTTTGGCTTGTGTGATTATGGATGTGTTTGGTGTCCTTATTGGGTTACCTTATAGAGGTTTATAAAATCATGAAGGGTACAGATAGGGTAAATAGACAAGATCTTTTCCCTGGTTTGAGGGAGACCAAAATTAGAGGGCATAGGTTTAAGCTGAGCAGGGAAAGATTTAAAAGGGACCTGAGGGCAACCTTTTTTCATGCAAAGGGTGGTGTGTGAATGGAATGAGCTGTCAGAGGAAGTGGTGGAGCCTGATACAAATACAACATTTAAAAGGCATCTGGATGCGTAAATGAATAGGAATGGTTTAGAAGGATATAAGCTAAATGCTGGCAAATGGGGCTAGATTTATTCAGGATATCTGGTCAACATGGACGAGTTGGGCCGAAGGATATGTTTCTGTGTTGTATATCACTGTGACTCTAATAGCTGAATCCTTGTGTTTGACTGGCACAGAGTCAATGGGCTGAAGGATCTTTTGTTTCTGCTGTAAACCTACATGCCTCTATTAGTCCAAGATGAGCTGTCAGTTTCACTCACAGTTTCTCCAAGTGGTGTATCTCTGTTCAGGTACAATAGCCTCAACAATTTCAATGCCAAGCCTAAAATCACCTTGTGAAGATTTACAACCCAACCAGCTGCTGTAAATGCCCCATCCAAATACTGAAAGTGTCCAGTACTAGAAGAAAATTTAAGCTGTTAGAAGTTCCAGCTATTGGAAAATTTTGATTTGTAGCCGATTGGATAATACAAAGTTCATTGTGTTGGAGAAAGGATAAGATGTCGGCCTGTCCATGTGAATATCTAAAATTGATCAACATGGAAAGGCCAGCTGATCTGTCAATCTTTTCCCACAACATGATAGCAACAGCATCTTGACTAAACAGTACCTTCCTCTCCTAACTCCCTGCTGCATTGCCTCTCAGGTACCTGCTGTTACGTGACATTCACTGATTCAGCACCTTAATTTTATTTTTTTTATTTCACAAGATATTGCAAAAAAAATCACTAGGAGACAGTTTCCTGTTCCACATGGCTGGTCGTTTCTTTTCATTGTTTCTGGTCTGGTTTTTTTTGCTAACACTTGTTTCAGTTGAATTTCTATATAATCCTTTAAAATGGAATTAACATCAACCATTTCAAATTGGCTTCTTTTCCATTGCAAGATCTGAATAGTATCTCTTTCAACCATAAAACAGTTCCAAATGCAAAAAAAATCTCTTAAGTCAACTATGGCTTCATTAACATTCAACCATTCTCGTCAAGCTTATGGTTTGAAAGCTAAACAGAATGACCTCACACAATACATGCTAAATTCAGCCAGGGCATTGGCTTTAAGAACTTCATATATTGTGACAACCCCTAATGGGAAAATGGAAAAATAATGCAGAGATAAACAACATTTCTATGTTTTTGTCATGTTAACTTTTCCTTACAAACCTTAAATTGCTGCATATCAGATGTTCGAAATTCAGGTAAATCTAGCAGCATTTCTACCTAACAGTACTGTTTTGTCCTTTCCAAAGTTAGTCATAACATTTCATATTTATGATAAAATATTTTTTCATTGAGATAAATTGTCAAAGACAGCATTCAGATGAACAAAAACATTTCAATCTAGTTTCACCATGATCTTAAATATTTCTGTGCTTGTTCCATACAATAAATGCTGTCACTTGACTTCACAGAGCTGACCACATATTTGATAGCAATCTGACTGGGAAATGAGGCAGAAGGGGAGATAGCAGAAGAAGCCATTCATCACTGAGATAGCCTGGTGGCCTTTTTAACACAAATGTGGCACGATAAAATATGTTGCTGATATATTCTTCTACACTGTGCACTCATCATTTTTTTTCTTCGCTGGATTAAACACTGTACTTTTAAAATTGTTAAATTAACAAAGTACCCATTCATCATTTATGATTCATAAGAATTGAACTTGCAAAATCACTGGTGTGGAAAATTATGTCATATAATAAATTTTCCCGTTTTCCCCAACCGATCGAAGCCAATAAGATTTATTATTACACGTTTTAATTGAACTCATGTTAGATACGGAGCAACTGTTTGTTTGGGGAAAATTTTATCTTTATTCCAGATTAATCCAATTGGTGTGGAATGGATTATGATGGGGTGAGGGCCGCAACAGTTTTAGAACCATGTTACCAAATAGGTAGTGACATTATCCTTTGAGTGACAGAATATTAAGCAAAGCAATTGATTAGAGATTGTGTCATTTCCATTTTCCTTAATCATCTCACTCCCTTAATTGAATTCAGCTACTTTTCTCCTCTCAATGTCTCCCAGCAGTACAAACTGTAGTGGAGGCGTGCTTGTCTGCATTATGAAGTTATGAGACTGTGAATTACGAGATTATGAAATACAATGTAGATTTGTGCCATCTGCTTGCTTATATTGTCAAATATGATACATTGAAGTAACTCCTTTGTAGTAGTGTGAGGGTTGGAGTGATATTATCGACCATTTTCTTTTAATCAGTTCCTCTTTTCACAAAAATTATTTGACACAAGTAAGCCGTGATATTTTACTCAGTAAAGCAATTTGCTTTTACCTTCACTGCTATAGTAAGTACTTTTCAGCCACAATGGAGTAGGCTCCTGGCTTGATCACAAATGAATGGCTCAAATTTAAACATACAGGTTGTAATCAGCTTTAATCAATTGTACTGCATTGGTAACCGATGAGGTCTTACAGATCCAAAGCTGGCAGAACCTAGTGTAAATGCAATCTGGCACTGCTAATGACTCTAAGCAAAACTAGTTAAAAATTATTTTTTAACTAAAGCAAATTTTGGATAACTTGTGCAATATTGGGTTCTTAATTTTCTCATTTTGCATTTTGATAGTTTCAGATTCTTTCTTGTTAAAGTGATTTTGCTTCTCCCGTACTGAATTTACTCAGATTTAATTACATATTAACACAGATTTATCTTTCTTTCAGTATTGATTAGTGATATCAGGAACACTGTTGTGTAAGGGCTTCAGGACCCTGGTGCAAATTTACAATAATGTCACAGATCTGCATCAACAGGACATAATTATCACATTGAAGTGAGAAGTTAATTTAGCTCTGAACCAGGTATCTCTCACATTATCATGGACCGCTGTATATCGTGTTAACAAGCAATAAATAGAATTGTCCAGAAACCTAAACTTGAAAGCAAAATGTTTTAAATCCAGTCTCTTAGGTGTTGCCCGAAAACCACAGAACAAAAATGGTAACAATGATGGGATACAATACATAGAAATTTACAGCAGTAGTGAAATTACCTGGATAAGTGAAAAACTCAAGGATTAATATTTCCCAAAATAGTTATTCTATAGCTTTATCACCAGCTAGCAGCCAGAAGATATTCAGACTGAATAGGTGCTGTGAAGAAATAAACTCTATCCAGAAAACTCCTGTGGAAAATTCACCCACGCAACTGTATGTTGTAAGGCAGACTCGATTTTGGCATTAGCCCCCAGATGTTGGTGACAACTTTGTGGGATTAACATGACTGAATTCGCCATTGTCAGCACTTTGTCAATGCCAGGTGGTCTGTTCAGTATCATTCCTTAGTTGATACTTTTTTTAGCAGCTGATGCAATTAACTATTTACTAGGCAACTTCAGAGGTCAATTACATTTGTGTCAATCTAGACTCACAAGTATGCCAGATAAGATTGGGTGGGCAAGTTTCCTTCCCTAAAAATCATTGGTGAATCAGCTAGGATCTTGCAACAATTCACCATCATTCAATGGTCATCATTCGGCTTCCAAATTTATATTTTGTTGAATTCATCAATAATGATTTGCAATGGTAGATTTGGAATCTGGATCCCCTTGATCTTAGTCTCTGGATTACTAGTCCTGTGATAATATCATTGCTCCATCACCTCCCCATTTCAAGTAATTCAAATCATTTCAGGTAAGAATTTTGCAATCAACACAAAGAGGTGTATGGAAGTATTAATGACTGAAGTAATGAGTGCACAGTATTCATGTCAGAATGTTGATAGACTTACAATTTTAGCATCAGAGTTAACTTTTCATTCTGTGTTTGGTTGATATTATTAGCAGCAAACCTTCAAAAATGAAATAAGCATCTTTAGTGACTAGTGGAGGTCCATGGGATCAGTATTGGGACCACAACTATTCACATTTTACATAACTTTTGGATAGCATGATTAAACAGTGGTTAGCATCACTGCCTCAAAGCACCGGGGATTTATGTTCAATTTCAGCCTTGGGTGACTGTATGGGGTCACACGTTCTCCCTGTGTCTGTGTGGGTTTCTTCCCAGTGCTCAGTTTCCTCTCACAGTCCAAAGGTTTACCAGTTAGGTGGATTAGCCACAGTAAATGTGGGATTACATGTCTGGGTGGGATGCTCTTTGTAAGGTTGTTGTGACCCGATGGGCCAAATGGCCTTTTTCCACACTGCAGGGATTCTATGATCCCAATGTTCCACAGTATACTGTGTTGTTATTGGTGGCATTTTAAACATGAAGATATAGTACTGAATTAGTACAACAATGCAGCTTTTAAGATGGCAACAGTATGCACATTTCATATCTTGATTTGTTAAGAGCCCATTCAAGATAAATTCTGAGTTTATGGCCTCACAAATTTGTGTCACATTGATAGAAAGTATAAAGAAATATCTGAAAACAGCACTAAATAATCATGACAATAAAAGGAGCTAAACATATCAGTGGCAAATAACTGCTTCAAATTTGACTGTAATATCAGATACAATAAATGTTTCTAGTTTATGTTGTGGTTGCGCCAAGTTCTGCAAAAGCATTTCACAGGCTGTAAATGAAAAATTATCGTAACAAAGATTTTTGATAATTAAATTCTAAGAAACATATGCAACAACAAGACAGTATTGCTGTTCCTCAGCATGCAACTTAAGATATGTTGCTCATAACAATGAGCCAGCACACTTATTAAAGTGGTTAAATTAAAGCTGATAAAACATGCAAATGACCTAGAAATGCCATTGTAAAGTAGCTCAAAAATTATGTCTCTTTGACTTCTCTTTATGTCAGAAACTTGACAATGTCATGCTTTCTAATTGTAATGATTTACACTAGTCTTACTGGACTCAAGTTAGCAAGTTGTGGGTTCAAGTTCCACTAGAGTAGCAAATAATGCAGCTCTGATTCTTCAGTACAGTGGTCCTGTGCTCTCGTGATATTGAGGTCTCAACAAGGAGCATCATTTATAAAATGGAAGCTGGCCCACTGAGATTTGATGTCAGGAATCATTTATTCACACCACAGGTATTAGAAATCTGGAAACATCTCCTCCATAGGAAACAAAGTGTGTAGCTGGATGAACACAGCAGGCCAAGCAGCATCTCAGGAGCACATCTCCTCTAAACAGCTTTTGAGAATAGGAT
This sequence comes from Stegostoma tigrinum, assembly GCF_030684315.1. NCBI lineage: Eukaryota > Metazoa > Chordata > Chondrichthyes > Orectolobiformes > Stegostomatidae > Stegostoma > Stegostoma tigrinum. The sequence goes on from NC_081360.1 coordinate 92,160,122, forward strand.
GTGAATTTCTTTCTCGTGTGAGCAGAGTTGGAAAACTTCTGGGTCCAGCAAACCCTGACTTTGATGAAGGTTCTCTAGAAATTGGAATTTTAAATCTGGAAAGGTAGAGATTCCTGGAAGTTGACCAGATGACTCTGGTATGGCTGTTGAAGCTGCAAAGTGTGGAGACAAGCTCCATCAGAAGGCCTGCCTTGGTGTTCTTGGACTGTGGGAGTGGAAACAAAAACAGAAAAAATAACAACAGTCCTACAGTTCTCACTCTTCAACCTTGCATACCCTCCCCATGCCTGATCCGTGTGAATCTATGCCCCTCCATGTCCTGCAAATTACCTTACACTCCTTTTTAATCCCTATGCCAATTTATGCTTCTAAACTTACTCAGATTTTGCCCTCCTATTTATCCCATGCTAATCTAATGTCAATTCATACCAAGATAACAAAATGTGGAACTGGATGTACAAAGCGGGCCAAGCAGCATCTTAGGAGCACAAAAGCTGACGTTTCAGGCCTAGACCCTTCATCAGAAAGGGGGGAGGGGGGCAGGGATCTGAAATAAATAGGGAGAGAGGAGAAGGCACATCGAAGATGGATAGTGGAGAAGATAGGTGGAGAGGAGACAGACAATTAAAGGGACAGGGATGGAGCCAGCAGAGGTGAGTGTAGGTGGGGAGGTAGGGAGGGGGTAGATCAGTCCGGGGAGGACGGACAGGTCAAGGGGGTGGGGGGTGTGGAGCGGACAAGGGAGTCCCAGAGAGAGTGGTCCCTCCGGAAAGCACACAAGGGTGGGGATGGAAAAATGTCTTTGGTGGTGGGGTCGGATTGCAGGTGGCTGAAGTGTCGGAGGATGATGCCTTGGATCCTCACGTTGGTGGGGTGGTAAGTGAGGATGAGGGGGATTCTCTTTTGGCAGTTATTGCGGGGACAGGGTGTGAGGGATGAATTGCGGGAAATGCAGGAGACACAGTGGAGGGCGTTTTCAACCTCTGTGGGGGGGCAGGTTGCAGTCCTTGAAGAGTGAGGACATCTGAGATGTACGGGAATGGAATGCCTCATCCTGGGAGCAGATGTAGCAGAGACAAAGGAATTGGGAATAGGGGATGGAATTTATGCAGGAAGGTGGGTGAGAGGAGGTAGTTGTGGGAGTCAGTGGGCTTGAAATGGATATCGGTTTCTAGGTGGTTGCCTGAGATGGAGGCAGAGAGGTCCAGGAAGGTGAGGGATGTGTTGGACATGGTCCAGATGAACTTGAGGTTTGGGTGGAAGATGTTGGTGAAGTGGATGAACTGTTCGAAATCCTCGTGGGAGCACGAGGTGGCGCCGATACAGTCATCAATGTAATGGAGGAAGAGGTGGGGTTTGGGGCCAGTGTAGGTGCAGAAGAGGGATTGTTCCATGGAACTTTCCCCTGCAACTGCAGGAAGTGCTACACTTGCCCCCACACTTCCTCCCTCGCCCCCATCCGAGGCCCCAAGAAGACTTTCTACATCAAGCAGATGTTCACCTGCATATCCACCAATGTGGTGTACTGCATCCGCTGTACACGTTGTGGCTTCCTCTACATTGGGGAAACCAAGCGGAGGCTTGGGGATCACTTTGCAGAACACCTGCGCTCGGTGCACAATAAACAACTGCACCTCCCAGCCGTGAACCATTTCAACTCCCCCTCCCATTCCTTAGACAACATGTCCATCCTGGGCCTCCTGCAGTACCACAATGATGCCACCCGAAGGTTGCAGGAACAGCAACTCATATTCCGCTTGAGAACCCTGCAGCCCAATAGTATCAAAGTGGATTTCACAAGCTTCAAAATCTCCCCTCCCCCGACTGCATCCCAAAACCAGCTCAGTTCGTCCCCACCTACCTAACCTGTTCTTCCTCTCACCTATCCCCTCCTCCCACAACAAGCCGCACCTCCATTTCCGAACTACTATCCTCATCCCGCCCCCTTGACCTGTCCGTCCTCCCTGGACTGACCTATCCCCTCCCTACCTCCCCACCTACACTCAACTCTCCTGGCTCCATCCCTGCCCCTTTAACTTGTCTGTCTCCTCTCCACCTATCTTCTCCTCTATCCACCTTCGATCCGCCTCCCCCTCTCTCTCTATTTATTTCAGAACCCTCTCCCCCTCCCCCTTTTCTGATGAAGGGTCGAAGCCCGAAACATCAGCTTTTGTGCTCCAAAGATGCTGCTTGGCCTGCTGTGTCCATCCAGCTCCACATATTGTTATCTCGGATTCTCCAGCATCTGCAGATCCCATTATCTCTGATCCAATTCATACCAATCTATCCACTTCACTCACTACCATTTCTCTATGTACCAGCTCATCTAATATTCATCAGCAGCACACTAGGGCAGCATAGTGGCTCAATGGTTCGTACTGCTACCTGATAGCACCAGTGACCCAGGTTCAATTCCACCTTTGGGCAACAGTCTATGTGGAGTTTCCATATTCTCCTTGTGTCTGTTTAGGTTTCCGTTGTGTTCCTGTTACCTTCTACAGACTGAAGATGTGCAGGCTAGGTGAGACAGCCATGGGAATTGCAGGCTTACAGGGATGGAGTGGGTCTCGGAAGGTTGGTGTGGCTAGTTGCACCTAATGGCCTGTTTCCATAATGTGGCAGCTCTATGATACCTCAGGAGCCATGCTGGCAAAAAAAATCAGTTATGTCTCTATGGATGTTCTCAATATTTTTTAAGACAATCACACAGTGAACTTTCCCAACTAATCCCTTATGTTAACATTATTTTAATTAAGTATTTAGTCATTTCCTTTATTAAAATACTCTTTCACTTTAGTACTAAATCTCTTAATAAAAATGACATTTTCATTCCATAATCACACCAAGTTCAATCAATTTGTTTATTTAATAGGTACAGTATTATAACAATATTTTAGCCAGGTCTGCTCCAGACATTTTGAGTTTGAGACAGGGCTGCACATTTGCTCTGAGAGCCCACACACAACAATTGGCACGCCAAAGGCAGTCGCAGCATTTGATTTCTGATTCACGAGGCCCTCAGACATCTGCACAGGTAGAAAGAAAAGTAGCTGGAACATTGGACACCTCCCTTATCAATGTCACACAGGGAGAGACAGCTGATGATTTGTCTGGGCAGTTCCCTATGGAAGAAAATGTGTGCAATTCAGAACGCACAAACATTATCACACTCCCACACCACAAAAGTAGTAAGGACCACACGCAAGGATTTAGAATTTAGAATTCAGACTTTGACCAGCATTTGTTCAAAAACAACATTCCCAGGTCAAATGAAAATTGAAAAGTAGCTTGATGTTCTTTCTGGTTAAGCAAACATGCTAATGGATCTAAAACCAAGGCAAAAATTATAAATGAGTCGAATGAATAATCAGATTAACCATGATCAAACTGAATTACGGAGGTAGGGCATTGGTTAAGTGTCCTCTTCCTGTTCCTTTTGCCTTTTCCCCTTGTTCTTTTCAAAACTCAAGCACTACAATCATCCTAGAAATCACAATGCCTCAATAATCAGCCCATACGTATCTCTTCAACATCTTTACCCAATACACTGGAATGCCTGCCCAATCATTTTCTTTCCTACTTCAGCACCCTTAATAAAACAAAATACCTCTTTGATAGATTTAACCCTACCTACCCGAGGATAACTTGCCTTTTTCCTTGATAAAAACAAAAAGAACAGCTGTAAATCAGGAACAAAAACAGAAGTTGCTGGAAAAGCTCAACAGGTCTGGCAGTATCTGTAAATAAAAATTAGAGTTACTGTTTTGGGTCTGGTGGACCTTCCTCAGAATGGAAGGTAGCTAGGAAAAGATTGGTTCATATGCAAAAGATAGGCTGGGCACAGAGAGTCAGGAGTAAATGATAAGGGAGGATAGCGCACAAAGAGAGAGAAGACAGTTAGACAGACAAAGGAGTTGATAATGATCTAGCTAGAAGGATAAATAGCGGTTAATGGGGACTGTTAGTGGTTAGCAATAGGTAGTGTGGAATGTCAGGCTATGTGATAGCAAGGCCTGGTGTGGGAGTGTAGAGAACTAGGACATGGGAGAGTCCAGGACCTAAAATTATTGAACTCAATATTGAGTCCAGAGGGCTGATGTGTCTCCAAAAGGAAAATGAGGTATTGTTTTCAGGCTTGCGTTGAGCTTTGCTGGAATACTGCAGCAAGCCTGAGACAGAGAAGTTAGCCAGAGGACTAGGTGGTATGTTAAAGCAGCAGGCAACAGCAAGTTCAGGGTCATCTTTAAGGGTAGAAGATAAATATTCTGCAAACCAGCACTCAGTCCACACTTTGTTTCCCCAAAGTGGAGGAGCAGTGCGAGCAGTTCATGCAGTAGACTAGATTCTGGGGAGTGCTGGTGAAGTGTTGCTTCACCTGGAAGGTATGTTTGGGCCCTTGGATAGTGGGGAGGGAGGAGATAAATAGACAGGTATTACATCATTGTGATCAGAGATAATGAGAACTGCAGATGCTGGAGAATCCGAGATAACGAAGTATGGAGCTGGATGAACACAGCAGGCCAAGCAGCATCTTAGGAGCACAAAAGCTTTTGTGCTCCTGAGGTGCTGCTTGGCCTGCTGTGTTCATCCAGCTCCACACTTTGTTATCTCAGGTATTGCATCATTGGCAGTTACGGGGGAAAGTGCAGTGGAGCTGTGGGGAGTTGTTGAGAGTGAAGGAAGGTGGCCCAGAAGGAACGGTCCCCACAGAAGGTGGACAAGGGAGGGGAAGGGAATACATGTCTTCTGGTGGAATTTCACTGGAGGTAATGGAAATACCAGCAGATGATCTTCTGGATGTGGATGATGGTGGGATGGTAGATAAGGATAAGGGGAACCCTATCACTTTTGGGAGGAAGAGGGCAGTGAAGGTGGAAGTGCAGGAGATGGGACAGACCTGGTTGAGAGCCTCGATGACAATGGTGCTGGGGAATCCTCAGTATGTGGAAGAAGGTGAACATTTTGGAGTCTCCTTTGTCAAAGTTGGTCTCATCTGAACATATGCAACAAAGACAGAGGAACTGCGAGAATGGAATGGAGTCTTTACAGGAAGGAGATGTGAGGATGTATAGTCTAGGTAGCAGTGGGAGCCGGTGGGTTTATAGTGGATATTAATGGTCAGTCTATCCAGAGAAATGAAAGTAGAAATGTTGGGGAAGGGAAGGCTAGAGTCAGAGATAGACCAGGTGAAAGTGAGGGCAGGGTGGAAATTGAAAGCAGAATTCATGAACCTTTCCAATTTTAGCTGAGGGAGGGAAGCAGCGCCGATGATATCATTGATATATGGGAAAATGATTTGTGGTGTGGGCCAGAATAGGACTAGAACAAGGAATACTCCACATACCCCATAAAGAGACAGGCATAACTGGGGCCCATGGGGGTGCCCATGGCCACTCCTCTGCCCTAAAGAAAATGAGAGGAGTTAAAAGAAAAAATGTTGAGGGTGAGGATGAGCTCAGCCAAGGAGAGGAGGTTGGTCATGGATGGGGGTGGATCAGGCCTTTGCTCCAGGAAGAAGCGGAGAGCTCTGAGACCATCCTGCTGGGGGATGGGCATGTAAAGGGATTGCACGTTTGTGGTATGTAGGCAACGGCTGGAGCCTGCACCTGGAAATTCTGAAACTGGTGTAAAGAGTCTGAAGAATCACGGATGTACGTGGGCAGGGACAGATCAGGGGAGAAAAGGCTGAGTCGAGTTAGGAAGAAATTAGTTCTGTCGGCCAGGAACAGGCTCCTCTTTACCATGGATGTGCGATCCCTTTATGCTTCAATCCCCCACCAGGATGTGCTCAGGGCTCTGGAGCAAAAACCTGAAACATCGCCACTCATCCTCTGCTTGTCTCAGCTCGTCGTTACCCTTCACATCTTCTCTTTTAACTGGTCTCATTTTCTTCAAGTCAGAGAGATGGCCAAGTGAACTGTACATGAAGAGTGGGATGCACTCGAACTGGAGGGATTTTCAATATCCTCATGGGGAGATTTGCTAGTGTTGCCAGGAAGGGTTTAGATTGGTTTGGTGGGGGATGGGATTCTGAATAAAAGAGGGCCCAACAAGAGTCGGGCAAAAATACATTAACCATCGAGAGCAACTTTACTATTCAAGATAGCCAGGGCACAGTAAAGGGAGGGGAAAAAAAACTTCTAGTTTAAAGTGCATTCATTTCAATCTAAGAGGCCTGACTGGTAAGGCAGAAGAGCTCAGAGTAAGGATTGGCTCTGGGGACTGAAATATTATAGCCATAACAAAAACATGGTTGAAAGAAGGGCAGGACTGGCAGCTGCATATTCCCGGATACAGAAGCTATAGGCATGACAAAATACAAATAAGCAAGGAAAGAATCTTGCCCTTTTGATAAAGAAGGACACAAGGTTAGCGCTTAGAGAGAATACTCTTAAGGGGTCATCAAATGAGGCCATATGGTAAAAACTTAAAAAGAAGAAGGGAATGATCAGTCTGTTGGGGCTGTATTATAGATCCCCAAGTAGTCAGCAGGTACGAGAGGAGCAGATAGGTAGAGGGATGGCAGATGCCTGCAGGAATAATAGAGTCATATTGTTGGAGATTTCAATTTCCCTTGTATTGATTGGGCTGCGCAGAGTGTAAAAGGTCTGCACAGGGTGGAATTCGTCAAATATGTCCAAGAAAGTTTTCTAAATCAATATGAAGAGGGCCCTACCTGGGAGGGTGCAACACTGGATTTCCTTTTACGAAACAAGGTGGGGCAAGTGACTGAAGGTTCAATCAGAGGGCACTTTGGGGCCAGTGGCCATAACTCTCTGAGTTTTAACACAGTTATGGAAAAAGCTAGGACAGGTCCATTGGTTAAAGTGCTAAACTGGAGCAGGACTAATTTTGGCGCCATTAGGCAAGATCTAGCAGAAGTCAATTGGGTGAGTATGTTTGAAGTAAAAGGAACTATTGGCAAATGGGAGGCTTTTAAAGGTGTGATATCAAGAGTGCAGGGACAGGATGCCACAAAAGAGGGAAATCAGAAGAGCAATAAGAGGGTAAGTGATTGATCTGGCAGATAAGATTAAAGATAATCCCAAGAGGCTCCATAACTATATTAAGAATAAGACGGTGGATAGGGAGCGAATAGGTCCCTGGAAAGATTTGCATGGCTGTCAATGCGCAGAGATGGGGCAGGGTTTTAATGACTACTTCTCCTCTGTGTTTACTGAGGAGAGAACCATGGATGCTAAAGAAAGAATGGAAACAGGTGGGGATGTTTTGGACCACAGACATATTACCAGAGAGAAAGTGTTTGCAGCCTTATAGCACAATATGATGGATAAATCCCCTGGGCCTCAGACGTTGTGGAAGCTAGGAAAGAAATTACAGAGGCCCTTGCAGATATTTTTGCTTCATCTTTCGCCATTGATGAAGTTCCAGAAGACTGGAGGGAGGCTAATATTGCTCTATTGTTTAAGAAAGGTAGCAAATACAAGTCAGGGACAGAGCCTGACATTAGTGGTAGGTAAGTTATTAGAGAGGATAATGAGGGACAGGATGAACCAACATTTGGATAGTCAGGCATATTAATGACAATTAGCATGGATTTCTGCACAGGAAGTCAGATCTGATAAATGTTTTCAAGATTTTCCAAAAGGTAACCAAGAGGACAGATGAAGGTAGGGTAGTGGATGTTGTCTATCTGGACCTCAATAAGGCCTTTGACAAGGTCCTGCATAGCAGGCCAGTCATGAAAGTTATGTTGCACGGGATCCAGAGAGAGGTATCTAATTGGATTCAAAATTGGCTCGATGGTAGGAAGCAGAGGGTGATGGTTAAAGGTTGTTTCTCAGACTGGAGGCCTGTGGCTAGTGGTGTGCCATCGGGATTGGTGCTGGGACCTTTGTTATTTGTCATTTATGTAAATGATCTGGATGTAAGCATAAAAGGCATGATAAATAAATTTGCGAATGATACAAAATTAGGAGGCACCGTTGATAGCAAGGAAAGTTATTAAACATTACAGAGGGACCTTGACCAGATGGGGACTGAGGAGTGGCAAATGAAATTCAACACAGATAAATGTGAGGTGTTGCACTTTGGAGAGTCAAATCAAGGTAGGACATATGTAGTAAATGGTAAGGTCCTGAGGAGTGCTATGGAACAGAGAGACCTAGGAGCACAAGTGCATGGTTCATTGAAAGCAATATCACAGGTAGACAGGATGGTGAAGAAGGCATTTAGCATGCTGGCCTTCATCGGTTGAAGCATTGAATACAGAAGTTGGGATGTTATGCTAAATAGTACAAGTCATTGGTAAGGCCACACTTGGAGTATAGTGTACAGTTTTGGTCATGCTGTTAAAGGAAAAACATAGTTAAACTGAAAAATGTGCAAAGAAGGTTTATGAGGATGTTGCTAGGAGTAGTAGGCCTGAATTATAGAGAGAGGTTGGCCAGGAAAGGGTTTTATTCCTCGGAATGTTTGAGGGTGAGGGGTGACCTTATTGAGGTGTATAAAATCATGAGGGGAATAGATAGGATAAATGCACTTGGACTTTTTTTTCCCCCAGGGCTGGGGAAATGTAAACTGGAGGGCATAAGTTTAAGGTGAGGTGGAAAGACTTAAGAAGGGCCTGAGGAACAACTTCTTCATACAGAGAACAGTGCGTATGTGGAATGGGACACCAGAAAAAATGGTTCAGGCAGGTACAATAGCAACATTTAAAAACATTCGAGTAGGAAAATGAATGTGAAGGGCTTAAGAGAGATATGGACCAAATGTGGGCACTAGCTGTATGGGCACCGCGGTCAGCATGGACCAGTTTGGACCGAAGGGCTTGTTTCCATGCTATATTACTCTAGAACTCCATGATTTTAACCTGGTCTATCTCTGATTCCTCCCTTCCCTTCCTCGACATATCTGTTTCCATTTCTGGGGATAGATTGGCCATTAATATTCATTATAAACCCAATGACTCCCACAGCTAATTGGACAAACATCCTTGCACACTGCTTCCTGCAAACACTCCATTTCCATTCTTTCAGTTTCTCAGCCTCTGTCACATACGTTCCAATGAGGCCAACTTTGACAAGGGAGCTTCCAAAATATCCACCTTCTTCTTCAACTGAGGATTCTGCAGCTCCGTTGTCAACAGAGCCCTCAACTGGGCCTGACTCATTTTCCACACTTCTGCCCTCAACCCATCTCCTTGTTCCCCTTGTCCTTAGCTACCATCCCTCCAGTATCCACATCCAGCAGATCATCAGCTGGCATTTCTGCTACCTCCAGTGAGATGACACTGCTAGACATATATTCCCCTCCCCTTCCTTGTCCACCTTCTGCAGGGATCATTCCCTGTGGGACATCCTGATCCACTCTGTCTTCACTCTCAACACCCCTCCACAGCCCCACAGCACCTTCCCCTGAATCCACCAAAGTTGTAACACTTGCTTATTTACCTTCTCCCTCCTCAGTATCCAAGGACCCGTACGCACCTTCCTGGTGAAGCAGCACTTTATCTGCACTTCCCAAATCTACTCCACTACATTCGCTGCTCACAATGTAGTCTCCTCTACATTGGGGAAATGAATTCTAGACTGGAAACTACTTTGGAGAAAATTGCTGTTCTGCCCTCAAAAATAACCTGGGCTTCCAGCTGCGTGCCACTTTAACACACCACCCTTTTCCCTGGCCAACATCTCTGTCCCTGGCTCACTGCAGTATTCCAGGGAAGCTCAATGTAAGCTGGAAGAACAACACCACATTTTCTGCTGTACCTTGCAGGCCTCTGGACTCAATATTAAGTTCAATAATTTTAGGGCCCGAACTCTCCCATGTCCAATACCCCTACCCACACCCCAGAGATAATGGGAACTGCAGATGCCGGAGAATCCAAGATAACAAAGTGTGAAGCTGGATGAACACAGCAGGCCAAGCAGCATCTCAGGAGCACAATCTCCCCTTCCCCCACTGCATCCCAAAACCAGCCCAGCTTGTCCCCTTTCCCCACTGCATCCCAGGGGGGAGGGGACAAGGTGTGCTGGTTTTGGGATGCAGTGGGGGAAGGGGAGATTGTGCTCCTGAGATGCTGCTTGACCTGCTGTATTCATCCAGCTTCACACTTTGTTACAGTGAAAAGTGTTGTTTTGCATGCTCTACAGGCATATCATACCATACAAAGTGTATCAGGGTAGCAGAACAGAGTGTAGAACACCGTGTTATAGCCACAGAGAAGGTGCAGAGGGAGGGAGAGGCCAACATTAACATTTGAGAAATCCGTTCAAAATATATGAGAGTGATAAATTGCTACAAAGGTAAAGGAAATAAATATGCTGGCCCCATGTATCCTCTATCATCATTTTTTCTTTTTTGCTTCTTCAGGTTAGGCATCCCTGGGAGAGGCTCCAGCTCCACACTTTGTGATCTTGGATTCTCCAGCATCTGCAGTTCTCATTATCACTGATACAATTTTAACCTCACTGCGAAGCCTCTTCCAGGGATGCCTAACCTGACTTCAGCAAAGTGTTTGTCAAGGTTCCACATGGTAGAGTGTTTAGTCAGGTTAGATCACATGGGATCCAGGGAGAGATAGCTAACTGGGTACAAAATTGGCTTGTTCATAGGAGATGGAGGGTGGTAGTAGAGGGTTGTTGTTGGGCCTTGAGGCCTGTGACCAATGGCATGCCATAAGGATCTGTGCTGGGTTCACTTTTGATTTTGTCATTTATGTAAATGATTTGGATGAGAATATTGGAGGCATAGTTAGTAAGTTTGCCGCTGACAACAAAATTGGTGATAAAGTAGACAAGTAAGAAGGTTATCTAAGAGTACAGAAAGATTTTGACCAGCTGGGCCAATGAACTGAAGTGCGGCAGATGGGGTTTAATTTAGATAAATGCGAGCTGTTGCATTTTGTTAAGACAAACTAGGGTAAGACTTACAAAGTTAATAGTAGGGCCCTGGGGAGTGTTGTCAAACAGAGAAACCTGGGGATACAGATACAAATTCTTTGAAAGTAGTGTCACAGGTAGACAGGATGGTGACAAAAGCATTTGGTACACTTGCCTTCATTGGTCACAGCATTGAGTATAACAGTTAGAACATCTTATTGCAGTTATGCAATACATTGGTGAGGCCACTTTTGGACTATCTTTCTCAGGCTTATATTTATTTGTAACATTAAACGTAACAAGCATATACCTCTCATTCACTCACGGTAGATGGTACAAAGGAAAGCTGTGTATTAATGAAGTGAGAGCCACAGCTAATAAGGCAAGTAATAATCTTCCCTAATAGGCAACTCACTGCTGACTCTGAAGAATTTCACCTCTGTGTCTGGAGCATTGTTTAAAGATGCAGCAAATTGTTCTCAATATTGAGGCAAGCCTCCCTAGTCCTATCATGTTATGCTACTGTATATCCCACCAGAGACCACATCATTCAGGCCCCTATATGATTCTATACTTTGAAATTTTTGAACTAATTAAATGTCTTAGTGATGAAAGGGATGTAATTTATCTGCAGTTTTAGAAGGCTCCTGAAACAGACTATGACACAAAGCTGCGAAATTGATGGCAAAGTATTAACCTGGTTAGGAAGTTTTTTGAATTGGAACTGAAAGTAGGGAAAATGGATTGGATGTAACTCTCCAAAGGATTTATGTCAGAGTCAAAATTCCTCACTTATTCCTATGTTTTCATATTACAATAAATCTGGAGTTTGTGATCAGCTACGAGATTACTTTCACCTCACACCGACCAGACCAACAAAATAGATCACAAAGTTTCAGCCACCAATTATGCCAACACAAATCAGGTTTCCATCATTTTTTGAGTTAGTTTAAAAAATAATTGTGCTCAACTTAGCCTAGCTTAGAAAACTAGCCACACTCACAAATACAATGAACCACCCTGTCTAGTTTCTGTGAGTTGTGCTCATTTGAGAACCTTTGAGAATGTGCTTAATATTATGATTTTTTTTGTGCTTAGAGATACTAATAGGCACATGTTAAAAGTCTAAGCATATAGTTTTGAATTTTCAAAAGCTGACTGCAGCATAACTTACAAATATTTTTGTATACTTTTCTTATCAAGTCACTCTGAGTGATAGAGCCATAGAGCATGGGAGCGGAGTATTCAGCCCAACCAGTCCATGCTGATGATGTTCCCAAACTAAATCAGCCCAACGTATCTGCATTTGGCCCATATCCCTTCAAAACTTTCTTATTCATGAACTTATCCAAACATCTTTTAGACATTGTAACTGTACCTGCATCCACCACTTCATCTGTCATTTCACACATGAGCCACGTTCTGTGTAAAAAATATACTCCTCATGTCCTTTTCAAATCTTTTCCCTCTCACCTTAACAATGTGATCCCTAGTTTTGAACTCCCCAACCATGGGGAAAAGATCCACGTACATTCACCTTGTTTATGACCCTCATGATTTTATAAACATCAATAATGTTTAACCTCTGAAGCTCCAGTGAAAAAAAAACAGCCTTTCCGGTTATTTAACAACAAGATACTCACAGGCTAGGCATTTTGAGCGAAAATCTACTCATTTTGGGGGAAACTCATTTTCAATTATACTAATCAGCCTACTTCAAGCTAATGACTCTTAACTTTATCAATTTAAAGCAACATTTAAAATGAAATTTGACAAAGTTCAACAACTGAAAACTTTAACTGAAAGTGAACTATATGTTGGCCTTCATAACAAGAGGATTCAAATACAGGAGCAGAGATGGCTTGCTACGATTGTCTTACCAGGGCCACATCCAGGGTTTTGTTTATAGTTTGGCCTCCTTACAGAGTCTTAAAGTCATATGGTTGTACAGCACAGAAAATCCATGCCAATCAGGTGTTCTATGTTAATCTAGTCCCGTTTAACGGCATTTGGCCCATTTCCCTCAGAATCGTTCCTATTTGTATGCGAATCCAGATGCCTCTTATATGTTGTTATTGTACCCACCTGTACCAGTTCCTTTTGCAGCTCATTCCATACACACACCACACTCTGTGTGAAAAAGGTGTCACTTAGATCATTCTTAAATCTTTTCCCTCTCAATTAAACCTATGCTTCTAATTTTAGCCTCCCCTCTCCTGGGGAAAAGACCATGGCTATTCACCCATGACCTTCATGATTTTATAACCTCTGTAAGGTCACCGCTCAGCGTCCGATGTTCCAGGGAAAATAGCCCCAGCCTATTCAGCCTATCCCCACAGCTCAAACCCTGGCAACATCTTTGAACCCTTTCAACTTTCACAACTTCTTTCCTAGAGCGGGGAGACAAGAATTGAATACAGAATTCTAAATGTGGCCTAACCAATGTTCTGTACAGCTGCAACATGACCTCTCAACTCCTATCCTCAATGCACTGACAAATAAAGGCAAAAATACCAAGCACTTTCTTCATTATCCTGTCTACCTGCAACTCCAGTTTCAAGGAACTATGAGCCCAAGGTTTCTTTATTCAGCAACCCCCTATCCAGAATCTTACCATTAAGTGTATAAGTCCTGAGGAAGAAAGTTCCAGCTATGGAGTGAATGCAACGAGGGTTTATCATACTGATTTCAAGAATATCAGGAAGACTGTACAAAGAGAGACCGGATTTGTTATAGCTGTTTTCACTGGAGCTAAGAAGAATGACGGGAGATCTCAAAGAAAACTATAAAATCATGTCAGGGCTAGACAATGTAAATGAAGAAAGAATGTTGCTGATGACCAGCGAATCCAGAACCATGCAGTCTGAGGATATGGAGTAGACGATTTAGGACTGAGCTGAGAAGAAATTTCTTCATCCAGAGAGTGGAATTCTCTGGCACAGAAAGTGGCTGAGGCCACAATACAGAAGAAGGAGTTAGATATCGTTCTTAGAGCTAAAAGGATCAAAGGGTAGGGGGAGAAAGTGGGAACAGGGTACTGAGTTGGATGACCAGCCATGATCATATTGAATTGCAGAGCAGGCTCAATGAGCTGAATGGCCTACTCCTTAATGTATTTTCAATATTTCTATCTCTCTAACTTCAATTTTACACCTGTTCTCCATAACTCTTTAATGCATTACTTGTGAAAAGCACTGTTTTACTTCTCCTTAAAAGTCTCAGTGTCCACAGTGCTCTGACCCATTAGCATGGTTACAGTGAAAGGAGTAGGAGAGTATGAAGCCTAGTTCCCGGCTTACAGTATCTGAAGTGCTGTGGAACCAGGGCATTTAAGTATGACATCAATAGCTTGACATTGTAAAGTCCAGTAGAAGAGGGTTCTTACTTCTGAATGACTCCATGAGCCAGGCACCAGTTGTGCAAGTTATGAGTTGAGGTGCAGGTAATTGTGAGAAAGGCCAGTGTGAACCTCTTGGAAACAACACTTGCCACCAAAATATGGAAAGGTTCACGCTCATGTTATGCTGGGAGAGAATAGGGTCAATGACCAAAAAGAGAATCACCAGTCCAATCACTGGCATCATTCATGATGTAATCTCTTGGCAGCCAACAACTGTCTACAGAGCATGCAAATTCTATGGAAATAAACACTTGCTTGAATGCAACTGATGGAGGCAAACATTTAAATGATCACTCGATCATTTTCTCGGTCAGCTATGAAGGAGTTTCCCCCAGTCATTGTATCAGGTAATTCAAGGGAATCTCACAATCCACAAAAATTATAAGCCTGCTTTCCATCAGCAGTCCTAATCTTGAAATACCTAGTGTGACATCTTGGGATGTTAATAATGCTGTGATAAAATATAAATTGTTGTTATCTTACTTTATTGACAAATACTGTGTTTATTTTTCACGTTAGAGGTGTTGCATTAAAGTAAGCCATTGGAACAGGGGTAATTCCACTGCATTTCAGCATTTAGACACAAAGAAATTTTTTCAATGCCATTACAATGAATTCCATTTTTCAAACATTAAATTAATGGGGAGAAAATGGACTAGTGATATTTTCGCTGAACTATTAATCCAGAGACCCAGGTAATGTTCTGGGGATCTGGGTTAAAATTCTGCCACAGCACATGGGGTGATTTAAATTCAAATTTTAAAAATGTATGGAATTAAAAGTCTAATAGTGACCATGAATCCATTGTTGACAGACACAAGTCATTGTTGATTATTGGAAAAACCCACCAGGTTCACTAATGCCCTTCAGGGAAGGATACTGCCAACTTTACCTGAACTGACCTACATGTGACTCCAGACACACAGCAATATGGTTGACTCCTAACTACCCTCTGGGCAATTAGGGATGGGCAACGAATGTTGGCCTAACCAGAGACACCCACATACAATGAATGAAAAAAAATCAGAAGTCACAATTAAATACATGCAAAGTATTGATGATACTGGAGATTTGAAATAGAAACAGAAAGTACTGAAGAAACTCAGCAGACCTGGCAGCATCTATACAGAGTGAAATGAAGTTAATGATTTTAAATTGATGTGACTCTGTTTCTGAACTCAAGAAAGGAGAGGGTTCAGAGGAGGTTTACCAGGATGCTGCCTGGACTGAAGGGCTTATCTTATGAAGAGAGGTTGACTGAGCTCGGTCTCTTTTCATTGGAGAAAAGGAGGAGGAGAGGGGACCTAATTGAGGTATACAAGATAATGAGAGGCATAGATAGAGTTGATAGCCAGAGACTATTTCCCAGGGCAGAAATGGCTAGCACGAGGGGTCATAGTTTTAAGCTGGTTGGAGGAAAGTATAGAGGGGATGTCAGAGGCAGGTTCTTTACGCAGAGAGTTGTGAGAGCATAGAATGCGTTGCCAGCAGCAGTTGTGGAAGCAAGGTCATTGGGGTCATTTAAGAGACTGCTGGACATGTATATGGTCACAGAAATTTGAGGGTGCATACATGAGGATCAATGGTCGGCACAACATTGTGGGCTGAAGGGCCTGTTCTGTGCTGTACTGTTCTATGTTCTATGTTCTAAGAGTCATCAAGTTATACAGCATAGAAACTGACACTTTGGACCAACCAGTCTAATGCTGAACATAACCTCAAAGTAAACTTGTCCCACCTGCCTGCTCCTGGTGCATATCCTGCCACACCTTTCCTGTTCATGTACCTATCCAAATGTCTTTTAAATGTCACAATTGTCTCCACATTCACCACTTCTTCAGGAAGTTGACTCCACATGTGAACCACCCTCCTGGGTAAAATAAAATGCCTCTGGTCTTTTTTAAGTCTCTCTTCTCTCACTTTAAAAATGTACTTCCTAGTCTAGAAATCCCACATCAAAGGGAAAAGAAAACCACCAATATCTCTCTCTATACCTCTCATTATTTTATAAACTTCTATCAGGTCGCCTCTCAACCTCCAACACTCCAATGGAAAAAGTTCCAGCCTATCGAGCCTTTCTTTATAATTCAAACCTTCCATACCCAGCGACCTCCTGGTAAATCTCTTCCGAACCCTCTCCAGCTTCTTCCTATAACTGGGTGACTAGAACTGGTCTTCCAGAAGAGGTGTCATCAATGTTCTATACAATTTCAAGATGACTTCCCAAATCCTAAAATCAAATGACTGAGCAATAAAGGCAAGCATGCCAAACGTCTCATATCAGACTTGAAACCTTCACTAAATTCCTGTCTCCACTGATGCCGTTTGACCTGCTAAGTTTCTCCATCACTTCATGTTTTTATTCCAGAATTCACAGTTTGCCTGATTTGAGAAAAGTCCTTCTATCTTTGTGCTTGATGACCCAATGTAACTTGAAAATATTAACTAATTGTTTTTCTGCCAAACAGTGGAAGTAGTGGATTGAACATTAATACCTTGTGCAATGGCTAGTGATGGGTATTATTCATATTAAAAATACATGCAGAATTTGCTTTCGTCCCACATCCATGAGTTCATAAACCTACATGGGCAAAGTCTTCTAAACAAACACTTTAATAAAGCACTATTTGTTTTTGTTTGCACTCCTTACCTACCCAAGTGACTTAACCTTTATCTTTTCAAATCAGTCCTGACAGTTCTTCAAGTAAAACCACAAAAAGCAATAACATCTGAATGTTGCCAAGCAACAGAGACCACTGACATTGATATTACATTCCTTTTACCATATTGTGTGGCTTGTCAGAAATATTTGAAATAGCATCTGTTTTGGGAAAATAAATTGTGCACTTTGGGCCTTTGCACAATTAAAGTACTTATTTTCCTTTTCTGATGGGCTTCATATAATATTTAAGCTGTCTGCATGAGAGTGGTGAAACTATGAGTATAAATTATACCTTAAAATGTAATTGATGATGATTGTTTGAAGAAATATAACTGTATAAAGTGTTATCTGATATGAATAAGTTAAGGGTGCAACTGTTGCAGTATATACATTTGTAAAGTACACAGCAGGGGCATTACTTTGGTGAGGAGAGCTTGGTGAAATTTAGGCTTAAAGTTGTAAAAGCTGATATGTTAGTCCAGTCCTTTCAGTCTGCACCAGAGAGTGCTGGGCAGGCGTTGTGAATTAATTGGTTCATTTACTATTTTACCATTGATGTTTTCAAAATCATGAGTGGGCTACACAGAATAGAAATGGTGACACTGTTTTCACTTGTAAAAGAAAGCAAAAAGAGAAGGCATAGGTTTAAAGTGCTGTGTAAATGAAGCAAGGGTGATGTGAGAAATAATTCTTTCACACAGTGAGCTGCTAAGGAATGGAATGCACTGCCTGAGGCTTGAGGCTTTAAAGAAGTCATTGGATGCTTTTTGAACAGTAAGAGTCTGAAGAGGTACATAGAACATAGAACATAGAACAATACAGCGCAGAACAGGCCCTTCGGCCCTCGATGTTGCGCTGACTTGTGAACGAATCTAAGCCCCTCCCCTTACACTATCCCATCATCATCCATGTGCTCATGGATGGGTGTGGGGAAAAGGCAGGAGACTGGCACTCAAATAATTGAGCTGGTAGAGATATGATGGGCTGAATAGCTTTCTTCTGCATTGTAATAATTCTGTGATTCTGCAACATGCAGATGGTTTTCCATCGTTCAACAGTAACTCCAGTAGGGTTTCAGTGAGTCCAGGAGCCAAGTCGAATGCTGAATCCAGTGCAGGTAACCCTTTGTATTTGTCTCAACATGCCTCATAAAGACATTCTACAGTTCATGGAATTATATGATGCTGGAGTAGAATGATGCTGGAAGTGGGGAAGTGCTCATTGTCTGGATAGTAATGAGTGTTACCAGAGAGTAGTGAGTATTGCTGGTAAAGGTGAATATTGCCAGCACAGGAGCTAAACATTGCCAGGTGGAGGTAAATACTGAAGGGTTGGAAGAGTGGTAGGGTTGAATATTCTTTTGGGGAGGGCAGATAAATAATTTAGCTGGAAATTGAGAATGTGTCTTCCCTGCTAATCCAGTTCTAATATTGATTGAATAAAAACAAAATATGCTAAATGAAAAACTGCATCAGGTCATGTGGCATCTGTGAAAAAAGAAACTGAGATAACGTTGAGCTTAAGATTGGAACTAATTTAGTTTTGCTCCCATAGCACATATTCAAATGATGTTTGCCTAATGAATACAGGAATTTGAAAAAATCTACATAACTTCTGGACAAATGCTATGTTGTTTGCATGTTGGGTTCTTGGATAACCTCACTACCCCTGGTGAATGGTGTTCAGTATTGTTGTTCTATATCCCTTAGCTTTTGATTTCCTTGGATAAGCATATGATTGATGACGGGATAGTGTAGGGGAGGGGCTTAGATTAGTTCACAGGTTGGTGTAACATCGAGGGCCGAATGGCCTGTTCTGTGCTGTATTGTTTTATGTTCTATGATTTCTAGAGTCTTTTTGTGGACTCATTATTTTCTGCGTTCTGACAGTTTTGATCATAGGCAGGGTTTTGATTTGATTTGATTAGATTATTATCACTTATACCAAGATACAGTGAAAAGTATTGTTTTGTGTGATCTCAAGGCAAATTTCCCCTTTTATAAGTACATCAGGGTAATAGAACAGAATGAAGACCACAGTGTTATAGCTACAAAAAAGGTGCAGTAAAAGATCAACTTTAATATATGAGCAGTCTGTTCAAAAGGCAACACTGGGGAAGAAGCTTAAATCTGTTGGCACATGTTTTCAAACTTCTGTATCTTCTGCTCAATGGAAAAGGGTGGAAGAGTGTATAATGGGGTGGAAGAGGCCTTGATTATGTTGGCTACTCTCCTGAGGGAGCAGGAGGAATCAATGGAGCTAATGGAATGGTTTGGGTGATGGACTGGGCTGTGTTCATAGGTCACTGTAATTTCTTGCAGTTTTAAGCAAAGCAGTTGCCATTCCAAGCTGTGGTGCACCCAGGAAAGAATGATTTCTATGTTGCATCTGTAAAAATTGGTAAGTTGTAGACATGCTGAATTTCCTTAGCCTATGGAGGAAATAAAGGCATTTCGTATACTTTCTTGACCATAAAAATCGACGTGAATAGACCAGGATGGATTGTTAGTGTATCTACTGCTTGGAACCTGAAATCCTTAACCATCTCCACCTCAGCACCACAGATACAGGCAGGGGCATGTCCTCCACTCCACTTCCTGAAGTTGATGACCAGCTCTCTTGTTTTTGTGACAGTGAGGGAGAGATTATTGTCTTTACACCACACCACTAAATTGTCTATCTCCTTATTGTACTCTATCTCATCACTATTTAAGACTTCAGGATTACGTAGTGGTTTCAGCAAGTTCACTGTAATTTTCCTCAGTGGCGTTTGTTTTTAATAAGAGTATGTTTATCTGGGACTAACATAAGTCCCTGAGCACAAGCTCACTGCAGATTTATAACTTTGTTGATGCAGTCACAGGTGCACAAGCATTGTAATCTCACAACTGGTATGCGCTCCTTCGTCAAATACAGAGGGTTGTGTAAGGTGCACATTTGTAAATTCTCATTTTTCTTGTGTAAAGTTAAAGATCTTGGTGCCAATAATCCATGCAGTCTGCATGTTTCTCCCACTTAAAAAAAGAAAGTTATTAATTACAATGCTTGAGCAATTTTGTTGTTTGGATTGTAAACTGGGTTTACTTCCCTTTTTATCAAATTAAAATTTGCTTCTTTCCAGTCCATTACATTATTAGAATCATGCTCCAATCTTCCTTCAGATCACAACACATTCTTCTTTCAAATTGTTGCAGTTCTTTTTTGAATACTGCAGTTGAGCTTGTTTGCACCACCCTATCCAGACTTGCATTCCATGTCCTGCAAATCATCACACAAACATTAAATTGATGTCATTTGCTTCTGCTTTGTAGCTCTTGGAAGCTGGCTCCATTTCAGGCTGCTGAAGCTCTTCATGGTGTCAAACAACTTTGTCAAATCTGCTGTTAGACTACCTCGCTTTAAGGAAATTTGTCCCAGCTTCATCAGTTCATTCTCTTGAGTGTAATTCCATATTTATGGAACAATTCTAGTCAACCTTTATTGTTAGTTGTTTAATTGTCTTATTGCCTTTCATGATCATATGTGGCAACACTTGAAGAGCGTGCATCTCCTCCACGGATTGTGATATTGTTTATCCTTATCCATTGTACGTCCTGCTATAGCTTTGGCATGCAACTTCAACAGATTGATGCCTAATTTTTGGGTATGGTGCTTCTTACACTATTCATTGTAAAGTAATTGATCTCCCCATTTGATACCAATGTAGATTGGAGCTTAAGCTGGGCCATGAGGTTACAGATTGTGGATGAATATACATTATATTATAGATAGCCATTTTTAATTTGTTAGATTTGTTTGAAATTTATCCTGCTTAGCACATAAATAATGCCACATATCATGGTCGAGGGTATTCTTAGCTTTTATAATTCACTTGTAGGATGTGGCTGTCGCTAGCTGGCCAGTATTTATTGCCCAGCTCTCATTGTCCTTGAGAAGTTAGTGGTGAGCTGCCTTCTTAAACTACTGCAATTCCTGTGTTGTACATTGACCCATGCTGTAAGGGAGGGAATTCTGAGTATAGAGAAGGAACAGTGATATATTTCTGAGTCTGGCTGGTGAGTGGTTTGGAGGGGAACTTGTGGTGGTGTTCCCCTGTACCTACTGCCCTTGACCTTCCAGATGGAAGTTGTTGTAGGTCTGGAAGGTGCTGTCTAAGGATCTTTATCCTGCTTTATCCTGGGTAGTGTCAAACTTCTTGAGTGTTGTTGGATCTGCAGTCATCCAATCAACTGGGGACTATTCCAACGCTCTTCTGAGTTGTGCCTTGTTCATAGTGGACTGCTTTTGGGGAATCAGGAGGTGTGTGGCTTGCCACAATATTCCTTGCCTCTGACTTGTTCTCATAGCTACTGTGTTTTTGTGAGGAGGTCAGTTGAGTTTCTGATCAATGATAACCACCAGGATGTTGATAGGCGTGGATTCAGTGATGGTAACACCATTGAATGTCAAGGGCTGGTGGGTATATTGTCTCTTATTGAGATGATCATTGCTTGTCATTTGTGTTGTACCACTTGTCAACCCAAGGTGAACTCTTGCAGCATTTGAACATGAACTGTTTCAGTCTTTGAGGAGTGACGAATGTGCTGCATATTGTGCAATTATCGGTGAACATCCCTGCTTCTGACCTCATGATAGAGGCAAGTCATTAATGAAGTAGCTAAAGGTGGTATGACACGACCCTGAGGAACTCCTGCACAGATGTTCTGGAACTGAGATGACTGACCTACAACAATCATGACAATCTTCCTATGTGGCATGTATAACTCCAACCAGTGAAGAGTTTATCCCTCGATTCCGAGTGATTCAAGTTTATAATGTGCTCCTTGATGCCATAGTTTGTTGAATACAGACGAAAATGGAACTACTTTACAGTGGTCTCTCCTGTGGACAGATATCTGCAGCAGTAGTTGGAGAGACTGAGTGAGGTATGTTTTGAACAAAAGCAAATTTTCTGGTAAATCTCAGCAGGTCTGTGAAGGAAAAAAACAGAGTTAATGTTTCAGGTCCAGTGACCCTTCCTCAGAACGACTCCAGTCAATTCTATCAGCACCTACCTTCAATCCAGTCTAAACACTATGCCTTCAGAACCTGACCAGCACAATCTATTGTGGTGCTACTGAGCCAATTTTGGTGCTAAGCTTTGACGGTCCCCACCCAGAGTGCATTCTGTCCCATTGCCAGCTTCTATGCATCTTCCAAGATGTTGTTATAAATGGAGAAGCAGAAATCCATTAGCTAAGGAAGAAGGCAGTTCGCATGGCATTGGCACCAGTTGGATCTGATCATTACTGACTGACTGAACAGCATTCTCCATATGTATAGCTGACACAACACAGATTAAGACACAGAACACTCACTGGTCTGGGCAAGGTGATGCTGTAACCCTGATTTCTTTTCCTCAGAATTGACATTCTCTTATCAACATCAGTCATATTACCCACTCACATATAAATGAAGTTGCTCAACTTGATTGAAGAAGTGCTCTCTGATATATTCACATAAAGCAGGAGTGAAATGGAACATACTTTGGGGCACTGTGTATAATAAAGCAGTCTCAAAATGTGGCTAGTCAGAATGGAAAAATGCTGGCTGCCTCAAGATTACCAGCTCTCTCATTGATCTTGTGGTTAATTAATTACAAGAGACCTCTGAGGAATGAGGAAGGGAAGAATTCATTGCTTCCCTGCAGTCTTCTTATTTCCTTCCAATTCTCAGCAAAATTCAAAAAAACGTTATCAACCTTAGCAAACAAAAAGCAGCCCAATCACACTAATATATATCCTGGGATTGGTTGTCTACTGTAATAAATTTCTAAAGGCAACCTTTGGAAAGTATTTGGATGAGCACTTGAAATATGGTAACATTCAAGGCCACGGGCCAAATGCTGGAAAGTGGGGCTGGTGGAGATTTAGAGTAGATCTGTTGATGTAGAGTGGCTCAGCCCAAGGATGTCTTTTGTACTATATGGCTCTGTGATTCTATTCCCTGATTCTAAGTGAATATTGCTAGAATGTAGCGTGAACTTTGTCAGGAAGGGGCTGGTGGTCAGTGCAAACACCACAGGGGCTGAGAGAGAATAAAACATTCCAGCTGATTTATGGAGAATTACGCCTGCTGTAAGGAGCTCTAAGTCTAGAAACCATAGCAAACATAGTACAAACTGCCCACATCTGTATGGTTTGAGCCATCACATCCCACGGTTTTTAGAACAGCAGTGTAATCAAGCCAAGGCCAAATTGGCCAGAGACAGAGTTTTACAGCACGGAAACAGACTCTTTCATCCAATTTGTCCATGCCAACCAGATATCCTAAATTAATCTAGACCCATTTGCAGAATCAACCCATATCTCTCTACACCCTTCCAATTCATGTACCCACCCAAATGCCTTTTAAATTTTGTAATTGTACCAGGTTCCACCACCTCCTCTGCCAGCTCATTTCATACATGGGCCACACCTGTATGAAAATGTTGCCCCCAGCTCCTGCTTAAAGCATTCCCCTCTCAGTTGAAACCCGTGCCCTCTAGTTTTGGATTCCTCTACACTGGGGAAAAGAGCTTGGCTAGTCACCCTATCCATGCACCCTCATGATTTTTTTATAAACTTCTAAAAGGTTACCCCTCAGACTCCAATGCTCTAGGAAAAATATCCCCAGCCTATTCAACCTCTCCCTACAGCTCAAACCCTCCAGCCCTGGCGTAAGTTTAAGCTGCAGTGGGTGTACTGTGGATCTGCTTATCTGGACACTTCCACAGGGTCATAAGTTGTATCAGTGACGTAAGTTGCGTTGGAGGCATCTCCCCTAATTCAGAAGATTTAGGCCAATGTTATGTCATTCAAAAAGAAAGAGTTAGGAACTATGATCTTTTGCAGCTGTGTGATTATGTTGCAGAAAGTCACATCACTTTTTTCCATACAGCAGACACATGCACTGAACAACACCATGTCTGTCCAGAGCATTTGATGTGGTCTGAAAATTACTTTCAATGTCAGCTTGATTAACTTTGTAGAGCAGTATGATTATTTCAAATTTGTGGGAACCTCAAAACCTAACAAAAGCAATGGAATGGGAAAAGGAAAGAAAGGAAAGTAGGAGATAGCAGGAACTGCAGATGCTGGAGAATCTGAGATAACAAGTTGTGGAGCTGGGTGAATACAGCAGGCCAAGACCCAGTGAAGAAGGGTCTTTTTCTGATGAAAGGTCCAGGTCTGAAACATCAGCTTTCCTGCTCCTTTGATGCTGCTTGGCCTGCTGTGTTCATCCAGCTCTAAACCTTATTATCAAAGGAAAGTAGAAGATTTGCTAATGCGGCATGCAGACAATGCTATTTTATGGAGAAATGGATAATTGGATGGTCACAGGGTACATCTGGACATGCTTTTATTTGGGTTTTTTTTTCGTTTATTATGAACAGGACTGTCTTGTAAGAGGTGGGGTAGGTTGGACCTGTACTCATTGAAGTTTCGAAGAACAAGAGGAGATCTTTTTGAAACATACACAATTCTGAGCTGACTTGATAAACTAAGTGTAGAGAGTTTGTTTCACTTTGTGGGACAGTCCAGGACCAGAGGGCATAACCTCAGAGCAAGAGGATGCCCATTTAACACAGATGTGGAGGAATTTCTTCTCTCAGACAGTAGCGAATCTGTGAAATGTTTCACCATGGAAGGCTGTAGAGGTTGAGTCATTAAGTATATTCAAGGTTGTGGTAGCATATTTTTAATCAGTAAGGGAATTGAGGGTTATGGAGAAAAGGCAGGAAAGTAGAGTTGATGATTACTAGATCCGCCATGATTTCACAGAATGATGGGACAGACTTGATAGATTGCATGGCTATTTCTGCTCCTGCGCCTTTAGGTTTTTGGTCAGAAAAGTGAAAAAAAAATTAATGCCAGGAGCAAGAGATGAGTGACAGTTGGGCGTGAATCAAATAACATTTGCACTGAATTTATTTGTCGTGTGCAGCTGATTTGTTTCACCACACGATCCCTTTAAGACCGGCAAGGAGACACACAGGTATGTATCTTAAAACGAATGTTGCTTTAACCTGGCCTGTCTGTTTCCCATATTGGCTGCATGTTGTACTGTCATGAGATTGGAAATGATAATAAGATATGGTGTATGACATGATGTAACAGTAAGGTGAGTGACTGCGAGGAAATGGTAAAATAGCCAGAACAACTGAGAGAGCCCTTGCAGACAAAGGCACGATAGCAACATAGAAGGCAAGACCAGGATTAGGCTATTCAAGCCCTTGAATCTGCTCCACCATTCATGGCTGACTATTGAGAGCAATATAATAATCCCACCTGATCCTATACCCTTTGATCTGTTTAGCTTACTTGCTTCCTGAAAACATGTTATGTTTTGGATTCAGAGATAGTAGGAACTGCAGATGCTGGAGAATCTGAGATAACAAGGTGTAGAGCTGGATGAACACAGCAGGCCAAGCAGCAGAGGAGCAGGAAGGGTGATGTTTCGGGCCTAGACCCTTCATTTCTGAAGGGTCTAGGCCTGAAATGTCAGCCTTCCTGCTCCTCTGAAGCTTCTTGGCCTGCTGTGCTCATCCAGCTCTATACCTTATTATCTCATGTTTTGGACTCAACCACATTCTGAGGTAATGAATTTCACAGGTTCATCATTTTGAGTTTAAGAAATTTCTCCTCATCTCAAGGTCACCTCATCTATCTCTCAATCTATGACCCTTGATTCTGTACTCCCCCATTATTGGGAACATTCTTGTTGCATCTAACCTATCTAGTCATGTTAGAATTGCATAAGCTTCTATGACATCATCCCTAATTCTCCTAAACTCTACTGAATATAATCCCAACCAAATCAATCTGTCGTCGTATGTCGGTCCTGTCGTAGAATCTTAGAACCCCTATGGTGTTGAAAGAGGCCATTCAGCCCATCTAATCTGAACTAACCCTCTGAAGAGCATCCTATTCAGACCTAGCCCTCCACCCTGTCCCGATAACCACCTATTTATCATGGCTATATCCTTCCTCAGATAAGGAGATTAAAACTGCACACAATTTTACCAATGCCTGGCATAATTGCAACAAGACATTTTGTCCCTGGACTTGAATCCTCTTGCTATGAAGGCCAACATACCTTTTGGCTTCTTTACTGCTTGTCACATCTGCATGCTTCTTATGAGCAAATGGTGTATGAGTGTTCAATGGTCTGAATAGAGTCAAACAGAGTCAAACAGCATCACTCATAGGGAAGGGCACATGGCAAAAGTACAGATGAGGACAGCCAGCTTTCAAATGTGCAGAAAAGAACCCTGAGCCGCAAAACTCAGGGTAACACAAAGCTCAAACAAGATAGGGTAGACTTTTAGCCATGAGTAGGAGATGGGAGGTCATGTTATGGCTGTGCAGGACATTGGTTAGGCCACTTTTTCATGGAGAGACAATGCCGACTGGTATTATCACTGGACTGTTAATCCAGAGACCTACGCTGCTTCCCTCCTTGGGGGGTCCCTACACTGCCAGCCTCTGAACCCCACTTTCCCTTATCTAACTTGAGCCAAACTGAGTTAGAGGGTCTTGATGACCTTAGGTTCATCCCTGGAGAGAAAACGCGATAACAACCAAGTCTTCCCATAGTTGGGACTCCGCAAAGGGCCGCAAGTCTGGTGGTGTTCGCTGCTGCGGTTTGGCATTTTGGACCTGACCGGTGACTGTTGGTTTTTTTTAACCTTCCCTTGCGCTCCTTGCGAACGCATTGTTGTCTCGGATGGTGGTGAATGTCTGGATGATCTCGATCGCCTCCAGATGTCATGTGGAAGTTCGTGGTCGATTGATGGTGTTCAGAGGTTGTGAGGGCTGCTTTCAGCGTGGCTTCCTTGCAGCGTTGGTGCAAGGAGTTCTTCGCATGTGGGGCCTGCTTGTTGATCATACTCTCAAGCTCACCTCATGAACTGCTCATACTGGGCATGCACAGAGCCTCCCTCGGAGCACACACACCTAAGTTGGAATCAGGGCGCGTTGCTGATATCGCAGTGCATAGTTCTGGGCTCGGGGTCTCCAGTTGCACCCAACTGCAGCCCCCTATCTCCTGCCAAATCTGGTTTCAGCTGCTGAGCTATTGTTTCTCCTCTCAGGGCTGAATGAGTTTCCTGATCACTGGAGTCAGTGTGAATGGCTTTTCGCTTAAGATGAATAGTTTTTGATAGTTTGGAATGTCCAGTATTTCCCTTGGCTGGGTATTTATTAAATTTTGAACTGCCCTGTTTTTACCTCCAAAGGCAAAACAGGTTTACATACAGCATAATGGTGTGGAATGTTCAGTATTTCTGTGCTCGAGCACTGGTTGGAATTTGAATGATTTTGTACTTCTGGAGGCTCCAAAAGGTCTGAAGATGGTCAAGTTGTTTGTTTCCTGTAGTCTGGCTTCCGTTGTTTTAAACTGGGGCATGAAGGGTCTCGGCCCGAAACGTCAGCTTTTGTTCTCCTGAGATGCTGCTTGGCTTGCTGTCTTCATCCAGCTCCACACTTTGTTATCGTGAATAGGGATCTTTCTTTAGTTTGTGCAAATTAACCCTGTTCCAGGCATTTGCCTCTGGGCCAGCATATTACCCAAACTGTCCCAGCCAGCATTTTCCTGGTTCAGATGGAGGCCTGGTTTCTGGATTTCAAAAGTTCAATGAATTTAAAACCAATGTAATTTCCACCAGCTTCTGTCTTCAGAGAGTTTTAGTTCAGGGTAGTCCCCAAACTGATCAGAATTTTTTCCCCACCTTACACCTGGACTGGACATCTCTATTACTCTATAGGCTCAGATGAGGTTGCAGGGTGTAGGGGCGGTGCACATGGGAGTTGTGGAAGACAAGATGATGAGGGTTTTGTTGGCAAGAAGGGATCCCACTCAATATTCCCTCCAGTGAGATTTGTTTAGGGCAAGGCTAATTGTACAAAACCCGGATTGAAAATTCCCAGGACAATAAACACACATAACTTTCCAGTTCCTTCTTTCATGGGGCTTAAAAGCTTCCAGTATACTTGAACATGGCATTGCCTAATTGTGTAGTAACATATTAAGAAATTGTAATTTTCTGCAGTAATGATAAAGCAGTATCCAATTTCACGATCGTCATTTGTAATTGCTTAGAGACAGGAAAATTGCATAAAATAATAGCATTCTCTCTCTCTTCCTCTCTTTCCACACCCTTCACTTCCCCCAACCATCCCCAAAGTATTGTTTGATTCATCTGACTTTCAATGGTAATGATAGGAATAATTTCTGCATTTAGAATGTGTTTTTCTATAGTACCTCTGAGTTCCTTTGAGATATTCAGTTATGCCGTGCTAATTTATAGATGCAGCTTTTCACCAGCACTTAATGGAAGCTCACTAAAAGCATTAATGCTTCAAAATAATCACTGGAATATTTCCAAAAGGACAAGCAGGAATGGAAGTCTTTTGTGATACCCTTTTTGGAAAGTCTGATCCAAAATTCACTGATCTGCAAGGTCGCAACTCAATCTTCACACACCCTCCTCAAAAGATGTGTGTATAGCAGATAAAGAAAACAAAAGGACAAAAACAGAAATTGCTTGAAAAACTCAGCAGGTTTGACAGCATCTGTGGAGAGAAAGTAGAGGTAACTTTTCAAGTCCAGTTGTGAAGAAGGATCACTGAACACAAAACGTTTATTCTGCTTTCTGCATTTTTCTCCAGCAGTTTCTGATTTTGTTTCTGATATCCAGCATTGCACTGTTCTTTGATTTTTTTGTTGTTAAGTCTAACTATTTCATTTTCACACTTGAGATTTGTTTTGTAATGACACAAATCTTACCTCAGTTGGGAATCCAGTTACTAATCAGTAGAAGATGTCCCAGTGAAATCCGTTGGATTTCAAAGTGTAGGAGGTGACTTCATTGAAATGCTCATGCTTCTGTGGGATCCTGGCTGGCTGGGAATGGAAAACATGTTTCCTCTTGTGATGGAGTCAAGAATTAGCAGTCACTATTTAAAAATAACGGGTCACCCATTTAACTCAGAGATTTTCATTTCTCACAGTGGTATGTAAGAGGTGGGGGATGGGGAAGAATTAAATGATGGGTGGAGATGGAAGTCAGGAAGAAAGAGAAACACAGTTGGAAAGATGAAGGGGTGAGTAAAGGGCAGCCTGGAAGAACACGGAACATGGCTGACAATGGTTTGTTTGTGGTAGCAGCCCAGGTGATGACAAGGCTTGGTTTGTGGGGCTTGGGATAAGGACATGGGAGAAGGTGCTCAGACTTGATATTTAGTCCTGAAAGCTGCAGCGTTCCCAAGCACAAAGTGAGGCGCTGTTCTTCCAGTTTGCACTGAGCTTCAGTGGAGCACTGTGGCGAGCCCAAGACAGAAACTTTGGCTAGGGAGCAATGTGGTGTGTTGTAGTGGCAGGCACCTGGAAGCTCAGGGTTGTTTCTGCATTCAGAATCTAGGTGTTCTGGCAAGTGGTCAGCCAGCCTGTGTTTTGATTCCCTATTGTACAGCAGACCACACTGCATGAAGTGAATGCAGTAGACTAGATTGTGTGAGGTGCAGGTAAAGGACTGCTTCACCTGGAAGGTGTGCCTGGGGCCTGGATACTGAGGAAGGAATTAGTAAACGGCCAGGTGTTATATCTTCTGCAATTTTAGGAGAAAGTGACATGGGGGTGCGAGGTGGTTTTGGGAGTGGAACAAGGTGTTCCTGGGGGGGGAACAATCCCAAAGAACATTCCATTTGCCAATCCACTTGCCATAAACCTTCAACCCATCACTAATTCAAAATCTAAGATAACAAGGTGTGAAGCTGGATGAACACAGCAGGCCAAGCAACATCTCAGGAGCACCACAGCTGACGTTTCAGGCCTAGGCCCAATTCAAAATCTGTCTGTTTCCTCCTTAAAATTACTCAATGCTCTATCATCCATGACATCTAGGGGTCATGAATTCAACAGACTCATGGCCCTTTCAGAGAAGTAATTCCTCCTCACTTCTTTTTTTAAAAATCTGCCATACCTTATCCTAAAATGGTGATCATTCATTATGGATTGTTTCACATAGATTGCTTTACGATTGCTTTGTAAATTCCCTTTAACATTTTATATACCTCACTTAGATTGCCTGTCATCCTTCTAAAGTCTCACCAATATCGGCCAAAATTGCTCAAGAATTAATTAACAAAAGAAATCAGGTAAACAGTAAATAGTACTGGAGTTTGAACCCTGAACTCAATGCAGGCTGAAACTTATATCCAGCGCCTTAGACCTCATCCACAGTACCTTCAAATATTGCACTTTTGATACATAAGCACTGTATTAAAATAGGAAGCACAACTAATTTATGGAGAGCTAAGTTTCACAAATGGCAAATTAAAGTATGGGAAGGAAATTAATTTTTCTAGATGAAATAAATAGTTTGTTGAAACTTTCTGTATTGCTCCCATCAGAACAATTTACAAGAATATCAATTTGACAGGAAAACCAACTTGTTCCTATGAGAGGAGCATGCTGATTGATAGATTCAACTTGGAAGAGTTGTTGCCTTGGAAAATGCATCAATTAATGATGGCTGATAGTGAACACAATGCTTTGTTTAAATTTTAAACCAGATGCATTGATTCTAATTATCCTGATAAATTAACAATTGAATGCTTTGTCATCTCTTTTTGAGTTGGAACAAGTACATATTCTGCAAAGAATATGCTTCTATTAAAATATGTACTTCTTCAATAGAAGGCAATAGAACTGCACTAAGAGCTTGACTGATGATCAGAAATTGGCTTTCAGTATAATTCTTCACACCCTCAGGATAAGCCAGCAAATGCTGCCAAATATTCGCTTAAAATTTAAATGAAACTTGGTTAGTAACCATCAAACTTCATTAATGGTGCATTCTAAATTGCAATGCCTCAACAAATATGAGTCCATTTGCCAATCAACTGCACTCATGCAGCTCAAAATTTGGCTTTCCTCTGGCATTGGTATCCTTGAGAATTGTCCTGATTGTGTGTCAGTGGAACAGTTGATCAAAATGTGTCCTTTTTCCAGAAATTCTCGAGTTCTGAAATACCACATAACGATAACTGATTTTAATGGACTTCTTGGGCCCAATACTGGATAAACTTTCAGTACACATTTATCAAGATCTTCTATGACCACCTGAGAGGCTAGCACCAAGGGTTAATGTCTCACTCAAAAGATGGCATCTCCAACAGCGTAACACACCTTCATGACTGAAGTGTCAGTTTAGATTAAGCTTCTGGAGTGTGACTATAATCTATTGCCTGAGAGATGAAACTACTATCAAGAAACCACAGCTGTCATGTATAAGAAAGCCATCCTTTTTTCAAAGAAAATATTGTTCTAATTGTTTAAATTATTCGGATAATTTGTAAGGAATTATTAAGGTAGTTATTACATCAAGAAAATGAATTATTCATGCATTAAATTATTTAAACATTAATGTCTCAAAGTGATGTTGATGATTTACATTGAATTGTACAAAGTACTTTGCCTCTTGATGTATAATTGCACTTAAATTGTAATGTGACAAAATTTGGCATTTTAAGGATTTGAAGCAAGTTTGTGAAGATGGATGGTGCATCAGCGCAAAGCATTTGCTGTGATAAATTAGGAGGAGGAGGCATGGACTGTCCAAATGTATTCTCATTGTGTCTCAGCAAAAATAACTCTCCAGAGCACCGAGTAAATTGTGTTATTGATTTTACACAGCGGAGTTCAAACCTGAAGAGTGTCAGTTTGGGCACACCAGGATAGAAAAATGAAGATAATGCTCAGTGCCATTCAGGGAATGCGATGTTCTTTGGGACAACTGTTTTGCTCAATCTGGGACTGTGGTGCCTTTGTCTGCATGCTGATAATTTTAAAACTTTAGCAGGTGCATTCTGTAACGTGTTGCAAATTTAATTTTTCTCTACCATTACTGAAGTGAAACAACATAATAGCTGCTGTTAAAAAAAATCAGCTTGTATCAATAACTGTCTATACAGGAACATTAGAAGATGTTTTCAGTGTTTATTAAATAGTCAATGTTGTGTTTTTTGTTTCACATTTTCATCCTAATGACTCAACAGTCTGCCATAGTTTATAAGTTTAATGGTTTACCTCATATATTTTCAAGCCAGCAGGTTTTGCCGTCATGGGCCTGGAGCTCTTTTCTTTCTTTATTCATTCACAGGATCAGGGCACTGCTGGCCAGGTAACATTTACTGCCCATCGATAATTGCCCAAAGGGCAGTTAAGAGTCAATCGCATTGCTGTGGGTCTGGAGTCGCATGTAGGCCAGGCCAGGCCAGGTAAGGATGGCAGTTTCCATCTCTAACAGACATTAATGAACTAGATGGGTTTTTCCAACAATTGACAATAAACCCATAGTCATCAATAGATTCTTAATGCAGGATAATCATGTGGTGTATACGGATTTTAGCAAGACATTTGATAAGGTTCCCCATGGTAGGGCCATTCAGAAAGTAAGGAGGCATGGGATTCAGGGAAACTTTTCTGTCTGGAAACAGAATTGGCTGTCCATTAGAAGACAGAGGGTGGTAGTAGATGGATAGTATTCAGCCTAGAGCTTGATGTCCAGTGGTGTTCTGCAAGGATCTGCTATGGGACCTCTGCTTTTTGTGACCTTTTTAAATGACTTGGATGAGGAAGTGGAAGGGTGGGCTAGTAAGTTTGCTGATGACACAAATGCTGGCGGAGTTTTGGACAGCATGGAGGGCTGTTGTAGGTTGCAGAGCTGGGCAAAGAGGTGACAGATGGAATTCCACCCAGATAAGTGTGAAGTGAATCATTTTGGAAGGTCAAATTTGAATGCAGAACACAGGGTTAATGTCAGGATTCTTGGCAGCGTGGAGGAACAGAGGAATCTTGGAGTCCACGTTCATAGATCCCTCAAAGTTGCCACCCAAGTTGATAGGGTTGCAAAGAAGGTGTATAGTGTTTTGTCTTTCATAGGCAGGGAAATTGAGTTTAAGAGCTATGAGGTTATGGTACAGTTCTATAAAACTCTGGTTAGACCACACTTGGAATATTGTGTTCAGTTCTGGTCACCTCATTATAGGAAGGATGTGGAAGCTTTAGGGAGGGTGCAGAGGAGATTTACCAGGATGCAGCCTGGAATGGAGGGCAGGTCCTATGAGGAAAGGTTGAGGGAGCAAGGGCTTTTTTCATTGGACCGAAGAAGGATGAGAAGTGGCTTGATAGAGGTTTACAAGATGATGAGAGGCAGAGATAGAATGGAGAGCCAGAGACTTATTTCCCAGGACGAAAATGACTATTATGAGGTGACATAATTTTCAGGTGATTGGAGGAAGGTATAGGGGTGATGTCAGAGGTAGGTTCTTCACTGAGTGATAGGTGTGTGGAACGCACTGCTGGCAGTGTTAGTGGAGTCAGATACTTTAAGTGACTCTTGGATAGACACATGGATGATAGTATAATGTAGGGTATGCAAGGTAGCTTGATCTTAGGTTGGCACAACATTGTGGGCCAAATGGCCTGTACTGTGCTGTATTGTTCTCTGTTCTATATTCTATTGAAGTCAGATTCTCCCATCTTCCGTGGCAGGATTGTTGATCAGTTATTCCACTGTTCCATGCTAATACAAATAATGCATTCATGGAATCACAGAAACAAAGCATGGAGAAGACACCTTTCAGTGCATTACATTTGTACCACAAAAAATACACTGCTATGTACACAAGTCTCACTTTCCCACAATAGGGCCAAAGCCTTGAATGTTGGGCTCATCAAGTGCTCACCCAACTACATTTTAAAGGTTATGAGGTTTCTCACCTCAACTACTCTCAAAGGTAGTGTATTCCTGACCTTTACTATCCTGTGGGTGAAGACTGTTCCTTAAATCCCCTTTAAGCCTTCTGCCTTTTATTGTAACAGTGTGACCCCTTCTTATGGATCCTTTAACAAAGGGGCACTGCTGTTTTCTACTTGCCTGTCAGACCTATCAGTACCCCAATCACACTTCTCTGCTCCAAAGGAAAAAAAATCCTGAACTTCACCAGCTTCTCTTCACAGCTGATTTTCTTCCAAGTATTGACATAAATATACTTCAAGTAATTCTGTGGCAACTGAAGTCAGTTGTAAAAGTCACAGAGGAGGCAGAATATTTGGAAAAGTTGATGCTAGTATATGAAAGTTAGCAGTTGCTTGTAAAAGACAAATTATGTTTGCTTAACTTTGCAGTATTTTTTTGATGAGGTAGTTGTGAGGGCAAGTGAGGGTAGTTTGGTTAATGTTCGTATATGTGCTCCCAGAAGACATTGTTGGCAAAATTAAAGACCTCTGAATTAAAGTGAAAGGGCAGCATTGACTGGCTTATGGAAAATTTGATGTTATTGGTGGTTGTTTTTCAACCTAGAGGGAGGTATATAATGGTATACGTGGGGAGCGCTGCTCTGACCGCTGTTGTTTTTGAGATATCCTAATGAACTCAACTTGAGCCAATAGTGCATAATGACAATGCTTGCAGATGGTGTGAAATTTGGAAACGTTGTAAGCAAGAAAGAGGATAATAAAACACCTCAGGAGGACATGGACTGGTGAAATGAGAAGATCTGGAAGAGATAGTGATCTTTGTGAGCCAGTATTCTTGACAGCAATCAGGAATCACACGTCCAAAACTCACCATGGCACCTGATATAATTTAATATCAATGAATAAAGTTGTTCTCTGTAGTAGTAACAATGAAACCATCACTGAATGTTATAAAAGACCATTATATTCACAAACGTCCTTTAGGAAAGGAAATCATCTGTCCTATCTGTGGCCTCTGAACCCTCAGCAATATGTTTAACTCTCAATTGTACTCTGACATGAGTCTTACAAATGTTGATGCTTATGAATGCAATTCTGTACAGAGTTGTAATGTTAAAAATACAACATATAAATGTTTCCCATACTTAAAATGAGCGATTTTCCATTGTCCTGCAGTATGCTACGACTTGCATACAAACTGACTTGCAAGTGGACTCGAGAATAGAACCCGTTCACAACCTTTAATGTCACAGAGTCCAACTTGTAGAATTCCTTCCCAAGCAGCATGGTGGAGATACCTAAACCACCTGAACAACAGCAGTCCAAAAAGGCAGCTGACCACCACTTTCTCCAGGGCAATTATAAGGATGGACATTAAATGCTAGCCTAGCCAGCAACACTCACATCAAATGAATGAGTAAACTATTTGCACCAATCTTTTCAAAGTATATGTTATCGCTTTATAATATTCCTGATCTTCACATTTTTCATGTTTGGCCAGAATCTTATCCCCTTGTACGGCTCAGTGTGAAACTTTGCTTGGTAACATTCCTACGAAGCATTTCAAAATAATTCACTTCTTGAAAGGTGTTATGTGAAGGTACTTAACAAATAATAACAAACATTACTGGAGAAACACAACGGGTCTGGCAGAATCGATGGAGAGAAAATAGAGATAATGCTTCAAGTCCAGTCATCTTCCTTCAGAAAAGGTCATTGGACTCAAAGCATTAACTCTGCTTGCTCTGTCTGCAGATGCTACCAGACCTGCTGAGTTTCTCCTTCAATTTCTGTTTTTGTTTCAGATCTTCATCATTCTCCTTTAAATATTTCAATGTGGCTGCTACCTCCTTCAGATGTCATCTGTGTTGATGACTTGACGATGCTAACTTGATTTTCCAGGCCTATCAGAACCTGACAGCTGAAGGGAGGTGGGAGTAGCTGGTTCAAAGAGCTCAGTGCCTTTCCAGCTCAATATGTCAACCAGATCTTCAGGATTTTTTTCCTCCATGACCTTTAAAGCAAATTCATTAATTTGCTGGTTCTGTTCTTCTTGTAGATGTAAACATGCAATTCACACACTAGGATTCATAAAAGTATAAATGTGAATACTTCATTTGAAGGCAAGACTACATAGAGGTAGATTTACTGGCAATTAAGTGTGAGTACATCTGGTGTCTGCCAGTGCTACTTCTAACTGCCTTACAAGCCTGTTGACAGGACCCCCATCACCCACCCTACTACCCATCCAGACCCCACCCCTTCAATTGGATTCCCATTTATCAAATTGAATTCTCAGGCTCCTCAAAAATGTCTAATCCGTAATCCATCTGTCCTTCTCACAGACGAAGGCCTACCCCCTTAGCTAATTACAAATCTGAAGCTAAACCCAACTTGCTATGACTGCAAAAATGTTCAAAAATGTTAGTCAGGTGCTGCCTTCAACATACATACTTTGTCATGCAATTTGATTCTACTTTCAAAACCTTTTAACTGTTGATTAATGTCATGTTGACATTTAGCTATGTAGTCATTATTTTCAGAGAAGCATTCATGATTTTGATTTAATCACTGCCAGTTTATTCTGTGATAATTTGTAATTGATTACTTGTTAAAAAAACTACAGCTGGTATTTATTATATTAATAATGAGGGAAAATTATAATGATCAATACGCACAAAGGGAATGAAGAGCAAATTTGTTCTCACGGTCACTGCTGATATAAAAAGATGATTTATATTGGCACTCACGGTTCAATTTGTAATGCAGTTATCATTGCTTCTCACTTCCTGAAAGCTTAAGACTGGTGTGGTAGCTTTTTGCAGTTGCGGCCACTTTGAGCTATTTGGCCATGTGTCTGGTGTTTAACTTCAGTTTCCAATTCATGTTCAGATTGTTCCTAAAGCAGCCATTAGTTTAAGCTGGTAAAATCAGAGTGTGAGGGTACCGAAAAAATATGGCTCTTGCGGCATAATGTTAGCGACCCTACCTCTCAGCTAAAAGGTCTGTGTTGAAGACTCACTTATCTCTGAGTGGTGTTTGAACAGGTAAACCTTTAGTTGGGGGGCTCCTGTGACATGGCAGTAATGTCCCTGCCTCTGGGCCAGAAAGTTTGAGTTCAAGTCCCACCTGAGTGAAAAAGGTGTTGCAACATGCCCAAGTAGGCTGATTCAAAAATATGTACTCAAAAATGTACACCAACAAATTGTATATGGGCACCAATTCTGACTCCATCCTTTGAATCCCAGTTGCCTTACACCCTTCATGCAAGATTAATAAATGAGCAAACAGGATAAGTGGCTGTCAGGGATTTGACAAAGGGCATACTGAACCAATTTCACACATTCAAAACAGGTATCATTGGATAATTAATCAGCACTGAGTTTAATGGCCCTGAGATTAATTGTGATATCTGCTAATGAGTAAGATCCATAAATACAACAGACAATAATTGTTAGATCTGAAGTCTTCTGATTTGTATGCTATAGTTTTCATTTAGTAGCGTACTAGGTCATCTAGTGATTTCCTGATCTTAAATAACCTGCTTCCTTGATTTTATCTGCTTTTCCCCATTGGTAAATTGAAGTATAAGTTTGATATCATCTCACTTCAAAACAATTCAACATTTGGTGTGTTCAATTATCTTCTCATACGCTATAGCGGGAGGCCATTCTCAGGGTGCACAGAAAGATTCTTCTGAATAAAATTGCATTTAGAATTGCATGGAATGTACAGCAGAGGACTATGTCACTCAGATCATCCTCTTCCACTCCAACTCCCAAATTAGTTCTAGCCTACCATTCCAGTCTCCTGAAGAGACTATACTTGCTTCTAATCCTAATCAGAGATAATGGGAACTGCAGATGCTGGAGATTCCAAGATAATAAAATGTGAGGCTGGATGAACACAGCAGGCCAAGCAGCATCTCAGGAACACAAAAGCTGACGTTTCGGGCCTAGACCCTTCATCAGAGAGGGGGATGGGGAGAGGGAACTGGAATAAATAGGGAGAGAGGGGGAGGCGGACCAAAGATGGAGAGTAAAGAAGATAGGTGGAGAGAGTGTAGGTGGGGAGGTAGGGAGGGGATAGGTCAGTCCAGGGAAGACGGACAGGTCAAGGAGGTGGGATGAGGTTAGT
The DNA here is from genome assembly GCF_030684315.1 of Stegostoma tigrinum. Classification (NCBI taxonomy): domain Eukaryota; kingdom Metazoa; phylum Chordata; class Chondrichthyes; order Orectolobiformes; family Stegostomatidae; genus Stegostoma; species Stegostoma tigrinum. Next base: position 92,197,950 of record NC_081360.1, read on the forward strand.
AGGTAGCGGGGGGTGCGGCTTGGGGTGGGAGGAAGGGATGGGTGAGAGGAAGAACCGGTTAGGGAGGCAGAGACAGGTTGGACTGGTTTTGGGATGCAGTGGGTGGGGGGGAAGAGCTGGGCTGGTTGTGTGGTGCAGTGGGGGGAGGGGACGAACTGGGCTGGTTTAGGGATGCAGTAGGGGAAGGGGAGATTTTGAAACTGGTGAAGTCCACATTGATACCATATGGCTGCAGGGTTCCCAGGCGGAATATGAGTTGCTGTTCCTGCAACCTTCGGGTGGCATCATTGTGGCACTGCAGGAGGCCCATGATGGACATGTCATCAAGAGAATGGGAGGGGGAGTGGAAATGGTTTGCGACTGGGAGGTGCAGTTGTTTGTTGCGAACTGAGCGGAGGTGTTCTGCAAAGCGGTCCCCAAGCCTCCGCTTGGTTTCCCCAATGTAGAGGAAGCCGCACCGGGTACAGTGGATGCAGTATACCACATTGGCAGATGTGCAGGTGAACCTCTGCTTGATGTGGAATGTCATCTTGGGGCCTGGGATGGGGGTGAGGGAGGAGGTGTGGGGACAAGTGTAGCATTTCCTGCGGTTGCAGGGGAAGGTGCCGGGTGTGGTGGGGTTGGAGGGCAGTGTGGAGCGAACAAGGGAGTCACGGAGAGAGTGGTCTCTCCGGAAAGCAGACAGGGGAGGGGATGGCATTATCCTCCGACACTTCCGCCATTTACAATCCGACCCCACCACCCAAGACATTTTTCCATCCCCTCCCCTGTCTGCTTTCCGGAGAGACCACTCTCTCCGTGACTCCCTTGTTCGCTCCACACTGCCCTCCAACCCCACCACACCCGGCACCTTCCCCTGCAACCGCAGGAAATGCTACACTTGTCCCCACACCTCCTCCCTCACCCCCATCCCAGGCCCCAAGATGACATTCCACATCAAGCAGAGGTTCACCTGCACATCTGCCAATGTGGTATACTGCATCCACTGTACCCGGTGCGGCTTCCTCTACATTGGGGAAACCAAGCGGAGGCTTGGGGACCGCTTTGCAGAACACCTCCGCTCAGTTCGCAACAAACAACTGCACCTCCCAGTCGCAAACCATTTCCACTCCCCCTCCCATTCTCTTGATGACATGTCCATCATGGGCCTCCTGCACTGCCACAATGATGCCACCCGAAGGTTGCAGGAACAGCAACTCATATTCCGCCTGGGAACCCTGCAGCCATATGGTATCAATGTGGACTTCACCAGTTTCAAAATCTCCCCTTCCCCTACTGCATCCCTCAACCAGCCCAGTTCGTCCCCTCCCCCCACTGCACCACACAACCAGCCCAGCTCTTCCCCCCCACCCACTGCATCCCAAAACCAGTCCAACCTGTCTCTGCCTCCCTAACCGGTTCTTCCTCTCACCCATCCCTTCCTCCCACCCCAAGCCGCACCCCCCGCTACCTACTAACCTCATCCCACCTCCTTGACCTGTCCGTCTTCCCTGGACTGACCTATCCCCTCCCTACCTCCCCACCTACACTCTCTCCACCTATCTTCTTTACTCTCCATCTTTGGTCCGCCTCCCCCTCTCTCCCTATTTATTCCAGTTCCGTCTCCCCATCCCCCTCTCTGATGAAGGGTCTAGGCCCGAAACGTCAGCTTTTGTGCTCCTGAGATGCTGCTTGGCCTGCTGTGTTCATCCAGCCTCACATTTTATCATCTAATCCTAATCAGTTGCTTTACATTTGATCCAAAAGGCTTTTAAATGAAACCTAATAGTTTAATATTTTCTCTCTTTGTTCATGACCATGTTGCCATCAGCTCTGTCTCAACAAACTCCCAGTAACATTTTAGGAGGTACCCCCATTTAATGTTTACACCTTTGTTTACCAAATTCATCAAAAGAGCCATAAGAGTGCAAAATATTGGCGTACATTTGCAATGAAGTTCATTAATTTCAATATAAAAATAGGCACGGGAAAATCAAAATTGCCCTGACTTTCACATCTCCATGTGCCCTGTTCAAAATGTGATGCAAATAGGTCACCTTGCTTTGGCAAATTCACTTTTAGCCAGTACGGTAACTAAATTGACTCTTTGTAATTGGTCAAAATGTTCAGTCAGGTGATGTAAATGATTTTCCCAGGATTGGTTGAAAACAGCCAAGTTGGTGAAGCAAATTATGCAGTTACATAATCCCTCAATGACTATTTTCCAATTGTTGGAATATTGCTGTACATTTTTGATTCAGAATAGTATAATTTTATACCGATAAAGTACATCTGAAGTTATTAAAACCAGGCATGTCAGTCAATGGAACGTGACAACAGTTTCTACAAAGGCCAATGTTGTTGAAAAATTATGCGCATCCAATTCTTTCAATGCAGCCTCCCAATCATTTAATCGGATATTAATGTGCTTATATCTGCAATTTTTATATATAATTGTGATAATCAGTACTGAATCTTTATAACACATTCATAATAACACAATAGGTGGCGATGCCTAGCGGTATTATCACCGGACTGTTAGTCTAGAGATCCAGATAATGGTTCTGGAGACCTGGGTTCGAATCCTGCCATGGCAGATAGTAAAATTTGAATTCAATAATTATCTGGAATTAAGAATCTAATGATGACTCTGAATCCATTGTAGATTGGTGGGAAAAACCCATTTGGTTCACCAATATCCTTTAGGGGAAGGAAACGGCCATCCTTACCTGGTCTGGCCTACATGTGACTCCAGAACCACTGCAATGTGGTTGACTCTTAACTGCCCTCTGTGCAATTAAGGATGGGCAATAAATGCTGCCAAGCTAGCAACGCCCTCATCCCATGAATGAATAAAGGGGAAAAATAAACCCACTAGTGGCACTAACACACTTGCTCAGCGCCATCTTCTATGAGTTATTTCAAAATGTCATTGTCTAGCATATACTTAACCCCTTTCCTCACATTGTCCTAATGGATTGAGATTATAAGGATTGTGTTTCACAGGTAATGCATGCTGTACATTTAAGTCATCATTGGACAAGCATATGGACGTACGTGGAATAGTGTAGGTTAGATGGGCTTCAGATCGGTATGACAGGTCGGCACAACATCGAGGGCTGGAGGGCCTGTACTGTGCTGTAATGTTCCATATGTTCTATCATAAAAAGCCAAGAAGGTTGCTCCTGGTCTATGGTCATGTCCTCTACTCTACCATTGCCATCAAGCCAGGGTATCAACACTGGTTCAATGGAGAGTGCAGGAGGCCAGGTCATGAGCAACCCCAGGCATACCTGAAGATAAGGTATCAACCCTATGAAGCAACCAAACAGGACTACTTTCACGCCCAGCATAAGCAGCAAGTGATAGACAGAACGAAGTGATCCCACAACCAACGGCTCAGATTTAAACTCTGCAATCCTGCCACATCAAATCACAAATAATGGTGGACAATTAAATAACTCACTGGAGGAGTAGTCTCCACAAGTATCCCCATCTTTAATAATGGAACAGCCAGCACATCAGTGCAAAAGATAAAGCTGACACATTCACAGAATTCTTTTGACAACATTGGCAATAGCAGACTTGTGCTCCAGAACTTGCTGTTTTGCTAGACAAGCTGTTCCAGTATGGTTATAATACTGGTATCTACCAACAGTGTGGAAAATTGCCCAAGTGTGTTCTGTACACAAAAAGCAAGACAAATCCAACCTGGCCAATTACTGACCCCTCAGTCTACTCTTATCATCAATAAAGTGATGGATGGCGTCATCAACTGTGCTATCAAGCAGCACCTGCTTAGCAATAACCACCTCAGTGACACCCAGTTTGGGTTCTGCCAGGGCCACTCAGCTCTTGACCTCATTACAGCCTTTGTTCAAACATGGACAAAACAACAGAATTCCAGAGGGGAGGTGAAAGTGACAGCTCTTGATATCAATGCTACATTCAATTGAGTTTGGTGTCAAGGAGCCCTGGAATCAATGGGAATCTCAGGGCAAATTCTCTGGTGGTTGGAGTCATACCTAACACAGAGGAAGATTATCGTGACTGTTGGAGTTCAGTCATCTCAATTCCAGGACATCTCTGTAGGAGTTGACCATCGTGGTGACCTCGGCCCAATTATCTTCAACTGCTTCACCAATGGCCTACCCTCCATCATAGGATCATAAGTGGGGATGTTTGCCAATGGTTTTTCTTTATTCATTCATGGGATGAGGGCATTGCTGGCCAAGCAGGATTTATTGCCCATCCCTAATTGCCCAGAGGGAGGTTATGAGTCAACCACATTGCAGTGGGTCTGGAGTCACATATAGGCCAGACCAGGTAAGGATGGCCAAAGCCTGTCCACCAGAGACACCAGTCAGGAGGGTGATCGAATACTCCCCACTTGCCAGGATGAGTGCAGGTCGAACAACACACATGAAGATCAAAACTATCCAGGACAAAGTGGCCCTTTGTTTGGCTCTACATCCACAAACATCCAGTCCCACTGCCACTGATACTCAGTGGTAGCAGTGTGTACTATCTACAAGATGCACTGCAGAAATTCACAAAAGATCCTTAGACAGGACCTTCCAAACACATGACCACTTCCATCTAGACAGACAAGGGCAGTAGATATATGGGAACACCACCACCTGCAAGTTACCCTCCAAATCACGCTCTGTCCTGACTTGGAAATATTTCACCATTCCTTCACTGTCCTATTGTTATCATATAATAAATCTTCTTGTTATTTAAGGGCAATACCTCTTATGTAGATACACAATGGTGGTTTATTCCCTCCCATTAATCTCTAGATAGGCCCAAGACAAAGCAAAGACAACAGAGGATGAATGGCAGCAAACCACCTCAAACAACTCTTACCCAAGACCACATACTGGTAGCAATGGCAAATACCATAAGATGCCAAGGAAGGACCACCTGGGAAAATATGACTCCGTTGTTTATATTCCACAGTTGTCACACAGTAGCTAAATCTTTATCACCTTTTGCTGAAAATAATACCACACATTTTAGATTCTGTCATATAGTTCAGAGAAAATGGTATGCCGTCAATTTTTGCTGACATTTCTCATCCCTTGGAGTCAATTAAAGCTATGTAGTTTGTTTGTGAATGTCTACATTCTCAGAACTATATAGTTCAGACTTTTTGATGAGGTGTTGTCATTGATCTTGTTGTTGCATCAGTATCACTGTCAGTCAGTGACTGTGTTGCTTCTGGTTCTGACAGTGATGAATTAAATGCCACTCCTTAAACTCAAGCTTAACACCTTATCTGACTCTCCAGTGCAGAAACAAAAGATTATTACACTGTTGTCGGTGTCAGCTTTTGAATAAGGTATTAAACTGAGGAAAATTGAAAAAAACTGCAGATGCTGGAAGTTAGAAACAAAATCAGAAGATCCTGGAAAATCTCATCAGGTCTGGCAGCAACTGTGGAGAAAAGCCAAAGGGTGGCATAGTGGCTCGGTGGTTAGCACTGTAGCCTCGCAATACCGGGGACCCGGGTTTGATTCCAGCCTCGGGCAACTGTCTGTGCGGAGTTTGCACATTCTCCCCATGTCTGCGTGGGTTTCCTCCAAGTGCTTCGGTTTCCACCCACAGTCCAAAGATGTGCAGACTAGGTAGATTGGCCATGCTAAATTGCCCGTAGTGTTCAGGGGTGTGTGGGTTATAGGGGGTTGGATCTGGGTGGGATGCTTCAAGGGGCAGTGTGAACTTGTTGGGCCAAAGAGCCTGTTTCCACACTGTAGGGAATCTAATCTAATAAACATTTCAGGCCAAGTAAACTTTCTTCAGAAACCTTCTTCTCTCCATAGAATCTGCCAGATTTTCCAGCAATTTTATTTTCATTATTAAAACCAGGGCCTCATTTGCCATCTTCCTGACAGAATTGCAACAAACAGCATGTGCCGTTTCCCCATTGTCAGTATTTCTTCCTCAAACAATTACACAAAAGTAAATTATCAGCCCAGTACCACATTGATATTGGTGGGAGCTTTCTACGCACAATATGGCTGCTGCCTTTCCTGCATTCTAAGACTGTTTAAACTTCATAATGTAATTCATTATCATAAAGCACTTTGGGACTTCCTATGGTCATGAAAGCTGAAATATGATCCAAACCATTTTATCTTGTCTCTCAGAGTTGTAAAAATATTTATTCAGTAAAATGACACCTTTGTCTCCTTTATATCCTGTGGGGTCCCAACTAATGTTCTATTTTTAAGACTGACAGTATTTTACTAGAACCCTAATTATACAATTTGTACCATCAATGCATAGACTCCATTAAATTCCTTGAGTTTTCTGCTGAAGAACTTTGCTTAACAATGAATGGTTGTTTGGACAGCCTTCCTTTGCACAGAAGTTTATTGTAACCAGCATGCATGGCATCAGCAACAGATGCCAGCCCTTCTGGTTTCTTGGCATATTTACATTTAGATTGGGATGCCATCAAAACAACACTTTGCTTCTGATTGAATAACATTGTGTCTGTATAATTGAGTTGCTGTGGTTCTTGCTGTGCTGATTGTTTGAGCAATATTGTTCTTCACCATCTTGCTGTTAAACAGGTACGTCAAATGTGGCTAAGTCAGCTACATTCCAGTTTCTGAACCAAAATATTGTGGATTTGAGTTGACAGTTCAGCACTATGCATTTAGTGTACTGCACCGTATTTTGATAAATGTGTTAAATAAGCCAAAACTCTGCCTAGCTCTTCTGTGAATGTGAAAAACCTATGCATCTGTTATGAAGAAGAGGACAGTTATCCTGAGCCAATAACTATCCGTCAATCAACATCACTAAAAGAACAGATATCTGTTTATCGTCACATTACTGTTATCAGAGCTTATCTTGTGCATATTGTCTCCTACGTTGACTACACTTCCAAAATATTTCACTGACTGCAATGTGTTTTCAATGTCTGAGGGCTGTGGAAGCTGCTATATAAATGCAATACTTGTATTTTTTTTTCCTTTAATAACTCTGTTGACTACAAACATTTGTTAAAAGTATATCTGTTAGCCTTCATTGTAAGAGGATTTGAGTTCAGAAGCAATGAAGCCTTCCTTCTGTAGTATAGGATAATTTCATTGAAGTTTGGTCAGACTGCATCTGGAGTATTGTGTGCAGTTTTGATCTTCTTATCTTAGGGAAAATAATATTGCTGTAGAGGGAGTGCAACAAAAGTACCTTCGTCTTTTTTCTTGGGTTGATGTGACTATCCTATGAAGAGACATGGGTGGCATGGTGGCTTCATGGGTAACACTGATGTCTCACAGCAGCAGGGAAATGGGTTTGATTCCACCCTCGGGCAACTGTCGATGTGAAAATTGCACATTCTTTCCGTGTCTGCTTGGTCTCCTCTCATTTCTCCAGTTGCCTCCCACAGCCCAAAGATGTGCAGGTTAAGTGGTTTGGCCATGCTAAATTGCCCATAGTATCCAGGCAAGTGTAGGCTAGGTGGGTTTGCCATTGGGAAATGCACGGGTACAGGGATAGCTTAGGAGAGTGAGTCTCGATGGGATCTCTTTGGAAGGCCAGTGTGAACTCAATAGGCCGAATGGCTATGCTGTAGGGTTTTTATTCTATTCTATGAAAGATTTGGCAAACAGGCTATCTATTCTCTTGGATTTGGAAGACTAAGAGTTGATATCATTGAAGCTTACAAAATATGTAAAGGGAGATATAGGATTGTTGCAGTTGAATATATCTCCTGGTTAGGAAGTCTACTACCAGGGGTCACAACTTAAAGATAAGGAGGATGCAACTTACCTCTGAAATGAAGGGGATTTTCGTTTTACTCAAATGTTTGTGAACATTTGGAATTCTCTATCACACAGATATAGAATAGAATGTAGAAGCTCAGTTTATGAGTATGATTAATAAAGAGGGAGAAATTAGATTTATAGAACAACTAGCTAGAAGTCTAAAAACAGAAAGAGTTTTTGCAGTTATTGACAAAAAAAATGATATAAGAATTGTCTGGAGAGAGTGCCTGTCAATAACGGAAAATAAGAATGAAAGATAAGGCAGAAAAATCAAACTGATCTTTTGTATTTGTCTTCAATGGAAATAACAGCCATGAAATAATTGAGAATCTAGAGGTGAAAGTGAAGGAAGAACCAAACATAGCTACATTCATCAGGGGAAAGTTACTGAAAATTTGTCAGAAGTAAAAGCTGGCAAATTCCCAGGACCTGATTGATTTCAGCCTCAAGATCATAAAAGAAGTAGCTCCTGAAATAATCAGAGCATTTAATTTTACAGAATTGCCTAGATTCTGAAAAGGTCCTGTCAGATTAAAAGATATCAAATGTAACTCTCCTGTTCGAGAAAGAAGGAGGTAGAAAGCTGAAATGGACTAATCAATGAGCTCAACCCGTGTCACATGGAAACTGTTGGAATCCTTTATTAAGAAGAAAGTCATGGTCACACAGAAAATCTCAATGTAATCATAATGTGGTGATGCCAGTATTGGACCGAGTTGGACAAGGTCATGAAGTCAGATCACACCAGGTCATAGTCCAAGAGACTTATTTCAAATCACAAGTCCTTAACCTAACAATGGAGCAGCGCTCTGAAAGCATGTAATTTCAAATAAACCTGTTGCCATTTGAATTCTGTCAATGTAATTAGGCAGAGTCAATCTGGTATTGAGGACATGAAAGCATGCTTGAGTAACTTAATGTATTTTCTGTGGCAGTTATACACAATGTAGATAAAGGGGAATCTGTGAATGTGCCGTCCTCCTATTTCCAGAAAGCATTTGGCAACATGTTACATCAAGGGTTACTATGAATTCTTGGGTAAGCAATAATGTATTAGTACAGATAGGACAATGTTTGACTCATAGGAAACCGAGGGTGAGCAGAAATAGAGTCAGAGATAATGGGAACTGCAGATGCTGGAGATTCCAAGATAATAAAATGTGAGGCTGGATGAACACAGCAGGCCAAGCAGCATCTCAGGAGCACAAAAGCTGACGTTTCGGGCCTAGACCCTTCATCAGAGAGGGGGATGGGGGGAGGGAACTGGAATAAATAGGGAGAGAGGGGGAGGCGGACCGAAGATGGAGAGTAAAGAAGATAGGTGGAGAGGGTGTAGGTGGGGAGGTAGGGAGGGGATAGGTCAGTCCAGGGAAGACGGACAGGTCAAGGAGGTGGGATGAGGTTAGTAGGTAGATGGGGGTGCGGCTTGGGGTGGGAGGAAGGGATGGGTGAGAGGAAGAACCGGTTAGGGAGGCAGAGACAGGTTGGACTGGTTTTGGGATGCAGTGGGTGGGGGGGAAGAGCTGGGCTGGTTGTGTGGTACAGTGGGGGGAGGGGATGAACTGGGCTGGTTTAGGGATGCAGTAGGGGAAGGGGAGATTTTGAAACTGGTGAAGTCCACACACCTCCGCTCAGTTCGCAACAAACAACTGCACCTCCCAGTCGCAACCTCCGCTCAGTTCGCAACAAACAACTGCACCTCCCAGTCGCAACCTCCGCTCAGTTCGCAACAAACAACTGCACCTCCCAGTCGCAAACCATTTCCACTCCCCCTCCCATTCTCTTGATGACATGTCCATCATGGGCCTCCTGCACTGCCACAATGATGCCACCCGAAGGTTGCAGGAACAGCAACTCATATTCCGCCTGGGAACCCTGCAGCCATATGGTATCAATGTGGACTTCACCAGTTTCAAAATCTCCCCTTCCCCTACTGCATCCCTAAACCAGCCCAGTTCGTCCCCTCCCCCCACTGCACCACACAACCAGCCCAGCTCTTCCCCCCCACCCACTGCATCCCAAAACCAGTCCAACCTGTCTCTGCCTCCCTAACCGGTTCTTCCTCTCACCCATCCCTTCCTCCCACCCCAAGCCGCACCCCCAGCTACCTACTAACCTCATCCCACCTCCTTGACCTGTCCGTCTTCCCTGGACTGACCTATCCCCTCCCTACCTCCCCACCTACACCCTCTCCACCTATCTTCTTTACTCTCCATCTTCGGTCCGCCTCCCCCTCTCTCCCTATTTATTCCAGTTCCCTCCCCCCATCCCCCTCTCTGATGAAGGGTCTAGGCCCGAAACGTCAGCTTTTGTGCTCCTGAGATGCTGCTTGGCCTGCTGTGTTCATCCAGCCTCACATTTTATTATCTCGGTGAGCAGAAATAGCTTGTTTCCTAATGTATAAGAAGTGATGAGTGGTCATTAGGTACAAAGTTTCTGGACTTGGAATCCGAAACCCTAGACCAAAATTGTAGAAGTCCGAGTTCAAATCCCACAATAGCACATGGTGACATCTGAATCCAATAAAATTCTGTAATTTAAAAAAAAACTAACTAATATTGACTATGTAACCATTTGCAATTGTTATTTTTAAATCAAGTTCACTAATGCCCTTTAGGAAAGAAAATCTGCTCTAATTAATTGTTCTGTGTTACGTGCAACTCCAGACCTGCAATCATGCAATTTAATCTTACCTGCTTTGTGGGCAATTAAGGATGGATAACAAATGCTGGCTTAGACAGTAAAACCCACATCTCGCGAGTAAATTTTGTAAAAAAATGGTTTATTGTATGGACATAGATACAGGGAAATCCCCTCTCCAATCAGCATTACATCTTTCTCCTATCGTTGGTTCCAATTGATTGGTTGATATCACATTATCAAAGACATGTGAACACAAAACAACCAGGGGCCAGAATTGAGTGGAGATCCATTGGCCATGCCTTTAAGCTGAAAGGTTGGGATTGAACTCACCTCTGCCTGGCCAAGCTATCCGGCAGAAATATAATGGTCATCAATTGCCTCCAAGCAAAATTTTTAACTTCATTTGGCAGAAAGGTCTGCCTTTTTCAGCTGTTGTCCAATAAGATATTCATCAGCATGTATTCCAGTGGCACCATCAAGACCATTGGCCATGGCAGAAAATAGACCAGGTCCCAATCCTGAGAAGCCAGCACTGGAGATCCATATAAGTGCAGGGTTCCAGTGGGGTCAGGTTGACAGGACCAATGATAGAATTTGGGATTCAGGAGAATAATGTTTGGGCGTCAATATTTACGGGAGGGAGGCTTGCAACAGATGCCCCATTCCCAAGAATGGATCTTAAAGCAAGAACTTTCACTGTCATTTTAACATATACTATAGAACATAGATTATAGAACATTACAGCACAGTACAGGCCCTTCGGCCCTCGATGTTGTGCCGACCTGTCATACCAATCTGAAGCCCATCTAACCTACACTATTCCATGTACGTCCATATGCTTGTCAAATGATGACTTAAATGTACTTAAAGTTGGTGAATCTACTACCGTTGCAGGCAAAGTGTTCCATTCCCTTACTACTCTCTGAGTAAAGAAACTACCTCTGACATCTGTCCTATATCTTTCACCCCTCAATTTAAAGCTATGCCCCCTCGTGCTCGCCGTCACCATCCTAGGAAAAAGGCTCTCCCTATCCACCCTATCTAACCCTCTGATTATTTTATATGTCTCAATTAAGTCACCTCTCAACCTTCTTCTCTCTAACAAAAACAGCCTCAAATCCCTCAGCCTTTCCTCGTAAGACCTTCCTTCCATACCAGGCAACATCCTAGTAAATCTCCTCTGCACCCTTTCCAAAGCTTCCACACCCTTCTTATAATGCGGTGGCCAGAACTGTACGCAATATTCCAAGTGCGGCCGCACCAGAGTTTTGTACAGCTGCAGCATAAATTGAACAATGCCACGTCTGGGTTTCAAGAGCTTGTTAAACTGTGGAGAAATGGTTTTGAGGTTCGAAGTGAAACTTGAAAAGATTTAAGTGAAAACCAACAACGAAAGTTTGGAGGTGAAATATACAAATTTGTAGGTGAAATATACAAATTTCAGACATCGTAGTTGCTCCTGGTATACACATTCGAGGCAGTACGAGTCCCACCAGATCTAAATGGAGTAAGAACTCATTGGCTGGTATCCAGGTGGCTACAGACCCTGTAAAGGATGCTCATAGCATAACCAATAAGTCAAGCATTCACTTTTTTTTTATTGGCCCCTGAGTTAGTGGCATTTTAAAGCCCATACATTTTCAGGGGTTTGAGAAAGACACATCTGAGTTTACTGAATCCTGCAAAGATTCTTGCTCATTTCAAATGGCAATGTAAATGGATTTTTTGTGAACAGTTGCAATAATTTTTAATTTACAACATCTACAATTTTTTATCACAAGTGATTTTTAAACCATTGGAATGAATTCATGTAAAAAATTATACAAATTTATGGACAGGGACATATTGTGAGCTTGCAGTAATTTGCTGTGTTCAATTATTCAATTCTGATGGAAAATCTTTGTTAACTGATTAAATTTCATAAAGATGAAAGCATCCCAAGGAACTTTACAGGAGACTGATAAAACAAATTAAAACACAGAGCCACATAATGAAATATTATGACAGATGATAAGGAGTGTTTTCAAAGAGGTAAATTTTCAGAAGCGATTTAAACTAAAAAAGGATACAGGCAAACAAGTTTAGAATGGAAGCGTCAGAGCTGAAACAGCTAATGTGAGGTTATAGACTTGCTCACCGAGCTGGTTTAGTTTCATTCAGACATTTCATCGCCATGCTAGGTAACACCATCAGTGAGGCCTCCGGTGAAGCAATGCTGTTCTACTCCGCTTGGAAGTTATACTGTTATGGTGAGTAGTGTCATTTCTGGTTTTGTTCTGTATGGGTTTGGATATGGGGTCCCTGCCTAACCGTTTATTGATTGCCTTATGATGTTGAGAACCATGCCTCATGGAATTCCTGTGCGTGTCTATGTTTAGCTGGGGTTACGACAGTTATGTTGTCCCAGTTAAACTGATGGCCTTCATTGTCCAACTTGGCAAGCAAGTCAACAAATTCACCCACAATCCGAGCTACAAATCTTCACTAAAACTTTTAAAGCAGCTAATGTTTCAATCACTAAAATTAAAAATTAGGATGTTCAGGAGACTGTACAAGCACATGAACACATGACAGATGGGAATAAGTGGACATCTCAAGTTACTTTCCTGTTATTAACACATCATCTAGATAAATGGCAAAATGGGTCAGACCTTATGAAATGTTCTCCATTGTCTGCTGAAAAGTGGCACGTGCTGATGATATCCTAAGTGGCAATTTAGTATATTGGTACACACCCTTATGGGCATTGATAATATACTTCCGGGACTCCTCATTTAAACACAGTTGCAAGTAGACCTGGCTCAAGTCCAGTTTTGTGAAGGACAGAAACCTTGCCAGCTTTGAGCATAAATCCTCTGTGCAAGGGCTGCATATTTCCAAAGCTGCAAAGGGCAGTTTACTGTTTGTTTCAAATTGTCACAAAGCTGAACTGATCTGTCAGCCTTCACGATCAATACAACCACTGCTACCCATTCTGCAAACTGCACTGCTTTGATAATTCCTTTGCTTTCCAGACTTCTGGTTTCTGCCTTTACTTTTGCCCGTAATGTAAGTAACACTGGATGGGCCTTGCAGAATTGTGGAAGTGCCTCCTGGTCAACGTGAAAGATTGCCTTGACTACTTTGATCGTCCCTAGATCTTCCTGAAAAATGTCAGGTGTTTCATTAGGACTTCACTCAGGCAGCTACTTTCCAATTGGAACATGTTGAGGCAGACGAGGTGAATCTTTCACAATCAATTTCAAGCTTAAGTCAGAGCCTTTCACTACAACAGTGGTAACTGAACCAGCTGCTAATAAGAGACTGAAACCAAAGTTGTGCCCTTAATCTGCAAAGCTTGCCTGGTATAGTTTCTCAGTCGAGAATCTGGAATATACTGCCTTACAGTTTGGTGGAGAGGTTTATTGCTGGTTTTCAGAGGAGAGGATTGGATAACTTTCAAAAGGAAAATCTGAAGGGCACAAGGCTCAAGTGTGAGTCTGAGGCAGAGTGAATTTCCTTTGGAGATAACAAGATGTAGAGCTGGATGAACACAACGGGCCAAGCAGCATCAGAGGAGCAGGAATGCTGACGTTTTGGGCCTAGCCCCTTCTTCAGAAGAACCAGTATACACACAGTTGGCTGATTGGCCTTCTCCTGTGCTGTAATCATTCTCTCATCGTATAATTTGAACAAGTATATCACTGCATCATTATTTTCTCTGAGTAAATTACCTCAGGCTAGTAAATATTCACCAGTCGTTCAACAATCAACTGAGCTGTGCTAAGCCAACTGAGAACATAACTTAAGATTAAGGTTTAAGTTGTTCCTTTTGCTTGGCTTCTCCTGATAATTAGAAAATGTAATTTACTGTGCATTGTGCATTGTGCATGGTTCCAGGCTTTAAGTGCCAGCTCCATAAGCGGACATTTGAGATGAAGCCGATTACGCACCTCATTATAAGCTTAAGTTGCATGGAGCAAAGACCATCACATTGCTAATTCTTTTATCCGCTGATTTAGACTTAGTTTATGTTAGAAAGTTAGCTCCTCTATAATAAAGGAAAAAATAACAAATAATAAAGTAACAAAGGAGTTTCATACGAAGTAATTGCATTCATATGCCAATCATGGTACAACATAATTTTAATGTCAACTATTCTTTCAAATGTTGCTCAGGCAATGTTACAATCCATGTGCCCTATCCGTCTAGAATAACTCAAATATCCCGTAACACCGTAATAAATAAGAACAATGGTAGACTGTTTGGCCCCTGAAACCTGTTATATTGTTCAATAGGATCATGTCTGATTCAGCATTTCTCAGATCGCCTTTCTTGAGTTTTTCTTGTAACCCGTGATTCCATTACTGATCAAGAATCTACCTCTCTTGGCCTTAAGTATACACAAGGACTCTGTCCCCACAGCTCTCCATGGCAAAGAGTTTCGAAGACACACATCCCTCTGAGAAAAGAAATTCTTCCTTGTCTTAGTCTTAAATTGAAGTTCTTTTATTCTGAGGTTTCCCCCATAAGAACACAAGAAATAAGAAAAGAGCAATTTGGCACCTCAAGTTTTCCCTGCCATTCATTAAAAACATGGCTGACCTTCATACACGTCAACTCCTCTCTTGTGCCAGCTCTGCATCATCCTCAACTCTCCAATAACTCAAAAATCTATCTACCTTTTCTGTTGATACTTTCAAGTGATCTAGTCTCCATAACTGCCTGGGCTCCCAATGGAGCACAGGTTTGCTTTGTTCATGAATTCTGTTTTTGTTCCTGTTGCCCTATTCAGGAGCCCGTTCATTGAGTTGACTACTGACAAGAATCACTGAATCAGAAATACACAACACAAAGGGTGAGCATTTAGCATTTTGTGTCATAGTTAACTTTTCGAAAGAGCGAATGAATTAGCCCCATTTGCTGTCCTATCCCCAAGGACCTGCAAACTTTCAAAGGCTATGATTGAATCAGATTTCACCAGCATTTCTGTTAATGCATTCCACATTCTAGCAACTCACTGCGGTTAAAAAAAATTCCCATCTCACCTCCTGCCCTCAGGAAGCACTTTCCATTGTCAGCTCTACATTTGATTTTTATTAGTTTGAACCTGTGACATCTCAAATGCCAACAGTTATCAGATAAAATAAATGGGTTACCAATGAGCCTCTATTAAATGTGCATTGCACAAAGTATCTATGTTAATGCATTTACTGGGCATTTGGGAGGATTTCAGCAATACATTTAATGCATAGTTGTCATTAAAATTGTACTTATGTCTTTTTTTGCTGAAGATCTATGCATGAACATTTTTTCATCCTGTGGGTGCACATTGCATCACTGCCAAGAGAATTCAATCCAACCACACAAAAAATGACTTTAAATATTTAAATTATCATGTCATTACTAATGCATGATGTGCGCAAGGCCAGGATTGAATTTCCGTACATCAGAACATATTAATGCCTCTGTACATATTTATGACTTAGAATGTGTTTGCAATAATCCAGATGGACGACAAAAAAGATTGACGGCCCAATATCTTGAATTTTTAAGAAAAAGCATTTGAGTCCATTCATAACAGGTATTTCTACATTTACTAGTAAAGCACCAGACTGATGTGTAGTCTTTCAAAGGGTGTATTAAAACCACACCAACCTAGCTGGTTTCTCTGGTGTGTGTGTGTGTAGCCCCCAGTGCACAATGTTGATGACAGAGGGGTCCTTCCCAATGTTCTGGCTTGTATTTGTTCCCCAACCAACATCAAGGAAAGCCAATTATCTGCCTGCTTTCTTACTCCTATTTGTAGGTCACTGAATGCACTGATTGGCTGCATTGAAACGGTGATTATGCTTTGGAAAAAGTATTTAATGATCTGCAAAACAATTCAGTACATCCCGACATTGTGAAAAGTGCAGTCAAATTGAAGTGCCTCTTTTCTTCCAAAAAGAACAATAATAGCTTTGCAGCATAAAAGGTCATAATTTTAAAGTGAAGGGCAGGTGGCTCAGAGGACATTTGAGGAAAGACATTTTCACTCATTGGCTGGAGGAAGTCAGGAATGCGCTGCTTAGGATGGCATTTGAGTTGGGAAATGTCATAAAATAGAATATAGAACATAGAACTGTACAGCACAGTACAGAACCTTTGGCCCATGATGTAGTGCCTACCTATTATACTATGAAGATCAATGTACCCTGCATAGCATACATTATACTATCAACAATGTGCCTGTCCAAGAATCGCGTAAAAGTCTCTAAAGTATCTGATTCCACCACCACTGTCAGCTGTGCATTCCACACACCCTGCACTCTCTGTGTGATTAACCTACCTCTGACATCTCCCCTATACCTTCCTCCAATCACCTGAAAATTATGCCCCCTTGTAATTGTCATTTTCACCCTGGGAAAAAAGTTTCTGACTATCCACTCTATCTATTCCGTTTATCATCTTGTAAACCTTTATAAAGTCACTTTTCACTCTTCTTTGCTCCAACAAAAAAAAATCCCTCACTCCTTCAACCTTTCCTCATAAGGCCAGCCCTCCAGTCCAGGCAGCATCGAAGTAAATCTCCTCAGCACCCTCTCTAAAGCTCCTACACACTTCCTACAATGAGGTGGCCAAAACTGAACACAATATTCCAAGTGTGGTCTAACCAGAGTTTTATAAAGCTGCAGCATAGCCTCGCGGCTCTTAAGCTCTATTTCCCTGCCGATGAATGCCAAAACACCATACACTTTCTGTACAACCCTATCAACTTGGGTAGCAACTTTGTGGAATCTGTGGACGTTGACCCCAAGTTCCCTCTGTTCTTCCGCACTGCCAAGAATCCTGCCATTAACCCTGTATTCTGCATTTATTTTGGAAGGCCAAATTTGAATCACTTCACACTTTTTTGGATTGAATTCCATCTGCCAATTCTTTGCCCAACTCTGCATCCTGTCAATGTCCTGTTGCAACTTACAACAGCCCTCCATGCTGTCCACAACTCTACCAACATTTGCGTTATCAGCAAACTTACTAACCCACCCTTCCACTTCCTCATCCAAGTCATTTATAAAGATCACAAAGGGCAGAGGTCCCAGAACAGATCCCTGTAGAAGACTACTCGTCACCGAGCTCTAGGCTGAATACTTTCCATCTACTACCACCGTCTGTCTTCTATTGGGCAGCCAATTCTGTATCCAGACAGCCAAATCTCCCTGAATCCCATGCCTCCTTACTTTCTGAATGAGCCTACCATGTGAAGCCTTATCGAATGTATTGTTAAAATCCATATACACCACACCCACTACTCTACCTTCATCGATGTATTTTGTTCCATTCTCAAAGAATTGAGGCATGATCTGCCCCTCACAAAGCCATGCTGACTATTTCTAACCAAACTGTGCTTTTCCAAATAATCATGAATACTATCTTCAGAATCCTCTCCAATAACTTGCTCACCACAGAAGTAAAACTGGCTGGTCTGTAATTCCTGGGATTATGTCCATTCCATTTCTTGAACAAGGGAATGACATTTGCCACCCTCCAATCATCTGCTCTACTCCAGTGGATAGTGAGGTTACAAAGATCATTGTCAAAGGGGCAGCAAGCTCTTCCCTCACTTCCTGTAGAAACCTTGGGTATATCCTGTCTGGACCAAGGGACTTATCTATTTTGTGCTCCTAAGATGTTGCTTGGCTTGCTATGTTCATCCAGTTCCACATGTTGTTATCTTGACTTATCTATCCTCACGTTTTTCAAAATTTCTTGCATTTCCTCCTTCCTAACATCAACCTGTTCATGCATATCTGCCTGTTTCATGCTGCCTTCACAAAATACAAGGTCCCTCTCACTGGTAAATACAGTGAAGTATTTATTAAAGACCTCCCCTACCTCCTCTGACTCTGTACACAATTTCACACCCCTGTCCCTGATTGGCCCTACCCTCACTCTGGCCATCGCCTTGTTCCTCACATAAACATAGAATACCTTGGGGTTTACCTTGATCCTATCTGCCAAGCTTTTCTCATACCCCCTTCTAGCTCTCCGAAATGTATTCTTCAGTTCCTTCCTGGCTACCTTGTAGACCTCATAGAGCCCTGTCAGATCCTTGCTTCCTCACCCTTAAGTAAGTTTCCTTCTCCCTCTTGACTCGGTGTTCCACATGCCTGTCATCCAAGGTTCCTTCAGCTTACCATCATTTCCAGGCATCAGTGGGACAAATCTATCTAGCACTTGTAGAAACATCTCCCTAAATGACCTCCACATTTCTGTCATGCATTTCGCTGAGAACATCTGATTCTAATTGGTACTCCGTAGTTCTTTCCTAATAGCATTGTAATTCTCCCTCCCCCAATTAAATACTTTCCCATACCGTCTCCTTCTATCGCTCTCCGTAATGAAGTAAAAGTCAGGGAGTTGTGATCACTATCACCAAAATGCTCTCCCACCGAGAGATCTAACACATGGCTTGGTTTTTGCCAAGCACCAAATCCAAATGCATCCCCTCTAGTCAGCCTATCTACATTTTGAATCAGAATTCCTTCCTGGACACACCTGACAAAATCTGCTCCATCCAAACTATTTGCACTTCGGAGGTTCCAATCTACATTAAAAAGTTCTTTCATGAGCACTTGAAGTGTCATAATGTTCAAGGCTATGGACCTAGTGCAGGAAAGAGACAATATAGATAGTAGTGTATTTCTAGTGGGCAGAGATTCAAAGGGCCAAAAGGCCTCATCTGTATTGTCTGATGCTATGGTTCATTATGTAGTTTATATATAACATATATATTTATATATATATGTGGACAAACGAATTACAAACACGAGAAGACCTCTTAGCTCCCACAAGCCTGCCTAGTTGTTCAATAAGGCCGTGATAGATCTAATTAATCCACATTCTCATCTGTTCCTGATTATATTTTGCCCTTTGCTTATCTAGAATCCATCTCCTCTGCCTCAAAAATATTCAAAGATTCTGCTTCCACTGAGCTTTTCAGTAAGACAGTCGCAAAAACTCATTAACATCTATGAGAAAAAATTCTCGTCATCTAAATCTTAAATAACAGACCTCTCATTTAAAAATCAGACTTCCTGTTCTACATTTTCCCAAACAAGGAAACTTCCTTTTCTCATTCAAACTTCACATCACATCAGGATGTTATATGCTTCAGTCAGTCCCCTCTTAATATTTTACGCTCCAGTGGATACAAGCCTAGTCTGTCCAACCTTTCTCCTGAAGACAAACAGTCCATTCCAGGAATTAATTAGTAAACCTTCTCTGAACTGTGTTCAACTCATTTATATCAATCGGTAACTTAGTACTGCAGATATTGTCTTATCAATGGATTGTTTACCTGAAGCTTTACATTCCTACTTTTGTAGTCAATTGCCCTCAAAATACATGGTAATATTTTATGAATTTCCCTAATTGTTCACTGCACCTGAATACTATCACATTGCGATTCATGTACTAGGGAACCTCTGCATCTCAGAGTTCTGTAATATGTCACATTTTGGATAATATGCTAATTTTAATTCTTCCTTTGCTTTTAAATCATTCATGGGGTGTGGCATTGCAGCTAATGACCATGCTAAATTGCCCATTGTGTTGAGGGATGTGCATATTAGGTAAGTGATCGGGGAATATGTCTTACTGGGATGCTCTGAGTGTCGGTGTGGACTTGTTGGGCTGAAGGGCCTATTTCCACTCTGTAGGGTTTCTAATGATTCTATGGCTGGATCAGCATTTATTTCCCATCCCTACTTGCTTTTGAGAAGTTGTTGGTGAGCTGTATTCTGCAGTCCATGTGCCACAACCATGAAGGAGAAAGTTCCAGGTCTTTGATTCGATGTTACTAAAGGAACAACAAATTATTCCGATTTTAGGATGATCAGTGGCTTGGAGCTGAACTTGTAGGTGGTGTCATTCCCATATATCTGCTGTTCCTGTCCATCGAGATGGAAGTGGTTGTAGGTTTGGAAAGTGCTATCGAAGGATCTTTGGAGAATTTCTGCAGTACATCTTGTAGACAGTACACACTACAGCTAATGATCATTGACAATAGAATGATCAGATGCTTGTGAATGTGATGCCAATCAAGCAGATTGCTTTATTCTGGATGGAGTCAAGATTCTTGCATGTTGTTGGGGCTGCACTCTCCAGCAATAGGGAGTGTATTCTACCACACTCTTAACATGTGTCTTGTAGGTGGTGGACAGGCTTTTAGTTAATCAGAAAGTGGCTTACACACTGCAGGATTCCTAGCTTCTGACCTGTTTCCAAAATGGAAAATTTCATGGTGTCCCACGTTGTACTATCTTTGCAAGGTCTTTGCTCAATCACCCAACCAATTCATATCCTTCTTTATGTCCTCATCATAACTTACTTTCCCATCCAAATTAGTGGCACAGCTATACTTTTGAACTATACTTTTGGTCCCTTCATTCATCTGTTTTCTATATGGTATAAAATATTAGGTATACTGCACTGATCCTTCCTGATATCTTGACAATCAGAAAAAGACTCATTCATACGTTATGCTATAGCCTTGCTACAGGAGGTGAGATAAATAAAGTATCAATGTTCACTATATGCATCATGAATCTAAATGCATCAGCATTTACTATAAAATTGCTATCTAGACCACACCTCCTCCCACCCTGTACCTTGCAAACTCTCCATCCCATTTTCCTAATTCCTCCACCTCAGTCGCATCTGCTCTGATGAGGAGACATTCCACGCCCAAGCATCCAGGATGTCCACCTTTTTCAAACAACGCTCTTCCCTCACTCACGTCCATCCAGATTGTCCTCCACTGTGCCTCTTCCATTCCCTGCTCCATTGTTCTAAACCACATCCTTCTCAAACAACAATAAACATAGGGTCCCCTTTGTCCTCACTTTTCACCCCACCAGCCTCTGTAACCAATGTACCATCCTTCAACATTTCCGCCAACTCCAATTTGATCCCATCACCCAGAACATCTTCCACTCCCCACTCCTCTCTGTTTTCCTGAAGAACCATTCTCTTGGTCATTCCTTAGTTTGCACCACACTCCAACCCCTCCCAGTACCTTCCCTTGTAACTGTAAAAGAAGACCATACACCACCTCCCTCATCTCCATCCAGGGACCTAAATAGTCCTTCCAGGTGAGACACCTAGCCTCCAACCTAGTCTACTGCATCTGTTGCTGCTGATGTGGCCTTCTCACCATCGGCGAGACCAAACGTAGACTGGGTGATGTTTTGCCAAGCATCTATGCCTAGCCTGTAACGGCCAACCTAACCTCCCAGTCACCGCCCATTTCATCACCGTGCCCCCCAGCTCCCTCTCCAACATGTTCGTCCTCGGTCTCCTCTACTGTTGCTGCAAGTCAGAACGCAAATTTGAGGAACAACACCTTATCTACTGTCAGTCACCCTAAAACCCAGAGGATTCAACATTGAATTCTGGAATTTTAAATAATCTTCCCATTCATCCCCCAGCTTCCTTTCCAGCCTTGCCTCCTCCCTTCCATACCACGTCTGACCCTCCCTTCCAGCCACCAACTGGACTCATCCCTCCCATTGACCAACAAGGTCGTACCTACTACAGGCGTCCACCTAACACCAACATAGCCCCATTCCCCTTCATCTCTTTATCTGCAGCTCCCCCTGTCCCCACATCCAGTCCTGAAGAAGGGTAATACCCAAAAAATTGACTGGAGTCCTTTCCTCCAGGTGCTGCCCGTCTTGCTGTGTTCTCCCACTCTCTTGTTTGTCTACATTCAATAATAAGTAATGTACATATAATACAACAACTAATTTATGTTGTCCAATTGAGGTACAGCTAAATCAAACATCCACTATGTCTTCCCTGAGGAAAAAAAAACAAAAGACTCATTGTGGCTGTTATTATACCTTGATATTTATAAATGACCGTGATGTTTATAAATGATTTGGATGAGGAAGTAGAAGGGTGGGTTAGTAAGTTTGCCAATGACACAGAGATTGGTGGAGTTGTGAACAGCATAGAAGGCTGTTGTTGGTTGCCACAAGACATTGACAGGATGCAGAGCTGGACAAAGTGGCAAATGGAATTCAACATTGTGGTTGTACAGGACATAGGTTAGGCCACTTTTGGAATACTGTGAGCAATTCCAGTCTTCCAGTTATAGGAAGGATGTTGTGAAACTTGAAAGGGTTAAGAAAAGATTTCCAAGCATGTTGCCAAGGTTGGAGGGTTTGAGCTATATGGAGAGGCTGAAGAGACGGAGGCTATTTTCCCTGGAGCATTGGAGGCTGAGGGGTGACCTTATAGACGTTTACAAAATTATGAAGAGTATGGATAGGGTGAATATACAAGATCTTTACCCCTGGATGGGGGAGGCAAAAACTAGATGGCATAGGTTTAAGGTGAAAGAGGGAAGATTTAAAAGGGACCTTAGGGGCAACATTTTCATGTAGAGTATGTGATGTATGTATGGAATAAGCTGCCACAGGAGGTGGTGGATAATAAAATGTGAAGCTGGATGAACACAGCAGGCCCAGCAGCATCTCAGGAGCACAAAAGCTGACGTTTCGGGCCGAGACCCTTCTGAGATGTGGCTGGGCCTGCTGTGTTCATCCAGCCTCACATTTTATTATCTTGGATTCTCCAGCATCTGCAGTTCCCATTATCACAGGAGGTGGTAGAGACTGGCCCAATTATAACATTTAAAAGGCATCTGGATGAGTGTATGAATTGCAAGGGTTTGGAGGTATATGGGTCAAAGTGAAGCTGATAAATGAAGTTCAACCAAAGCAGGAGATCTCTGATTGTATTCTGGGCAACATTTTGAAGGTACAGATGGTTTGGCATTTATTTTGCTCCAGGACAGTGTCAATATAGACAAAATAAGACAATCAGTGATCTTCCAGTCCTGGAAGCTATTGTGAGTGATCTGCTAGTTGCTGGAGGTGGAAACATTTAAGACATCTGGCCAGCATGGATGAGTTAAAGCGAAGGGTCTGCTTCCGTGCTGTACAACTCTGTAACTCCAGGTTGATTTTATCATTGATATCGTGGTGTTGATGTTTGTGTCATTAGCCATTTTATATGACTGAAAACTATTTTTGGTCCTGAGAACACTGCCACTGCACATACCTTGCAGTGAGTTTGTGCACTTTGATGATAAATTCAGCATGAATTTTGACATGTAATTTACCAATTAAACAAATCACTACACCACTTTCATCTTTATGATCAGAATGAAGTACTTTTCCCACCGATGTATAGCCCAAGTACTTGAGTTCAGTCATCTATAATTGCACTTATTCTTGTTCAGCTTCAGGTTCATGTGGGGATCTCCTTTAAAAATCCCACAAGATTTTATTCTTCTCGCGAATAGATCCTTTAGTTATGTTTCCACCTCCAGCAACTAGCAGATCATTCACAATAGCTTCCAGGACTGGAAGGTCACTGATTATCTTATTTTGTCTATATTGACATTGTCCTGGAGCAAAATAAATGCCAAACCATCTGTACCTTCAAAATGTTGCCCAGAATACAATCAGAGATCTCCTGCTTTGGTTGAACTTCATTTATCAGCTTCACTTTGAAAATAGCTGAGAGCTTTGCTTTTCCAAGTTGAGATATTTTTCCAATATCAGCATGGGGTAATGATGTCTCTCCTAATCTTTTTTGAGATCCTTTGGATTTATGCATATTCTCAGTCTCCAGATTATGTTTTACATGCCAAATCATTGCTAATCCTGTCTGTAGGAATTTTACTTTCCTGATTATTCTCCTCTCTTCAAGTACTTTTGTCTTGTCTTTCAGTGGACTTGAGGGCAGTTTGAATTTCACTCGAATGGTGCTGAGTTTGTCTCACACTTTCACCCACTTTGAGATTAAGTTTACTCGGGACATTTCCAAGATCTATAAAAATACCTTTGCAATCTTTTAGAATCTGTTGAACAGTCAATGGACTGTTGCCCTCCAAAATGAGGCAAAGACCTTCCAATATGTGTGGAGTTACCACATTTTTAAAATTCATTCAGACATTGTGGTTGTGGGTGTCACTGGCCAGTCTAGCATTTACTACCTGACCCTAATTGCCCAGAGGGTAGTTAAGTATCAACCATGTTGCTGTGGACTGGATTACATATAAGCCATACTAGGTAAAGATGGCAGTTTCCTTTCATTTTTGAGTATCAGTGAATCAGATGGATTTTCCAAGAATGATTTCATGGTCAACATTAGATCCCTAGTTCCAGATACTTATTGCATTCAAATTTCACCCTGTGCCATGGCCAGATTCAAACACAGGACTCTCAGCAATTACCAGAGTCTCTGGATTAATAGCCACGTGATAATACCACTAAGCCAACACCCCAGTTCATGCTGCAGACATTTTTTATTATCTATTCACCAGATGTGGATTTGACTGGCTCCATCAGCAATTATTTCCCACTCTTAATTGCTTAGAAGATAATTGAGAGTCAGCTGTTGGTCTGGAGCCATATGTAACCATTTAAGGGACGTTTAAGGGAGTTTTAGATTAGCGCATGAAGATGCAAGGAATGGAAGGTATATGGAACAAAGGCAGGCAGAAAGGCTTAGTTTAGTTTGCCATCATGTTTGGCGCAACATGGTAAGTAGAAGGGGCCATTCCTGTGCTGTGCAGTTCTATGTTCTACGTTCTAACCCAAACCAGGTAAGGATGGCAGATTTCCTAACCCAAAAGGCACTGATAGCATCAAAGTGTCAGTGAGATATGCAGCACAGAAACAGACCCTTCAGTCCAACTCATCCTCACTGACCAGATATCCTAAATAAATCTATTCCCATTTGCCAGCATTTGGCCCATATCCTTCTAAACCTTGTTCACGTACCCATGCAGATACTTTTTAAATGTTGTTATTGCACAAGCCTACACTACTTCTCTGTTAGCTCATTCCATGCATGCACCACCCTCTGTGTGAAAAAGTTGCCCCTTAGGTCCCTTATAAATCTTTCCACTCTCACCTTAAACCCTCTAGTTTTAGGCTCCCTAACCCCTGGTGGGTGGGGGGGGGGGTGGAATGTTTATACTTTGCCCTATCTATGCCCCTCATGATTTTATAAACCTCTGTAAGGTCATTCCCCAGCCTCTGATGCTCGAGGGAAAATAACCCCAGTCTATTCAGCCTCTCCGTATAGCTCAAACACTCCAAACCTGGCAACATCCTTGGAAATATTTTCTGAAACTTTTCAAGTTTCACAACACCCTTCCTGTCACAGGGAAATCAGAGCAGAGCACAATTTTCCAAAAGTGGCCTAACCAACGTCCTGTACAGCCTCAACGTGACCTCCCAACATCTATCTCAATGCATTGACCAATAAAGGCAAGCATACAAAACATGTTCTTCACTATACTATCTACCTGTGATTTCACTTTCAAAGAACTAGAACCTGTATTCCAAGGTTTCCTTGTTCAGGACCTTATCATTAAATGTATAAGTCCTGCCCTGATTTGACAAACTGGAGGCTGGCAGAACATAGTAAACTAGGCAGCATCAGGAGGAAAGGAACAGTCACCATTTTGGGTATTATACCCTTCTTCAGGACTCAATTGACTGCTCCTTTCCTCCGGATGCAGCCTGGCTTGTTGTGTTCTTCCAGCCTCCTGTTGGTCTACCTGGATTCCGACAACAGCAGTTCTGTTTTGTCTCTGCCCTCATTTGCCATTCTAAAATATAACATTCCACATTTATTTAAATTAAACTCCAATAAATTAGATGGATCTGCAAACAATTGACAGTTTGCCTTTCATTCCTGATTCAGGAGAGACCAGTGGATTTTCCTCAGTATCCATTATCTTGAACTGCAAAGCTTAATTCTACCAATTACATTGGGCTCACAGCTTAGTGTACCATCTTAAAATGAATATCATTTGATTATTTAGCCACAACTATATCTTTGATGGCTTTTTATTTGGGTTCTGATCTTGAGCCACTTCACAGAGTTCTGTGATACCCTTGATGTTTTATGGTCAACAATGGCATTTGGCTTAAATGCAAAGAAACTCAACTGGTCAGTCAGCATCTATGGAGAGAGAACAGCGATAATGTTTCAATCTTGCCTGTACCAAGCTGTGAAACATCCAGATAAAATGCTTTCTATGTGCATCGGTAAAAGTTGGTGAAGGTCCTTACAGACATTTCGAATTTCCGAAGCCTTCTGAGGAAGAAGAGTTGTTGTTGTACCTTCTTGCCCATCACATCACTGTGGGTGACTCAGGATAAATTATTGACCACCTCCACCTCACCTAAGATGCTGCTTGGCCTGCTGTGTTCATCCAGCTCCACACTTTGTTATCCACCTCAGCACCATTTCAACTCTTCTTCAGAATTTTTCACAACTCTATTCAGCTTGTACAAATATCACAAAGTGGATCTTGGAGCCTCAGACAAATGAAAACTAAACACTATGCTAGTGGAATCTTAGGATCATTTGTTAACTATTTACACCGTATGCAGAGGTATGGTTGAGAAGCACTTCTGAGAACCTTCTTCACTCAGGCCGCAACTTCAGGTGATCAGACATCACCAATAATGCAGAATGGCTATAAGACCATCAGATGTAGGAGCCGCATTACGCCATTTTGTCTGGAAGAACAGCACCTCATTTTCCACTTTTGAAGTCTACAGCCTTCTGGACTCAATATTGAATTCAACAATTTTAGGGGTTGAAGCACTTTCTCTATCCTTACCTCAAAACCCACACATCAGGACTTGTTCTCACATGGTCTACTATTACACACCACCCATTGTTAGCTACTAATTGTCCCACCAGTAACTATTCATTCTCCTACGCCGATTGTTATGCATTCCTTTGTCTGCCTAACGTCTACTCCTTACCCCCTCTTCCTACCTTTTCTTCCACATAAAAACCAAAATTTTCCTATCTACCATCAGTTCTTAAGAAGGCCACCGAACCCAAAATGTTATCTTCACTAAAGAGCTGATCATCGACTTCAGGAAGCAAGTAGGAGGGCACGTCCCTGTCTACATCAAATGGTGCTGAGGTGGATAACAAAGTGTGGAGCTGGATGAACACAGCAGGCCAAGCAGCATCTTAGGTGAGGTGGAGGTGGTCAATAATTTATCCTGAGTCACCCACAGTGATGTGATGGGCAAGAAGGTACAACAACAACTCTTCTTCCTCAGAAGGCTTCGGAAATTCGAAATGTCTGTAAGGACCTTCACCAACTTTTACTGATGCACGTGGAAAACATTTTGTCTGGATGTTTCACAGCTTGGTACAGGCAATTGCTCTACCCAGGACTGTAAGAAACTATAGAAAGTAGTAAATACAGCCCAGTTTATCACGCAAGCCAACCTGCCATCCATTGACTCCATCTTGAATTCCATTTGCCGCGGAAAGGCCGCCGACAACATTAAAGACCTCTCCCACCCCCATTATAATCTCTTCCAACCTTTTCTATCAGGTAGAAGATACAAATCTTAAACACAAGTACCAACGGCTCAAGAACAGCTTCTTCCCCATTGTAATTAGACTTCTGAATGGGCCTCTAAAATTTCAAATCTAATGTTGACCTTGCTTTTTGTGGACCTTCTCTGTAGCCGTAACTTTGTATTCCTTGCTCTGTTCAATCACACCATGATCTTTGCATGGTATGATCTGCCAGTACTGCACACAAAACAAAACATTTCACTGTACTTAGATACATGTGACAATAATAGATTAAATGAAGTAATTTTGATTTCATTCCACAGATGCCGCCAGACCTGTTGAGCCTTTCTAGCAATTTCTGGTTTTGTTTCTGATTTCCAGCATCTGCAGTTCTTTCGGTTTTTAATTAAGCCTGCACCACTGTTCAATTAAAACTGATTGACACACAGCTATCAGACCCATAGAATCCCCACAGCACAGAAGAAGGTCCCACAATCAATCGAGTCTGCATTGACACTCTGTACAGCATCCCACCCAGACCCAACCTTATCCCCCAATTCACTATAGCTAATCCACCAGCATGCAAGATACTACAAGACAATTTAGCATAGCCAACACACCTGGCTGTGAGAAGAAACTGGAGCAAACACATACAGAGAGTTATCTGAGGCTGGAATTGAACCCAGGTCCCGAGCATATTGAGGCAGCAGTTCTAACCACTGAGCCACCCATACATCTCTGATGCGTTATGTTCAGTTGATGTTTTCAAGTGGTTGTGATTCTAGAGGTCAAATTTATTTATCACCTTCAGAGAAAATGGTTTCAATCTGTTCTTTGTTGCAGACAGATGTATTGGAGTCCAACAGCCATCTTCAAAAATAACAAGGTGTAGAGCTGGATGAGCACAGCAGGCCAAGCAGCATCAGAAGAGGAGAAAAGCTGATGTTTCGGGCCTAGACCTTTCTTCAGACACTTCTTTCTAAAGAAGGTTCTAGGCCCGAAACATCAGCCTTCCTGCTCCTCTGATGCTGCTTGGCCTGCTGTGCTCATCCAGCCCTACGCCTTGCTATCTCAGATTCTCCAGCATCCACAGTTCCTACTATCTTTGAAGCCATCTTCAGAAGCTGACTTTGCTTCTTTCCAGCAGAACATTCATAAATATTCAAAACATTCATTAATAACAACAGCAAAATTTTCAAGATGGGTCTTCAAAGCCTTGAACTGTTCTCCAGCTTGGACTTTCTGTGAGATCTAGACTGTAACTTAACTTGCTCCACTCTTTCCTTAGCACTGACAACTTAGCTGCTATCCTTAATTATTCAGATATTCTGTTTAATTTCCTATGATTCCCTCATAGTTTTGCCTTTGAGGCTGGAAGAACTTTCAGTTCTGTCTCAAATCACCTATCATCCCCATAGAAGGAGTGACTGAAAAACTTGAAGTCATACTGACTCAATGAGTGCTCCAAACTTACAGGCTGAGGTTGTCTTTTTTTAAAAAAAACTATTTTCGGGTATTTCTCACAGTAGTTGAAACTCTTACACCTCAAAAAATTTGGACAAATTCAGCAGCAAACTTCTGTCATCATACTCCATATGTTGGATTCATTGGTCTTTGCCTCATTGTTAATACAGATCATAATTAGACCAGAGGTCACTTGACTATGGCAATGTGGTGAACAAGCTAGACAGTACAAATACATTTCTCTGAACAAGACCCAATATTGAGTGCACTATTAATTGCTGTGTTTGAACAAGACTTTACCTTTTGTTTTGTAAAGAGGGGAAGAAAGTAGAATGACCTTGATGGAAACAGAAAACGGTCATATAAGGCATGCAAATATCTTATTTAGGATGCTTTGTAAACATGTTGTTGATTTACTGAAGTGATGCTGCAGTCCTCTCAATCAAATTATGGGATGGCTATTCCTCCTTGAGCATTTTCTGAGCTGGAATTCACAAAAAAAACCTATTGGCTAATTTTAACGATTTGAAATGCCATCAAAAGAAAATTTCAATGATTACTATAATGATCAACAGGTTCAGTTTAGTTCAACACAGTCAAGATACTTGGAGCTTTCAAAAAGAAACCAATTTGTTCTGCAATCACTAATCATTAGCCTATGTGAGATTAGGTGCACATTTGCCTTAAATTAGGGAATAAAATTGTTCATGATTACTCACATTGTACAGCATTGGTATAAGGAAAAATGAAATATAGGCAAATAGCATCTGAGCAATGACAAACTGGAAATATTCAACAGTGTTCAAAATACATTTCTATCAGACATGATTGAATTGCTAATATCAATAAATGTTATATAATTAGCCTCCGGTCGCTTGAGAAATTTGATTATAATTAATCTGTCTTCCACAATGACTTTGCTTTTGTTGTACATACACCTGCTATTGATGGGGAGATATACATGTTGTTGCCTCTTCTAAGTGAGCTTCCAGTCTCAATATTTTCATTCCTGTTAGCACAGTGGACTTAATTTGATATTCTTTCATTGCATCAGCATAATCTCTTCCTTTCTTTGCTCTCAGAGATTGCTTGCACTATAACTTGTCATTTAAAATTGAAATTTGCCATTTCACAGGCTTTCAGATAAACTGCATGCAAATACATTTCTGTCACCATTTTTTCTAAGACATGAAGGAAGACGAACATTAATCTCGAACCATTGAGCTCTTTGCAAACAAAAACAGTGTTACTTTCATCTGAAATGGGGTTGACCAATTTATACAACTAGAATTACAATTAGAACGGGTAGTTTTATTTCTGGAATCTGAGAACTTAATCAAGAAATATGGAAATAGCTTCTGCCATTATGCTATTACAGTAATGTGGAAATAGCCATCTACAAGTTCACTGATGACACCACCATAGTGGGATGGATATCTAACAATGAAGAGCAAAACTACAGAAGGTAGATAGAGGGCTGGGTGACATGGTGCAATGGAAAATATCTGTCTCTCAGCATCGGCAAAACTAAAAAAACTGATCATCGATTTCAGAAAGAAAGAAAGAGAACATGCTCCCATCCACATCAATGGAACTGAGGTTGAGAGGGTGAAGAGCATCGAGTTCCTCGGAGCCAACAAAAGCCAATGCCTGTCCTGGACTTCCAAAGTAAATGTGACAATCAAGAAGGCACAACAACATCTCTTCTTCCTCTGGTGAATCAGGAAATTTCTCACAGCAGCTGAAACACTTGTGCCTCTAAAAATCTAGACAATTTCATCAGCATACTCCAACAGTGTGGAAACAGGCCCTTTGGCTCAACAAGTCAACACTGACCCACAGAGAATCCCACCCAGACCCATTCTCCTACAAACCCATCTAATCTACATATCCCTGGGCACTATGGGTAATTTAGCATGGTCAACCCAGCTAACCTACACATCTTCGGACTGTGGGATAAAACCGGAGTATCCCAAGGAAACCCATACAGTCATGAGGAGAATGTGCAAACCCCACACAGACAGTCGCCCAAGGGTGGAATCTAACCTGGGTCTCTGGCACTGTGAGGCAGCAGTGCTAAGCACTGAGCCACTGTGCTGCCCTGTACTAGCACCATGCTCCATATGTTGGATTCATTGGCTTCTGCCTCATAGTTCAATATAGACAGCACTTAGATGAGAGGTCACCTGACCGCGGCAATATGGTGTACAAGAGAGTACAAGTGCATTTCTCCGAACAAGACCCAATGTCTAATATTGAGTGCATCATTATTTGCAGTCAGTTCCGAGGAAGGGTCACCAGAACCGAAAAGTTAACTCTGCCTCTTCCTTCACAGGTGCTGCCAGGCCCGCTGAGCTTTTCCAGTAACTTTGTTTGTCTTCCTGATTTACAGCATCCACAGTTCTTTGCTGCATTTGCATAAGGTCCCTCACCAATGTCTACAAGGGCACCATTGAAAACATACTGTCTGGTTGTCTAAGGACTTGGTGTGGCAACTGCTCTGCCCAGGACTGTAAGAAACTACAGAAGGTGGCGTGCGGAGCTCAGACCATCACAGAAGCCAACCTTCCATCCATGGACTCCATTTACATGTCTAACAGCTGCAGAAAGGTGGTCAACATCATCAAAGACCCATCACACCCTGGTAATGATCTCCTGCAATCTCTTCAGTCAGGCAGAAGATGCAGAAACCTGAACACGCGCACAAGCGGGTTCAGGAATAGCTTCTTTGCAGCTGTTATCAGACTGTTGAATGGACTGTAGCCTCAAATAATGTAACCTGCAATGTAACCTGTTTGCCTCTAAGTCTTTTTGATCTATACATCCTTTGCTTGCAAGATCTGCCTGTACCGCTTGTAAACAGAACTTTCCACTGGCCCTTCACCAGACCCAAAATGTTAACTCTGTCTTTTCCTCCACAAATGCTGCCAGATCTGCTGAGCTTTTCCAGCAACTTTGTTTTAGTTCCTGATTTACTGCATTCGCAGTTCTTTTGGTTTTTATTTAAAGCTTTTCACTGTATTTCGGCACAGTCGACAATAAATCAATGTTTTTAAGAATGTTTTCCTATGAAAAATAATAGTGGGCACTCTCAACATTTCTACATGCTCTTCATAAATCAGTAACATAATTTTGATGCTGACCAGCTTCTTTGGGTAATCATGATGGAGAACATGTATAAAGGAATGTTTGGATTATGGAAATATTTCATTGTGATGTTTTGTTATGGTTGAGCGTTTGGTAGATTGTGGAGGTCAAACAGAGGCTGTTTCACACTAGAAAATCATTAATGCTGGCTGAAGAGGTTTTTAACTTATTTAATTGCATGAGTGAATCCGGATTTGTTGGATTCTATTGTCGTTTATTTTATTTTTAACCATGGGAGTCAGTTATTGAAAACACTCACAAGAGGCTGTCAGTGTTCTTTTGACTCATAGAATAAAGCATTTATGATCAAGGAACAAAAACACAAACAAAAAACAAGAGATTAAAAGGTTTGAAATATTTTGTTATAAGTAATACACAAAACAAAAATTAAATTAACATTATTTATTTTGTCCCAGAAATATCCCTTAACCTCAATGAAGAGTCACTTATATTTCCACACTAAGGCTTCTCAGTCAGAATGACATTGCTGTCGATGGTTTCCTTCTGGTGCATTTCTGTGAATTCACAAGACGCTATTTTCCTTCAGCTAATAGCCTTCTCTGAAACACCGAACCAAACTACAAACTGAAATCACTATTTTTTTAACTTTAGAGAAAATACTTAAGGACTCAACACCTTGTTCCCAGCAGTTTTCTTGCTGGGTTTGTTACTGGTAGACAAAACACTTCGACCTCCATTTTCTGGCTCCCCACACACAGACTGACTAACACTTTAGACTGTTCTGTATCCATGTGCCCACTGAATGCCTTTTGGTGAGCTACAGAATAGATTATCCTCCTCAACCTTTTTATTTACTGCACTGCACTGTTCACTTCAATGTCTCAAAACTTATTAAAATGCCTGTAAACAAAGTAAGTCTCCAGATTGCCTTGCACCAACTTCCTTGATGGAACTCTACAGATAACCAAACCTTCTTAAGGCAAAATTCGAAAATATAAACTGGAAGTTAGACATTGTTCTTGACAGAGGAAATGGAACTATTTAATAACTTAATCTTCCATTCTCCTCCTGTGTGCCTTATGAGATTAAAGCTTCAAAAGTACTTTTAACAGCCATCTTCATTGGCACTTCCAGGTACCTAAGCTGAGTTAACACAAGCACTTGAGAGAATAGAATTAGTTCTTATGCAGCTCAGTTTGCTACTAAATAGTATCAGGTTGTTAGTTGATTAGTGGTGAAAAAAGAGGATCAATCATCTGTGATTATAAAATAACGGATTGCTCTTCAGGGTCGGGTCGAGGAACTAAGATTTGCACAGGTACGATGGCATGAATTTTGCCTCGCACCCAATGTTTTCCAAATCTTATAACTTTTCTTGAAATATAAATTACTCGTGTTTTTTTTAGGTGGTGGAACAGGACAGAAATTATTTTAGCACTCTGTTAGAGTGGTTCACATAGATAAAATCTTCCATAAAAACTCTGAAATTTGTAAAAACTGTATAACTCCTTACGTATTTTTGGGCCTTTAAAACCTAACTGTCTTGTTACCTGAACATGCACCCTTTGATTGACCTTATTATCTCTCTGACTTCATAAATCTTGTGGATCTCACATGCTATGTATACGGTTGTTCAGTTTTATTTCTTTCAGGGCTCACTATATAAAAGGAGGTAAACAATTAGGATGTGTTGCTCCAAGATTTACAACACTTTACATCAATCCTATCCATTTGACCAATACTCTATGTGTCTCAAAAATGGTGGATGAATGCTTTATACTTACTCCCTTTTTCAGAAAATTTTAAGAAACTATTTTATGTAACATTTGCAACGGAAGAACCCAAATTACGTCAACATTTGGTCAGCATAGCACAATTGAAATGAGTTTCCCCCAGCAACATCGTAGCTTTAAACCTAAGCACAAAGCCAACAATGGTATAGACCTGTAGTCACTGAAAAATCGTCATCTTTGTCCCGTTGTGTCATTATTGCAGTTTTCTCTTACAGCAATGTGACTTCTGTTCCTCTCGGTCAGTAAAAATTCAAACGATCAACAAATACCAACACTCTACAATGCAAAATGCCAAGGGCAGTCATTGATATATCACCTTTCTGCTTGTTGACCAATGTTGCCCTCCAATTCAACAGTACCTTGATATTAAAACTCTTATCCTTGTTTGCAAACATTTAACACATTTTTTCTTCAAATCTTTCTAATCTCTTCCAGCCACACCATCCTTCAAGATTTCTTTCAATTTGTTCACAATGTCACGGGTTAGGCCAGCATTTATTTTCTGCCCCTCATTGCCCTGGAGTGGATAATGGGGTGTTGCCTTTCTGAACTTCTGCAGTCAATGTGTTGCGGGTATATACACCCAGACTGTTCTTAGTAAAGGGGTTTCAGGATGTTTGACCCACAGACAGTGAAGGAATGGTGATATATCTCCAAGTCAGGATGGTGAGTGATTTGGAGAAAAAATTTCAGGTGGTGGTGTCCCAATGTGTCTGCTGCCCCTGTCAATCTAGGTGGTAGGGGCTGTGGAATTGGAAGGTGCTGCCAAGGGAGGATGAGTGAGTTTCTGAAGTGATTCTTGTAGGTTGTACACGCTGTATATTCTTGAATGGAATGTATGCTGAAAATACTGGATGAGGTGACAGTCAAGTGTGCTGAGATTCTTGAATGTTGCGACAGCAACACTCATCTAAGCTAGTGACTTGGGCCTTATAGATGCTAAACAGATACTGGGGAGACAGGGGGGGAGTCAGTCACAGAAGAATTCCCATCTTCTGACCAGTCCTTACAGCAATTGTGTTTATATGGCTAGTCAAGTTCAATTTCTGGCCAACGGTAACTATTAGATCTCGTATTTTCCAATGAGAGTCCAAGTCGCAAAGTGGTGTCAGGTAATCTTTATTGCAGCTTCATTTTTCATCACAGCTTCATTTTTCAGAGTAATAAGGCACACAAAAAGCTTCAGAATGTCTGAACTTAGACAGTTTAAACTTGGAATGCACACACCCCATTATTGTTCCTTTTGTCAGCAGTACTGAGTTACTCTTTGTAATTGGTTGTCTGGGACAGCATCTGATACAGTTTCAGCTTGCCTCAGCAATTTCAATTTCCAATTGACCTAATCACATCAGAGAACAACAAAAAGATGGACAGGCTTGTGGTCTACCCCTCGACCCTCCTGATCTTTCTCAAACTTTCTTAGGTGCCTTGTTGAGCTTTTTCACAATGGGCACTGTATTAAAGTAGCATTTGCCAGCTGCACCATGTTAATTGCCAATTAATTCGATACTTGCCTATCACTTCAGGGCCTTTTAAATTCCTCATTACAGGAAATACAAAAGAATATTGATTTTTTGATCAGTTCCAACAAAGTTATGTTGTTTCACCTAATGTTAGAATTCTTTAGCTAACAAATTGTGTCTTAATGTGTTCATTCAATCTGCAGTCCAATGTCTTCTAATTTCTGTACCTATGATTGATTTCTCCCTGCAATGATAAAGAGGGTTGCTTTTACTAACTGAAACTGATTTGAATCTCTTCCTTTAATGCTTTTAGTGATTTTTTTTTTGCAAATGTGGATCTATAAACTACTTCGGAATCTATATCTATGTTTATCTGAAGAATCTTAGCTAAAATCTACTCCTGGTATTGTAACAGAATGATCAAATAATTCAAGAGAAACAACTAATTAGTTTGAAATGTTTTTATCTATGTCTTATGCATAAAGATCTGCAGCTGCACATTTTACCTTAGCCAGTGATCTGCAGTCTACAGAGCTCTGTTAAAGACAAACAACACCTTCCAGTCACAAACCACTTCAACTCCTCCTCCCACTCCCTGGAAACATGTCCGCCCTGGGCCTCCTCCAGTGTCACAATGATGGCATCCAGAAGCTGGAGGAGCAGCACCTCATATTCCACCTTGCAAGCCTACAACCCAAAGGTCTCAATGTTGTCTTTACGAGTTTCAAAATCTCCCCACCTCTGGCCTCCGCTCATCCCCGCCTCCTTGACCTGACACAACCTGTCCATCTTCTCTCCTACCTATCCGTTCCTCCCACCTTACTGACCAATCCCCACTACTGCCTACCTGCACTCACCTATCACCATCACACCTACCTTCCCCAGGCCCACCCTCCTCTCTATTTATTTCTGAGCTCCCTACACCCCCTCCCCCATTTCTGAAAAAGGGTCCTGACCTGAGACATCAGCTTTCTTGCTCCTCTGATGCTGCTTGGCCTGCTATGTTCCTCCGGCTTCACACTGTGCTATCTCTACCTCAGTCAGTAATCTTCAGTCTATACAGCTAGTGTTGTTTTATGCGTGAAATATTAAATAAATATTTTTTCAATCGTTCTAACTACTGTCAGCCATGTTTTGCTGCATTAGCCATGGGCAGCTGTCAGCCATTTTGTGCTGCTCAGTCATGGGCATTCCTCACAGTAGCCATATCCTTTATCTCTTGCATGTCCTCAATTTTAATTACTCCCTCATACATTGTCCTAGCCCTATAGTTCAGGAAGTGATCCCTGAATCTCTGGCTTTTTTTTTATTTCTCTTTCTTCCTTTCAGAAAAGACTCTGACTAAGCTTTTGATCACTGTGCCGAATATCGTTTTGTGTCTTGGTGCCAAATTTTGTTTATAGCACTCCTGTGAATTGCTTATAACATTTTATCATGTTAAAGGCGGTATAAAAATTCAAACCGTTTTGTTTTATGTATTTATTTTTGATGCAGGAAATGTCTCCATTTGAATGCATTTTCATTAAAAAAGAATCCACATTGATTTGATAAACTCAGAAAACATTGCCTTGTTCAAATATCTACAAGTAGAAAATGCTCTTAATGCTTATATTGGTAGGTCAACTTACAAGCACATTTGTAATTCAAGGAACAAATGTCACATTTAACAACTCTATAAAAGAAAACACACATACATATACAGAAACCATGTTTGACAACTTTTGTCTCCAAATGTGCGGGGTTGGTGTCAGTTTTGACCTTCTATTGATCTCACCTTCACCATTGTATTAAATCTGTGCCACTCACCGTGACTTTCTGCACCCGTGACATTTTCTCCTTTTATACGTCACCTGCCATGTGAACATTCTTTGCATGTTGAGCATGACCAACATCCTCTACTGGCAGGTCTTGCAAAAAAGTGAATACATGACAATATTTGAAAATCAGTCACATCCAACCATCCAGCCATTCAACACAACTTTTTAACATTAACCTCTAGCTCATAGGGCAATGCGAATGGTTAAAACAGGATCTGTTTCCACTCAAATGAACAATGCCATAGAAAATTTGTTAATAAATGAAAACACATTATGTAAAGAGGCTTTTTCTGTGCTGTAGATCTCTATCATTCTATGCTTATCTCATGCAAGCTCACAGTATTTTTGATTGGACTGCATCGTCAGCAATAATAAAAATAAAGATCATAAATTTTCAATCTTTAGAAATTGACCTCTCTGAGGTTATAAATCAAGGATTTATAAGCAGTTGCTAATCCAGCAAATCATCACTCTGCAATTATCTTCCAGTCGACAACAGGCAGCACTTGTTTTTATTAAATACTGTCATTTTTTCCACATTACCACCTTGGTAATTTATACCCTGACGAGCTTCCCAATTCCACTCTCCATAAATTTCAGCTAGTTCGAAAATGCCACTGTCACATCCCAACTCATACCAAAGCTCTTTTGCCCACTCCTCCCAGTGCTTGCTTACCTACATTGGCTTCCAGCCTCAAGTTTAAAATTCCACATCTTCATTTCTCCTTAGGACTGCAGACTTCTACAGCTCCATAACCCTCAGGAACCTCTACACTGCTTGGTCTCTTGCACATCTGTGATTTTATTCACTCATTTTCATCTATTGAGGCCCTAGGCTCCCTCGCTAAAACATTCAAACACTTCTCTCACCCTTGTCCTTTAACTGCAGGACTTATCCACTTAATGGTAAGGTCCTGGGGAGTGTTGTCAAACAAAGAGAACTTGGAGTGCAGGTTCATAATTCCTTGAAATTGGAGCCACGGGTGGGCAGGGTAGTGAAGAATACATTTGGTACGCTTGCTTTTATTGGTTGTGTTGTGGTTAGGCCACTTGTAGTATCCCAAAACCATCCCCGTTTTTCCCCTCCCCCCACTGCATCCCAAAACCAGCCCAGCTCGTGCCCACCTCCCTAACCTGTTCTTCCTCTCACCTATCCCCTCCTCCCACCTCAGGCCACACCTCCATTTACCACATACTAACCCGCATCCCGCCTCCTTGACCTGTCCGTCCTCCCCGGACTGACCTATCCCCTCCCCACCTCCCCACCTATACTCTCCTCTCCACATATCTACCCCTCTATCGATCTTCGGTCCGCCTCCCCCTCTCTCCCTATTTAATTCAGAACCGTCTCCCCGTCCCCCTCTCTGATGAAGGGTCTAGGCCCGAAACGTCAGCTTTTGTGCTTCTGAGATGCTGCTTGGCCTGCTGTGTTCATCCAGCTTCACACTTTGTTATTTTGTAGTCATTGGTTAGACCACTTTTGGAATACTGCATTCAATTCTGGTCTCCCTGCCATAGGAAAGATGTCATTAAACTTGATAGGATTCAGGAAAGAGTAGCAAGGAGGTTGCCAGTGATGGAGGGTTTAAGCTACAGTGAGAGGCTGAATAGACTGGTATTATTTTCCCTCAGTGTTGGAGACTGAGGGGTGATGTCATAGCAGTTTATAAAATCATGTGTGTAATGGATAGGGTGAAGTGTAAAATTTTTCCCCTGTGGGTAGGGAAGTCTAAATCTAAAGGGCATAGGTTTAAGGTGAGAGCAGAAAAAAATTATAAGGGACCTAAGGGGCAACCTTTACATGCAGAGGATGGTGCATATATGGACTGAGCTACCAGAGGAAGGAATGGAGGCTGGTACAATAACAGCATTGAAAAGGCATCTGAATGGGCATATGAATAGGAAGGGTTTAGAGGGCCAAATGTTGACAAATGGGACTAGATTAATATAGACCATCCGGTCAGCATGGATCTGTTGAACAGAAGGGTCTGTTTCCATGCCCAATGATTCTACACTCCCTAAAACCGCTTTTATCAAGCAACTGTTTAGTCACCCATCTTGTGAAAGTGCTTGGGGTATTTTGCTATGTTACATGTTAAATATTATTGGCTATAAAATGTTTTGGGATATCAAACAATGTGAGAGGTACAATTTAAACACAATGATTTTCTATTTTCTTCTCAAGCTGCACGCATTTCCATAAGTTAAAGATTACATCCATACTCCAAATTCTGACCTGCCAAAGAACACTGGCAGTATTGGCGAAAGTAGTTGCAATAACCGAAAGGCTAATATTCTGAGACGAATAGGGAAAATAATATTGCTTCATATTGCGATGGATATAGTCAGACTTTAGCCCTCAAAATTATGGGCAAGATCTGAAATTGTCAATATTGTGTGTCATTAGCCTTGTGAGTCCTCAGCTGCAGTGCTTCTATAGATAAAGCATCCAACCTTTGGGGCATGTTATGATAGATTCTCTGGTCTGTTGTTTAGCCTTCCAGATGAATGAAGGATACATGAAGGTCAGTGGCTAAGATCAGAAATGGATTGAGGGCAAAATGAGTTGCGGAGAGGGAGTTCATTGGATTTGTTTTTTTTTGTCAAACAGTAATGAAAATGTAAAATATATTTGAATTGAACCTAAGAAATGAGTACAACGAAGAGAAGAAAGCTAAATGAAAATGGAACTAGTTTTCATGTAGTGCACAATTTAGACCGAAAACATAAATCTTTGCCAGATATTCACATAAGCTTAAATATATGATGTCAATCAAAAGCCCAGGGAACACAATAGATTAGTGAATGCAAATCTAACCAACGCTGATGGCATGCATGTCACCTCTCAGTGCCAGTTATAATTAATTTGACTAAAGCAAATCTGGCAGTTATATTCCTGTTCCAAGCAAATGTGTTGCAATGAACAACAGTCGAGAAGACATAATGAATCTCTTTCTTTTGCTGGATATGAGCACCACTGGCAACATTGATATTGTTGCCTATCCCAATTCCATTCATGATGACTGTAAGTTGTCTTGGTAAAATCTTCATTGATAGATATAAACTAGAAAGAGCTGGCATCTGGAGCAATATTGCACTAGTCAACAGGAGCCCTCTTTGCAGCTAATGCAGAGCCACAGGAGAAGAACAGCATATGTACGTAGATTCCCTGTGTTTTCTGGAATCCGAGAATTCCTACTGTGTGGAAGCAAGCCATTCAGATATTCAAGTTCACACAGACCCTCTGAAGAGCATCCCACCCTTCCACTCCATCCCTGTAACCCTGCATTTTCCATGGCTAATCCACCTAGCCTGCTCATCCCTGGGCAATATGGGCAATTTGGCCTGGCCAATCTGCCTACCATGCACATCTTTTGCCATCTTTGGAAGGCTTTCAGTCAAAATGATTCCGATATCACATAGCTGAATTAGCATGACTGGATTTCCAAGTGCAGGAAAGGGCAAACAATGGTTACAGTTAAGCTTCAGATAAGAGTTACATTCCTTGAGGACCCTGATGTCTCTGAAATGTAATGCAATTTTGGGTGGGTGGGGTAATGTGAAGGAGAGTGGTAAGCAGGATCTTGTTTGCCCCTGATTAGTGTCCCATTGAATTCTTTGGTGCATTTGTTAGTGACTCCAGGACACCATTTTCAAACCAGAACTCATCAAACCTGTATAGCTTGGTGCACATATCAGAATCAGTGAGGTGGCTTGAAACACAGTTCAGAAGAGGCCTAATAAGGTAAATGTGAGCTGTTATATCCACTGGTCAGGAAATCTGTTATTAATTATAGGGGTATACTCTCAAGATAAGCGGCCACTCATTGATGACTGAAATGAGGAGAATCTACCTCACTTAAAGATTTGCGAATGATTGGAATTCCACAGCGGGTGCATGCTCTGTCATTGAACACATTTAAGGCTGGGATTAAGAGAATTTTGATCTCCCAGGGGATCAAGGAATGTGGATGGAAATGTGGAGATGAAACTTCATCTCAGCCATGATCATAGATGTGTCCAACCCATCATAACTATGTCCAGTTTTGGGCCCCACACCTCAGGAAGGACATACTGACAGTGGAGCGTGTCCAGCGGAGATTCATACGGATGATCCCTGAAATGGTAGGCCTAACATATGATGGCTGAGGATCCTGGGATTGTATTCATTAGAGTTTATAAGGTTGAGGGGAGATCTAATAGAAACATACAAGATAATGCATGGCTTAGAAAGGGTGGACGCTGGGAGATTGTTTCCATTAGGCAGGGAGACTAAGACCCAGGGGCACAGCCTTAGAATCAGAGGGGACAAATTTAGAACAGGAATGAGGAGACATATCTTCAGCCAGAAAGTGGTTGGCCTGTGCAATTCATTGCCATGATGCGCAGTGGAGGCTGGAATTTTAATGTCTTCAAGACAGAGATTAATAATTTCTTGGTCTCAAAGGAATTAAGGGCTATGGGGAGAGTGTGGGTAAGTGGAGTTGAAATGCCCATCAGCCATGATTAAATGGCAGAGAGGACTCGATGGGCCAAATGGCCTTACTTCCACTCCTATGTCTTATGGTCTTATGGTCTTATGGCCATATTGTATGGAGCGCAATCATAGATCAGTTCATGTGCAGGAGGTCCAGAAAAGGAAGACACTGTCAAGGATTATGAAAATTACTTGGCAAAAGGGAAAGCACAGAGCTTGGCCTTTCTGTGGATTCTAACCTCTGCTGTCCTGCCAACCTAGAGGCGCCGCCAATCATCCCCCATACTGCTGAAGCCTTTGAGAACACAGGGCACCTGTTCCTCTGTCATCCCTTTGAAGGTGCAATAACATTCTCATACAAATATAGGATTTCACAACAAACACCTCCAAAGCACTACAGATGACATCCAAAAACTTTGCAATCAAGAAAATCAATAATCAAAAAAAAAAATTGTTGGCCTAGACCTTTGAGTAACAAGTGAACAGGATCCATTTTGTGCTCAAACATATGTTATCTAGAGAGAACCTACAAAAATGTTGCCCATGGTATCACTTGGATAACTCAGTTGTTACACCAGCTGGTTTGACATCAAGCCAGTTCCAATACTAGATTATCCAGTGCA
The DNA here is from genome assembly GCF_030684315.1 of Stegostoma tigrinum. NCBI lineage: Eukaryota > Metazoa > Chordata > Chondrichthyes > Orectolobiformes > Stegostomatidae > Stegostoma > Stegostoma tigrinum. The sequence goes on from NC_081360.1 coordinate 92,240,483, forward strand.
AGATGTTGATTCAAAGGTCAGTCCTTACAGCCAACAATTTAATATGCATTCTCATTAGAGGCCTCCATTACACCATCTAATCTAAATACTTTATAATATTCTTATATTTTTCATTTACCAGGAAAACAACAGATTGAGGAATTAAGCAGGAAAGTCAAGATAGGCAGAAAATGCATGATTGTATTGAACAACAGGCTTGAAGGACTGTATTATTTCTGCTCCTAGTCCTTATGTTCTATTCAAGTAACGAAGTTTGTGGATGTGAGTTTGCTCGCTGAGCTGGAAGGTTTGTTTTCAGACGTTTCGTCACCATTCTAGGTAACATCATCAGTGAGCCTCCGATGAAGCGCTGGTGTTATGTCCCGCTTTCTATTTATAGATAGAAAGCAGGACATAACACCAGCGCTTAGTCGGAGGCTCACTGATGATGTTACCTAGTATGGTGACGAAACGTCTGAAAACAAACCTTTCAGCTCAGTGAGCAAACTCACATCCAGAACCTCAACCTGAGCTACAAATCTTCTCAAAACTTGCTAGACAAAGTTTTTGCACTGGAAGTCTGGCTGTGTTCACTTTCTTAATGATAATCCTGGATTTACTGCCATGCTAGCTGTTCTTGGATATCTAAAAGCAGAACAATAGGGCTACGATGTCGGAAGTGACATTTGTATCAAAAGCAACAAGTCCAGAGGGATATATACGAAGTAAGTCCTGGGGAGTGTTGCCAAACAAAGGGATCTTGGGGTGGAGATTTATAGTTCCTTGAAAGTGGAGTCACAGGTAGACAGGCTAGTGCAGAAGGAATTTGGTGTGCTTGCCTTATTGGTCAGTGCATTGAGCAGAGGAGTTGGAAAGTCCTGTTGTGGCTGTACAGGACATTGTTTAGGCCACATTTGGAATACTGTGTTCAATTCTGGTCTCCCTGCTATAGGGAGGATGTTGTGAAACTTGAAACGGGGCAGAAAAGCTTTATAAGAATGTTGCCGGGATTGGAAGGCTTGCGCTATAAGGCGAGCTTATTTTCCCTGAAGCGTCAGAGGCTGGGGGTTGGGGTGTCCTTATAGAAGTTTGTAAAATCATGTGGGGCATGGGTAGGGTGATTAGACATTTTTTTTCCCCCCAGGGTAGGGGCTCCAAAACTAGAGGGCATAGGTTTAAGGTGAGGGGTAAAAGATTGAAAAGAGATATGAGGGATAACTTTTTCATGCGGAAGATGGTGTGTGTGTGGGATGAGCTGCCTGAGGAAGTGGTGGAAGATGTTACAATGGCACCATTTAAAAGGCGCCTGGATGGGTATATGAATAGGAAGGTTTTAGAGGGATATGGGCGAAGTGCTGGCAATTGGGGCTACATTGATTTAAGATATCTGGTTGGTATGGGTGAGTTGGTCTGCTGCATATCTCTATGACTATGATTCTAAGTGAGTGGATAAAAACTTGAGAATTGTAACCTACTGTGAGAAAATATGAGGTGGTGGGAAAAATAGAAGAACTGTGTATTAGAGTCATGGAGTCATAGGACCATGGAGTCACATGGCAGAGAAACAGGCCCTTCAGCTCACCATGCCTGCCAACTAACAAATGCTAAACTACATTACTCACCTGGCCCATACCCACTTATGCCTTTGCATTATATGCGCTCATCTAGATGATTCTTAAAAGTTGTGCAAGTGCCTGCCTTCACCATCCTTTCTGGCAGCATGTTACATATTTCTACCCCCATCCTCTGAGTGAAAAAAAAAGATTTTTTCTCAGATTCCCTCAAAACCACTTTACTCCTTACCTTAAACTTGTGCCCTCTGATATCAGACACATCTGTCCTGGGGAAGAGTTTCTCACAATGTCCCTTATCTATACCTCTCATAAATTTGTCTCCTTCAATCAGATCCACCGACTTCCTCCTTTGATCCAAGGAAAACAAACCTAGTCTATCCAGCTCCTCCTCAAAACTGAGAACTTTACATAATATCATACCCATTGAGTCGTAGAATCATACAGCACCGCAACAGACCCTTAGGTCCAACCAGTCCATGCCGAACATAGTCCCAAATGAAATTAGTCGCATCTGCCTGCTCTTGGCCCATATCCCTCCATACCTTTCCTATCCATGTACCCATCAAGATGTCTTTTAAACATTGTAATTGTACCTGCATCCACCACTTCTTCAAGAAATTCATTCCACACGTGAACCAGCCTCTGTACAAAAAAATTGCCTCATGTCTTTTTAAAATCTCTCTCCTCTCACCTTAAAAATTTGCCCCCCAGCCTTGAAATTTCACATCTTGGAGAAGATACGAATACTATCAACTCTATCGCTATCCCAGGCAACCCCCTGGTGAATCTCCTTTGCACTCTCTCCAGTGTAATTACATTTTTCTGATAGTGTGGAGGCCAGAACGGCATGCAATATAACATCGACGACTGAAACAATGTTTTATAAAATTACAACGAGACTTCTTTGCTCTTCTATTCTCCCCCCGGCAAGTGAAGGCAAGTTGCCTGGGAGCCTTTTACATACCTAGCTACCTGTGATGATACCTTCAGGAATCTATGGAATTGTACATCAAAGTCTTTTTTTTTCCCTCAGTACACCCTACGGCCAGACCATTCTTTATAAGACATCTCAAAATGGAAGTTGCGAAGCATAAGCTTATATATAAATTTAAAAAAACACATTCAGAGCAAAAGTAGGTCACTCAGCTCCTTCTCCATTGAATGTAGTTGATCTGATAGTGGACTCAACCCACCTTCCACAAGGCTATAAAATGTGAGGCTGTTTGAACACAGCAGGCCAAGCAGCATCCCAGGAGCACAAAAGCTGACGTTTCGGGCCTAGACCCTTCATCAGTGAGGGGGATGGGGAGAGGGAACTGGAATAAATAGGGAGAGAGGGGGAGGCGGACCAAAGATAGGTGGAGAGAGTATAGGTGGGGAGGTAGGGAGGGGATAGGTCAGTCCAGGGAAGACGGACAGGTCAAGGAGGTGGGATGAGGTTAGTAGGTAGATGGAGATGCGGCTTGGGGTGGGAGGAAGGGATGGGTGAGAGGAAGAACCGGTTAGGGAGACAGAGACAGGTTGGACTGGTTTTGGGATGCAGTGGGTGGGGGGGATGAGCTGGGCTGGTTGTGTGGTGCAGTGGGGGGAGGGGACGAACTGGGCTGGTTTAGGGATGCAGTAGGGGAAGGGGAGATTTTGAAACTGGTGAAGTCCACATTGATACCATTGGGCTGCAGGGTTCCCAGGCGGAATATGGGTTGCTGATCCTGCAACCTTCGGGTGGCATCATTGTGGCAGTGCAGGAGGCCCATGATGGACATGTCATCAAGAGAATGGGAGGGGGAGTGGAAATGGTTTGCGACTGGGAGGTGCAGTTGTTTGTTGCGAACTGAGCGGAGGTGTTCTGCAAAGCGGTCCCCAAGCCTCCGCTTGGTTTCCCCAATGTAGAGGAAGCCACACCGGGTACAGTGGATGCAGTATACCACATTGGCAGATGTGCAGGTGAACCTCTGCTTAATGTGGAATGTCATCTTGGGGCCTGGGATAGGGGTGAGGGAGGAGGTGTGGGGGCAAGTGTAGCATTTCCTGCGGTTGCGGGGGAAGGTGCCGGGTGTGGTGGGGTTGGAGGGCAGTGTGGAGCGAACAAGGGAGTCACGGAGAGAGTGCTCTCTCCGGAACGCAGACAGGGGTGGGGATGGAAAAATGCCTTGGGTGGTGGGGTCGGATTGTAAATGACGAAAGTGTCGGAGGATGATGCGTTGTATCCGGAGGTTGGTAGGGTGGTGTGTGAGAACGAGGGGGATCCTCTTTGGGCGGTTGTGGTGGGGGCGGGGTGTGAGGGATGTGTTGCGGGAAACACGGGAGACGTGGTCAAGGGCGTTTTCGATCACTGTGGGGGGAAAGTTGCGGTCCTTGAAGAACTTGGACATCTGGGATGTGCGGGAGTGGAATGTCTTATCGTGGGAGCAGATGCGGCGGAGGCGGAGGAATTGGGAATAGCGGATGGAATTTTTGCAGGAGGGTGGGTGGGAGGAGGTGTATTCTAGGTAGCTGTGGGAGTCGGTGGGCATGAAATGGACATCAGTTACAAGCTGGTTGCCTGAGATGGAGACTGAGAGGTCCAGGAAGGTGAGGGATGTGCTGGAGATGGCCCAGGTGAACTGAAGGTTGGGGTGGAAGGTGTTGGTGAAGTGGATGAACTGTTCGAGCTCCTCTGGGGAGCAAGAGGCGGCGCCGATACAGTCATCAATGTACCGGAGGAAGAGGTGGGGTTTCTGGCCTGTGTAGGTGCGGAAGAGGGACTGTTCCACGTAACCTACAAAGAGGCAGGCATAGCTGGGGCCCATGCGGGTGCCCATGGCCACCCCCTTAGTCTGTAGGAAGTGGGAGGAGTCAAAAGAGAAGTTGTTGAGTGTGAGGATGAGTTCAGCTAGGCGGATGAGGGTGTCGGTGGAGGGGGACTGGTCGGGCCTGCGGGACAGGAAGAAGCAGAGGGTCTTGAGGCCATCTGCATTCAGAATGCAGGTGTATAGGGACTGGACGTCCATGGTGAATATGAGGTGTTGGGGGCCAGGGAATTGGAAGTCCTGGAGGAGGTGGAGGGCGTGGGTGGTGTCACGGATGTAGGTGGGGAGTTCCTGGACCAAAGGGGATAAAATGGAGTCCAGATAGGTGGAGATGAGTTCGGTGGGGCAGGAGCAGGCTGAGACGATGGGTCGACCAGGGCAGGCAGGTTTGTGGATTTTGGGAAGGAGATAGAAACGGGCCGTGCGGGGTTGGGGAACAATGAGGTTGGAGGCTGTGGGTGGGAGGTCCCCTGAGGTGATGAGGTTGTGAATGGTGTTGGAGATGATGGTTTGGTGCTCGGGTGTGGGGTCATGATCGAGGGGGCGGTAGGAGGTGGTGTCGGAGAGTTGGCGTCTTGGCCTCGGCGATGTAGAGGTCAGTGCGCCATACTACCACTGCGCCACTCTTGTCTGCGGGTTTGATGGTGAGGTTGGGGTTGGAGCGGAGGGAGCGGAGGGCTGCCCGTTCTGCGGGGGAGAGGTTGGAGTGGGTGAGAGGGGTGGAGAGGTTGAGGCGGTTAATGTCTCGACGGCAGTTGGAGATGAAGAGGTCGAGGGAGGGTAGGAGGCCTGGGGGTGGTGTCCAGGAGGAGGACTTGTGTTGGAAGCGGGTGAAGGGGTCAGTGGAGGGAGGGTTGGGTTCCCGGTTGAAGAAGTAGGCATGGAGGCGAAGACGGCGGAAAAACTGCTCTATGTCCGACCGTGACTGGTATTCGTTGATGTGTGGTTGTAGGGGGACAAAGGTGAGCCCCTTGCTAAGGACTGACCGTTCATCCTCAGTCAGTGGGAGGTCTGGGGGGATGGTGAAGATGCGGCAGGGCTCAATGTGGCTGTCTTCTCTGAGGTTGCTGGCTGTGGAGGTTGTGGGCGGAGCGATGAGGTCGTCGGCCGTGGGCGGGGTTCCGTCGGCGTCGGCCGTGGGCGGGGTTCCGTCGGCGTCGGCCGTGGGCGGGGTTCCGCCGGCCGTGGGCGGGGTTCTGTCGGCGTTAGCCGTGGGCGGGGTTCCGTCGGCGGTTGGAGTATCGGGGTGGGCGGCAGCAGCTGCGGTGACGGTGGTGTGTGAGGTGTTGTACCTGGACGTGGAGGTGGTGACTGCAGCAGCGGTTCCGGAAGTTCTGTGTCCGGCGGAGGCGGACGTGACGTCATCGGTGGGGTCTCTAGCCGTGTCCTCATGGTCAATGGCGGCGGGTGCATGGTGGGGGAGGGGCAGGGACAGAGTCGGGATTTGGGAGGCACAGGAATCCTCTTGTGGGTGGCAGGGGCCAGTGAGTTGGTTGTACTTACGATTTTTGGTGTCCAGTAAAGCTGAGTGAAACTGGGTATTCAGTCTGTGGATCCTGCGGAGGATAAAAAACAGCAGGGGTCCTTTGCAGGTCTGGGAGAGGGAGGCCCTGAGCTGGGGCAGGCTGGATTGCAGTGCCTGGAGGTGCCGGCACATGGCTGCATGTGTCTGTTTCAGGACTCGCAGGGAGGAACGCTTCTGAAGGGCCTGAATATTCTAGGTGTAGAGGTGGTCACGGTTGGGGCCAAATTGGGAAGGCTGAAATGTGGACTGTAGTCCCTTGGGGATGATCTGGTTCCGTAGGCAGGTGCTGAGGAAGGTGATGTGGCTGTGGTACCTGGTTTGCTTCAGGACTTTCTTCATAACTCAATCTTAGGGGTGGCATGGTGGCTCAGTGGTGAGAACTGCAGCCTCACAGCGCCAGGGACCCGGGTTCGATTCCAGCCTCGGGTAACTGTCTGTGTGTAATTTGTACATTCTCCCTGTGTCTGCATGGGTTTCCTCCCACAGTCCAAAGATGTGCAGGCTAGGTGGATTGGCCATGCTAAATTGCCCATAGTGTTCAGGGATATGTGGGTTATGGGGGGATGGGTCTTGGTGGAATGGCCCAAGGGGCAGTATGTACTTGTTGGGCTAAAGGGCCTGTTTCCACACTGTAGGAAATCTAATCCAATCTAGCCTGAACCTTTTCTCACTGTGGCTTTGGAGATTGAGAAGTGAGCTTTTAGATATTTAGAAAATCATGAGCGGTATAGATAGGGTTAAAGACTGGTGTCTTTTTCCTCAGATGGGGAATTACAAAACTAGGGGGTGTGTTTTTAAGGTAAGAGGAGAAAAATTTAAAAAAGACATGAGGGCAATTTTTTTACACAGAGGGTGGTTCACGTGTGGAATTAACTTACTAAGCAAGTGATGGGTGAGGGCACATTTACAATGTTTAAAAGATACTTAGGTATGTACAAAAATAAGAAACGTTTAGAAGGATAGGGGCCAAGAGCAGGCAGGTGGGACTAGTTCATATTGGGATTACGTTCAGCATGAATTTTCATCCCCATTCCATCCCCTATTCCAAATTCATCGGCCACATCTGCTCCCAGCATGAGGCATTCCACTCCCGCACATCCCAGATGTCCACGTTCTTCCAGGACCACAACTTTCCCCCCGCAGTGGTCGAGAACGCCCTTGACAACGTCTCCCGCATTTCCCGCAACACATCCCTCACACCCCGCCCCCGCCACAACCGCCCCCAAAGGATCCCCCTCATCCTCACATACCACCCCACCAACTTCCGGATACAACGTACCATCTTCCGGCACTTCCGCCATCCACAATCCGACCCCACCACCCAAGACAATTTTCCATCCCCACCCGTGTCTGCCTTCCGGAGAGATCACTCTCTCCGCAACTCCCTTGTCCACTCCACACTCCCCTCCAACCCCACCAAACCCGGCACCTTCCCCTGCAACCACAGGAAATGCTACACTTGCCCCCACACCTCCTCCCTCACCCCCATCCCAGGCCCCAGGATGACTTTCCATATTAAGCAGAGGTTCACCTGCACATCTGCCAATGTGGTATATTATATCCATTGCACCCGGTGTGGCTTCCTCTACATTGGGGAAACCAAGCGGAGGCTTGGGGACCGCTTTGCAGAACACCTCCGCTTGGTTTGCAGTAAACAACTGCACCTCCTAGTCGCGAACCATTTCAATTCCTCCTCCCATTCCTGAGACAACATGTCCATCATGGGCCTCCTGCAGTGCCACCCGAAGGTTGCAGGAACAGCAACTCATATTCCGCTTGGGAACCCTGCAGCCCAATGGTATCAACGTGGACTTCATAGCTTCAAAATCTCCCCTTCCCCCAACGCATCACAAAACCAGCCCAGTTCTTCCCCTTCCCCTACTGCATCCCAAAACCAGCCCAGCCTGTCTCTGCTTCCCTAACCTGTTCTTCCTCTCACCCATCCCTTCCTCCCACCTCAAGCCGCACCTCCATTTCCTACCTACCACCTCATCCTGCTTCCTTGATCTGTCCATCTTCCCTGGACTGACCTATCCCCTCCCTACCTCCCCACCTATACTCTCTTCTCTACCTATCTTCTTTTCTCTCCATCTTCGGTCTGCCTCCCCCTCTCTCCCTATTTATTCCAGTTCCCTCTCCCCATCCCCCTCTCTGATGAAGGGTCTAGGCCCAAAACGTCAGCTTTTGTGCTCCTGAGATGCTGCTTGGCCTGCTGTGTTCATCCAGCTCCACACTTTGTTATCTATAATATTGTCAGTCTCTGCTCTGACCATGTGAGTTCAAATCCCATTGTGGCAGCTGGTCGCATTTTAATGTAATTAACATAATATGGAATATAAAATTTGCCTCAGTCATGGTAACCCCCACTAATATATCATTGATTGTTGCTAAAAGCTGATCTGAGCCCTCTAAGAAAGGAAATATGCCAATATTACTTGGTGTATCTTACATGTGATTATACTCATGGTACCATGGTCAACATTGCTTTTGGAAATGACCTCACAAGTTGCTCAGTTTAAGGGAAATTAGGGATACATTACAAATTTTGTCCTTGCCAGTGATGCCCAAATCCCATTAAAGAATAAGGAAAGAAAAGATGTTAATGAAGCTATTATGTCACTACTCTCAATGCACAGTAGGAAGGGGGTACCAGACTCACAGGTGAATCATCTGAAAGTCTCTACGGTACTGACCTGGTTTGTACAGTAAACTCAGTTTACTGAAGGAGGAAGTCAATCTCACCTGTCAAGTGTTCACAGTCTGCAGCACTTTTGTCGTTAATAGCTCACAGCAAACATGCACCTCAATTACTGACTTCATTTGATCTCATAGTGGAGACCTTTTTTTAAGGCTGGTCTCTGATCTGTCTCAGCCAGTGATTTGATGGTAAAACCTGTCAAGTAGTTCTAATACAGAATTACAGGAGTGAAGAGAGAGACAGCCACTTGCAAAGTGTGCTTACCTCTGTAAAAACCTACAGGGAGGAATTGCAATGGACAAGTAGGCCGGGCAGCTGTCTCCACATGTGATCTGCTCTAATGCAGTTTACTGTGCAAGTGCGTACTCTCCCGTTCAGAATCGACTGGTAATTTCACTCAGAAAAGTTTTCTTGCCAAGCGCTTAAGAGTTATTTCAAAGTTCGCACCCTGAAGTGAAAATTGCCTCTTGCACTTTGGTTGAAGACAGTACATGTCCAATGCTGACAGCTAATCACCTGGAACCCTTGCTAACTGCTGCAGAGCTTCAAATGAGATAGTGCACCTCGCCACTGTGACAGCAACTAATTGCAGTTATTATGAGTTAATTTTTTTTTTCCCTGAGAAATCTAACTTGATAATACTGCCATCTCTTTCACCCAGAGAGTCACACCAGTTCTCTTTTTCCCTTTGTGATCTTTCTAAGGGATGGCGAATGGAGAGGAGGCAAAGCCCATTGCTAACTTCTTCCAGCCTGCTTGAAAGAAATGCTTAACATAGAAACATAGAAAATAGGTGCAACAGTAGGCCATTCAGCCTTCCAAGCCTGCACCACCATTCAAGATGGTCACATTTCAGATGGTGCATTTATGCTCTGGTGTCAGGCTATTACAGATCATTTTGCAAACACTGAAATCCAATTCACAGCATAGAATCAGAGAATGGTGACGGTACAGAAGGAGGCCATTCTACCCATTTTGCCTGTGCTGGCTGTCAGTAACAGAAAGTCACCTTGTACCACTCCCTTTTTCCCCATAAGCCCTGCAAAATTTTACAATGCAGTAAATTATCCAATTATCTTTAAAAAGCTAAGAATGAATCAGCCTCATCTCAGGCAGTGCATTCCAGATCCTAACCACTTTCTGCATTAAATAACTCTTCCTCATGTCGCTACTCTTGATTCTTAATAGCTAATCAACTTAAATTGGTGCCCTCTGGTTCTTAGCCCTCCCATCAGTGTAAACATTTTCTCCCTATCAACATAGTCCAGATCCCTTGTAAACTGTTTAATTAGATGTCTTAACATCCCTCTCTTCTATAAGGGCACCCCAGCTTCTTCAGTTTGAAGAACGTTGCAATAACTGAAAAACCTTATTCCTGGAACCATTTGTATAATTATTTTCTAAACTGTATCAAATGCTTTCACATCCTTTCAAAACTCTGGGGCCCAGAACAGACCACAAACTTCAGTTGTGACTAGTTATACAGGCTCATAATAACATTCATGTCTTTGAATTATGATGACTGTTATCATGTAGAAAATGTAGCAACTAATTTGTGCAAAGTACCAGAAAAATCAGTGAATGAGTTTGACAGTCAAAGTAGGACAACACCTTTGATGATGCAGCAGACTATCAGCAGTGAACTGAAGTGTTAGGCTAATTTAAATGCTTTACTACTGGGCTTAAAACTTACAGTCACCTGCAACACCAAAGAGACATTCATTTTTCCATAGGTTGGTTTTCTCAGTCGGCTGAATAACTGGTTTGCTAATCAGAGTGACATCAAAAGCATAGGACATAGAACATTACAGCACAGTACAGGCCCTTCGGCCCTCGATGTTGTGCCGACCTGTCATACCGATCTGAAGCCCATCTAACCTACACTATTCCATCTACGTCCATATGCTTATCCAATGATGACTTAAATGTACCTAAAGTTGGTAAAATCTACTACCGTTGCAGGCAAAGTGTTCCATTCCCTTACTACTCTCTGAGTAAAGAAACCACCTCTGACATCTGTCCCATATCTTTCACCCCTCAATTTAAAGCTGGGCTCTGTTGGCACACTGGCTGAGGTCATCATGAAAGACTCTTGTTCTCAACTTTTCCCTTTGCATGAGGCACTGTGACCTTCAGGTTAAACCCCACAATTCTCTCTCTCTCTAATGAGAGGTAGCCCTATGTTCTGATTAGACTATGATATTGATCATTACTTCATCTAACATACCCAAGAAACTCGGTTTAGTTTATAAACATCCTGGGTTTGAGATGTTTGCAGAACAAAGAACAAAAGAACAAAGAAAATTACAGCACAGGAACAGGCCCTTTGGCCCTCCAAGCCTGCATCGATCAAGATCCTCTGTCTGACCTGTCATCTATTTTCTAACAGTCTGTGTCCATTTGATCCCTGCCCATCCATGTACCTGTCCAAATATATCGTAAAGACACTAACGAGTCTGTGTCTACCACCCCCACTGGCAACGCGTTCCAGGCACGCACCACCCTCTGTGTAAAGAACCTTCCACGCATATCTCCCCTAAACTTTCCTCCTCTCACTTTGAAGTGAAGAAACCAGGTTCCTTTGTGCCAGTGAACTATGCCCCAGCATTAAATTGCACTTCTCAATGAGACATAGAACTATTTTCACAAACCTCTCAACTGCTTCTGAACAGCTGCAAATATTTAACTCTGGATATTCCAACAATGTAAGTTATGATGTTCTAAGCAACACTAAACTCCATAAAACAATCCTCAAAACTGAAATAAAAGCCAAATACTGCAGATTCGAGATTCCTGAAATAATAGTAAAACAAAGTTTTGGTAAAGCTTATCAGGTCTGGCAGCATCTGAGCAGAGAGAAACAGAGTGAATTATTCAATTCTAATTTGACTCTCCTCTAAGAACATAAGATGGCAGGAAAAGTGTTGGATTTATTTTGTTGAATAAAAGTGAAGAGGACCGAATGGAGCAGATTGGAAAAGGTGTCCCAGAGCAAAAAGCAAAGGGAGAGCTACTGGCAATACAGGGGACATATAGATGAATAGTTGGAGTTAACAGTTGGTACAGATTGCAGAAAATAGGCCAGTATAATAATATTTCTATCCTTGGTTTCCTGAAGAGTTCCAATGAAACCCAATACAGACAGGAGCAACAGAACCTCATGTTCCACTTCGGCATCTTACACCCTTTTAGACCTGACAGTGAGTTCAGTAATTTCAGACCATGCACTTTGTTATCTATTTCAGTACCCCCCAACTCCTCATTCCATCCATTCCATTCCCTACATGACATTCCATTGTGTAATGTTTGCATGTGTCTGTTTTCAACAGAGCTGATTTATTTTCTGCTGTTAACACTTTGCATTGACATTTGGCCTTCACCTACTTTTCTTTTCTATGGCCATTAGCACTCACCTCACTTTTTGTTCTCAGGGAACATTTCCGTCTACACCTCTTGCCCTCCTTCCCCAACTCCCCTCCCTCATGCAGCATAAAAATAATCACATTGACATCCCCCTTTGGTTCCAAAGAATAGTCCCAAAGTTTCTTCACCCAAATGGTCGTGAACCTGTAGAATCTCTACCTTAGAGGGTTGTGGACACCGAGCCACTGAATATATTCAAGAAAGACTTACACAATTTGTAAGATTCTGAAGGCATCAAGGGATATTGCGAGAAAGCAGACAATGGCATAAAAGAACAAACGTGATCATACCGAATGGCAGAGCAGGCTCAAAAAGCTGAAAGCTTAGTTTCTATTCTAAGAGTCATAGTAAACTTGAAAGGTGTTAGAGATAATGGGAACTGCAGATGCTGGAGACTCCAAGATAATAAAATGTGAGGCTGGATGAACACAGCAGGCCAAGCAGCATCTCAGGAGCACAAAAGCTGACGTTTCGGGCCTAGACCCTTCATCAGAGAGGGGGATGGGGGGAGGGAACTGGAATAAATAGGGAGAGAGGGGGAGGCGGACCGAAGATGGAGAGCAAAGAAGATAGGTGGAGAGGGTGTAGGTGGGGAGGTAGGGAGGGGATAGGTCAGTCCAGGGAAGACGGACAGGTCAAGGAGGTGGGATGAGGTTAGTAGGTAGCTGGGGGTGCGGCTGGGGGTGGGAGGAAGGGATGGGTGAGAGGAAGAACCGGTTAGGGAGGCAGAGACAGGTTGGACTGGTTTTGGGATGCAGTGGGTGGGGGGGAAGAGCTGGGCTGGTTGTGTGGTGCAGTGGGGGGAGGGGATGAACTGGGCTGGTTTAGGGAACCATTTCCACTCCCCCTCCCATTCTCTTGATGACATGTCCATCATGGGCCTCCTGCACTGCCACAATGATGCCACCCGAAGGTTGCAGGAACAGCAACTCATATTCCGCCTGGGAACCCTGCAGCCATATGGTATCAATGTGGACTTCACCAGTTTCAAAATCTCCCCTTCCCCCACTGCATCCCTAAACCAGCCCAGTTCATCCCCTCCCCCCACTGCACCACACAACCAGCCCAGCTCTTCCCCCCCACCCACTGCATCCCAAAACCAGTCCAACCTGTCTCTGCCTCCCTAACCGGTTCTTCCTCTCACCCATCCCTTCCTCCCACCCCCAGCCGCACCCCCATCTACCTACTAACCTCATCCCACCTCCTTGACCTGTCCGTCTTCCCTGGACTGACCTATCCCCTCCCTACCTCCCCACCTACACCCTCTCCACCTATCTTCTTTGCTCTCCATCTTCGGTCCGCCTCCCCCTCTCTCCCTATTTATTCCAGTTCCCTCCCCCCATCCCCCTCTCTGATGAAGGGTCTAGGCCCGAAACGTCAGCTTTTGTGCTCCTGAGATGCTGCTTGGCCTGCTGTGTTCATCCAGCCTCACATTTTATTATCTTGAAAGGTGTTAACTCTGTTTCTCTCTCTAGACATGCTGGTAGATCGGCTTTACTTCTCCCATACTTCTTATTTTTATATCGCTTAAGCCTGCCCGGTCATTATCACATTGTGGATTGCAGAAGCTTGAAGTGCAAAAATTGACAGCTGGGTTTTTCTCCAGTACAAGAATTGCTGTTGGGCATTCTGAAGTTATTTCACGTATTATATACATGCCAGCTATGTGTTATTTTGAAATTAAGCACAGCAACTGGGATATGGAAGAAATAATGTTCCCTAAAACAGCAACAAAGGAATTTCAAAATGTAGCACAATGTTCTGTATAATTCGACGAAGCATGCCCCATCTATTTTAGTCCAATAAAACAAATAACAGCAAATGCTGGAGATCTGAGAACAGAAATTGCTGGTGAAGCTCAGCAGGCCTGGCAACATCCATGGGAAGAAAGCAGAGTTATAATGAGTCTGATTACCCAATGAAGAGCCACTGGACTCAAAATGTTAATTCTGCTTTCTTCCCACTCATCCATTTTATTCTCGAGGCAACTGTTCATAGAACATAGAACATAGAACATAGAACAGTACAGCACAGAACAGGCCCTTCAGCCCACAATGTTGTGCCGACCATTGATCCTCATGTATGCACCCTCAAATTTCTGTGACCATATACATGTCCAGCAGTCTCTTAAATGACCCCAATGACCTTGCTTCCACAACTGCTGCTGGCAACGCATTCCATGCTCCCACAACTCTCTGCGTAAAGAACCTGCCTCTGACATCCCCTCTATACTTTCCTCCAAACAGCTTAAAACTATGACCCCTCGTGCTAGCCATTTCTGCCCTGGGAAATAGTCTCTGGCTATCAACTCTATCTATGCCTCTCATCATCTTGTATACCTCAATTAGGTCCCCTCTCCTCCTCCTTTTCTCCAATGAAAAGAGACCGAGCTCAGTCAACCTCTCTTCATAAGATAAGCCCTCCAGTCCAGGCAGCATCCTGGTAAACCTCCTCTGAACCCTCTCCAAAGCATCCACATCTTTCCTATAATTGGGCGCCCAGAACTGGATGCAGTATTCCAAGTGCGGTCTAACCAAAGTTTTATAGAGCTGCAACAAGATCTCACGACTCTTAAACTCAATCCCCCTGTTAATGAAAGCCAAAACACCATATGCTTTCTTAACAACCCTGTCCACTTGGGTGGCCATTTTAAGGGATCTATGTATCTGCACACCAAGATCCCTCTGTTCCTCCACGCTGCCAAGAATCCTATCCTTAATCCTGTACTCAGCTTTCAAATTCGACCTTCCAAAATGCATCACCTCGCATTTATCCAGGTTGAACTCCATCTGCCACCTCTCAGCCCATCTCTGCATCCTGTCAATGTCCCGCTGCAGCCTACAACAGCCCTCTACACTGTCAACGACACCTCCGACCTTTGTGTCGTCTGCAAACTTGCTGACCCATCCTTCAATCCCCTCGTCCAAGTCATTAATAAAAATTACAAACAGTAGAGGCCCAAGGACAGAGCCCTGTGGAACTCCACTCACCACTGACTTCCAGGCAGAATATTTTCCTTCTACTACCACTCGCTGTCTTCTGTTGGCCAGCCAATTCTGTATCCAAGCAGCTAAGTTCCCCTGTATCCCATTCCTCCTGACCTTCTGAATGAGCCTACCATGGGGAACCTTATCAAATGCCTTACTGGAGTCCATATACACCACATCCACAGCTCGACCCTCATCAACTTTTCTAGTCACATCCTCAAAAAACTCAATAAGGTTTGTAAGGCATGACCTACCCCTCACAAAGCCGTGTTGACTGTATTTGATCAAGCCATGCTCTTCCAGATGGTCATAAATCTTATCCCTCAGAATCCTTTCTAACACCTTGCAGACGACAGACGTGAGACTTACCGGTCTATAATTGCCGGGGATTTCCCTATTTCCTTTCTTGAAGAGAGGAATTACATTTGCCTCTCTCCAGTCCTCAGGTACGACTCCAGTGGAGAGCGAGGATGCAAAGATCTTCGCAAGTGGCGAAGCAATTGCATTTCTCGCTTCCCAAAGCAGCCGAGGACAAATCTGATCCGGGCCTGGCGACTTGTCAATCTTAATGTTTGACAAAATTTTCAGCACATCAGCTTCGTCTATCTCTATCCATTCCAGCATGCACACCTGCTCTTCAAAGGTTTCATTCACTACAAAGTTTGTTTCTTTCGTAAAGACAGAAGCAAAAAACTCATTTAGGGCTTCCCCTACCTCCTCAGGCTCCACACACAAGTTCCCTATGCTATCCCTGATCGGCCCTACTCTTTCTTTGACCATTCTCTTATTCCTCACGTAAGTATAAAATGCCTTTGTGTTTTCCCGGATTCCTTCTGCCAAGCCTTTCTCGTGCCCCCTCCTAGCTCTCCTCAGACCATTTTTGATCTCCTTCCTTGCCTGCATGTAATCCTCTCTAGCTGAACTTGACCCTAGCTTCCTCCACCTTATGTAAGCTACCTTCTTCCTTTTCACTAGAAGCTCCACCGCTCTCGTCATCCAAGGTTCCCTAATCTTACCCCTTCTTGCTTGTCTCAGAGGGACATATTTACTCATCACTCCCAACAACTGTTCCTTAAACCGTCTCCACATGTCTATAGTTCCCTTACCATGGAACAACTGCTCCCAGTCCATGCTTCCTAACTCATGTCTAATCGCATCATAGTTTCCTCTTCCCCAATTAAATATCCTCCCATTCTGCCTAATCCTCTCCTTCTCCATAGCTATGTAGAATGTGAGGCAGTTATGGTCACTATCACCAAAATGCTCTCCCACCACAAGATCTGATACCTGCCCCGGCTCGTTGCCGAGCACCAAGTCTAGAATGGCCTCTCCCCTCGTTGGCCTGTCAACGTACTGAGTTAGGAAACCCTCCTGAACACACCTTACAAAAACAGCTCCATTCAAATCTTCTGCTCTAAGGAGGTTCCAATCAATATTAGGAAAGTTAAAGTCACCCATTACAACAACCCTACTGCGTGCACACTTTTCCAAAATCTGTCGACCTATGCTTTCTTCAATCTCCCTGCTGCTATTGGGGGGCCTGTAGTAAACCCCTAACGAGGTGACTACTCCCTTGCTGTTCCTAATTTCCACCCATACTGACTCAGTAGGCAGATCTTCCCGGACAATGGAAGCTTCTGTAGCTGTGATACCCTCTCTGATTAGTAGTGCTACACCCCCTCCTCTTTTTCCCCCCTCCCTATTCTTTTTAAATGTTCTAAACCCTGGAACATCCAGCAACCATTCCTGCCCATGAGAAACCCATGTCTCTGTTATGGCCACAACATCATAGCACCAGGTACTGATCCATGCTCTAAGTTCATCACTTTTATTCCTGATACTCCTTGCATTAAAGCAAACACACTTATAGATGGCAGTAATACTGCATGAAGAAGTGTCATGGTGGCTCAGTGGTCAGTGCTGCTGCCTCACAGCACCAGGGGCCTGGATTTAATTATACCCTTGGCAACTGTATGTGCGGAGTTTGTACATTCTCCCCATGGCTATGTGAGTTTCCTCTCACAGTCCAAAGATGTGCAGATTAGGTGATAGGCCATGCTAAATTTCCCATGGTGTCCAGGCTAAGTGGATTGTCCATGACATTTTCAGGGTTACAGGATAGGCTAGAGGGGGTGGGACAGTGTGGGACGTTCGATGTGGACTCAATGGGCTGAATGGGCTGCTTTCACACCGTAGGGATTCTATGAAGTGCTTGACTCAAATTCATAAAAGGTGATAAATAACCTAATTACTTTAATTTAAACATTTCATTGAAACATGTGGAACAGATGGAGACCATTCATTCCACCATGCCTCTGCCAGGTCCTTGAATGAGCTAATTGGTCCTGTTATTTAGCTCTTTCCCTGTAGTCTTGAAAATGTTTCTACTTTATGGCTTTATCAAATTCTTTCAAATTAATTGTAGTCAATTCCTGTCCACTTTATCATCTTTCCCAGCTCATATCTCATTCATATTGGGCAATGTTTCAAATCCAAGATTATGACCCTGGGGCTTTCAGGATTCATTACCAAAATAATACACTTCATAATCAGATCATTGCTCATATTTTCTCTTTCCAATAAACTTTGATGAAATTATATGACAAGATGCTTTAAAATATATGATCACATTCCACTGAGAAAATTGTTGAGTAATTATGATAAATTTTGAAATTTCAATGCAAAAATGGGAAGTAAGAAATGGGAATCTGATTGAAAGGTTTTTTTTGTGTTCATACAAGGGATGAGGGCTTTGCCAGCTCAACAATGTTTTGTTACCCATCCCTAGTTGCCCTTGAACTGCTGCCATCCTTTTGTTATACGTGCATCCATATTGCCGTTAAGGAGGTATTTGCAGGATTTTGGCACAACAACATTGAGAGATCAATGATATATTTCCAAGTCAGGATGGTTGTTGCTCGGAGTGAGTGAACGAATGGCTTGTATAGTATTGACGTTGGAACTCAGTGAAATTCTCCTGGTAATTGGTTTCCTGAACTATATTTAAACAAGATGTATTATTGTGATTTAAATAATAATCAAACCTAACTGTAGGCCATTACAAATCTTAATTGGGTTGTTTTCACACAGTACGAAATGTGCCAATTGGATGAGATGAGCTATTTGTTTACATGGTTCCATTTAAACTGGGTGAAGTCATACACAACACAAAACGTATCTGGTTTGCTATTAAATTTCAGTGCAATTGCATAACTGATCAGTTACTATAATTATTTGACCAGAAAGCTGTGTTTGCTTGCAGTGTAGGATATGTAGAGAAAAACATGGCAAGGCAAGCTGAAAGCTTCAATATAAAATAACATAAGTTACAAGTGACTAACTCAATTTTGTGTACCTTTCAGGAAGATTAGGAACACTGCCTGATTTTAGAATGAGCAGCTTGTTGTTTTTTTAAAACATAATAAGGCAAACAAACTAGATGAGTCAGGCAGAATTGCTTGGTTGGGAGGATGATAAATACCGAAATAGATTACAAGTAAACAGAAAACATAGCTATTAGGTTTGTAAATCTTCTGGAAAGTTGGATTGATTGAAGAAAATAGGATTCTTATACCTGAATCTTGTTAATGATCTGGATTTTGCTTAATTTATTAATTTATTAATTCACTGCTGACTTTGAAGAAGGCTGATGACAACCAGATTATGGACTCGATCATACCGATTTCATCTTTCCTGTTGTTAACTTCACTCTTGTGCGAGTGGAATCATCTCAGTAGAATCCAGCAACAATAAATTCATCAACCATTCTGAATGACCAAATGAATCAAAGAATTCTCAAAGGCAACAATGTCGAAAGTAACATTTGATTTTATCATTCATGCTTTACAAACTTACAGAAAACAAACAAAGATTGAAACATAAAGTGGGATCAGGGTGGAAGCTGAAATGTCAGAAGCAAACTTGAAAAACATAATATTTTAAATGTCTTTGGATTATTTTAAAATCATGGAATGAAGGTTCAATATATTTTCATTGTTTTTACAGCGATATATGGAGTTGATAATGTGGAATTTCAGGTCAATCTAGCAATTTCTAACTAATTTCTATTAGCAAGGATTTCAACAACATGCAATGTAGAGCAGCATAAGAGCAGTAGACACAGGATCAGAAGCAGGCCATTCAGCCCCGTACATCTACTTTGCAATCCAGTGAGAGAGAAAATCTCCGAAAACATCTTTCTCATAAATAACTGTGCATACGAAAATGGTAAGAGTTGATGGTCAGCTTTACAGATTGATGACAGGAAATGCTGAGAGCTATGTGGTTAACGCAACAGAAAAATCTAAGTCGATATGTTACCAGTATACTGTAAATTATTCATGACATCCCCAATGCTGAATGATAATGAACAAAGTCTCAGTGTGAATTTGGTCTTTTTTTGGGAGGTCAGGAATATACAGTGAGCACCTACGTTTACAGAACTGATCCTAGTAAAAATAAATCTGTTAATGATTCTACTTGTAAAGAAGTTAATAGCTCCATTGACTGTTAACATACCAGTATGCGTTATTGATGTCAGTGCAATATAGTTTTCTTAAAGGCATGGGACTTTGAAAGGAAATATCAAAAGGGAAACATTTGAATGCGTATATGTTCCTTTGAAAAAATTCATAATTCAAATTCAAAAAAATAAAGCAATTTACTTATTAGATTGTGCTCTTGTTTTGTGGAAGAGTAAAATCCCACTCAAAGCAGTGGTGCCATTCATATTGATTTTTTTTCCCCCAAAGCACTGGCGGTCTTTCAATTTAGGATAAGTCATGCTATCTTTCAGGTAATAAATTGCTTTGCATTCCCTTTACTTCTAATACCAAGCTCCGCAGCTGGCACTTGCAGAATCAGCCAAGCAATGACTGGTTCAAAGCCCTGGTTACAAGCCATAATGTTACTGCCCAATTCTAATCAAGTGGCTTAAGGCTACCTACTGGGGTATAACACAAAATAGTGCCTCAAGCTGCATACACGTTGCCAATGCCAAATTACACCTAAGCGTTTCACCAATCCTATTGGAATATTGCTGAAGTTAAAGTGGGTAAGGTTAACTACAGTAGGAAAGCTCATTAAACTAGCAACATGCACAGTTGGCATAGGAGATTTAAGAAACTGCAGACAGCGAAAGTTTTCAAATTGCGATGTAACTGTCATTTACCATAAAGATGTTTTAAAAGAACCAGAAAGTGAAAAACAAGTCTCAGTGAGGATTTTTCTTTTGTTTATTCACAGGATGTAGGCATCGCTTGCTAAGCCAGCATTTATTGTCCATCAATAACTGTCTTGTGGAAGGAGACGAGGAGCTTCCATCTTGAACTGTTGTATGTCTTACAGGCCCATTAAGGAGGGGGTTCCAGGACTTTGCAAAACATAAAGAATGGTGCTGGTTCCAAGTTATGATGGTTCGTGGCTTGGAGTGGAACTTGCAGATGGTGCTGTTCTCATGCATCTAATCCTCTTTCCCTGGTAGGTGGGTATGTGTTCGGAAGGTGTTGTCGAAATAGCCTTGTTGCATTGTGGCAATGACTCCCATAAATTATACACATTCTTGTCACTGTGGACTAGTGGGGAGGAGAGCGTGCGCTAATAAAAATGCTGACAAAATTGAATTTAATAACCAAAAAGTGGCCTTTTTTCTTCTGCCACACTTGAAAATCCGGTCACATTATTGATAGGTTGTCAAACAAGTATTGGTTAGGAACATGTTGGAACATAGCAAATTTTAAGAGTAGGTTTTCATTTGGACATGGTTTAGTCACTGAATGGATGTAAGAGACCAGTGAACCTTGGGTATACTGCATGGAACTATTCAACAATTACGGATAAGCTTAAGAGAGACTAAAAGGAATTCTTAAGTCAGATTTTCACTCCACATGATGCCAAGCCTGTGTGCCGTAAGTTTCCCTTTGGGGAGTGTCCAAATGCCTTTGAGGTCATGTGAAACTCCTAGCTGAGCACATCATTGGAGCTGAGCAAACATGTTGATTGCATTGCAACATTCCCTCACACTGTAAGCTGTTAATGTATGGTGCTGCCTGGATCCAATTTGCATGTATGAATGCGGTTAACAGAAAAGCAGAGATGTTTTGAAATTTGTTGGTTTACAAAATTTAGAAGGTGCTTGGGTATATCATTTGGAAACGTAGAGTTAATGATTTGTGCCAAATTAAACCTAATTTGCAAATATACGAAAGATTAATCCAAATTGGCTTTTAAATTACCTTTTCCAGAAAGTTGGAAAATAATTGTTATGATGCTAAGGATAAGAACAAAGCTAATTAGACTAAATTTATGTGTGTGGATTAGATTATTATAAAACAGACTTTTACTTTAAATACTAAAAAAATGAATCATGATATCAAGCAGGAATAACTCTTCTCAATATCCTTTTCAAATATTATTGTGCCATTGTGTTTTAACAAAGTATTTCTGCAGCTTTTATATGAGTAAAGACATAATTTTAAAGATGAAAGGTATTTTCTGTGTTAAAATTTCATTTCTGATGCAATGTTTGACAGATATTCTCTGAAATTCCAATCAAGTCAACATATGTCCATTGTGTGAGACAATTCAAGTCAACAAGCAATATTATTGCAGAAATTGCATCAGACCCGATCTTATTATCATTTGTAATATGCATGGTGTTTGTGCATAATTAACTGAATATAAAATAGCCCGTAATGGAGGGAGGCACAGTGTAGTAATTATAACTGTTGCATTCGTTTTTGTAGTCTTTGATGGGATTTTCCAATGGAAATGAAATAAAAGTGGAAAGTTTTCGTCCCATCAATTCGAATGTGTTTTTCAACATGTTAATGGTGACAAGGACGAGAAAAGGGCACCGTTAGAAAGATGAAATTTTGGGCTTCATTATTGCAGAGGTTATAGACAACTAGATCATTTTTTCTTTCACTGTGTTGGTATTTGTTGATAAAACTGGAGACTGCTAAATGAAATGGCCTGGGGCCTGTATGTGGGCAGTTAGTATTACAACAATTCAAATGCAATTTTAGACATGGACAAGGAAAGTGCACAATTAGAAAAATGGAATTTTGGCTTCTATAAGGCATAGGTTGTAGACTACTTGATCTCATTTTTCTCTTACTCTATTTATATTAGTTGAGAAAATTGGAGAGTGCAGAATGAAATGGTGCTAGAACCTGCAGGCACAACCACTTCATTTTTATTCTGAGACAAATTACCTTGCAAGCTATGTCACATAAAGCAGTCATTATCTGTGGACCTGCAAGCTGATGAAGGATCTGATCAAAATTGTTCAACCTATAAGGCACAATGACTGAGGAGACAGTCCAAGTGGTAAAAGAACACCTGAGCTCTAAACCACTTGTTATTGCTGAACAGTTTAAATGGAGGGGGAAGGAGTTAAGGAATGTGTTTCTCACTTTATGACCAGACTAATCACAGCTCATTCGTATTGCTGCCTCACAGCATCAAGGACCCGGGTTTGATTCCACTCTTGGATGACTGTCTGTGTTGAGGTTGAACATTCTCTCCATACCTGTGCAGGTTTCCTCCAAGAGTCCAAAGATGTGTATGCTGGTTAGATTGGCCATGCTGAATTGTTCACAGTGTTCAGGGATATGTAGGCTAAGTGGAGTAGCCATGAGGAATGTAGGGCGGTTGGTTAGGGGTTTGCGTCTAGATGGGATACTCTTCTGAGGGTAGGTATGGATTTGATAAGCTAAATGGCCTGCTTCCAAACTGTAAGGATTCTATAACATGTGTACTTGAAGGTGCAATGTTTTGATTGGGGTTTGAGGAAGATTTCAGCAACGTGGAAACTTTATGGTAACAGACTTATTTCTGTTACAGTTCCTGATGTAATAATTGGGATAAAGGTCACTGACTGCTATGTTACCAATTTAGAGACCAACAGCTCTGAATAAACAGCGCCATTCATCCATGTTAGCAATGTGGTAAAATGAAACATGATCATAATCTTCCAGGCAAAGTTTTTTGAAAGGGGTCTGCTTTCTGTCTACTACTGAGGAAGAAACTGCTCCCAAAGGTGAGTCAGATGAGAAAAGGATGCATTTTCCTTTATGTTTCAGCACAGGAAAAGGCCAGTTTGTTGAGAGGGAAGAGTGTAGGACGGAGGCCTTTCTGCATCCCTACCTTGACCAAATTCCAAGTAGACAATGCCAATTGTGCACAAAGCCTAACTGAGGCTCTTTATTAGCCACTGAAGTTCCTTGTCCTGCCACAGCGAGAAATCATGCAGTGGCTGATGGAAAAATAATTCTGTTGGTTAAATGTACAGCAAACTGAATTGGTTGGTTGCAGACTGAGGATGGGGCCCTTGTCAATAGGTACACTGTGCCTGAACAAGTGACCAGGCATTGTGAAAGGAAATTCCACTAGAAGGCTCCCAGTCACCCAACTCTGTTCACATCCCTGCTCCCAATGCTGTTGTAGTATAACTTCCCTACTAAACACCACTTTGACTGACCTACTGTTACCCAGAATTCCACCATCAATCCCTGGTGAAGGCCCAAATGTAATACTGGCAGTGACCACATTTCCAGGTGGTGCTGTTGGTAGGGGGAGGACTTTCAATGTCTGATAGGGCAGAAATGCTTAGATCCAAAACTTTTGCCCTACACTGATCTTAAATCAACATTCTCCAGATAAGTGGCTAGCTCTCACAAACATGTGTTTGACTTCAGGAATGACTCGAATTTTCCACCTGGTAGACAGCAACCTCATCTCAAATATTAAATTCTTTCTTATCTTTCGATGTAAGATCATTTATCATCTCCTGAAACTGGATGGGTTAATATTGTTCACTAAGGATTAAATAGACCAAATTAATGGCAAGAACTTTGGACTATACATGAATGTTCTCTAGAGGCCTAAGCTTCCATTATCCGTAGATTTCTAGGGCATTTACAAAGTGTATGGGAGTAAGATCCAAAAGAAAGGAATGAGAATACTCCCTAGAACTTCCAGCAGTTAATGAGGGATGCAGTTAATACTGAGACAGTAGCCTTGATAAATCAAAGAAATCTCTCCTACTTGTTACCATTTGCAAAAATGCAATGCTTTTTCTTATAAGTGTTCCAGTGTGAATTCTCTTGGATATTCTCTGAAGAAACTTATGATTCTTGATAGAAATAGTAAGAACTGCTAATGCTGGAATCAGAGATAACACAGTGTGGAGCTGGAGAAACACAGCAGACCAGACAGCATCAAAGGAGCAGGAAAGTTGACATTTTGGATCGGGACCCTTTTGGTGCTGTCCTGAAATGTTAGCTTTTCTGCCCCTCTGATACTGCCTGGCCCGCTATGTTCCTCCAGCTCTACATTGTGTCTTCTATGATTCTTGATAGTTTTGAAGCTGAAACAGAGGAGGCATGATGAGCATACTTCCTGCTGTTGGTTGCAGTTCATCGAATTATCAGCCCTATTCAAAGATGCATACAAAGAGGGATGATGGATGATTTTGAGTGTCCATTTAGAAAGATCCTCATTGTGACAGACATTTGGGGTGGCACGGTAGCCCAGTAGCTAACACTGCTACCTCATAGCACCAGGGATCTAGTTCGAATTCCACCCTCGGGTAACTGTCTGTCTGGAGTTTGCACAATCTGCTATGTCTGCGTGTGTTATCTCCAGATGTTCCAGCTTCCCCCCACAATCCAACGATTTGCAGGTTCGGTGGATTGGCCATGTTAATTTGCCCCATGGTGTTCACGGATGTGCAGGCTAGATGGATAACCATGGGGAATGCAGGGCCGCAGGAATGGTGTAGGTGGGGGAGTGGGGTCCGGTATGGGATGCTCTTTGGAGAGTTGGTGCAGCTTTAATGACCCGAATGGCCTCTACCCGTATTGTAGCGATTCTTTGAATCTATGAGCTGTCAGTATAAATTCACTGGAATGATGCTGAAGTGGGGATTTTTGTTTCCAAAGGCTTCTTTGAGCATTGAATGGGATTGGTTAGAACAAAAACAACTTAAACCAAAATTGGTGAGTGTGACAAAAAGAGAGGCTTGCATTTATATCACCTTTCCATAGCATCAAGACACACAAACGTGCACCGCAACTTTAGAAATTGTTGAGTTGCAGGAAAGGTAATAGACAGTTTGTGGTAGGTATCCATGAACAGCAATGTGAGAATGACCAGAGTAATCTATTTTACTGGTGATGGTTTAGACATGGAAATTTTGCAGGACACAGTGGAAAGCTTATCTGCTCCTTTTTGAAATACTTGCCCTGGAATTCCTTACATCCATCTGAAAATGAAGATGGGGTTTTGGTTTTGTATCACATACAAAAAAAACCCAACAATGCAGAACTCAATACTGCTAAGTAGGTATAGCAAGATGGGAAGAAAATGGACAATGGAATTATTTATATATTGTCTGAACAAAAAGCCAGCATGGATACATTCTGTGTAAGCAGTGTCTATGTTTCAATTGTCTGTTACCAGTAAAACTGTGAGGAAAGTTCAAGTGTGTTTTTCACTTAACCTTGCTTCCCCCCACTCAATCACAGAGCGATTTCATGTACACACAGCTCCAATTAAATAACAAATATGCTCTACCACTTAAAGGTATATTCATTTAAATGAGAAACGAGTCAACACCTGTGGCAAAAAAAGCAGTCATGCTTCATTAGTAAAAATGTTGTTTTGTCTTTAAGTTGTCTGATGCCTAAAATCTGAAAGGGTTATCCTATAATGACTGTTCTTTCATTTGCAATATGATGAAGAAAATAGAATTGCATTTTATGCAACTTAGTAATCCATTTGTGAACCACCGCTGGCTATTTCTCATCGGTTCACAATTTATGATCTCTGACATTTGTTTTAACGTCCATGCAAATGCTATTGTTTCTTTTAATGGGCTTTTACATTTAGTCGTTTGTGCTCCTAAATCATAGATGCCAGTCAAATGCCAGCCTTATGTCAAGAACTGCTGCCTACTATTTTTTCTTGCATTTTGTGTCCACTGAGATCTTTGTAATCTAACTCACTGAGCCAGTTGTGCACAGGATTGGATGAAATATCAGTTTTACACTTGGCTCATTATGTTCCTTAAATAATGGAATGACCAATTTGCACTCAATTTCATCAGGCTTGCAAGATGGGTGTGGGTTTAGGTTAGAATTTCACACATCCTGGGTCTACATGTCTCAGATAGACTGCAGAGATTCAATACATAGCACCCGGAAGAACAGCGGATGCTGTAAATCAGGGACAAAAACAGAAGTTGCTGGAAAACCTCAGCAAGTCTGGCAGCATCAGTGGAGAAAAAGTCAGAGTTAATGTTTCAGATCTGGTGACTTGCCTCGAAAGTTCTCTGATTTCTTTTTCTTCATAGATGCTGCCAGGCCAGCTGAGCTTTCCAAGCAACTTTTGCTTTTGTTCAAAATATATCACTACTGGCATTCCAAGGGCAGCGAGGTATGGCTAATAAACGCTGGCTCGGGTATCGAGCCCAGGTTTTATGAATGGGTGAAAAATGAAATATTGTGCTGGCTGGATGTGTTAACCACATTAGCACAGGAACTATTGCCTTTGGCTCTGATAGTCCTCAGTTATGCCCGCAGTGTTGAGTGTCTAAGTTGAAACAAGAGGCATTGTCATTTAGGCCAGGATTTAGTCTGGACAGCAGTATCCATGATGATGCATCAGAATCGAGGGAAAAACCCCACTTTCATGGCTTTGTGGAGTCTTGGCAGTGCAACTATCATCCTTAAGGGAAGAGGTACAGCATCTGATTCCTACTGGTCAGAGACGGACTAAAGGAAATACTAATTTTTAAAAAAGGAAATAATTCTTACAATTGTACATACTGGTCATTCATTTTGAAGTTTATGAGATATGTTAGTCTGGACCTATGTTTCAACTCTCGAGCCCCATCTTGGACTCAGGAGTTTCTAGCCATCCGAGAAGGGCACTTAAGGATGGGCAGTAGGTACTGTCCCACCAGTGGAGCCCATGTCCCCTGAATGTGCTTAATAAACTTTTCCACAGTCACTGTGTTTTCTGATATTTCCTGAGCCCCCCTAGCATAAACACAGATAATGGCCAATGATGAAACAGCCCCTACCTAGGAGAAGTGACAATGGATACTGCCCCTAGAACAAGGCCTTGTGGAGATTGGGTGTTATGGGGTTTTCAGAGTCATTCAGAAAGGCCCAGCAAGAAAGGTAGTGTCATTGTTGAGGATAAAGTTGAGTCCTGCTACAGGACTGGCCTATTTCCATGGTTGGGCCCTCCTTGCTCCAGTCTTGATATAGAGAACCCCAAATTATTATGGATTCTACCAGCACATGATCAATGGGTTTTCTATCAGATACAGGGCCCATGTGACACTGATAATATGCTATCAGAAGCATGAGGAGACCCCAGTTGTCCGCTTCGGTCTAGCAATTAGCCTTGATGGAGGGAGTCCACCATCTCTGCAGCAGAAAAAAAAACACATAGAAGTGGGAAAATGGTAACACAACCCCATCACCTCACAATGATGCTCCTCTATGTCCTACAGAATCCTGCCTTTAGTTGAGAGAGAAGACTTCAGCAGTTAACAAACTGACTGTGAAAGTCCCAGAGGCTGTTCACTCATTACAAACTGTGTGCAAGAAAGAGAGCTATCACCAGGTGTGAGTTCATTCTGAGGGTCACCACAGCTCAGGCAGTGGGGGAGGTTGAGAAGGCAGGGTCTACATATTGACAGCAGCCAGTGTGGCCACCAAATCTTCCATATTGGCTTTGTCTTTTATTTTAAAATTCATTCATGGGATGAGGATATCGCTGGCTAGGCCAGTATATCTTGCCCATCCCTATTTACCCAGAGGGCAGTTAAGAATCAATTTGTATGGTCCTGTACGTAGGTTAGACCAGGTAAGATAGCAATTTCCTTCCCTAAAGAAAATTATTGAACCAGGTGGGTTTTTCTAACAATTGATATTGGCTTCATGGTCATCATTTGATTCTTAAT
The DNA here is from genome assembly GCF_030684315.1 of Stegostoma tigrinum. Taxonomy (NCBI): domain Eukaryota; kingdom Metazoa; phylum Chordata; class Chondrichthyes; order Orectolobiformes; family Stegostomatidae; genus Stegostoma; species Stegostoma tigrinum. The sequence continues at coordinate 92,268,437 of NC_081360.1, forward strand.
TCCATTTTTTTTATTGAATTCAGATTTCACACAACTGTCATGGAGGGATTTGAACCCATGTCCCGAGAACATTACCTGAGTCTCTGGGTTAACAGTCCAGTCATGGTCACCATTAAACTCCACATTCCAGATATCTACTGAATTCATATTCCACCATCTGCCATGTTAGGATTTGAACTCAGGACCCCAGATAATTTCCAGGATCTCTGGATTAATAGTCCAGCCTTAATACTACTAAGCCATTGCTTTCCCCAGTGTAAGGTCACCATAGTCCCAGAGGACCATTGTCTCACTTTTCATTAAAGAAAGAGTTAACTGGTGATGATTGAATCTGAGGGTCACCACTTCTCAGACAAGGCTAGAGACTGAGAAGGAGAGTCATTTTTGGTTACCTCAGCCAGTGCAAGAATTATTGGTGTCACTTTGCTTTGAAAGTGGCTGTCCAGCCAACTGAGCTGGCCAAACCCCTTCTGCATCACAAACTAGTTATCCCATCAACTGCACTAATATTTTGCAGTAATGAAATGATGGAAGCAAAATAAAATACCTCAGAATTGTTCCCCACACTTGAGGGTAACATCAGTCATTTCTACATTGAAGATCATGTAGAAATAGTTTCATATTGTTTCAATTGATTCAATGGTCAATGAGAGAAGAGCGAGACAGAACAGTTTTTTGTCATTAAACACTGCCACTAACCAAGGTTTTTGCTTGATTACCTCCGAGTATTTTACAGCCTCAGAACATTCAAAATGCTGGTATTAATTGTTCAGAGCAAAAAGGCTTTTGTGAGATTATACAAATTGCCACCTTACCTTATACCACCTCTCCGCTATGTTAAAGAGAGTTGTAGACATGCAATTTTTCTTAAAACAGTCACTTTTGATGCTTTAAGAAACAGTCACAAATTTTCATTATGTACAGAATTTATCATTCTGTCAGAATATAGAAGGGCTTAACTAAGGGAGAGAGAAAGGAGAAAACATTTGTGTGCTGAAATTTAACATTAGGTCAGTTAGTATCTGGAAGGGCAAAATTTAAACTTCATATCTTTGAAAAGATTCATCATGAGACACAGCATAGCTGGTATCTCTCTTACAAGTGCTTTCTAATACATCTATTTGCTTCAGCTGATAGCATTCTCCATTCGACATTTGAAGGCATTTACTTAACCTTGAAGTTCTGACTGAAATTCCATCACAGAACCGAGTGGTTATTGTATTATTGCAGCTATTATAGTGATTTACAAAATGCTAAGCTGAAGTCCGAGCTCAGTGCCTATCAAACTGGGTCCCTTGTACTTCTGAGGGCCTGGAGACAATGATCTCCTCTGCACCTATCTACTCCTCTATCTATCTTCAGTCAGCCTCCCCCCTCTCCCTATTTATTTCAGAATCCTCTCCCCATCTCCCTTTTCTGATGAAGAGTCTAGGCCCAAAATGTCAGCTTTTGTGCTCCTAAGATGCTGCTTGGCCTGCTGTTTCATCCAGCTCGACACTTTATTATCTTGGATTCTCCAGCATCTGCAGTTCCCATTATCTCTGATGCTAGATATACGATGCTTATAATTATCACTCACAAGATGACTCTTTGGCACTCTTAGGGTGAGTCCGTTTGTGGCCGTACAGACTGATACATCTACCACAAGCTCCATTACACTTGGGGCAAATGGCAGTCATGGGAAGGGGTGGGTGGTACATTAATATTTGCTGTTTTTGCCTGGCTTCTAATTTTTCCTGAGGGCAAGTGTCAAGGTGCTCAATGCCTTCCCAGGATGCTCCTCCTCCACTTTGGATTGTCTTGGGCCAGTGGTTCCCAGATGTCTGTGGGAATGCCTCGCTTCATCTGTGAGGCCTTGAGGGAATGGCAGAAGCACTTCCTCTGTCACCCTGGGGCTCACCTGCCATTTGGAAGCTGAAAGTGGAGTACCTGTTCGGGGAGTCTCATGTCAGTCATGCAGACAATGTGCCCAACCTGCTGTGGCTGATCAAGGGTGGTAAGTACTTGGATATTGGCCTGGTCGAGGATGTTAGTGTTGCTGCTCCTTTCTTCCCAGTGGATACTAGAAACTCAGTGGATGATGCGGTCAACTCCCTTTGATCAAAGGAAAGCAAGTGAGCATGATGTACTCTCTTCGAAAGCTTCTTTCTTCTCCATGCTGTGTCTGGTATCTGGACATCCCACTTGTACCTGCAGGACAAATGAGAGAATGTCACGTGCGAGGGTTAAAACCTATGGCACTTTAACGTTAAATACATAGTAGGGTTAATTAGAGGGTAGCACGCCAACGAATAACAGGATTTACCTGGTTATCAGAGCATCGAGATTTCCGTACTCCCATAGCAGTTGTCAAGGTCTTCTCCAACAATGGTCAAAGTATTCTCCTTGTAAGTGGTGAGGAGCAAAAATGTCAGGCAGTTCACTATGTGTCCTGGCACTTTTAGCCCTCTTACAGGCCACTTTATCCCTGAATGCGAAGGATCATGTGTGATCTGGTTGAAGCACACGTGGAGAAAATGTTCCCACTCCTAAAAGGAACAGCAACAAGAGGGGCATACATTTAAAGAGTTTTTCAGTGAGTAGTTAGGATATGGAATGTACCGCCAGGTAATGTAGTGAAGGGAATTTCAATCGAGCCATTCAAGAAGGGATTGGATGATTATTTTGATAAAACTTGCATAGATGCATATGGGGAGAAAACAGGAGATTGACACAAGGTAAGGATGCTCATTGAATAGACAGTACAAGCACATTGGATCAATTGGCCTCCATCTTCAACCTAACAATCCTGTGGATCTAAGAGGAAGGAAGGCATGGAGTAATATGAAGGAGGGTGGCATTGACCTTAGTGCTGGTGCAGCTGAGAAAAAGTTAGTAAACTGCCCCAAATGAGTAAATAGGTCAAGCCTAGTTGCCATAGTCCTGCCAGATCATAGTGTTGCTGTCTCATTAGAGTGAAAGGGGACTGGTGGTGAATTAACCTAAGGGCCACTATACCTCATGGAGGGGAGAGGTCCGGAAGTAGAGTCCTTCATAATAACTTCGACTGATGTTGAAAACTGAACTCACTGTGTTGGGATCATACTGCTTCGCAGACCAACTGTCCAGCCAACTGAGCTAAACTATCATGAAAGTATATTGTAAATAATTGAAGTTCCAGCACTGATCCCTGTGGCATGCCATTAGTCACGGTTGTCATCCTGAAAACGTCCCACTTATCTCAATTCTCTGTCTTCTATTAGTTAGCAATCCTCTATCCATGCTAATATACTACCTCCAACACCCTAGGCTCTTAACTTATTAAGTACCTAATATGTGGCAACAGATCAAACACTTGCTGAAGTTCCAAATACATTAGATTCATTGCTTCTATTTTATATATCCTGCTTGCTTTCTCTCAAACAATTCCAATAATGATAGTTTAGCTCAGTTGGCTGGACAGTTGGTCTGCGAAGCAGTATGATCCCAACACAGTGTGTTCAGTTTTCAACATCAGTTGAAGTTATCATGATTTCCCTTTATGAAGCCATACAGACTCTACTTGTTCATATTATGCATTTTTAAATGCTCCGCTATTACATCCTTTACAATAGAAACTAGCATTGTCCCATTTCGATAACTGGCCTATCGTTAACTGTCTTTTGACACCTCTTCTTTTTAATTAGAGTTGCTACTTTGGCAGTTTTCCAATCCTTTGGCATTTTCCAGAATGTAAGAATTCTTGGAGAGTATGAGCAGTGCATCCATTGTCTATGTAGTTACTTCTTTTAATGCTCAAGGATGCATCTAATCAGTTTAGCTTCCACAGCACTTCTTCTGTCATGATAGTTATTGTGTTTATTTCCTCTTCTCCTTCTACACATGATTATTTGGCAGGTTTGGAATGCTATTAGTATTTTTATTGTGAAGCCTGATAAATGTATTTCTCCACTGCTATTTCCTCATCATTTTTTCCTACACAGAATTATTATGATGCAGAAGACGGCTAATCAGCTCATCCTGCCTGCACTGTTCTATTATCCAGTGCCAATCTTCCTTTTCATACAGTTAAAGAATCATTCATTGTCATTTTGATATGACTTGAAAGTTTACCCTCAAAATTTACTTTCTTCATCTTGTCCTTTTTCAGTTGCCTTTGTTGTTTTTAAAACTTTCCCAATCTTCAGTTTTACACTTAATCTTTGTCAAATTCTACGATTTTTTTTCCCTTCGTACTAGATGCTCAGTTTAGCTTCCCTGGTTAACCAATGCTGGCTTATTCCCTTCCAAAAATCCTTCTTCCTCCCTGGAATATGCTTTTAGTTGTGAGTTATGAACTATTTTCTTAGATTCCTCTGATTGTTTTTCAGCCATCTTTGCTGCTAAACTCCTTGGCCAGTCCATTTCAGCCGAGTTTTCCCTTATTCCTTCACAATTACTCTACTTAAGCTTAGTGTAGTCATTTTCTACCCAAAAGTTTCCCTCTCTGAAACTGAATGTTAAATTCTATTATGTTATGGCCGCTGATTCTGGGGGAATCTTTCACTCTGACATCAATTATTAAACTTACTTCACATCACCAGATCCAAAATAGCCATAAAGTATTAGGATCCACAGAGTATTGTTCCAGCAAATTATAAGAACATAAGAACTAGGAGCAGGAGTAGGCCATCTGGCTTATTATCCTGAATATACTCCACAAACTCTTCCTCACGGATATGTTTGTCAATCTGACTAAGCTTATCTACATGAAGACTGAAGTTCCTTATGATTATTGTACAGCTTTGTTATATACTTTCATTACCTTCTGAATTGCTCTCTGTCCCACCACATGGCTACAGTTAGACAACTCATTTTTATTTCTTACCTCCATCCATCTGGATACTGTGTCTTCCAATCCGTAATCATTTCTTCCTAACATACTTTTTCCAACCTGTACCAGCAATGCTACCCACTAGTCTTTCCTTCCCTCCTTACTGCTCTTCAAAATGTCACATAGCTGTGAACATTTCAAACTCTCATCGCTCTAGTAATTGAAAGCCCTCTCCACAGCACTAGTTGTGTGGTCAATGGTCCTGTCATGGTCAAGTGCAGCCCATCTCAGCCGGACAGCTTCTTTCTCCCTATACTGACTCCAGAGCATCACAAACTGAAAGCCATTCAACCCACAGAAAACTTTGAGGCACGCATTTAACTCCTTGATTCTCTCGAAACTATTCCTGTTTGCCTATGACTGAGATAGCAAGCCAAAGATTATCACATTGGAAGTTTGGTTTTCAAATCAGCTCCTAACTGTTCAAAGTTTTTCAGCAAAGCCTCCTTTCTAGTCCCACCAATGTCATTGGTACCTCTGGGACAACGAATGCTGGATCCCTCTCCAAGTCCTACTCCAGGGTCCGGGAAATGTCCTCTATCCCCTTAATTATATTGCCCCTTACCACAACTATGGCCAATTTAGCATGGCCAGTCCACCTAACCTGCACATCTTTGAACAATCGGAGGAAACTGGAACACCAGGAGGAAACCCATGCAGACATGGGGAGAATGTACAAAATTCACACAGCCTGAGATTGGATTCAAATCCAGGTCCCTGGCTCTGTGAGGCAGCTGTGCTAATCACCGAGCCACCATGCTGCTCAAACTACTTTCTTACTTTCACCCCCAACTTGAACTACTGTCTGCATCAAGGTGCCATAGTCAGTTTGCTCATCCTCCCAGCCACCCCCACTGTTCTCCGACCAGCCTGCACGAACCTGGCAACTGTTCCACAATTGCAAATTTTAACCCTCAATTTTAGCCCCTGTGTCTTCATTCTTGCTGCACCTGCAGTCACATCCTCATGTCCATGATCACAGACTAACTTTGGATTAAAACTTGAAAGGACCGCGGATGATGGAAATCTGTAACAAATGCAGAAACTGCTGGAAAAACTCAGCAGGTCTGGCAGCATCTGTGGAGAGAAATCAGAGTTAACATTCTGAGGAAGTGTTACTGGGCCTGAAACATTAACTCTGGTTTCTCTCCACAGATGCTTCCAGAACTTCTTAGCTTTTCCAGTAATTTCTATTTCTTGCTTCTGATTTTGAATTATGTAGATTGAGGGATGAGACCATCCTCTGGAGCAAAGTGCCCAGTCCTCTTCCTTGATGTGATACAATGTCTGCAGCTCAGACTTCAACTCTTCACTTCAGATCAGAAGCTCCTCAAGCTGCATACCTTAACTACAGATCACTACTACTGGTTCAAATTGGTGTCCAGCAGCTTCCACATGCTGCAGTGCAACACATTAGCCATCCCACCACATTGATTTGCTCGAAATTCCCTGTTCTTAATACTCCACTGTAATGATATTTGGTTTTAAGAGAAAAATGTCACCTGTATTAATGTCATACCTGGATTAGATTAGATTCCCTACAGTGTGGAAACAGGCCCTTCAGCCCAACAAGTCCACATCGCCCCTTGAAGAATCCCACCCAGATTCATTTCCCTATCACCCACACACCCCTGAACACTACGGGCAAGTTAGCATGGCCGATCCACCTAACCTGCACATCTTTGGACTGTGGGAGGAAACCAAAGCACCTGGAGGAAACCCACGCAGACACGGGGAGAATGTGCAAACCCCACACAGACAGTTGCCCGAGGCTGGAATCGAACACCTGTCCCTGGCATTGTGAGGCTGCAGTGCTAACCACAGAACCACCGTGCAGCCAATTAGTTGCTTTTAAAAGATAGAAGGAAAAGACTGGAGACTTAAACACAAACTTAGGCTCTTATTCTTACTTTGTTGACTAGAAATTTTCGCCAAACTTGCTCACCGATCAAAATCTTTCTCTGCACTTAGGTGATATGGTGGCTCGTGACATCATATCAAAACTGTTCTTTCTTCAGGTCACCCTCTCAGCTTATGTCCTTAATCCTCTACCACTTATCTCTCATTCAGTACCCTTTGCACCAAACTTTCACTGAACCAAAATATACTCACCGACCTGCATATCGGTCTGCCAAGATGTCACTCTGATCACATTCCTCAATAGAAAAATCACCATTGTGATCAATTTGACTTGGGATGTTGCCAATTTTTTGGACCTGGACCAGCTTCCAGTGCATCACTTTTTAAAAGCTGTGCCAAATATCACAGTTACCGAAATTCTGATGAGGTAACTTGTGTTAAAAGTTAGCAAACATTTGCACTAGCTAAACCAATCTTGGGCACTAAGTGTCAAGAGAGGATATTGCGAACAAGTGTAAAGACCTGGTCAGGTTAATGGTTATGAATGATATCCATCTTTTAGGAAACGTACAGGTAAGAATGTCATTAAAAACAATTAATAATCAGAGCGGACAGGAAGGAACAAGTGAATGTTGGGCTTGATCTTCAAGCTGACCTAATTCACTCATTGGCTAAAAATTAAACTGAAATCAGGGACATGGTGTAAAAAAACTACATCAGAGACAAAGTAGTTAGAAGTTCACCAAAAATGTAGCCCCAAACCTCTGCAGCAGATTAGCTGCATGATAAACACCAATATGTGGATAAAATTGGAGCTGTCGATCTCTCAAGCTCTTTCATGTGCTGAGAGGTAGAGGTCAGTTTAATTGGTGCAGGCACAGAGGAGGGGAGAAGGAAATGATTGGGACAGTGAGGATTATTTGGTAAAATGGGTGAATAGAAGGTCAAAAAGAATTAGTAGTGTGTCAAGGGTATGTCACAAGGGTTTCTGGAATTACTCTGGAGCAGAGTATCACCCTGGTTTTACCACACTTAAGCTTTGTTTTCCTGAACTTAACTAGCATGATGGCAATTAAAGTCAAGGGAGCATAATTTCAGGAGAAACAAATGTACTTTCGGCAGGGACACTGAACGCCTTTGCTGAAGCATATTCCAGTTTGGTGTGTAGAACTCTCCAACATGCGACATGCTTATTTTACACTTTTGTGATATGCCATTAGTGAATTTCTCAGTCATTGATTTCATGGCCTTCATGTTAAAATCCTTCCTTGCTTTTGATCCAGCTAGAGATCCAATGGTACAACTTCCAGTGGTATAGCAGAGATTGCATCTTACGGCCCTCTCTTATTCTGATTTATTGCTTGCCTACACTTATAGTTTTCATGTGGGTGAGGGAACGGCAGTTGATGTGGTGTACATGGACTTCAGTAAAGCCTTTGATAAGGTTCCACATGGTAGGCTATTGAAGAAAATACAGATGCACGGGATTGAGGGAGATTTAGCAGTTTGGATTATAAACTGGCTTTCTGTAAGAAGGCAACGAGTGGTTCAGTTGGCATAGAGCATAGAACATAGAACAATACAGCGCAGAACAGGCCCTTCAACCTGTGAACTAATCTAAGCCCCTCCCCCTACACTATCCCATCATTATCCATATGCTTATCCAAGGACTGTTTAAACGTCCCTAATGTGGCTGAGTTAACTACATTGGCAGGCCATGTAGTTGGAAAATATTCAGCCTGGAGTCCGGTTACTAGTGGTGTACCACAAGGATCTGTTTTGGGACCACTGCTGTTTGTCATTTTTATAAATGACTTGAATGCAGGCAGAGGTGGATGGGTTAGTAAGTTTGCAGATGACACTAAAGTTGGTGGAGTGGTGGACAGTGGAGAAGAATGTTGCAGGTTGCAAGGAGACTTGGATAAACTGCAGAATTGGGCCGAAAGGTAGCAACTGGAGTTTAATACGGATAAATGTGAGGTGATTCACTTTAGAAGGAATAATAGGAAGGCAGAATACCAGGTCAATAGTAAGATTCTTGGGAGTGTGGATATGCCGAGGGATCTTGGTGTCCATGTACGTAGATCCCTGAAAGTTGCCACCCAGGTTGATAGTGCTGTTCAGAAGGCTTACGGTGTGTTAGGTTTTATTGGTAGAGGGATTGAGTTCTGGAGCCGTGATGTCATGCTGCAACTGTACAAAATGCTAGAGCAGCCTCATTTGGAATATTGTGTACAGTTCTGGTCGCCCCATTACAGGAAGGATGTGGAAGAATTGGAAAAGGTGCAGAGGAGATTTACCAGGATGTTGCCTGGTCTGGAGCGCAGGCCCTATGAAGAAAGGCTGAGAGACTTGGGTCTGTTCTCATTGGAGAGAAGGGGGCTAAGAGGGGATTTAATAGAGACACACAAGATGATCAGAAGATTAGCTAGGGTGGACAGTGAGAGTCTTTTCCCGAGGATGATGACTTCAGCTTGTACAAGTGGGCGTAGCTACAAATTGAGGGGTGATCGATTTAAGACAGATTTCAGAGGCAGGTTCTTTACTCAGAGAGTGGTAAGGGCATGGAACGCTCTGCCTGACAATGTAGTTAACTCAGCCACGTTAGGGGCATTTAAACAGTCCTTGGATAAGCATATGGATAATGATGGGATAGTGTAGAGGGAGGGCCTTAGATTAGTTCACAGGTCTGCGCAACATCGAGGGCCGAAGGGCCTGTTCTGTGCTGTATTGTTCTATGTTCTATGTTCTATGCCAACTGACAATTACTTCAAGCATTGTCTCAATCTCCCATTCATCTCCACAATTCTCAAAGCAGACCTCATTTATCAAAAACATCAGAATTAGAGCAGTACATTCACACACAAAACCTGTTGTTGCGATAGCAAGTGATTAACCTGAAGTAAACTGACAAAAGATAAGAACCAAAGTTGAGTTCTGGAGCTGTGATGGCATGCTGCAACTGTACAAAACACTAGTGCGGCCTCATTTGGAATATTGCATGCAGTTCTGGTCGCCCCATTACAGGAAGGATGTGGAAGAATTGGAAAAGGTGCGGAGGAGATTTACAGGATGTTGCCTGGTCTGGAGCGAAGGCCCTATGAAGAAAGACTGAGGGGCTTGGGTCTGTTCTCATTGGAGAAAAGGGGGCTAAGAGGGGATTTAATAGAGACATACAAGATGATCAGAGGATTAGGTAGGGTGGACAGTGAGAGTCTTTTTCTGAGGATTCTGTAATTTAGCAACTAAAACAGAAATTGCTGGAAAAGCTCGGCAGGTCTGGCAGCAAGTGCAGAGAGAAATCAGAGTTAACTTTTTGTTTGGATGACCCTTCCTCAGACTTGCTTCCAGTTCTGAGGAAGGGTCACTGGACCTGAAACGTTAACGCCGTTTTCTTTCCAGAGATGTTGCAAGATATGCTGAGCTTTTCCAGCAATTTCTGTTTTTACAACAAAAGACAGGGTTTCGTGTAAACTGTCTTGTGCTGACATCTCTCCTAGTTCATATCAGATTGAGAATAAGACAAAACTTCTGAAATCCGATTGTTTTGCCTTCAGTTTTTGATAGCCCACCACCATTACCAATAATATCAGCCCCACATGATCAATCAATGAAACAAGTGCTCTAGAAAGATGACGAAAGCATTTACTCATTCAAATATGAATTAGATCCGTTTCCTAATATAAAGGAAATAATTTGAGGTGTATTATTGTGAATTTTAAGACATGAAGTGAGAAGCATACCACATCCAGCCTGACCAGTTACCTCCTATTAAGTTCACTCAATCGTGAGTAAAATGGATTAAGGTGTTGCCAATAGTGTTATTGACTGCTACTAGCTTATTGCCATTCAGTTAGATTTCTGTAAGTACCACTTGCCTTCAGACTTGTTGCCTTGATCAAAGCATGAACTAAACAAATGTATTATTGAAAAGAGATTAGATTAGATTAGATTCCCTACAGTGTGGAAACAGACCCTTTGGCCCAACAAATCCACACCGCACCTTGGGCCATCCCACCCAGACCCATCTCCCTATAACCCACACACCCCTGAACATTATGGGCAATTTCCCATGGCCAATACACCTAGCCTGCACATCTTTGGACTGTGAGAGGAAACCACAGCACCCAGAGAAAACCCACATAGACACGGGGAGAATGTGCAAACTCCACACAGACAGTTGCCCGAGGCTGGAATCAAACCCGGGTCTCTGGTGCTATGAGGCTGCAGTGCTAACCACTGAGCCACTGTGCTACCCCATTGAGTGTGACTGCTTTTGACATCAAATCAACCTTTAACTAAATGTGGAGTCAGAACGATTTTTATTAAAGTTGAAGTCGATAGAAGCCAGAGAAAGATTCTCCATTGGCAAGAGGCTTACATAAATAGAGAGGAATTGGCTGTTGTAGTTGGAGGCCAATCATCTCTGTTCCGTATCATTACTGCAGGAGATACTCAGAACAGTGTTCTGGCTCAAGCACCTTCCGTCGCTTCCTTAATGACCTTCCCTTCATCATAAGGTTAGAAGGGGAAATATCCGCTACTGTGTTCATTTCACAGTTCCCCAAATAATGAAGCTCATTCTGCAAAGCCTACATGATATTCAGGCTTGGCCTTGTAGAAGCTATGACCAGGATGCACAGATATAAGACAATTAACATCTGCAACAAATGTCATTCCAAATCCCCTTGGCAACAACAATGTTAGCCTCACTGTAAATATTGTGGGAATCATTATAGACAAGAAACTAAATTGGTTCTGCCATATAAACAGTATGTCTACAAGAGCAAATCAGAGACCAGAAACTCTTTAACATGAAACACACTTATTAATTCCAAAAGCTCTTTCACCATCTCCAAAGAAGGAATTAAGAATATGATGAAATACTTTCCACTTGCTTTAATGAGTGCAGCTCCAGCAACACACAAGAAGCTCGGCATTACCAGCACTGCTTATTCTCTGAGGTGTGGGCATTGTTAGTATAACAGTGTTTGTTGCTCATTCCTAAATTGCTTTTGAAATGTGTGACTTGCTTGGCCATTTCAGAGGCAGGTGAGTCAACTGCATTGCTGTGGGTCTATGTTCGCATGTAGGCCAGATCAGGTAAGAATGGCAAGTTTTTTTTCCTGTAGGATATTTATGAACTAGATGGGGTTTTATGAAGATCAACAATGGTTGCATAGTCATGTTAGACTTGGTTTAAATTCTAGATTTTATTGAATTCAAATTTCATCACATGCAATGCTGACATTTGAACCGATATTCCTAAAACACTAGCCACTGAATTACTAGTCCAGTGACATTACCACTATATCATCACCCCCGCTTCTGTTTGATCAGTTCACATCATCACTTCCCCATCTGCAGCACACAATAGCAGCAATACCACCATCCACCACATGGGCTACAGCCATTCACCATGGTCCCCTTGATAGCAGCAACAAAACCATGACATGTAATACCTGGAACATGAAAAAACATATCATATCTCCTCCAATTCACACTGTTCACCGACAAGAAAAAAGTTACCATTACGTTATCATCCATAGGCCAAATGTCCTACCATATAGGTCTGTGAGAGTACCTTTCTCACAGAGGCTGCAGTAATTCAAGAAGACAGATCTCTACCAACTTGGCGATTGATGGGCTATATTTCAGCAATGACCACATCCACTGAGTGAATAGCTCATACAAAATAAACTAATATTTTGCTAAATTATAAAAAAAACTAATATTGTAATAGACTAATATGAACAGAGAGGGCTATGCAATGTTAGACGTATAATTGTCAAAGCTCACCACTACTGGGAATTTAACACCCCTGAGATCTCAGTCTATTGTAGACCAATAGATAAAGATTGATTGTGATAACTGTTCAACAACTCCATTATCACTACGCTCTGTGCTGTGGTAAAAGGCTTCCCAGATGGAGATAGTAAAAACAGCCGATGCTGGAGTCAGAGATAACAGTGTGGAGCTGGAGAAACACAGCAGGCCAGGCAGAAGGGCCCTGAGCCAAAATGTCAACTTTCCTACTCCTCTAAGAAGATGGAGCTTGGCTTTTGTTCAACTAACAGTTACTCTGTTCACCATCACAGTAAAACCAAAGAGGTTTTTACAACTAATCTAGAAACAAATGCTGAACAAATGAAATAAAGAACTGTAGATGTTGGAAATCCAAAACAAAAATTGAATTTGCTGGAAAAACACAGTAAGTCTGGCAGCATCAGTGGAGAGAAGGCAGGGTCAACATTTTGGGTTCAATGAGCCTTCTTCAGAGAAGAAGTCAACCGTTGTCTGAAGTGGAGTCTCTGAACCTGAACATTAACTCTGCTTTCTCTGCACAGATGCTGCCAGATCTGCTGAGTTTCTCCTACAATTTTGAATTTAGTTTCTGGAAAAATAATGTAATCCCTAACATTGATAGAACAAAGAACTTCTAAATTATTATTTAACTACTGATGTTGACATATTTACTGCTGTCCCAAGCCCATTACTGCACAGTCCTTCCAAATGAAGGTTGGCTCACTAATATCCTTCAGGGAAGGAAATTTGCCATTCTCACCTGGTCTGGCCTACATGTGACTACAGGCTCACTGCAATATAGTTGACTCTCAGCTGCCCTTTAAGATGGCCGAGCAAGCCTTTCAGTTGAATCAATCACTGCAAAGTCTCTGCAAAGAAACAAAACCAGATGGATCACCTGGCATTGACCTATGTACCAGAAAAGACAATGGCAGAAACTAACCTGTTAGCCCAGTGCCATCTTCCTTACTAATATCT